>NC_134217.1:13383538-14583538 GCF_965140235.1 Caretta caretta | reverse complement strand
TCGTTTGGCTGGAATTCAACGGCTCCCTTTGTTATTGTTGACCATGAATGGATGAACTTCATGTAGATGATGCCCATTTCCCATCTTTGAATCAAACATTAATACCATTTGACAGTAATAAATAACATTTATCACAATGGGGATCTAATAATGATTTTCCCACTAAGCTCGCTCATCAGAACCTATCAGCTGACAACTGCATAAATGAGATTAGCATAACAGCTGCCTATGACAAATGTATCTAAATCATTTTAATGCCAGCTAGCTCTTTGATCTCCCTATCACGTTGTTGCAAAAACTAAATCCATTTCTCCAAGATACATGTTCTGTTTTATAGATACCTGGGTATATTCTACAGCATTATGGACTCCTGAGACTTTAGTAATGAAAAGAATTAGGAATATGAATTGGACACCATCCTGTAATGTAAATCTGCAGCACTGCCCTTCAGAATATAATTCCACTGCCTATTTTAAAGAATTATTTTGTAGAATTTTGAAACCAAGTATCTGTTTAATAGCTTCTGTCTGGGTATTTCCCCAGCATGTAATATATGTTTTAATGCAAATAATTTTATTAGTTTCACTTTGTGATTATTGCTTTCAGAGTTATCAGATTTATACAAATTTAAACTGACTGCCAGTAATATGAAATATGGCCTTTTATATACACACATTAAAACTCAAAATCAGTGTGTGTCGTGTCTGAATGCAAATGCGTTGGGGGGGGGAACTAATCGGAGATGCAATATATTCATTTTTAAAGGTGTTATTTAAGGGATGTCACTGTGCAGTAAACCCACAACAGGAAATTCAGAATAAAACTGAGCACTCAGATGTGACTCTACCTCCTTAACTCACCCAACTGAGCTGAATGGATGGGATTTTCAAGAGCACCTATGTGGTCTAGGAGCACAACCCCCATTATTAAAAACTTTCAATGGGAGTTGTGCTCCTAAGCCACTTGAGGCCAGATTTTTTAAGATATTTAGGTGTCTAAGAAAGCAAATAGATGCCTAGTGGGATTTTCAAAAGCACCTACCTCTTATCAGTAGGTGCCTGCAACCCAAGTGCCTAAATACCTTTGAAAATCTGACTAACTCTCAGATCAAGCCATATTGTAATGCACATCCCTATTCATGATGCAACACCTTGCGGACACTGTGAAATTTAAAGCAGAACTTTCACCACAGACTTTAAATTTTAATTCTGAATATCCTTGATTAAGTTGATTTATATCAGACATGTAAGTACACACACTTGGAGCCTGATCCAAACCCACTGATATCAGTAAAAATAATGCTTCACTGAGGTTTATATTTAGCTTTCAGTGCACTCATATTTCCCATGGGATCAGGCATGTGCCATAACAGTGAAGTAGATTAAATGTTCAGGTATGCTTATGACCCAGTACTCCAGTTTTGTAGCTCATCATAAAAAATGGCATATATTTTCCCCAGGTAGTTCCAAACTGTTGATAGGAATTACATGCACATATGTTGTAGAGCTGCGACTAAGTATGTTTTGTATTTAAATTGAAAATCAATACATACAGGGTCCAATTAACTCCAGGTGAAGTCAACAAGCACATTTCCATTGTCTTTAGTGGGAGCTGCACTGGGGTCATTGGAGGGAAGAATATAAGCACTAATCTGATTTCATTCAATTCAGTGGTAACACTCCTATCGACTCCCACATGTGCCAGGACGAAGCCTAATGTCTTTTAACATCCAGTCTACAATATATTATCTTAGGGTTTTACATAACATTGGCAAAAATGTTTATCTATAGGAAATAACGAGACTACAGGATTAGAGTTGTTACAGCATCCTAGTTAAAATGTTCTGTAACAAATAGCTTGCCCTCTAATGCTATTGTATTCAGTAGCACTTCATTCTAATATTTTCAATTAGAATTCATGAGATATTTTCTCCAACCAACCTACAATGCACTTTGCAAGCACGCTTTCATTTTCCATATCTCAGAAAAATGTCTGGTCATTTATTTTTCATGTAAGAAGAACAGAATGTATGGTCTTTTGTCCAAGCCTTTTGTTTTTTGAAGCAGGTCATTTTTCATAGATGAGAATGAGGTACACAAACTCAGTTTTGACAGCATTTCTTATCATTCCCTCCAGTTAACATTGTCATCTTTCATTATTTAATTTTTAAGTACAAGGAAGGCTGATTCATATCCATGATGTATAATTACAGACAGATCCAGGGTTTGGAAAGTAGAAATACTGAATTAGAACTGCACTAAGTGTCCTCATGCTTCCTGCAAAAAAATATTCCAAGTGCCACCAGGTAAAAAAAACAAGCAAACCAACCAAAAATGAATTAAATGAAGCCATGCTGTTGTAAGCACTATTTAAATGAAACTGAATACAAAACTAACAAGTCCATTGGCTGTGGTTGCAAGGTAATTTAAAATGTTTTCTAGTACAGATGATTAAATGTGTTTATATTAATCAATATGGGCTTTGAATGTGCTCATGGTCAAATAGTCTCCCTTTATAACCTCCACTTCACTTGGAATCACTTTGAGACAAGTCCACTCTGCATTTTGAAGAGGGAGGCACTTTCTGGAGTTCTTTCATATGATAATATACAGTATATATTCAGCCTTCTTTTTTGTTTAAAGTTTAAACAAACAGAAGCCTTATTAAGAAGATATCATTATTACATGCAGCTATTTCACTGTCTCTTATCTGAAGAGAAAGCAAGCAATTAGTTCAGAACATAAACTGATTCAAGACATTTACAGAACAAGAGGGAATAGACCAGCAGGAGATAAAATAGGTCCACTTTCGTGTTTCATTTTCAGCTGAGCCTTATTGAAAGAGAGTATACTTATTTCAACAGGTCTAACAGCATCTAACATATATAGCTTGGGTGATTTAAACTCTAATACTTGCAAAACTAACTAAAATATTGAAATATTTTCAATATTTCTTACAAATATCAAAAGTATACACACACAAAACTTCCCCAACAATGCCCATTAGGGCAGACAATAGTTAATGATGGTTACAATATATGTGAAATGTTGAGCTCTTGCAAATTGACACAGCTCCACTTACATCAGTTGACACCAGCAGAGAAATCAGGTTGAACTAACATTTAGTTTAATCAAAAATAATAATTTTTATTCAATTTAATTGATTGAGAATTGTTTTTAATTTAAAAAAATAAAATGAAATAAAATTTTGAAACAAATGATTTCAAAACAATCAAAATGTTCCATTTTGAAAGCGTCACTTAGCCATTCTATAGTGCTAGCCAGCTGTAGATCTCACTGGAGTCAGTTCAATATAGAGAAGTAGTCAGACTTTAAATTATTTCCTATTGTACAATTACACAAAATAGACATGAATTTGCTAAATGTTTTGGTTTGCTGAATGTGCATTTTTCACCCCCAAAAAATTTCAGCTGAAAAATTTTGCCCAGTTCTATTTATGGCTTTAATTAAGTGATAATTAAGCTCCATGAAGTCCTAACACTCGTTCCTCCCCTTTCCTTACAAAGGTCATCATGAAAGAAAGTAGGAACAATATTAGAAATTTGGCATGGGTTTTTTTAAATTATTTATTTGGAAGTATAAGCAGTACAAGGCACTTCTCAAACATCTTACGTGCCATAAAAATACATGCAAATATCTTCACATAATGGGATTTGTTGTAGCATAACCTTAAATAGGGAAAGCACACTCTTCTGATAGTTTGTGCGGGAATTTATGTACACTTTCTAAATTATTTATTTATTTCGATCACCAGATGTTGGACGGCATGTAAGTACAATAATACTTAATCCTTCTCTAGTGCTTTCCACTTGCAGATCTCACTAGGGTGAGTTGAATGTGGATAAGTAGTCAGAGTCTAAGCCCTGGTCTACACTGGGGGGGGGGAGGGGATCGATCTAAGTTATGCAACTTCAGCTACATGACTAACGTAGCTGAAGTTGACGTACTTAGATCGACTTACCGTGGTGTCTTCACCGCAGTGGGTTGACTGCTGCTGCTCCCCCATCAACTCTGCGCCTCTTGCGGCGCTGGAGTACAGGAGTCAATGGGAGAGCACACGGGGGTTAATTTATCACGTCTAGACTAGACACGATAAATGCATCCCTGCTGGATCGATCGCTGCCTGTTTCTCTGCTCTTGTACAGTTTTGATTGGATCCTGAATGTTCCTTTTAATGAATGAAACATAATTAATGTAGAATCACTGTTGTACCGAGCAAATTCATAATTAGTGACAATTTTGCACCTGATGTCATGGGTAGACAGTGTTCCCTTTAATTAGCTTGATAACTTGATTATTCATTGGGAGCTGCAAGAGTTACTGATCATTTTATATGTTTCCTGAAAAGAAAATTGCAGTTACAGCTGGGTGAATACAGCTGAAAAGTATTAGCAAATATTCTTAATAATCAAGGCCCTGATCTATCAAAGCACGAGTAGTTCCACCAACTTCAATGGATTGTTGCTTTGGTGGGTGTGCATGAAAACTCTGTGGGCATGGGAGGCAGTTACACTTTGTGTAAAATTAATATGGCTAATGTTATGGAGGTTAAACTATATGGAAGGAATGTGCATTTTCTCAGGACGTGTGGAGTGTCTATTGGAGAAGGGGTAAAAGAAATGTAAACAAAACATGGTACTTAATTAAAATCCTGTTAGGGCTCCAAAAGGGGCCACAATAGGTTGTGCTTTCTTTTTCGGATCTCTGTGTGATTTGGAGCAGGAGATGAAAGTAATCAGAACTCTGGTGGAAGTAAAATGTTTCCATTTTAAGACAGTGTCTGAGCTGCTTACAGCTTTGGATCCAGAAGCAAGCTAGTAAGCCTCTGTGTAAATGCAAATTACCTAGCTGATGGTCACAAAGGAGCTGCAAATAATGAATACATCTGGTCAGCAAACAAGCTACTAGAAGACTCAGATTATGGCCCTCCAGGAAAGGGAGGTGAAAAAACAAGTCAACCTGAAAATAAGGGGGACAGGTTAACCTTAAGGGGTGGGTGTGTGGGTGGGGGAGATGGGAACAGGGAATGGGGGTGGGGAAATTGGAATCATGTTTGGCTAAGGGCAGGAATGGGAACAGGGACACAGGTGTAAGGCTCTGTGGTGTCAGAGCTGGGAAGGGGGACACTAAGGAAGGAAACTGGAATCATGCTTGCTGGAAGTTCACCCCAAGAAACATCGAATTGTTTGCACCTTTGGACTTCGGGTATTGTTGCTCTCTGTTCATGCAAGAAGGACCAGGGAAGGAAGTGGGTGAAGGAATAAGCCCCCTAACAAAGGCCCTGATCTATCAAAGCACGAGTAGTTCCACCAACTCCAATGGATTGTTATCACCTGGTGTGGTAATTGGATGGCTCATATGCTTGAAATAAAACATGATAAGTGCTTTGTTGGATCAGAGTTGAAACCCATACGTTCAGCTCAATGACATTCACAATTCTTTTTACTTATTTGTATCAACGTTCATGGGAGTGACAATATGTGATTAAGAATGTATTTGAGAGCCTCAAATACTCATTTCTATAATCTTTTTGCATCACAAGTCCTCATGCAGATCTTGAAAGTTCTTTAAGACCAGGAGAGACATTTTGCTTCCAGAACTTATGGGTGACATATTGGGAAAGTAGTTTTATTGGGTGCATGGCTTTTCCTGCTGCATAGGCTCTTTTTCTAAAAATATTCAGTGAGTCTGGCTTTGTATATAATTATTTTCTAATAGTTAAAGATATCTGATTGCAGGATATCTGCAAGGGACCTCTCAGTCATTCTTCCAGGACCCCAATGAGCTGTGCTTCGAAAGAGATGGATGGAAAGAAGTTCTATTTCCAATGCTCTTTAATCTGTGTGTGAACGTGTGCATGTGTATTCATGTACCAAAGGAAAGGAAAGCATAGTAACATCTATACCCTGAAGATCCAAAATTTAGCATGAGTAGCAAGATTCCAATCCCATTGGGGATTTGGAGCAATCCTGAAATGGCAGGTCTACTCTCTGGGAAAGGCAAAAGGATGGCCAATCAACCAGCCCCAAAGCTATTGTGGCAGTGTGACTGATAAAGGCAAAAGCCCTAGAAGATGATTCCATGTAAGAGGAGTGGATGCTCTGGATTAGTTGGGAAGGGATTTCACAGAAAGAGGGGGAGAGCCATGGAGGAAGTATTGAGAGGTCCTAAAGGGAGAGGTGTCTTTTGAGGAAAGTAGTTTGAGCATTTGGAATAGTTCTGTCTGTGAAGCAGTGGAAAGGGGAGCGTAGAGTTAACCCTGAGCCTGCCACTCGATGGTGCTAGAGCATGTTGCACTTCTCCATCATGTGTGAGCTGTGCTTCAACAGACCTTGATGCTTTGAATGTTAGAAGATAACTTATAAGTAACTTTCTAGCATAATTCTGTAAGTCAACTGTTTATTAAGGATAACCTGCCATGATGACATTCAGGATAATTAATCCTAATAATGAAATGCTTGTCAATGATATGGTCTTATGACCAGTAACACCTAGCTACTGGATGGATCTTTTTCTCTACAACAGTAGAAATGGACTTCAGCACATTGTGTTTCTAAGGGATCATTACACAGTTTGGAACATGGAAGCCACTCGGCTGGTTAAAGCCACTCAGCCTTTGGCTTCTTGCCTCAACACCGCTACATGACCTATGCAATAACTGCTCAGATATGCTAGGCTGGTCGTGTCTTATTGCATAGTTAATCTACTTCTAGTTTATATAACTATGATGTACTTCCATAGTGGTTTAGCTGCAAAATTTTTCTTGTGCTTTGAAAAGCAGCTTAACACTATGTACCTTTAAATGGGACCAACCTTTGCCAAATGTGATATTTATTTGTTTACCAAGAGTATTGTATCATCTGATAAAAACAGGCTATACATTTTTTCCCTCCCAGTTTCACTGTAAGCATTATTAGATTTCAAATATTTTTCTTTTCGTAAATTCCTTCACAAGTCCAAAAAGTCGTCTTTCCAGGACCACTCCCAACAGTATCATTAGGTGATATCTTCCATCAGTACTGAACATTGTAGATGCTGTGCATAAATATGGTATCTGTATTCATATTACGTTAATCTGAACAGCATAATATCACATACTATTTGTTTTCAAATGCACCTACAAACCATACATGACCAAACAAAAACCAAATAACTTTGATGTTTAGAAATGACACTACCTAAATTATAATAAAATTGTTTAAGCTGTAAAAAATAAAACCCCACCATAAAGCACCAAAAGCCTAGGCATACACAGATAAAGATTTTAAACCTCAGCTCCTGGACACAATATGGCATTTGTACAGGAGGCATGGGAGGAATATGAAGGTGATTCTTGACTTCGGAGAATCCTCATCCTTACTTATTAACGCGCATTGACCTTGGATGTGCAAAAAACAGTAGAAGCTATATGCGCTCAACTGCAAGGTCATGCTTAAGGGTCAAATCCTCCCCTGGCTTATTGATGAAATTTAAGTGGTTTTTGTTACACATTTTGGTTTGGCCTTTTCCTGAAGTAATTTCCTATAACATGTAACAGCTACATGCTCTTTGTTTACTTTAGGGGCCACCTAAACATAGCTAATAAGTATTTAACACATTAACAAATACTGTCAAAGTTTTATAAACAGTTAAATAACTCATTAAAACAATCCTTGTGAACCTATTTACATCACTAATGTATACCATCTGTTAGAGTTGTGTTAAGATTATAGGCAGTGTGCTGTTCTGTTCAGGGCGGCGTGACTGCCTCTTGAAACCCTACCTTCATTTCAGAGAGCCACGAGCAAGTAAATGTTGATTTCTGGAGCTAAGTGGAGATCAGAAGGGACAACAGCCTGTGGGCTACTGCCAAGGAAGTGAGAGAATTAGAGACGGTATTTCCGTACTTCATTTAAACAATTGGAGTAGTCGCAGATATTCACACCAATGCAGAAGGGCTGCATCACTAACACTGTAGCACCCCAGCACCTATTCCAAGTCTAAGAGTCTTCTCATGGGATAGGATCTCCTACCCCAAAGTAGAGTCACACCACAGTCAATACTAATATAGCTTCCATTTCACTTCTTACAGCCCCTAGATATAGCTCACTGGTCAGCCAGTGTTACATTACACATCACATCAGAGGAGATGAGTCTGTTACAACTCCTACCTTGAGTCTCTGGCCTTTTTAGCTCAATTTGTAGACATTCATATTTTCAGCTATGGAAGTCCCTGGTTCAAATCCACACTATCAGCCAAGTTGGAGGCCATCACATAGACATAGGGATTTGGTTTTGATTCTACTAAGAGTGCTATAGGTGATTGATATGAACTACTCTAAAAGATACAGTTTGGTCTGTGTTAGACTGACAGACTATGTGGTTAATTATAATTATTTTAATGTAGAAATGAAGAAATGAATGAAGCGAAACTTCTGTCATGATGTAAACAATGTTAGAACTTTACTGGCTTTGATTACTCAAGAATTCTCATACTGGCTATTTTTATAGTTCATTAAAAAGGAAATTGGACAAAAAATATATAACTGCTAGCCAAACCTTTTTAAAAAACCCACAAATTTCAGCCAGACACAGATGTTTGCAGTGAAATTACAAGTTCCTTAAAATAAGGGGATTATAGTGAAAATGTTAGCACACACAACATCAACTATAGTGGCACTAATGGAAAATGTGAATTGAACCACTGTTCAACATTCTCTCTGAATATAGCCTCTTGGAATTCAGCATGATTTTCATTGTAGGACGTAACTGACAGTTTATATCTCTGCCCCATATGGGGAAAAGTGGTAGGAAAACTAGTGTTCATCACTCCCGTTTTTCTTCTTTCTTCCATGCTTTGGGTGAACACCAACGATGGCAATGATTAGCTTTGTAGTCCCAATGTGTCAGAACTAAATACAAAACATGACCCCTTATTACCACCTCTGCAATTAGGAGTGTTTTTGTAAAATCAATCTCATGTTCTCTTCAGCAGATGCAAAGGAGGCTACATAGTTATTTCCTTCTCGCCTGGGAAGTAACAATTAACGAATCAGGGAAGAAATGGGAAAGAATGGGAGATTCTAATACTCTGGCAAAAGCTATTTAGGACTCACCATCTCTCCTTTTACATAAGGCAAAGTTTTGATAGGGCTGTCTTGTGCTTTACAGGTCACTGAAATAGCGTGATCCAGTGCAACAGTTCTGTAGTGCATCACCCGTGGTCTACAGAGCCACAGAAGTAGTGCCACTGGTCTATGGAAGGAAAGATTTAAAGAACCCAACAGTTGAAAATTTCTTACCAAGTCCTTAGTCCAGCAGTTAGAACAGAGAATTAGCAGTTGGGGGCCCTGTTCCTGGTTCTGCCCATGACTCACTATACCACTTTGGCCAATTCACTTAACTTCTTAGTGCTTTCAATTTCTCCATCAGTAAAATGGGATTAAAAATACCTTCCTACCTCACATGCTTATTAATTAATTTTTGCAAAACACTTTGAAATCCTCAGATAGAAAACACCATGGATCCAATATCAAGGCTGATTACTCAAGAGCATAAGGGCCGAGTGCGGCAGAAACAATGCATTAACCTTAGAGACTACTTAGGTCACATAAACAATAAAGGCCAAAAGGAAATGAATTGTACGAGCATGTGAAAGAACCCAGAAGAGATCTATACTTCATTGCAAATAAGGCCTGACAGCCAGAAGACATTGCATATGTGTTAGTTCAGCAATGGAAAGCTGCTTCTGGTTGTGTCATTCATACAGTTTTTTGTGGAAAAAAATATTAGACAAGACATGCCCAGTGGTGTCTTATATGGTGTAATGATGCTGGTTCTGGTGGGATCCAACTGAGAGTATCAATTCAGGAAAATTGCTTAAAGCAGGACAGTTACCGCCCAAGGGTGGGGTTTCTATGCACACCAAGGCAAACCAAACCAGCCAAACAGAGAAGACTTTGGTTTTACCCCACTGGCTAACCACAAGTCACATGAGCAATTCCCTTAAACACTCCAGTTTCCCAGTACCACCACCAGTGCCACTCGTTATGGGGACAAATGGTTATGAAAACCAATACCCCAGAAAAAGAAAAAAGGTTCTCTCGATCCCAAAGCCCCAGAGCCAGGTTAATATAAAAATCAGATCTTACCCACAAATCACGCTGTTGCCAATCCTTTAGAATCTAAAATCTAAAGGTTTATTCATAAAAGGAAAAAGATATAAATGAGAGCTAGAATTGGTTAAATAGAATCAATTACATACAGTAATGGCAAAGTTCTTGGTTCAGGCTTGTAGCAGTGATCAAATAAACTGCAGGTTCAAATCAAGTCTCTGGAGTACATCCAGAGCTGGGATGGGTCATCAGTCCTTTGTGTAGAGATTCCGTTTGTAGCAAAGTCCTCCAGAGGTATGAAGCAGGATTGAAGACAATATGGACATGAGGCATCAGCCTTTTATAGTCTTTTCCATGTGTAAGAACACCTCTTTGTTTCCATTTGCTGTGGAAAATTACAGCAAAATGGAGTTTGGAGTCACATGGGAAAGTCCCTGCATACTTTGCTGAGTCACAAGGAATATCTGCCTTCTGTCAATGGGCCAACTGTAGAGCTGACGGTACTTAATGGGCTATCAAGCAGGCTAGGCAGAGCTGATGCCAAACTGTCTGGGGTGTCACCCAGAAGCATAGCACAAGTTTGAAATACAGACAGTATAGAGCCAATACTTATAACTTTAAATACAAAAATGATACATGCATACAAAGATGGCATAATCATAACCAGAAAACAATAACCTTGTCTTAGACACCTTATTTGACCCTCTTTATACAAGATTTGGTGCCACTACAGGACCCTGGTTGCAACAATGATCTATATGGTCCCAGTTCATGTCAATAACATCACAAATGGTTTGCAATGCACATCTGTGGGTCATGAATTTTGATGGGAATCTGAACAAATTAATCATTGGCCATTTCAGTCTATAGGCTTTGCTAAGGTAAAGGAAACATTTACCTCTGTGGTGGCTTGCCCAACCAGTCAGACCCATTGAAAGCTAGCCAAGAGTGGCTCAGAGGTGCGAGGGCACTGATGGCACTAAATTGTCTAACAATTTTAATGGGATTGGAGAAAGCAAATATTCACAATCTTTTCAGGGGATGGCAGACAAGAGAATCACGGATAAATCCAAGGAAGAGAGATGGCGTTTTGTATCCCATTCCGGGGTTTTATCTTAACATCATTAAAAGAAATCATGAGAGACAGCTACCTCAAACACTGCTTCAGAGAGGAAAAAATGCAACACAACGTTGTGTGTGTCATGATGGGACAAGGCCATACCTTTCACATAGGCTTTTTGCCTAGCAATGTTTTGTTCTTTTTCTGTCAAGTTGCTTGTCTAATTATTCTGACATGTTCCCTGTAGCAGCTTCAACTGGTGTCACCGGTAGAATCTGTCCTGCACTTATCACATTCAATAGCCTCAGCAAAGAACTGAAATCTTTACTCAGATTCTACTCAGTCCTTACTCAGTAAAACACTAATTGATTTCAATGGGAATTTTGCTTCGGTCAGAACCGAGTATAAACCACTACTACGGTCCGCTACCTATTACAATTCTATCCCCTCTTAAACTTGTCTGTTGAATAGAAATCTATCATTATTTAACATATATATTACAGAAATGCTAGTAGGCACAAGTCCAGATCAGACCATTGTTGTGTTAGGCCCTGTAGAAACACATGAAAACACAGTGCCTACCCTGAAGAGCAGATAGTCAAAGAAACTAAAACTAATATTCTTAACCTTGACTGTAATTATGTGAAGGACTCAACTGGAAGATCCAGGAAGTCTCTTCTAATCCTAACAATCTGTGAAACTTTTCCTTGTATTTGTAAATCCAAAGGCCCTGTATCAAAAGTTTCTTGAAGTCCGAGTCAGTTATGTCTTCTGCTTCCTGGTCTAATTGATACCTCTTCAAAGATATTAATCAAGATGATGAAGCATGATCTTCCTTTTTGTGATTCTGTGATAATGGTTTCTAACCAATCAGTACCTGTGTAAGTGTTTGTGGACCTTAAATTAGGATAGAAAAAAATACAAAGAGAGTGACAAAGAGAGCTCTGTTTAAAAATTAATGAATCCATCCTCAACTTGCTCATTCATGCTAGTTAATGGTTTGAAGCTGGTTTATTAGTCCTCATAAAATTACGTTTATCATTTTGGGAGCCCATCCCCCTTTACACATTTAGATTAAAGATGCTCAGGTACAAAGCTACGCATTGTCTACCTGCCCAGCTATAACTTAATACACAGAAAACAGTACCTTCAAAAGATAAATACTTCCCAGAATGAAATTATTGAACACACCTACACATCCATAACACTATGTGCAGGCCAGAGGGTTCTTTACATGCCCAAATCAATCAGCTTCTTGAGAACAATCATGTCTTTGGGAGCTTTGCTTAAGTATGGACTAAGCAAGGAGTGCCGGAACTGACCCAATGATAATTTTACATAGTAAGTTTGGTTTATGTTCCAGGTAATTTATAACATATAAGCAAATAACAGCAGATCAATCTGCAGTGGGATAGGGGTTCTGAAATTAAAAAAAGTTCTTAAACTTAATTTTAAAGAAAAGCTATTTGTGGTCTTTTAAAGGTTCAGAGGCCAGAGAAACAAAGGTATAAACAATACCACTTAGCCCCATATCCTTAATCATTAGTGGTTAAAATGGTACACAGGATATCTTAACTTGAGTGACATCTTGCTCAGCAGGTCTTTTTTGTAAACATATTTTGTGGCTTTACAAATCCAGATTTTCTTTGAGGGCTTAAGGTAATATATATGCAATATACAAACCCCATTCCTTTTTCATTATTGCATTAGGAATTGTATTGCAGATAAGGAACAATGGTGAATGACAGGAGTGGTTGATTTATTATAGAGAAGTGCCACGAGGGACCAAGACCATCACACTCATTTCACTTCATCTGTGATCTCGTGCAGAGAAATTTGTCAGGAAAAGAGTGTTTGATCGCTGTGAAAGCATTTGTGAGGCTGGGACATGTACAATTTATTAAATTCAGTTTAAGACTGGTTAAAACTGATTTTAAAATGCAATGAAATGTTTGTCAGAGAATATCCTGTACAAAGGCAGTTATAACTGACTTGGAATAAAAACAAGTGGGCAAGAGAGACACTTTCAAAGAATGTCCCACAATTTTCTAACTTTGTTTTAGCTGCAAATAACTCATTCTTTATAATAACCCCCTGAAAGCTTGAAACTGAAGACTGTTTCCTAACCAATACTTTCTCTCCATCACACAGACATAGGCAGAGATTTTCCAAATAAGGATGCCTCAAATGAATAATCTAAATCCACATAGTTAAAGTAAAAGAAAAGGAGTACTTGTGGCACCTTAGAGACTAACCAATTTATTTGAGCATAAGTTTTCATGAGCTACAGCTCATTTCATCGGATGCATTCAGTGGAAAATACAGTGGGGAGATTTATATACATAGAGAACATGAAACAATGGGTGTTACCATACACACTGTAACAAGAGTGATCACTTAAGGTGAGCTATTACCAGCAGGAGAGCGTGGGGAAAAAACCTTTTGTAGTGACAATCAAGGTAGGCCATTTCCAGCAGTTGACAAGAATGTCTGAGGAACAGTGGCGGGGGGGAATAGTTTTACTTTGTGTAATGACCCATCCACTCCCAGTCTCTATTCAAGCCTAAGTGGCCACATACTATCAGAGGCTCATTCACCTGCACATCCACCAGTGTGATATATGCCATCATGTGCCAGCAATGCCCCTCTTCCATGTACATTGCTCAGACTGGACAGTCTCTACGTAAAAGAATAAATGGACACAAATCAGACGTCAAGAATTATAACATTCAAAAACCAGTTGGAGAACACTTCAATCTCTTTGGTCACTCGATTACAGACCTAAAAGTTGCAATTCTTCAATAAAAAAACTTCAAAAACAGACTCCAACGAGAGACTGCTGAATTGGAATTAATTTGAAAACTGGATACAATTAACTTAGGCTTGAATAGAGACTGGGAGTGGATGGGTCATTACACAAAGTAAAACTATTTCCCCATGTTTATCCCCCCCCCCCCCCACCTCGCACTGTTCCTCAGACATTCTTGTCAACTGCTGGAAGTGGCCCACCTTGATTATCTCTATAAAGGGTTCCTTCCCCCCTCACCCCCCGGCTCTCCTGCTGGTAATAGCTCACTTTAAGTGATCACTCTCGTTACAGTGTGTATGATAACACCCATTGTTTCATGTTCTCTATGTATATAATTCTCCCCAGTGTATTTTCCACTGAATGCATCCGATGAAGTGAGCTGTAGCTCACGAAAGCTTATGCTCAAATAAATTGGTTAGTCTCTAAGGTGCCACAAGTACTCCTTTTCTTTTGCGAATACAGATTAACATGGCTGCTACTCTGAAACCTATAGTTAAAGTAAGTTGCTAAGCACCTGTGACTTCCAATTAAGTCAATGGGAGCTCAGCACCATTGGCAGTGTTCAATTGTGGCTTTGTCATGAGACCCCAGCAAGTGGCATTGTGTAATTATGCTGCCCTTCAAGCAGACCAGATTGTGGTCTAGACAGATTGTGACCCTACTGTCCTCCCCAAGGCTGCTATCTGTAATGCGGGTAGCGGGTTCAAGGAGTAAGGAAGTGTCTTAATGGCCCCTCACTCTCTTGCACGTCTGCAAAGTTAGGTCACAATCTGGCTACTTGTATTTTTTGCCTTAAATATGGACTTAGATGCCCAGGTTAGAGTTTCATAGAATTTAAGGCCAGAAGGGACAAATAGATCATCTAGTCTGACCTCCTGTCTATCACAGGCTATTAAATTTTACCCAGTTATCTCTAGACTGAGCCTTAATAATTTGGGTTAGACAAAAGCATTCAGTTCTCAGGAAACTAAACTATTGTGTACCACAGGCAGAAAACAGAAGAGATTGAGATCCCACCAATACCTGTAGCCCCAGCAATGGGAGGGAATTGATTAGGTGAGACATGCCCAGATGATTCTAGCAGGTGAACAACTCCCTATGTTGAAGAGGAAGGCTAAAAATATCCAAAGTCTCTGACAACCTGACCTGGGGAAAAATTCCTTTCCAACCCCAAATGCGATAATCAGCTTGACCCTGAGCATGCAAGCAAGACATACAACCAGGCATCTAGAAAGGATTGTCTGTATCACCTTAGAGCCATTGTCCACCCCATCTAGAGTCTTGCCTCCAGCTGTAGCCAATCACTCATGCTTCAGAGGAAGGACTGAAAACAAATCAAAAACCAGAAAACATCTGACCAATTGTGAAATAGGTGGAAAAAATTCGTTCCTGACCACAGCAGGTGACCAGCTGAAGTCCTGAAGCATAAGATTTGCTTATAGTCACTGTTTTATTGCAGAGCTGCAAGTGTTATGAGCATGCTCAGGGCAATGCAGAACTTCCTGTCCTCTCCATGATCCATGAAGGGTGGGAAGGAATGAACAGGATTCAGAGATTCACAGATCCATAGATTTCAAGGCCAGAAAGGCCACAACCATCCAATCCAAACCCCTGCATACATGGGTTGTAGAATTTCTCCCAGAGCTGGGATTAAAGCATACACTTTAGAAACAACTAATCTCATTTTAAAGACTCCAAGCGACAGTATATCTAGCTCCTTCTAAGCTGTTCCAATGTTTAATTACTCTCACAGACAGGAAATTGCATTTTATTTCAAGGTTGAATTTGTCTAACATCAGCTTCCAGTCACTGGATCTTGTTATGCCTTTGTCAAAGAGACTGACAAGGCCCCTCACTATTATACCTTTATCACGTGTAAGTACCTATACACAGTGATCAGATCAACTCTCAACCATCTTTTTATGACTGAATTGGCTGAGCTCTTTAAGCCTCACATCATAAGGCTTTTCCAGCCCCTGGATCATTCATGGCCCTCCTATGTACTCTCGCCAACATCGCCATATCCTTGCCAAAGTGTGGACACCAGAACTGGAGAGACACTTCTAGTAGCAGTCTTACCAATGCTACAGAGGCAAGATAGCTTCTCTGCTTCTGACTGATATCCCCTTTTTTATACATCCAGGTATTGCATTTCCTCTTTTTGCCACAGCCTTGAACTGAAAGCTCATGGTGAGGCAGTTATCTACGATGACGCTTGGGTCCTTCTCTGAGTCCAGGACAGAGTCTCCCATCTTGAGTTCTTTGTTCTCAGAAGTATTACCTTGCATTTGGCTGTATTGAAACACACTTTGCTGGATTGTGACCATTTAACCAGGAGATTGAGATCACTCTGCAGCAGTAACCTATTGTCCTCATTATTTACTACGCTACCAATCTTTGTGTCTTCTGGAAACTTTACCAGCAAAGACTTCACATCATTGTCTAGATCATTGATAAAAAATATCGAAATAGTATTAGACCAAGAACCAGGCCCTGCGACTCTCCACTAGAAACAACCCTGCTTATTGATTTCACCCCAGTAGTAACTATATTTTGAGATCTATCAATGAGTCTGTTTTTTAATCTATCTCATGTGTGCCCTGTTAGTTTCATATAATGCAAGCTTTTTAATCAAAATGTCATGTGGTACAAGTCAAATGCCTTCAAGAAATCCAAATATACTATATCAACACAGTTGCCTATATCAACCAGATCTGTAATCCTGTCAAAAAAAAAACAAAAAATGGTTTGTTTGACAAGATCTGTCTTCCATGAAACTAAGTTAACTGGAATTTATTATATTTTTAGCCTCTAATTCTTAGGTGATAGAGTCCTGAATTAATCATTCTATTATTTTTCCTGGGATCAGTGTCAGACTAACTAGTCCACAGCTCTAGGTGTCATCCCTTTTACCCTTTGTAAATATTGGAACTACATTGGCAGACCTCCGATCCTTTGTTTTTCAAGATTTGTTAAAAAGTAACACTAGTAGTTCAGATAGCACCTCAGCTAGTTCCTTTAACACTAGTGGACACTCTGGGGCTGTTGAAAACATTTAAATTCAGTAGATATGGACTCAGATCCTCCTTTGTTACAGATGGTAAACTTTCTATTCCATCCAAAACATTATATGGGATGGATATAGACTCATGCTTTGCTACAAATACAGAACAGAAATATCTAAGGAACATTTCTGCCTTTTCTGCATCACTATTTACAGTTTTATCATCTGCTTTTAGCAACAGACCTATATCTGACCTAGGGTTTATTATGTTCCTAATAGGTTTAAAAATACCTTGGTTGTCTGCAACCTCATTGGCCATTGAGATGTCTTTGATTCCTTTAGCTTCCTTTCCATTCCCTACATTTTTTAATTTGTACCTCATATTCAACTTCTCTCAGACATCCCTTCAACATCAATGAGTATTCGAGAACATATCTCAGCCCATAATTTATATACAGGAGGTGATTTAAAAAACCCACAATATTTTTTGAATCTAGTGGGACCACCACAAAATTTCTTTAAGTTGGTAGCCACAGTATACCAACACTGATGACATTCAGAAGCCTTAACCGCCTTAATACACACCAAAGTTAGAAGCTCAAATTAAACCCAAAGTTCTTCCAGTCAGAAAACTTTGCTCGCCATCTTTCAACTGGAATACCTAAAACTGATCTTGTGTTCGTTTGGAATGACATGTTTATTCACACATATGGTACCTTTCTGGAGATCTTAAAATCTCCGTAAGAGGTACACCACATCCATATTGTACCTTGAGGTCTTCCTAAGTACAGCAGTATGTTTTCTTATATTGTACTTATATGTTTAAATGAAGCTCCTGAATATTGTTCTGCGATAATGGCCTGGGCACACTTTCACAAATGTTGGTGATGACAGCGGCCTCTGTGTATACATTTAGTTTCTGTATACAAATCACGTGCATTTTTCTGAGTACTAGATCTTGCTTGCACAAACTCTATCTGCATATGCAGATTAAACCACTTCTTCCTGTAAGGTTTCAGAGTAACAGCCGTGTTAGTCTGTATTCGCAAAAAGAAAAGGAGTACTTGTGGCACCTTAGAGACTAATAAATTGGTTAGTCTCTAAGGTGCCACAAGTACTCCTTTTCTTTCTTCCTGTAAATGACAGTGGCAGAAAATAGTGAGCACACACAACTGCATATGCAAAATTACGCATTCAAAACCAGAGACAATCCATGTAAATCTATGCAAAAAAATAGTTTAAAATATATAGCTTAACCCACTGTTCTTTTTCAAATGAGAATTAACAACCCTGCTACTAAAATTGCTTTACTCAATCCAAAGAGAGGTGCAGGATCAGAGACACAAGGGGCATATGTTGCCTCTCACCCAAATTGAGTAAGACTGTTCAGAGTGCAGTAACATCTAGGAATTGATTTTTGTGGTTGTTATGCAACGCTTTTTATTAAAAGTATTATAGTAGATTCTGGGTTACTCTTAGTTGTATTTCTGAAGCAACAGAATGACTGGCATACTGCAGATATCTTCCTTCATTTAACTAATGACGGGTATACTATGTACATCAGTATTATTTCAACTATACTCTTTTGATTCTTCTTTCCCTTTAATCATTATGAGATGGACCCTGCAGACCTCACTTAATTTTGCTCAGGAAGTAAAGTCAATCCACTCAAGTCAATGGGATATTTCATTGAGAAAATTCTGCAGGGTTGCCAGGTGTTTCTAAATAAGCATTTGTAGTTTAGAAACAATCTGATTATTCTTCTGGCTTTAGGTAATTAAGTAGATAACTGACAAATATTAAAACTACTATCAATTGAGTGTACTCTTGGAATATTCATGGAAAATGCCATACTTCCATCATTTGTGAAATTATAACGGGACAATATTACATCCAAGGTTTACTCTGAAAGTTAGCTCTGTATCTAGTTACCTATACGGACAACTCCCCACTCTCTCCCATACACACACAAAATCATTATAGGGTCTGAGTACTATGTAATATTATTATTATTCCCTAGCCTTCATACAAACATTAATGATTAATCCTAACCATACCTCTGTAAATTAGGGAAGTACTATGCCCATTTTATCCGCAGGCTAGCATCTAAACTACAAAGACAGTCCTTCCTCCTCTTATCACCAAATATCCTGGTCCTCTATATTCTCCTGCACACCTTCTGGTACACTACATCTCTTACACATACATGTGGTTATTGTTTCACAGAGAAAGAATCATATGCTGGAGGCAAATTATATACATTTTCAGACAATTATTGCACCTATTAATGCTAATTTGTACTTTAGAATTTTTTCCCCTAAGAACAGGATTTGAGACCTTAATTAATATACCACAGTTCATAAGGATCTGATGAAACAAGAGATGGTGCTTACAGTACATCAATCTAATAACCAGTCTTGATGGCAGTTGTGTCTGCATGCTGGCTCAGCATTAGAATTTCAAGTGCCACACAGAAAAGAAATTTGCATTCTTAAGTATTCTGTTTAAATGTGTGACTATAATGAGCCCACAGCCACACTGAATACAAAAGAAAACACTGGAAAATGAAGCATTCGCTCTTCAAGATTTAATAAATCTATTTAAAAGTGGTTTCTGCTGGCTCAAAGATTGCTGTTCTAGATTAAAATGCACAGTTTCAATGCGCACCATGAGGAGTCACCAACTTCCCTTCTTGAATTCTGTAGAGATCACAGAATTTAAGCCCACCTAGTCCTTGAGCTGGGATATAAAAGGTTTCAAAGGATTAAAAAAAAAAAAACCTCCTCAGGATCTGCAGAAAACGCAGTCTTTGCTGCTATAATATAGCCATGAATATGGCCTCATGAGAATTGTTTCTACCCATTTTCAGTCATGTAAACATGTGTCAATTGTTCAGACCTGTGGGAGAAAAACAAGCTGTTTCTCCCACTTCAGCTGCTGTTCAGAGAGATGCTGCTTTGCCTTCAGAGCTTTGCTGTTGCTGCTTTCAGCAAACTTGTGCTCCATTGTCAGAGACTGTCTTTTCATAGGCCTCTGGGGAATAAAAGGATGGTGCAGATGGTAAACAAACCTGCTTTATGGTCTTTGAGCTTATATTGAGAAATTCAGATTCACTTCTGACTCTGGAATGCCACTGAATAAAAAGATTAACCACATTTATTACCAAGTTGATCCTCAGTTTTATATTATCTCCCACCACTGCTTTGTCTGGTAGAGGTTTTTTTCTCAGCTCCCACAGAGTTCACTGATAGGCTTTAAAAATCCATCAGCATATTGTGAATTACATCAAGATATTTGATTTTGTTTATAATGATAGGTCCAGGTCCTCAGTTAGAGTAAACCAACGCAGTTCCATTCACTTCAGTGGAGCTACACCAGTTTACACCAGCTGAGATTTGTCCTACGTATGCACTATTCATATCAACAATTCATCAACTGAACAATTCCTGTTCAGAATCTGCATGTCATTCTAAACCATGCAGATGATTGTCTTGGTTCAGTGTATCCTTCAGCTAGTTTTTAGTCTGAGAACAGTATCTTTCAAGGCAGTGTACTCCAGCTGAGGAACTGTCTCAGTTCACATTTTAGATAAGTTTTTTTCCAAGTCAGTGCGAAAAGACAACATACCTTTGGAGTTGGATTCTACATGGAACACCAACAATATCTCTGCAGGTCAGAATAAGAACTCCAACAAAGACTGTGATACTCAGATTCCTCCAGTTTGTTTTGGGGGTGGGGGAGAGGTGTCAACAAAACATGGATTCTGTGAAGAAATAAAATGGATGAATAGTGCAAAAATCACTAATATTAGTTTAAATTACTAACCAAATTCACTTAGACTGTGTTCACATTCCCTTAGGGTTTACCCTCCCTTTATAGGCTAGTATGCATGTTTACTTGCATGAGTGCTAGTTAAATAACCAGTTTTCAGTGAATCTTGCAATATACGCAGAAAACACAATTTCAAATGTGTAGTAGTGAGAATTCTTAGCAAGAAACTGATTCAAAAAGAGTGTGCTTAAACAATCAGGAAACAAGCTAATCATGTGACCTCGTGTCCAGACAAAACATTTAATATTCCGAATATCCAGTACTCATAGTTAACAGCACACAAACAAACAAAGAGACCAAAAATTATTCACTGAAAGTCAAACCTACCCCATTCAGAGGCAAGAACAAGGCATATGCACCACTTCATACTGGCTTAAGGGTTAGATAGCAAAACCTTTAGCTACAGTGTATAGTAGTCCCACTGGAGACAACAGAACTATTTATGGAGTAAGATACTAAATATGGGTAAGGATATCAAAATCTGGCTTCAAGTGAGTCTCAAGGACCTTGTAGTGGCCTTATGCACAGGGATGGGTTTCACCCTCAAATAATTTGGCAAATAATTTTGAATAAATGAATAAATTTGAGGAGTGTCCAAAACAGATAATGAAGCAAAATGCAAATTCATTATTAATGATCATACTCCACAAAAATGGAAGAGCTGGACAACATTTGATGCTACACAAATCAATAATCGTACTAACTAGTCAGATATATAAACTGCAGTACACTAACGTACTCTATGATATTTTACTTCTACAATTACAATCGTGGCATGCCTAACGGTAACATGGATCTTTCTAAAAATAGTTATTTTCTTTTTGCTCATTAGAGCAAGTGCTGATATTGTCTTCATGACTCATCTGCTTTTTGCTGTTTTGGGCACAAGTTTGTCTTTATGATTCAGATTAAGAATCCGGTGAGTTAATGCACTCATTAACTCACTGGTTTAGCAGGTCATAAACTTCTAACAAACAAGCACTGTAAATGGCAGAAAAAGGTTTCTAGCTGATCTCTTCAGGTGTCAGTAATTACATGGCCATGATCTATTCTCTAGGGAATTTTAAAGACATGCTATTGTTTCTGTTTATTATTTTTTTAGATATTTTTGTTTCTAGTAAAAAATCAGCAGACTTACTTCAGATGTATAGAGAGAAATTCCAAACAGCAATAACAAACCACATCCAGATTTTTCAGGCTTCTCCATAATATAAATACTTTTTCCTGCCCCAGAGAACTATTATCCAGTTCATAAGTGAATGGTGCAAAGGTGACACTTTGTGGCAAGACGGAGGCATTTAATTTTCTTAATCCTATTAATTCCTGTGTGTTTTTATCATTCTTGTACTACGCGTTTCTCAAGAAAGTAAATAAGGTAATAAAATTGTTCATTCCTTCATATATTCCTATTGGCACCAGACTAATGCCATGGAAGATTGACAAGTGGAGTTGAAAAGTGGGGAATAAGTAAATACCTACCACCATAAAGACAGGTTTCAGAGGAACAGCCGTGTTAGTCTGTATTCGCAAAAAGAAAAGGAGTACTTGTGGCACCTTAGAGACTAACCAATTTATTTGAGCATGAGCTTTCGTGAGAGCTGTAGCTCACGAAAGCTCATGCTCAAATAAATTGGTTAGTCTCTAAGGTGCCACAAGTACTCCTTTTCTTTTTACCACCATAAAGTGTCTCATGGGAGTATTTTAAACAAAAATCTATTAATAAATCATAATATGGAGAAAAATCAGCATATAATAATACACACCAATTAGATTCTAATATAAGGGAATTCCATTAATTTCAATGGACTAAGGATCAGGCCCATATTTAGTACCTGGACTTACTCCCATTGAAGTCAAGACTGACAATCTAACTGCTCTCCAAAAAAGTTAAGGTTGGGCCCAGTCTTGAGAGATGCTGAACACTTGTAAATTCTTCTGAACAGGGACCATATTTTTGTTACAGGTGTATAGCACCTAGCACAATGGAGCCTTGATCCACAACTGGGGCCCAGGGGCACTTTGGCAGTAAAAAACAAACTACAATAACTTCCCATGCTGAGGATAAGGATGCTCATCCACTCTCAGCATCAGACACCTCTTCAAAGTTTCCTACAGGATGAACCTTGTTGATGAGGCAGCTACAGGCCTTCAGTGCTTTATCAGAGTTCATTCAGGATCTCCCATGATTAGACTAAATAAAATTAAACTGAACAAAATAAAACTTGCATCACTCATCTACTATTTTATTCTGGGAAACTGTTATGCCATTACTACTCTGTGCAGTGTGACGAGTGGAACTCGAGAAACAGGGTCAGGGACCTAGGTTAGTTGACATGGGGTGGAGGCACTGAGGAATGTAAACTGGGGACAGGCCACTACTAGACAAATACAAGCTTCTCTGCAAGTAACACTCGCCTCTTGCATGCTCAGTAAAGAACTTTTCTACAACTTATGACTAATGAAACACTGGGCCCGTACAGTATCAGAACCTTTCACTCATAACATGGGTATATTCCGAGTATCTTAATTTCAAAAAAATTCACATAGGATGCTACCAAATCTCCTTTCCCAAACATTATATATATAATGAATTATAATCTTCTCTTTTTTAAACTTGTAACTTAAAGTCTAGTATGTTTAGTATATCATTTAATGGGTGTTTTTCCTTATTATTTAATATTCTGTGAATTATTAATAGTTCAGAATGACTATTAATTTAGACTTACTGATTAAAGGTGTAACTGTGAGACAAATGCTCAGACATGTCCTCTTTATTCATACAAATAGTTCAACTGAAGCCAAATTCTCATACCCAACATAGGATTCAAGTGGTGCAAAAGATTTTTGGTGGTCCTCTGCATAGGTGTGAATTATACTCAGAGCAAGAGGAGAATCAGGTCCATCATACATTTGCTTTTTTTTAAAGGGTGATTTAAAGTACTATACATGATATAGTAATAAATCAGTCAGAAAACTTGCACAGTGGATTCAATCTTGCTCTCACAAAGATCAATGAAAGTTTTGCTACTAATTCTAGTGGGAGAATGGGAGCAGAATCAGGTCCACTTTGTTGCAACCATGCCCCTATAAAGCTGAACAGAATGTACAATGTGCATTAGAGAAAGTGGTAAATTAACCACCTCAGAAAAAAAGTGCATGGAAATAAAGTTAAGGGCAACAAAGAAAGTCAGCACCATTGAAAAGACAGCATACTGCAAAAGTTACCGTACGATGCTAAAGTATCTGAGATACCCTGGCGATTTCCCATTCTGAGTATAGTGCAGGGGTGAGCAAACTACAGCCCGCGGGCTGGATCTGGCCTGTTAGGGCTTTGGATCCAGCCTGCAGGATTGCCCCCCACCCCATGGTGCCACAGGGCTAAGTCAGTCTCCTTGCCTGCCCTGGCTCCGCACCACTCCCGGAAGCAGACAGCACCACGTCCCTGTGGCCCCTCAGGGAGGGAGGGCAGAGGGCTCCATGCACTGCCCTTGCCTGCAGGCACCACCACAGCTCCCATTGATCAGCTGGCAAGAGCAAATGGGACAAATGCCCACTTTTGCCAAAAAAATTCGGGACAGGTGGGACAGGGCTTAAAAATGGGACTGTCCTAGCCAAAACAGTACATATGGTCACCCTAAGCTTGCCTAACCCATCAACCCGGTAACAGGGGCTGATCGTTCACCTACTGACCAAGATAGAGGAAAGCAAGTGTACAAAGGAGGTAAAGAATGTTTATTTAACAGTCATTTGAAAGATGACAATGCAAACTGTGAACACTTAGAACACCAATCAACTCAACTAAAATACAAGTCAGCCTGATAGCTCTTATTGTTCTCTACAGTTTTTTTATTTTCAGTTTAAGATGTAAAAACTTATAAGGAATATTAATTTCATGCAGCACATATCAAAGGCCAGGCACAATAAGACACATTCATTAGACACAGAACAGGACAGCTTATCTTTACAAGTTATTGAAAGGACACTCCCAAGTAACCTATACCAAAATGATGATATACATAAGCTAACGTACAGACTCACAAGCCAGGATGGAAAAACAGAGTCACAACTCCAAGTTTCTTCACATTCTTTTTTTCAAGGCTTGCTTTATTCCCAAACACTCAGAACTAGAGCAAAATCAACTCAAACTACTGGGCAACAACCATTCAAGACCTTTCCAGATCCAGCCAGCTGGGAGCGGAGGGGATGTTCTCTTCCTCTAAGGAAGGCTCTTTTGTATCACCTTTCCCTTTCTGCCCAGATTGGCCTTGTGATAGACAGGAACCTACATAATTAATATGAAAAATGCTCACTTGTATGGTTCAATGCTGAATTGGCCTCACAACTAGAGCTACCCAGGAATTTTTCAACAAAATGATATTGTGGTCAGAAATGCATATTTACTGAAACCAAAACTGTGTATGTGAAAGGGTCGGTTTCAACAAAACTTTTGTTGGGAAGTGTTTTCAGGTCAAAACCAGAGAGAAAACACAATCACTGCAGCTAACAGCGTAGCGGATAGGGCACTCCCCTGGGCTGTAGGACCCTGGTTCAAGTCCCTGCTTTATCAGATATAGATCTATATTCTGGGGTTGTTCTCTATGATTTTTTGCTAAAAATTTTTAAAAGGTCATGGTTTCATCCCTGTGCAGAATGGTGAAAATGGCCTAATGTTCACCTCAAATGGATATATGCTGTATTATCATAATCAAACATGTATTTTGCAGTAGAGCCCAGAAACTTTAATCAAGACTGGAGCCCCAGCATACTGAGCTCTCTGTAAACAAATAGCAAGAAACGATCCCTCACCAAGGAGATTCCAATGTAACACATTGTTCTACTAATATTTGGGCAAAATAATGTGGCCTCATTCAGGCTTACTGTGGATCCACTGTCAGAAAGAAAGAGGCAAATCTGTTTTCATTCCCATATGGGACTTGGGACTTTTGAGGCTAAAGGCTTGGCAGCAGACCAATTATCCCTGTCTTTTCTGTAGAGCAGAAGGTCCTTGTTCTTTACTGTGTCCAGTACTATAAGTCTCCTGCCAACATTAGTGTTTTCCTCATCCTTAACGAGTTCAGTTGGCAAACGGATACAGGTACCATAGATATGCTATTAACTGCCTTTTCCAGTTTCATGGGTTATCAAACTAGGGACTACAAACAAGCCCAGGGAGCCCCAAGTAGTCCATGGAAGGGGAGTGTGAATATCACCCTCCCTTTCTTAATAGTTAGATGAAATAAGGGCCCAGGAACTTTTTTCTGTTGTAACATGGGGTCACTGTTCTGAAAAGGTTGAGAACTCTGATATGCCAGCTCTTAGAATAGATTAGGCATAAAGCAAGCATTATTCCTCCCATTTTTGGAACTTGGCACATGTGCATGGTGACCATATTTTCAGAATAAAGTGAGACTTCTGGGGATCACAAAACAGTCTAAAAATGTCAAAAATACACTTAAAGTTTTTTTAAATATTTTACATTAGGATATATTATTTAAAATTCTCTGAATTAATTAATTAATTTTGATCACTTTGTTAATGTCACTTTACATAATCTTATTACAAATATAGTAGTGACATCACTGAAAAGCCTTTTAAAGTGCAATTTTCTCAAATCACTGTGAGCAACACCATAAATTAGTTTTTGTTTGTCTTGCCCTTCTCATCTAATGTTGATTTTACAGCATGAGACCAGTGACATCAATCTTAATACCTGCATTAACAAAACAAAGTCTAAATGGTGTTTCATTAGCCAGTTGTTTTTTCTAGATTATTCTAATTAATTTGTTCTTCTCCATGGTACTTTGAAATTTGTCACGTGACTGCTTTGAAAACTCATGCCCTTGTAAAATCTTCAGGCCAAGAAATTTATCTTACTCGGTGCTTCTATTGTGCCTAGGACCAGGGGGACCGGGGTCTGATTGAAGTTTTTGGGAGCTACTGCATTACAAATGTACTGATCATGTGACCAAGGCAAGCAGTCCTTGTTCCTCCAGCAATGAACTGAACTGAGGGTTGGATGTGTGCAGGAAGGTGACACAAGTGATGCACTGGGTTTCTTGGTGAGGGAAGCTGCAAATTTACCTATTCTAGTACAATTCAAAACAATTCAAGCACAGCAGCTTGTTCTGACTTGCCTGACAAAACTTCCTCCAAGCATGTGGGTCAGGGCAGATATCAAAACATGAGATGGAATGGAAAAAGAAAGAAAGCAGGCATCACATTGGTCTCAGAATACTTTACATGTAAGGTCACTGCCCACCAGTAAATAACGTTAAGGGCAAGTTTAGAACCAAATTTGGCCCTCAGTTACCTCTCTGTTTGCCTCCTGACTTCACCAGGTTTCATGGGTGTAAGAGAAGACAGAATATTGCCCCAAGACCACAAACCATTAGATTTATTAGTAGGCCATACCCCACCATTTAGATTACATATAATAATAAGAGGGATTTTATAGTAAAAGTACTGTTAAAAATGCTTTCATTGCATTAGGAAGATGAAGATATTCCTCTAACAAATTTCTTGGTTCAGTTCCTTTTTCGATGTGCGCCTGGAGACTACTCTTTTGTGTACAATAGCTAGCTGTCCAGTAAAGGTGATCACGTCTCTCATAATGCACAGTGTTCTACTTATGATGTGTTTTTCCCCCTTAGTTAACCTTTGAAGTCCTCTCACAGAGACAGAATCTTTTGCACAATTGTGTCCTGGCCAATATGTCCAGCACTGACTTCTTTCATTTAGCCTGTGCAATGGGGTACTCTTTTATAAGTACAATGGTAAGATTTTCATTATGCTGTCACTGGCTTTTGTTTTATATTAATCTCCTTGTCTTCAATTATGTCTTTAATTTAGAGAGCTAGTACTTTCTGAAAAGCACAATGGCTGGCTGCTCAGTGGACTGTCTCCTGTCAGTCCTTGATTGCCTTGTGCCTTTTATTCATCACAGCTTCAATTTAGTCTTTGTACAATGTGACCAAAGCCCAAAGGTGAACAGAAAGAGGAACACAAGACTGTTTTTGGTGAACTCTTTTAAAAAACAATAAAATATGACTTTGTTCTTAGAGATGTGTTTACATTTTAAAAGACATTACCCAGCAAAAATAATTTGGGAGGGTGGTAGAGAAGAAGAGACATGTGGCCAGCTAAGTTCTTTTGAAAACAGAATTTCTTTTTCTGATGCTGCTGGAGCTGCTGTTACTTTGTAACCATTCATCTTTCAGTCTTTCCCTTTAAAATTTTGCTTTGCCTTTGTTAACTGAGCAGACAGAAGTTCACTGGATGTCACTGGTTTTTAAAAAAAGGAGTACTTGTGGCACCTTAGAAACTAACCAATATATTTGAGCATAAGCGTTCGTGAGCTACAGCTCACTTCATCATGCATCCGATGAAGTGAGCTGTAGCTCACGAAAGCTTATGCTCAAATATATTGGTTAGTCTCTAAGATGTCACAAGTACTCCTTTTCTTTTTGCTAATACAGACTAACACAGCTGCTACTCTGAAAACTGGTTTTTAACTCTTCCAATATAGTTTAAAAACAGAGCCAGATTGTGGCTACCAGTTATATATTGAGAAGAGAAGAGAAGAGAAGAGAAGAGAAGAGAAGAGAAGAGAAGAGAAGAGAAGAGAAGAGGACTCTGTTCCTGCACCCCAGTGCAACCCTGGGGAAAGACCAGTCACAGTCCCAGCCTTTGTACTCACTGTGCACAAGCACAAGTCACATTAGTAATACTTACTAATAATTCAGCCACACTACTTGCTCAAACTTTTGGAAGTATATCAAAATCTGATATTGTTCAAGACTTTACATGAGGGCCCAGGTTGACTGTATAAGAACTGAGCACAATAGTGTTAAAAAAAACCCAAACTTTCTGCCCAAAAAGGCCTCCCTTTACATTGAAAGCATTAAAACAATGGAACCTCAGGATAAATAGGATTCAAGAAGGGACAGTTAATTTGGAGACAACCGTTGGAATTTGGATTCTAATTGAACTATTTTGTGTGAGACTTATGTTTATGGCACACAAGAAGTTAGATAAAAAGACTTTATTTCTAGTCTGAATTTATCTAGCTTTAATTTCCAGCCATTCGATCATGTTATACCTTTCTCTGCTAGATTGAAGAACCCATTATAAATATTTGTTCCCCACATAGGTACTTATAGACTGTAGTCAAGTCATCCCTTAATACTATCTTTATTAAGCTAAATAGCAGGAGAAGGGGTTATATTAGCTCTGTATATGGCACTGTGCAACCAGTACTGTAATCCTGTGTCCAGTTGTGATGTCCACAATTGGAGAAGGATGTTAAAAATTGAACAGGGTTCAGAGAAGAGCCACAAGAATGACTGAACAATTAGGAAACATGTCTTATAGACTCAAGGAGCTCAATCAATTTAGCTTAACAAAACAGAAGTTATGGTACTAGTGAACAACCTGCGGCCCGTCAGGGTAATCCACTGGCGGGCCGCAAGACAATTTGTTTACACTGACCATCTGCAGGCACAGCCACCTGCAGCTCCCAGTGGCTGCAGTTTGCTGTTCCCGTCCAAAGGGAGCTATGGGAAGCAGCGAGGGCCACAGGGACATGCTGGATGCTGCTTCCCGCAGCTCCCATTGGCCGGGAACGGCAAACCTCAGCCACTGGGAGCTGCGAGCAGCCATGCCTGCAGACATTCAATGTAAACAAACTGTCTCGCGGCCCACCAGTGGGTTACCCTAACAGGCCGCTGGTTGCCCACCACTGCTTTGATATTAGAAGGCTCTAGCACCATCTAGCTAACACTCATCAACACAGATGCTCAATAAGACATGTCAAGAGCAAAAGTGTTGTAAAGCACCTGTGTGTGGCTTTGAACCTGTTAGAATTAATTTATGGTGGGTAAAATGCTGTCCACACAAAGAATACAAAGCAGAGTATTATCACAGTAATGCAGCATATATTCTCAAATAGATCTTAAAATATCAAAAAGAGTAAAGAGAACCAATGAAGAAACCAGATAGAAAAATATTTACTATAGTTACTGGCTGTGCCATCTAATGTAATTGTTAGAGAATATAACAAATGGGCATGTTCCCCAAGTTAACTGGTGAAAATGAATATCTGTGATTAAACTTGCTGAGCAAGTGACAGCGAAAAGGAAATTATTATTATTATACACAAATCATCCTTAAACACTAGAACTTAATACATCGGCAAAAAATAAACAATGGGTAAAACTGTTTGCTAAATAAAAGATAAGTCAGAATGCCTGCAGTGTTTCTACAGGGCTATAGTGGAGATCTTTTGGAACACTTAATTGTTTTTGAAATGCTACCATTTCATTATTGCCCAGCGGTATTATTATAAGAAAATAGCCATTATTGTGTGTAAAGGGATAGTGTGGAGATGTGTGTTTTTATATATCCCCAAATAAAATCCTTCCACTTTGACTACAGCACCAACCACAGCTCACACACCTAAGTCTTCTACATCACACCCAAACACAACTGGAACGCCAACCCCATACTCTTCCATGTAAAAAGAAAATATTTTAGACTTTACCAGAACATATGTAGCTATAATTTATATAATCCAGCTGTGACTCGAGTTAAGGCTGCATATTTTAGAGTGAGCATAGCGACTGGTTACATGTTGGCTGGGCAAGGGGTCTAGGGGAGTATATTTGTACGGTATGATGTCTGGTTGTTAAGGCATGTGAATTAAGGTTGGCTTACTTGGTGATTTCCTTGATTTTTTTTTAATTGATTAGGTTGGGGAATATGATCTTGAGCAGCCTTAATAAACAAAATCATTTTGGGAGAGGGGGAATATATACTGCTGTCATTATCTGTATATAATAAAAACTTCAGATTTTGCTGATTCTGCAGGCTTATTAATATCAGTTGGACACAACCAGAGCAGGGAGGCCTTTGGAACCCTTCAGGGGTGGCTTCTAGATTGACAGGAGGATGAAAGGGAAAGTTACGTGCAGTTGAATAGCAGAAGATTAGTCCACGATGCTGAGGTGACTCATACAAGGTCTTGCTCTTGGGCAGGCCTGGCTGTCAAGTTTTTCAGGGCCCTGAGCAGGGGTGAAAGTAAGTCGAGTGACTTACCGGTATGCTGGGGCCAGCTCTGGCCCCTGGAAGGGGCGGGGCCTAAGGTGGAGGGGGTGGGGGTGAGGGGGTCAGAGCCAGCCCCAGCGTACCAGTAAATCAGTCAACTTACTTTCACCCCTTGACAGCCCCAGCCCACCCTCCACCCTCCACCCAGGGTAGCAGCATCAGCCCAGGGCTCTGGGGGCTGTTTAAAGGGCCCGGGACTCCCCTCTTCTACCACCCCAGCCTTTTAAATAGCCTTTCACTAAGTGGCTGCACAGTGGTAAGTGCAATAGCCCCAGCCTAGATATAATGGAGGTGAAAGTGGCTGTCCAGCTTGAGAGCGCTAGGGTAGAAGAGTTCCTGTTGGGGAACCCTACAGATAAGGTTTTAGATTAAGCTGATGTTGTGTTATTGTTCATGAGCTACAAATTAAGCCAAAGAGATGATTATGGACACTAACTCAGGAACAGTATGCTTCAAGTATTTGCTGAGAATCGTGCCATCTTCACTAAGTTCTAATGTAAATTTAAGTAATTATTGATTATTAGGAAAAGCACACTACGAAAAATATGTACCTGATAAGAGAATTGCTGGCATGGGGGGGGAGGGGAAGGGAGAGAAAGAGGCAGTTGAGCATAATAATAAAGTTGGGCTGACCTGCATTTTTAAAAAGGTACTCCCTTGTGTTGAGGGCAGTGCAGTCGCCCTTCCCCAGCAGGACTTCCTGAAGGCACTGTGCTTCAGAGAGCTCACAAGCATGTAGGAAAATACACTGTGACCTGCTACTTCATGACCAGTCAGCCCCTCCCTCATTGCAGGTCAATGAAGGAGCTGCCAACAATCTAACCCTTGCTCTTGCAATGTTTATACAATCGCTAATAAGAATTTGAGACAAAAATTAGTAGAAATTATAAAGCAAAACTATGTAAATACATTAAAAATGAACCTAACATATTTACTAGTATTTTTTACATTATTTTTTGAACCATTAATAAGGACAATAACCATTAATAAGGACAGAAAAGGCTATGTAGAAACTGGTAGCAATTATTTTAGGTCCAACTTGTCTTTAATTTTAATCTTGTGTGTGCAGAAAGAGCAAAAGTACCTTACAAAGGTACATTTTAATAACATAAAAAATGTTTTATGGTTGATCATTATACATATCCTATTCCAGTATGAGATCATCCACAAAGCCAGCATGAGAGAACCTATCAAAGCAACACGAGGGCAGTGCTCAGGGATTTAGTATATGGAAGGCACAAATCTAACAAAAAAATCAGGGACAAAAGGGCCACAATTAGAAGCACCTTTTGAAATGAAGGAATAAAAACTCTGAACGTGGTATGTTAAAGTACCTCTGAATGTGTTTTAAATTTTTATATCGTTGCTCAAGTCCCAGGGTTTAATGAGACACACCACAGATGAAAAAAGGGACAGAAACCATTTTGAACGAACAATCAGGGGAGTGCTTGAAAAATCAGGCAAACTGGAGAGGCTTTATGGGGAAAAGCATTTACCTCAGCCTCACCGCAAAGGTTCAAAACAGGCTCTCACCCTGTCATTTAACTTTTGAAATGACTAATTTTTGTCTCTGTCGTACATAAAATTTCTGAGCAAATAAAATAACGTTCTTGAGCTAAAACTGCAGTTTAACCAAAATATGTATATGTATGACCCAGAAATACTATCTATTGTACATTTGCCTTCAAAATTTATTTAGCGGTCACCATTAAAAAGATTAGCTTTGCCCTTTGCTACTGTACGTGAGGTACTGCATGATTTCACTGTAATTTGAGATAACTGTAGTATCTGTTTTGTTTCAGTTCAGCATTAATCTACGTCTGCTTAAGCTGCTGTAATGATTCACTTGAGTGATGGGCTGAGCTCCTTGGCTAGTCTATATCTCCCATGATGCACTGTAGTGGTTCAACCAAAGAGGAGACCATGGTGCATCATGAGATGTAGTCCATTCAAGGAGCCCACCCCGTAAGGAAGAATGCGGCCATGAGGCACCCAGACGACAACTCCATTGAGACACCATGTCAGCTCAGGAGGAGGCAGTTCAATATTGATCCAAGCTGAAAAGAAACATTTCACTTTAGTTCAACAAACCAAAATATTCTGTTTTGACCCAGGAATGTCAAAATATTTTTTAAAAAATGTCAAAATCTTTCATGTCTGAACTGAAATCTTTTTAAACTTTCCATACCAAGAAAAATGGAAATATTTCAATTTTTTTTGTCCTGTTTAAGGATGAAAGTAAATTTTGAAATATCAGATTTTCCAATAGTACAGAAATTCCGATTTTTGACCAGCTCTGAATTTTGTTTTACTGTCCCTATCTTATAATTTGCGAATCACACAATCTCCAGAAATATGTAATGTTCCTTGGACTCTAGCCAAGCTTCCCCTAATTTTAGTGGGAATAGAATCAGATCCACAGTCAAGCAACACCAACAGAAGTGACCCAATATTCATTGCCTTTTTTGCACTAGAAGTTGCAGCTATTCACTACGTGTTACAATGATAGCCTTTCAGTTCCCCAAGCCTTTGTTTAGTCTATGACATACTGCTTAGAACTCTCTATCGGGCTAGCCAATATACGACTGTCACCACTGAAACCCAGAACACAACAGTCATCAGATTAAAAGGCAGATTTCATGTCATTAAGTTGTAACAGCCCTCACATTTGTTTATAAGCAGTTTCCATTTTGTTGTGTTTACACGTACAATATGTTCTGAACCCCATAAGTAAACTATAGAATATTAACAAGAAATAATTCAAACATCAACCTCAAATTAAAATTCTATGGATCAGAATAATCCACTCATAGGGTTCTGGCTCCAAAATCATCTAGGGAGTGTCACAAAACCCTCATGATATCCCTGAATGCTGGATTTTCCATTTGGATCCCAGCTACATCTGAACGATGTGTGAAACCTCATGTAGCAAAGGTTTTCCCTATTTGTAGTTTAGATGAGGAGGCCCAAGAGAGTGAAAGCTTTTACGTTGATAGATGTGCATTTGCACACACCTTTCTTCTCCTCCCACTCCACCTTAGCCTGGAGCAGGTATGTGTCTTGCAGCTTAATGCTATTCTGCTTTCCCAACATGATCTACCTGGTTTGTAGCTCTGAACAGTGGAGTTTTAAAGCCACACTCATTGTTTTATCTGAAAAATGTGTTTGAGTGGAGTGTAGGCTACAGTGCTATTTTATATGCACTTTTTTGTACGTTTTCCACCAAATTGTCCCTCTTGCCACATTGTTTCTTCCAGAAGAGAAGCACATTGACTCCATTATATAAAACAGACATAGAATAAATATAGAAGAGATCACAGAAGGGAGTAGCTCTTCAAGAAAGACCCAAGATCATATCAACTCCCTAATGAAATCATCATCAGGAGAAAACCAAAACCCAGTATCACATTTCATTGTAATATTTATGACAGTTTCTAACATGGTAAAAAAAAACCTTTTCAATATTTCAGTAAATAAGAATTTAAGCAGTGATGCAGCAGGATTTTAAGCTAAGAATAATAAACCTACCCATGTAGGGGCAGATTTTCAAGTGCTCTGCATCCAACAGCTCCCATTGTGACACATATGGTCACTTACCCATAGTCCTAAGCTCTTTTGAAAATCTTGCCTCTATTGTGGGTACTGAACCCTTCTGAAAATTTCTACTATAGACCTTCATATTCCATCCTTTGCATAGCTCTGGTGGCATTAATATAACCTTGGGGATTCAAGGTTAAAAATCCCGTTAGGAATTTATGCTACAAATGCCAATAACCAGTTTGTTTCCTGCTACCATTTAGGTCTTAAAGAATATGAAATATTAATGAGCATAAATACAACTAAAGAGATTTAAACCAGGTTAAAGGAACATTGTCAAACTTGACAATCCATGTATAAAAGTTCTTCCCTTATCTTGCAAATCAGCCCTACTGCCAAAACACTGTCGGCCTAAGAAATTACACCAGTAACATTTCAGAAAATAAGCCTGTGATACTGATTTTTCTCCTATACATTGATCTGTGCACATTACATGTGGTGGATTGGCTGGTTGCAGTCATATTCCAACCCTTTCTTGTCACCCTATTGCCAGAAAACCTGAGGCAGATGTGACATTGACAACTACAGAGAGCAATGGCTCCTCTGCTTCTGGCATTTCAAATCCACTTTAACTTGTCACACAGAGATCTAATGCGGTTTCTTTGCCAAATCAATATCTCTGGTACGCTTGCTCCTCTCTGAGGTCTAAAAATGAATGCATAAACCTAAAAATGAATGCATAAACCACTCTTTTAGAGGAATAATTCTTTGCAAGTTGCCTTTTTAGCAAAAGAAGCCAGCCCAACATTATTTAAAAGCAGATGAGAAAATAAATCAATAGTAAACATTCTCATGTTTTTATCCTGTTGAAAATTGATTGATTTCCTACCTGTGCTCTTTAAACAGTCTACATTTGTCAGTATTTAAATGAGACATTATTTTAGTTTCCAACATAGTACAACAAAGAAATGTAACCCAAAGTAACTTAACAAAACACATTAAGCGACTGCAAGGTGTATGTACTGTGGCTGTGATGCTCAATCTGCATTTACTGCTCCGGGATTGTTTTTGCAGATGCCTCTAAGCTAGCAGTTCCCACTTTTTCACTGTCTACATGACCTGTTTAGTTCAATTAATCTCTAGGTAGGTTTGATCAGTTATTAGACCTTGAAAGACATAAGACTCACTCACTGACAAAACTACACTGAAAGTAGACAAGTGAAAGTTAAAAAAAAAGATGTAATTCACTACACAGCTACTTGCAGCTATTCAGTGTCTTACATGAATAGGCCCTTCTGGTGCACATGGAAGGTTCTCTAGTGCTCTTTAATGCTGTACTGTTTCAAACAGCACTATGTGAAAGCACACCAGCAGGGTCCTCTCAGTTTATGGATAGCACATTAGCGTTCTTTAGAAATCACACCTCCACAAGGTGCACTACCTCACTATGTAGGCAAGCTCTCACGTAAGCTGTTCCCGGGAGTATCACCTCTGGAAAGCAGTTCTTCCTGGAAAGATAATTCTTTTTGGTGCTTTAATGTTATAAATAGAACTACTGTCCTACCTTCTGAATGTTGTACATCCAAAATGACATTCCATTCAAGGGACAGCGTATCAAGGTCATCCTTCAACATTTGTGCCGCACAAGTGGCACATTGCCCCACTCACAGGCTGGAATGCACAGTCATAGACACGTTTGAATAAACAGGATTCTTTGCCTCATAGAACTCATGATGTCTCTAATGGACAGTTAATACTGCTGACTCAGGAAAAAAAGTAGCTAGCATGTAGTGCTGGAAATTAAGACACTGGTAATCCAGAGTTCTAGGCATAGGAATGTTGCTAAAACTGAAGAGCTTGAAAGCTTTGCCTAGCTTTTGTAATGAAATGGTGGAGACAAATGGACAGAAGCAAAACTCTGAAATATAGCACCTGCAATGGGTAGAGGAGTGCGTCTAATATGTCTGGATGTAGCTGAGGCAAGCCTATTATATAGGGACTAAAGACATTCTGGGTATGTCTACACTGCAACGTAAGCCTAGGGTTAGTGGAATGAAAGTCAGCAAAACTTGGGTTTGAGAACCCAGGATTTTAGCATCTATACTGGTTGCTGAATTTCTGAACTCAGGCCTTAGCCTGAGATTTCATCATCCAAACTGCAGTACGCAAGTCTGAGTCCAACCAACCATACCCCAAACTTCCTAGCTTCATCCCAAAATGTGGCTGCTGTAGCTCTTTGTTTGTGGTGTAGTGTGGAAAAACTTGAGTGTCCACCCAGCACATCATGGGAAGCCTGAGCAGCCTGTCAACACAATTCCTGCCAAGCAGTCATTTCAGTCCCTGCGCTCCCAGAAACTGGAGCCAGCAGCATGGAAGAGTCACCATTTGAAGAACTTCTCTCACTTGCGCTTTCACTCTTGTTTAAGGAAATAGGCAGAACTCCCATGAGACACTGACCACCAAAGGCACCTGACAGAGCTAAGGATGGAGGCGGAGGACACATACATGGCAGACTGAAACTGGCTGATGATGCTCAGGACACTCAGTATGGACTCTGATGCCTCCTATGTAGACAGGTCCTTCTGGTCAAGGGCCACAAGCACAGCCTGGTGGAAACCATGTCATTATGCAGACACTGGATGACTAGCAGGGGGTCCAGAACTTTCTTATGAAGAAAGTTCCATTTCTTTGTGAGCAGCTTCCTGACACTTCAGCATCAAGGCACATGCAAAGGCAGCCAGGCTGGTCCAGGAGTGGGTTGCTATAACAGTCTAGAAGCTGGCTACTCCAGAGTGCTACAGGTCCACCGCCAACCACTTTGGTGTTGGAAAGTCAACTGTGAGTAAAGTGGTGGAGAAGATTTCTGAGGCAATCAGGCATGTGGTTTACCCCAAGATGGCAGGCAAAAAAGATATTCCTGAAGTAATTGCTGGCTGTGAGAGAATGGGGTTTTCCAAACTGCTCTGGGGCCATAGATAGGACTCATGTGCCCATAGTTTGCCGTCCTCAAGGAGCACTTGAGAACACAAACTGAAAAGGGTACTAACTCACTCCATTGTTATGCAGTCTCCTGTGGACCAGAGGCCAATTTATGTACATCAGTGTGGGCTGCACTGGAAAAGTCCATGATACCAGGTTTTCTGCTGCGTGGGAGTCTACATTCAAGGACAGGCTGGGACACTATTCCCACCAAATAGCATTGTCATAAATGAAGTTACCGTTCCCACTGTGATTCTTGGGGACCCTACGTACCGCCTTTTGCCTTGGCTTGTGAAACCATGTCCTCATCTCAGATGTCCTGGCAAAAAAAGGGTTAATGACACTCTCGGGTGGGTGTTGAATGGTGGCAGATTGAAGTCCCACCAGCACTGTGTACAGACGCATTTGGAATCCTGTGTCATCAATGATGTCCATATCACTGTGGCTTGCTGTGCTTTTCACAGTCTTTGTGAACCCAGAGGTGAGCCGTTCCCCCCTGAATGGCCTGTGACAGCGATGGACTGCTGAACTGGTACGCTCAGCCAGGAAGGGCAGTTACCACGGCTGGAGCTGGATGCAGCTGGGCAACGGAAGTCAGGGATGATCTGTGCTCCCGCATCATGGACTTGCATGAGCCAATGGAAGAGGGAGAATAGTACCATTGTGAATGCGCTTGGCAATGAAATGCTTTCAGTGCATTAGGTAAGAGAGAGAGAGCTTGATTGCCATACAGTGAACTCATGACTGATGTGAGCACTTAACAAAATGGTGAGGGGGAGTGGTAGAACTATGGCTTTACAGCTATGAATTGACAAAGAAATAGTGTTCGCATACAACTTCCAAGTGTTCTCATAGGTTTATTATTTGAAATACACATTATATGATGTGATGGTAATACAATTTTTAATAAAGTAAAAGCTATCTTTTTGAGCTTTTATTAAAAAAGCACAATAATAAATTATTGCCACTCAGCCCACCTGTCATTAGCACACCAAAACACCAGTAACAGCAAAATCTTAAATGAAACCATCAACAAAGCACATGAAAAAGTACAAACAGTGAAACAATTTCCAAGATGGAAAATCCCAACTATGGCATGGCCATTGGGCCCCCATTCTCCTTTCCCTTCTTTTCATATTTCCACACACTGGATGCCGAGGCAGGCGGGTGGAGGCATCCATGGCAGAAGGGTTCTCTATGTGGAAATGCAGGGGGTGCACTTGGCCTGTCCATCTGTTGAGAGGGCCCAACTGCATGCACATCCAGCCATGGAATTGTGCCCAACAGTTCCTGGTCTGCAGCACGTTATACTATGGAGGGGACTCAGGCAATGGCGCAGGTGCAGCAGGAGCCTGCCATCTTGTGGCCATAAGCAAAAGCTGCTGCTCCAACAGTTCTACTTCCTCCCTTAACTGCCATTCCTCTTCCAGAAACTGCAAAGCATGGGTCTGCTGCTGCAGTGAAATCCCCTCCTCAAGCTATGCAGCCAGCCTGAGCCTTTCTGCTTGCCTCCCATCTGCCTTTCCCTTGCTGCAAGTTGCTCTCTCTTTGGTATTGGACCTGCTTGTTGGCCCTATCCAGAATGTCAACTATAAATTCATCACAGAAAAGCTTCCTCTTGAACCAGTCCATCAAGGTATGTGGGTGAGCTGTCGAGGTACACAGGCTGTAGAGGTCAATGGGTATGGAAGCGGACAAGACATGGAAGGTTGTCGTCTCAAGTGTCTCAGTATACGAGCACAGAAAAATTCCTTTTGGAATTTCAAGGACATAAAATGTCACACTGTAAAACTATACTTCAGTATATTGTTAGAGGGACACTTCAGACCACAGAAGCTCCCTGGACACAGCCAGATTAATTACAGTGACAGATGTGCACAGAGACCTGTAAGTCAAAAATCACATCTGCTTTTTTCTAAAAATTGCAGACCAGTTTCGGCTTTGGAATTTGTTGTTGGTGTGGTATTCTACATAAGCCTCCTCTATCATTTCACATTCCACATTTTGGAGGACATAACAGTTCTCATGGTTCCTGAGTGGCAAAGAGAGGTTTTATTCCAAGCTGCCAGGGGGAAAGCCAGCTGTGTATGCCACCAAAGTATTCAAATATAGGGTGAGTGAACAGCACATCTACAAGTGGAGTAGGCTAGTCAGCTATTGATGTGGCGCTGAAAAATACACCTTTGCCCAAAATGTGACTGCATCTCTGGAGTTCTTTCTCCAGGAAAAGTTTGCAGCCATCAGCACCTAGGATTGGATTAACATTCATGAAGAAATCAACAGGATGCTGCGTTAGCATCCACATGGGTTGGTGCCTCCCCGCAGCTTCCGATAAAGCCTGTTATGTCTGCATGCAAACACACAGAACTCCATCTGCATCCACCTTCCTCCCCTCACCCCCAGCACACTTCTGGACTGCATTTCAAACCCCCTCTCCCTTACAGTTCACTGTTTGCAGGCAGCTCGTTACACTGTAGGGCTGGTACAGAGTGTTATGCTTATAGGGAAGGCAATATAAGGTTTTTATTTTTAACATACAGCCTATCTGAACAAAAATTCACTTTTAGAGCCTTGTTTCATTGCTTGTACTTCGCGGTCTCCATTTTGAATTCCACAGAGGGGGATGGGGGACGCCAAGATACTGTCATGCAATCCACCATTAGCTGATATATGTTGGTACCCAGGGCTCATAATAACTTTCGCATTGGTTCATAAAATGGAAGTCACTCCCACAGCTATGTTAATAAACACAAAAATGGAACCAGAAACTTCTTCTGTCTTTTCCACTTCTGCTGCTGGTTCCATGGTGTGCCGCTCCTTTGGGGAAGGGAGAGGGGTTCAAAAAGCTCCTCCCAGTATGGCCCCATGCTATGCTGCAGCTGGTTCTGTAGCAAAGCCTTCTTAGGGTTGGGTTTCATCACTAGAGTCACTTCAGTGCACTCATCCTGCACCTGCTGATGGCTCCCATCCATTCACATGCTAGATTCTGGGGTCAGCGGGGACCCATCCTTGCTGACCAGGTCATCACGCACCACTGTTTGCTCCATGATAGGCGCAGTACCCAGCACGCGGTTAAAGATCTTGTAAAATGGGCATGATGACAGTGAGTTCCCCGAAATGCAGTTCTGGTCCCTGGCTTTGCAGCGGTCAGTCTTGAGCCGCTTAATCTGCTCCCTGCATTGGTCACCAGTCTGGTAAATTTCCAACACTCCAGCTCCACTGCTATTTGCTGGGAGGCATAGTCTTTCCTGGTACTCTCACTGAAATCAAACATTTTGCTGGCCTCACACACCACAGATTCTGGACCAACAAGCGGACTTCTGGTCAGTGGTCACTGCAAATGCAGGAAAAGGTTCACTGTTTTTGCAGCTCAGCGGTCAGAGTAAAATGGAAGGGTTAAATGCCGAGCTGTACTTGAACAAAGGGGTTGCTACCGTTTCCTGGGAGTCAATCGGTGACTAATGGGATAGAGAGGACAAAGACCACTGGCCCATGGGACTTCTAGGCATTGGCAGACTTCCAGGGTCTGAATCTGGTGTTGATGCATCCAGACTGCAAAACAATAGGTCTTGAACCCTGCATCCCAACTGGATTTGGGCTCGAACCTTCCATAGGGTACGACAACCTGAGTTTTAGTCTCAGAGTTTTGTGGGTAGGTGGAAGAGGGGTTGGGGCATCAGAGCCTGGGCTTACATTCCTGTGTAGACATATCTTCTGTTCTAAGAGTGGAGCATGAGACTTACATTCAGAAACTCCCAAAATGTAGTCTAGTCTCTGCCACTGATCTACTGTGTGACCATGGAAAGTCACTTATCTCCCCATTATGACCATTTATATAATGGTGATATTATGTACCAGTGTGTAGCATTGTTTGTAAAGAATTTTGAACATGCATTATTTGCACACTGCACAAATTCAGGTATTTGACGTATTTTAATAAATTCAAGACATTCCAATTTTAAACGGAGCTTTGAAGCAGTATTTCTGTGCTCATACAGCTGGCTACTAAAGACATAGTTGGAAGGGAAAAAAATCCCCAAGAGTTAGATTTTAAATGCATATTTAGTGCTACAAGACACACATCTTTAAAAAATCCCTTGAGGATCTGTTTTATATTAAAATTCTAGTCACAGTTTGCATTAAGCCACCTTATTGTTTTCTACTTAAACTTGGGAACTGTTTGTAAATTTAAATATTGTTTCTTCACAGAAGCTTCATTTTTTATTACAAATGTAGATCTTAACAAAATGCTGTACTGTAATGTTTGAAGATTTTACTCCCTTTCCATAAAGAACAATAGAAAGAGCTAGAAAAAAAGTAGTGATGTAGTTATTAGACAACCTGCAAAGTTCTCAAAGTTCTGGAATTTATTTGCTGATAGGTATGCTGTTCTTCATATGTTCTAATACTAATCACATGATAGTATGATCTTGATTAGGCCCTATGACATTTTCTTCCAATGGTGTATGAAAGGCATGTCAGATCCTACCAAAGTTACTTGGATAGTCTGTGTTATGCCCATAAAATCAGTCTTTTGGGGATGAGGTTGTTGTGAAGTTATGGGAAGCAGGTACAGCTTTAAAGAAAATGTTTGTTCTTTTGAGAAGCAAAGAGAAAGGTGGAGAATTTACACGAAAACTAGGTTGGATTTAGCTACTCTTACAGCTCAAAGAATGATCCTGACAGAGGTACTGGAAAGATTTATGAGGCCCTTTGTTCTAAAAGCAGCACAAATTCTTATAGCAAAACAGCTGTTTATGAAAATACTACTGGGCAAGCTCTCCACGGCAGGAAACGCCTTTCTGCACCAGTCAGAAGCTAGACCGTTTCACGTAAAACTCCATATCTCAAATAGCTACTATACATAGTTAATAGATCTTCTTTATGACTTTTAAGCATGGTTCTGTCCTCTGTCTTTGTTCTTTTTTTCTCTATATTTCACAGGTCTCTCTTATTGCCTTGAAACATAAGGCTGTATACTCCGTCCCATGTGAAGGATGGATTTTAACATAAAATTAGTGTGCTGTACTCCTGAAAAAACTGATGAATTGAATTGTCTTTATAAGACGTACCTTCATTTATGACTGTAATTCATATATTATTACCTGAAAATAAACTATAGCTGAGGGGACGTGGGAATGCAGAACAATTAAGTCTACACACAAAGAATAAAGAGGAGGGCGCATCTGCCAAAGGGAAGTGTGCTGCAAGTTCCTCACCAAGAAACAAACTAGTAAGTTATGCTCTAAACCAGTGGTTCTCAACCTATTTTCCGTTGTGGGCCCATGGGCGGCAGGTTGAGAACCACTGCTCTAAACAAAGTCAACCAAGGAAGTGGGAAGCAGGAAATCACCAATATCTCAATGAGTTCTATATGAAATCTCATGCATCCCACAAACTTCTCCAAGGACTGAACTTTATTTTCCAGGTGTTGGCATTTTTATGACATGTCAAGATAGATGACAAAATGAAAATAATCGCCAGTATATCTGTACGAATAACTCCTCTACATTTTGCGTCTACTCATGCTCACAGAGGGACAACACAAGGCCTGTGCACTACATGAGCCAACAGCACAGGCCTAACGTAGGACTGAAATTGTATAGAGAGGCTTTGGGCTGGCCCACAACAGAGGGGTGAATTTCACTCGTGAGCCCAATCCTAGTGCCATTCTAGTTCATAAATTCAAAACAAAGAGACGCTTTAGATGTCATTCAACTGAAAGTTACATTATAAAGAATACCGATTAAACTGAATCAGTTAAATTCCTTGGACTAACTTAAAGCATACCGACATGGGACAATTTTCTAAAAAATCAACCACTACCACCACCACACACGGTTGTGACCCAAATGAGGTTGCAGGCTCAACAGACTTCACTGTATCGCATTTCCACAAACAGTTAATGAATGTTTTCCAAAGAGAACCCTAGAAGTACACAGCATCAATGACCCATCATGGTGAGCTGGAGCAGTCACTATTCACCACTCTCTTGAAATAGCAAACATGATATAACTAAGACTTTCTGATGCTAGATATTACCATAGTCTGTCACCTAAATAAACAAACAAATAAAATTAAGGACAAAATCCTGGAGCTACTGGCTTCAAATGGGACCAGGATTTCACCCTAAAGCTTATTATAGAGCCAGTGATGGACTGCCAGAAGTGTGAGATTTAGGTGCAGTGTCTTTGCTCAAGAAAGCACAGGACTGTAACACTAGGGACAGAGGATGAACATATGGGGGCAAGATTGTGGCATGGAAAAAACTTTCCCAAATTTTGTCTGACTCAAGTATGTGCACTCATCTCCCATGGGCACATGGGCATGCTTTACTTTAAAAAAGTAATATATCCTAAGTCACATTGGAATCACAGTGTTGGCCTTTTAACTTAAAGACTAAGTGCAATTTTATCTTTGGAAAACTTTTGAGAATTGTGTTTAGAGCACATCATGAAATAGGGCGTTATTATGAAACCCTTCGTGTTCTAGTTCCTGAGATATAGCACACTGTGCCGACTAAAATGTTTAGAATTATAGCACACAATTGTATTCTGCTTGTAATACAAATACACTGGCACATTCTATTTTTATTTTAATTATTTTTTTATTCAGGGGAAAAGAATTGCCAGATTTATTACCAAGGTGGACTCCAATGGCAATATTATAATAATTGGTTTCAGAGGAACAGCCGTGTTAGTCTGTATTCGCAAAAAGAAAAGGAGTACTTGTGGCACCTTAGAGACTAACCAATTTATTTGAGCATGAGCTTTCGTGAGCTACAGCTCAGTGAGCTGTAGCTCACGAAAGCTCATGCTCAAATAAATTGGTTAGTCTCTAAGGTGCCACAAGTACTCCTTTTCTTATTATAATAATTGTAACTGATGAATAAACTAATATATTTCTTCAAGTCATAAAGGAACTAGCTACAGTTAGAGAAAATAGATCTGGAAAGCTGCAGCAGAAAAGTTCAGATGGGAGTAAGGACCCCCATTCCACAGCTATTCCAAGAAAAATAAAAGCTCAATCCAGACAGAATCCAGCTGAGCATTTCTCAATATCTAATCAGTTTCAAAATCTGCCAATATTCTCAAAAAGTAAAAATTCAGCTGCAGTCCATGGGGAGCTCTGAGATGTACATTTTACTAACTATATACTCACTATTTTTTGTTGTTAAAAATGAATATTTGTGCCTTCAATATCTCTAATTAATACGTTAGTGCAACCTTATATTGCAAACTGAAAAGACAAAGTTTTTTCAAAACTATGTCTGATATTTTAGTGCTTGATCTGGGCAGAGCTGCTAGTTTGAGATTTCTTTAGGGGGGTGTAGAGGAAAAGAGGGGTATGCAGAAACAAGAGAAAAGTTTTACAAAACATTGCTTATCAATGTTATACCATACTCATATGTGGCCCACAAGCACACCCAAATGGTGACTTCACATCACAGAAAAAAAAATCAACTAACACCACTTGATACATTTATGACTTCTTTTCACTGAATAATTTCTGCACACTTTACAAACATTAATTGAGTTCAGAACTCTTGTGTGAGGCAGATAAGGAATAATTTTACCATCAATGAAATGGAGCCACTTCTGGCATTGAATATGGCAACTGTTTAATAGCACATCAGTTTTTAGGACACAACATAAGAAGATACCGTTATCCTTTTCAAATTGCAGCAGGTAACTACAGGACTTAATTACCAGAGTTGGAAACTCTCCAGATAACCAATGTTAACACCTTTCATCTTACAAAAAAATGCCATATGCTCCATAATCCCAAATCTGACCCACCAGCACTGCAACATCTAACACTGCACTAAAGCACAGATTTATTATTGGTTGAAGAGAACCACCTCATATGCCAATGCCAACATCTGTAGAATCTAGGTTTTTCTTAACAGTCTTCCATCCACATACCTACTCAGTGCCAAATAGCTTGTGTTTCATAATGGGTAAAACAGCACAGGGTGAAATGACTGGGTTGGAATGCAGTTCTTTTAGAGACATGTGGTCAAGTAAAACCTTAGAATGAGCAGACAAAACTCCTTTAACTTCATGGTATTGTACCTAACTATGCTTGAGCTGAATTCAGCCCATAGAATTCACAGCATAATTCAGAAGATAACTACTGGTTGTATGAGACACAATACAAGAATTTCAGCACTAAACTGATAGTGACACTGACCATACGTAGACAGAGCATGCTTTTCTCATTGCTCATAATTGCTCATCATCTGTCAAAGACCTCCTGTTTTATAACTATAACAATGAAAATATATTTAGAGTGGCACCAAAATTCCACCCAATGCAGACAGAAACCTCAAAAACAAAGAACTCCAGAAGCAATTTTCTTTTTCCAGCTCTCATTATTTTAGTGTCTCAATTTCGTCTTCATAACATGATTACAAGATTAGCGATAAGACTAAGTGATAAATGTCCAACTCAGTTATATTTTTAGATAACTTTATTTGGGTAACAAACTGCCTTGAGTATTGCTTGGATTCTTCTGGATCAGTACTTAATTTTGGAATAGAGTAATGGCATGCACATCCCAATTCTCCTAAGGAAAGTGTATGCTCTTAACTTAGGGTTTGTCTATATGAACACATAGTTTGCGACAAGCTCAGGTGTAAATCCACCTCGTACTAGCCTGCCATGCATTAAAAGTTCCCCTAGCACACTTGGATGTACTCCTGTTTCAAAGTGGAGTATATCAAAGCCCATTAGGGAACTTTTAGTGCACAGCAGCAGGGCCCACATAGACACTTAGTGTGTGGCTGCTACTTAGTGTAGATTTACACACCAGCTTGCCACAAACTAAGTGTTCGTAAAGACAAGCCCTTATTCCCATTTGTCCTCAAAATATAGCTATGAGAAGTAAAGGTGTGGTGCAACCTCCTATTCCCAAATCCACACACTGCTCTGAATCGAAAATGTCTGTGACTGACCTATGTTTAAAAGCTATTATTCCCAGGCATGTTAGTTTTCACAACGATGAACGAAGACTCTGGAGAAAAGTCTTTGTTTGAACAGAAACCTACCCTATTATGTATGAGACACATTCAAACGTACAAATCCAAAGTCAAATTTAAACCCTTTGTTCTTGAAGTTCCAGCTGGGTGAATTCCCGGCCTTGCAAAGCTACTCAACCCACACTTTAAATATATGTAATTTAAACAGTGTTTGCTTCCAGAATCATGAAAGATAGCCATTCATATTTACTGATTCTTAAAAAACCCCTATAAGTATAAAAGGAGACATGGTTCCCTGGTGCTTCCTTTAGACCAGTGCCATGGCTCTGCGCAATACATCATCCAAGTGATAATATGCTGATGATGTGTTACACTAACATATCCTTACATGGGAAATGCTCTAATGATCTGTCAGGGTGCTGAATCACTACAGAGCTGTCATTCTGATGATGTGTTAATTAGAGATATGGCTCTGAGCTAAAGCAAGCATCAAGGGACCCAACAATGGGAGAACTATATTTTTATATTTCAGGGATTTGGCATATTGAAAATAACTTTTCATGAAGGAGAAAAAATAAGGTTTGCACGAATGGATGACTAGCCTCCCACTGAGTTTTCTGTTGATATTCAACCTGTAGGCAAATTAAGGAAATGTACCTTCTGAATAATATATAGCATGATATTCAAACCTGAGTACTGCAGAAGGAGTTCAAAGCTAAACATTCATATTTTCAAAATGGCCTAATTGTGTACAATACTATGCACAAAACCCCCTATATTAAAAGAACATTAAGATTGCAAAGTCAAGACTAAACATGCCCAGTTTTTTTAACCTTTCCTAATAGGTCAGGTTTTCTAAATCTTTTATCATTTTTGTTGCTCTTCTCTAGACTGTCTCCAATTTGTCCATATCTTCCTTAAAATGTGGCAGCCAAAACTGAACTCAGTACTCCAGCTGAGGCCTCACCAGAGCAGAGCAGGGCAATTACCTCCCATGTGTTACATACACCCCAGAATGAAATTAGCCTTTTTTGCAACTGCATCACATGGTTGATTCATATTCAGTTTGTGGTCCACTATAACTCTGAGCCTTTTCAGCAGTATTACTGCCTAGCCAGTTATTGATTTTTTGTTCCTGTATGAATAATTTTGCACTTGTCAGTTTCTTTCCCAGTATCAAAATTAGGCAGACCCATCCATACTTTCCCGAGTCCTCTTTATTCCCCTTGTTAAAGATAGGTATTATGTTTGCCTTTCCTTCAGTCCTCTGGGACCTCCTCTGTCCTCCATGAGTTTTCAAAGATAATCACTTATGTTTCCAAGATTGTTCCACCTAGTTCTTTGAGTACCTGATGGTGCATTTCATCAGGCCTGCTGACTTAAATACATCTAACTTACCTAAAATTCTTTAGTTGTTCTTTCCCTATTTTGGCTTGCATTCCTTCCCTCCTGTTGTTAATATTAATCATGTTATGTATCTGGTCAGAACATACCTTTTTGGTGAAGACTGAAGCAAAATAGGCATTAAATACCTTGTCTTCTTAATGTCATCTATTATTAGCTCTCCTTCTCGGCCAAGTAGAGGAGCTATACTTTCTATAGCCTTTTCCTTGCTCCTAACGTATTTAAATAACCTCTTCTTATTGCCTCTTATGTTCCATGCTAGGTGTAACTCACTTTGTGCCTTAGCCTTTCTGATTTTGTCTCTACATGCTTGTGCTATTCTTTTATACTCATCCTGGGCAATTTGTCCACATCTCCAATTTTCATAGGATTCCTTTTTGATTTTCAGGTCATAGTTTCACCTAGCCTCATTCTCAGAGACAGTCGAACCAATTCTGATATTTTCCAGAAAAATTCAGCCTGGAAAATTTCAGCCCAAATGGTTAAAGTTTACCAGAGTTATAATCAACTGAAAATGGAGTCTTATAGTAGGAAGTGTCAGGCAACCTCAAAAATAGGAGGAGCTTTGTTACAGCAAATGGAGATTTAAGTAAACGGGATTAGAGACTTTATAGCCCCTTCATCACCCCTTCAAAGTCTGTAAATTCCATATCATTAGGAAATAAATACCTTTTTAAAGGCTGCTGAATAACTTTTTGAAATCACTATGAAAGTAAATAGTTATTTAAACTCAAACCACCTTCAGCAATGGTAATCCATGAACAAAGAGGATTATTCATCACAACCGAGTCGAGACTGGCCTGAACTATTATTCTGGATTCAAATCTACCCCACATCTGAATTTCAGAACCAGATCCAAACTTCCCACATCCACTGCTATTACAATTGGAAGGTGCAATGTACCCATGATTAAATGCTTACAAAGACCAAATTAAAATAATGAATAAAATCAGGGCACATGCAAAGTTGTCAAATTCATGTCATAACATTAACAAATCTAGGGCTCTGATCATATGCACTTTTGCTACTGAAACTGATCTGAAATCAGATCATGAATCATAGCAACTTTTAATAGAAAAAAAGATATACAGCCAAAATCTTGCCATCAGATATATATGTGCAGAACTCCAATTGCAGTAAATGAGAATTACATCTGTGCATCTAGAGGCAGACTTTGGCTCTTTATACTCTAATGAGGATAATGGAAATAATGAATGGACATATTTGAAGTCATAATTAACAAGATATACAATAAGCAGCCAAGGCAAAACTGATACAGCTTATGATAATGCTATCAACACAGTCACATTATTCCATAGTAAACTACTTCTTCCATCCATTATCTAACAATTATCTGACAAGTGACTCAGCCAATATTTCTCTAGAGTTCTGATACAGGCAGTAGGTCCACAATATCCTACATATGTCTTTGTTGCTTTTATGATTTTGTTTAATAGGGAGTGACTGGAACAAGAAATGATCTTTCTCGCCCTCTCACCATGTAATGAAGAACTGACTTATTCAGGATATCAGGTATAGATAGAAGATAAATGTGGGGATCCTAGTTCCTTTAATTTTCAGCGATGAAATAGGGAAACATGTCTGTCAGGGCAGAAAGAAGCTAGCCAGAAGAGTAATTTTTCCAGCATCTGGCTATGACAATAGATCAATAATTGTATTTCAAATTATTAATAAAATTTTGTTCCTAAAAACAGATTTTCATATTTTATCAATCAGATCATTTGTATAGTAGGTCTAAGAATGCAAGATGGGTTCCACATCCATTGAGACATTGTTTTATACTGTAAAATATGCAGTTTTATTTACCTGATGCATGGCTTAGTCAGCACTTTATACCTTGTGTTACTGCAGCACCACTAAAAAGAAAAGGAGTACTTGTGGCACCTTAGAGACTAACCAATTTATTTGAGCATAAGCTTTCGTGAGCTACAGCTCACTTCATTGGATGCATACTGTGGAAAGTATAGAAGATCTTTTTATACACACAAAGCATGAAAAAATGTGTGTTTACCACTACAAAAAGTTTTCTCTCCCCCGACCCCACTCTCCTGCTGGTAATAGCTTATCTAAAGTGATCACTCTCCTTACAATGTGTATGATAATCAAGTTGGGCCATTTCCAGCACAAATCCAGGTTTTCTCACCCCTCCTCCCCCTCCACACACAAACCCACTCTCCTGTTGGTGGTAATAGCTTATCTAAAGTGATCGCTCTCCTTACAATGTGTATGATAATCAAGGTGGGCCATTTCCAGCACAAATCCAGGGTTTAACAAGAACGTCTGGGGGGGGGAGGTAGAAAAAAACAAGGGGAAATAGGTTACCTTGCATAATGACTTAGCCACTCCCAGTCTCTATTCAAGCCTAAGTTAATTGTATCCAATTTGCAAATGAATTCCAATTCAACAGTCTCTCGCTGGAGTCTGGTTTGGAAGTTTTTTTGTTGTAATATCGCAACTTTCATGTCTGTAATCGTGTGACCAGAGAGATTGAAGTGTTCTCCGACTGGTTTATGAATGTTATAATTCTTGACATCTGATTTGTGTCCATCTATTCTTTTACGTAGAGACTGTCCAGTTTGACCAATGTACATGGCAGAGGGGCATTGCTGGCACATGATGGCATATATCACATTGGTGGATGTGCAGGTGAACGAGCCTCTGATAGTGTGGCTGATGTTATTAGGCCCTGTGATGGTGTCCCCTGAATAGATATGTAGGCACAGTTGGCAACGGGCTTTGTTGCAAGGATAGGTTCCTGGGTTAGTGGTTCAGTTGTGTGGTATGTGGTTGCTGGTGAGTATTTGCTTCAGGTTGGGGGGCTGTCTGTAGGCAAGGATTGGCCTGTCTCCCAAGATTTGTGAGAGTGTTGGGTCATCCTTCAGGATAGGTTGTAGATCCTTAATAATGTGTTGGAGGGGTTTTAGTTGGGGGCTGAAGGTGACAGATAGTGGCGTTCTGTTATTTTCTTTGTTGGGCCTGTCCTGTAGGAGGTGACTTCTGGGAACTCTTCTGGCTCTGTCAATCTGTTTCTTCACTTCCGCAGGTGGGTACTGTAGTTGTAAGAATGACGTACCATATAAAACAGCCTTTGTGTGTAAATTCTTGTTAACCCAAAATAAACTTTTACATTCAGCTTCCATGTATTCATGACATGGGGATTGTTTTCCCTTCTGACATCTGTTTGTGGTAACATCTTAAGATCCTCCCTGAAACTCTCAATTCTATTTAGGACAGTGGGTAAAATAAGAACAATAAAAGTAAACAGTACTACTCTAAAGTTGGAGCGGTACACAGGCTCCCTGAGAGAAATACCACAAACCCGCAGAATTACAGAAGGGAAGACCTATCATAGCTATTCATTTACTTACTCAGATGAACAAGTAGTGGCTATTCAGCTTGCCCTACTCTTTCCAGGGATCACATCAATTCTCAACCTTCCTGCAGATAGCAATAAGGATGAGTTTTATGTGGCACCCCCACCTAAAATAGATTATAGTTTGGCATGCAATTCACCAATAACCACTGGTATGCAATAAGGTATTCATGTATTAGCAGCTCTATACCAATTACATTGCTTTTGTGATTATATTTTCCCCCCAGAACAGGACTGAGACTGATTGGCATAGAGAAGCTTAGGCTGTCTCTCTGCCTGTGCTGCAACTTTTCTGATCACAGATATGGTACTTGAATCTGGGACATTTCCTGAGCTCCAGGAGTCACTTGAAACATGTATGGGTTGTGGGGATGGAATCCTAGCTGATAGAGATACACTGAGTAAGTTCTCCCACATTTTGTGTTGATAAGTCAGATTTATTTCCGGTTTCCTTTGCACCCTAGTAACCTTTTTTCCTGAATATGTTCTTTTTATCGTCATACATTTCAGAACACTTCAAATTTTTCAAAAATGTGTCTATGTAAAGAGACATGAAAATACTACAGACTCAAAGAGGAATGTTTATGGCCTTTATAACTAATGCTAAAGTGATTCTGTAATATGCTTTCATACGTGTTTCTGAGTGCTTCTAATATTCTAAGATTCACTCTTTTTTGGGAATGAGATGAGCAGGAAACTACTTAAACATACTAAAACAAACGCACACACAGTATCATTTGGAGGAAAATGAGAACAAGTGTGAGCACTGGGTTAAACATAGGATCTTCTGTATGAGGCCTGAGCAGAAACCAAGGAGCTATAACTACGCAAACAAAAGTGTTAGTACATCTCTTTGGAGTGTTAGTACATCTCTTTCGGATTAGTGTGGTTCCTATTTTTGAGCTGGGTTTATATCCAACTTAACTGAGAACATTTAATGTACAATATACAATAGCAGAATAAAGTATGCTGTGTATTGATATTACAGAGGAAGCCACCTCGGAGTTTTTGTGAGCTATGTGTCACAGCGTCAGCTTGTGTAAAAAAGAATTCAGTGGAACCACACTGATTTACACTACCTGAAATTATAGCCCTATATCTCTGCAAATTCATTCATAGGAAAATAGGCTACTCTTTAAAGCACTATATATAAATTGTTTGGTTTGGTTTTTTTTCATTTGGATATATAATTAGCTGAACATATGAGGTTCAGCTAATTATACACCTGAGAAAAACACAGGTGTGTGATACAAACTTACTGAAAGTAAAATAAACTAACCCAAAGCTTTTACTCTACAACTCACTCCCTTGCACCAAGAGTTAATAAATTGCTAAATCATAGTATAAGAAGTCAACCCTACACTATTGTATTTTCTGGTTTGCTTCCAGGCATTTCAATTTCAATACATGCAATGGTGCCTGAAGGATGATTTGGAGGTGCAAGACTTATCTAGCATTGATTTATCTTATTGTTACCTCTAAGCCCTGTGGGCTAGACCATTGACACAACCCATCCGAATATGTCAATATGTTGCTTTGAGAGACTATTCTGAGTACTCATAAACATACACTTCAGAGGAACTGCCTGGTCTGGATGCATACTAAGAATAGTAAGTATGGTTGTCACAAAGTACTCACTATCATAGAATCATAAAATCATAGAATCATAGAATATCAGGGTTGGAAGGGACCTCAGGAGGTCATCTAGTCCAACCCCCTGCTCAAAGCAGGACCAATCCCCAATTAAATCATCCCAGCCAGGGCTTTGTCAAGCCTGACCTTAAAAACTTCTAAGGAAGGAGATTCTACCACCTCCCTAGGTAACGCATTCCAGTGTTTCAGCAATGACCAGAATGACCTGTCCACCATAAAAGTGATAGGAGAAAGGAATCCAGAGATGCGGCAGTTCTTGAAGATGCATCGGTATTTATTGCACCAGCATTTACATTCAGTTGCCTTCAGCCCCCATGTATGCATGTGTCCCGTCCCCCCGTCCGCCCATGTTCAGCGTGCGCCAAGTGTGATCAGAATAGCCTTCCAGGTCCCAACCTGTGTGCCGAAATTCTGTACTTTCTTCAACATGCAGTAAGGAGGCTGTTTCAAGCAAGAGAACTTCTTCCAGCCTTTACCTGCATGCCCTCCCCCAGCTTTATTCTTCTAGTATCCTTCCTACCCTGGTGCTATTCTTGTAATTGTTCTCTGCACAACCTAGCTTTCTCTGGCATTGCCCCTCCTCCTCCCTCTGTCATGAGCTGAGCCTGTATGGTATAGGGCCCCAGAACCTCTGTCATTCCCAGAGGATTTACCAAGGATAATTAGGCAAATTGAGTTACCTGGACTACACCCTAGTTCTAATTCCTTAGGGAGTCACAAAACCTTTTGCAGATGCTTCTTGGTAAGCCTAGCTTCTCAAAGCATTTTCCTTTCTTTTCCCCCAGTGACAGTTTACTCTGCCACAGCTGTATATTATTGATTCTACTGCATTGTTGATCTGTTCAGTGATCTGCACAGTACAGTGTTCTGTCTATTTTCATTCTAAGAGACATTTCCATAACAGTCCATACTGAGACTGCTAAAATATTAATTCTCAGTTTAATTGCTAGCTGTCAGGACCCCACTATTGAACCAAAGCCCATCTGGTCCTTATGTAACATCCTTAGCTGCTTTGTCATGACAATGCACTGAACTGTTTCCCCTGACCCCTTAGTCTAAATGCCTACAGACCCACAGCAGACATGCCCCAAACCCCTGATTGGATGTACAGGCAGCAGTCTCATTGAGTATCTGGACTATATAAAGGCCACAACAGGACGAGGAAGAGATAGCTGTCTGAGCAACATTGCCTGTTGGTTCCTGCCTACACCTACTGCCTCACCGAGCCCTACCTTCTTGCCTTGCCTGATCCTGCCTTGCCATCTCACCTGATCTTGCCTCCCCCAACCCACTGACCTGGCTGCTTGGATTGGATCTTCTAGCTACTGACCCATGTGAGAACTCCAACCATTGCACCTGACACTGATTGACCTCCTGGCTACCTGTGCATACTCTACTAAGGCTCTGTACTGCCCCACCCCGCCCACCTCAGCCACCAGGGATTACATTATCCACTTTTACAGAATAAACAAAGCATCATGTGATTGCAAAAATACTTAAAAATTAAGCAAGTGACATGATTCCGAATAATCTGTGAAGAGTGAACAAAAGAAACAGGAGTCTAGAGAGAATCAATAGTTGGAGACCAAAATAACTTCAGTATGAAATTTTAAAGGAATGGATCAAAATTTAATTTGTAAAAGGAGTTAGTAGTTGCAGTGTTTAGAATTGTTGACCAGATTAAGTAACAATCTAAAGCAGGGGTCTCAAACACACGGCCCACGGGCCGCATGCGGCCTGCAGAGTTATTTCCTGCAGCCCGCCATAGGCGCCGACTCCACCAGCAGCCAAACTCTCCTCCCCAGTCCCACTCCCCCAACGAGTGCACTGTGTCCCCGCTTCTCCGCCTACCTCCCAGCGCCTCCCACCGCCAAACAGCTGTTTGGCGGCTCTTAGGACTTTCCAGGAGGGTGGGGGAGGAGCGGGGATGCAACACGCTCCGGGGAGGAGGTGGAGAAGAGGCAGGGCTGGGGCAAGGATTTGGGGAAGGGGTTGGAATGAGGCAGGGAGGGGGCAGAGTTGGGGCGGTGACTTTGGGGAAGGGGTTGGAATGGTGAAGGGGTGGGAAGAGGCAGGGCAGGGCCAGGGCCTAATGGAAAAGATGGAGTGGGGCGGGGCCAGAGGCAGAGGGGGGGCTTTAACCAAAGTAATTCTAAAAGTAAATGCATGTTTTGTCATTTGAGTGAGGTGCATTACTGAGTGTTTATATTTTATTAAAACCCCTCTTTGCATTACAGTTTTTAAAAAGTTAATACATTGACTTTTAATAGCATACTATATTACTCTTCATTTTTTTCATTTTTGACTATACTTTTGTATCGTTGTATGAAAAGGTTTCAGCAATGTGGCCCTCGGGCCAATGTACTAGTCCTCATGTGGCCCCCGTGGTGATTTGAGTTTGAGATCCCTGATCTAAATGATACAAGAAGTAAAACAACACACAATAAAATGCCTACGTCCCTTGCAACCAGTACAGGACCAGAAGAAGCAGAGACTTCACTTAAGCAAGGATTTCACGCAACAAGCCTGCTAGTGGAGTAAGGTCCTATTCAAAGTGAGTAAGGTGGAAGAACTGGGTGCTTTATTCTCAAAGGTCAACAAAAGGAGGATGATTCTGGCCAGGTACAGAGATGTATTGATGTACCTTGTTGATGTACCTTACACATCTATAAATATTTAGTTATACAAGAACCTAGTATCAGCATAGAAGCTAGGAAACAAAAAAGTAGAACTCAATATTGCTAGTGCAGAGATGCTGCTCGAATGGTGAGATCTTATGAACTCAGTAAGGGGAAAGAATAAAGAAAATATTAAGGGACCCAGGAATGAGCCCTGCAAATACTTACTTTGTGCCTGTAAGAATTGGACAAATTATTTTAACCCAATACAGGAAAAGATTACATTAGACAGCTAGAAAGAAACCAATGAAGAAATGAACTGAGATCTTGTTGAATAGGTGTTCAACAACTGGCCTGGGGTAATAATTTATAGAACTCAGTCAGATTACATTGTTTAAATAGAAATTTCTCTGTTTATCCTAAAAAATACAGAGCTCTGTGAAAGTAAAATTTACACCAGTCCTTTTAATGATCATTGTTTATATTTTAATGCTAATTTGTCAGTTATTTTTAGTAAATTGTATACTCTTTTATATGGGGTACTTCTAATTTAAGAATGCTTCCCTGAGTACTAGCTGGGAATCAATCACTTGAAAAGTGATAGAATAAAATCAACTGAATGAAAGCATATAATTTGTTCAAAACAATCTACTTCCCAACTTTCTCAGCCCTCCTACACCTGGAACTTTCAAAATCACATTCTGGGTACATTTTGTAATACCTTTTATATACTAAGCACTAAATCTTTACTAAAAAATACCATTATGATCTCTGCAGTACTTAAAATTAGGATCATAATATACCACACATTTGATGTGTAAGAAGCAAAAGACACTGGCAGTGACTTAATAGCTCTCTTGTGGTTTCAGTAGCTTTTTTAAAAAAAATGGATGGGCTAGAAGTTTTTTATATTATAGATATAGATACACACACACACACATATATATATATGTTTATATTACATATATTGTGACAGGGTCAGGCCAGATTGCTACAGAAGAGTGATTTTTTTTTTTGAAGCAGAAAAGAATTTGATTTGCATAACACTTACAAAGAATCACCAAAAAAGAAAAAACAAAACTATGCAACAAAACAAAAGCAAACGCAAGGTATAACACAGCAGCCTTCAGGAGGGAGAAGTGTTCAGGCTAGCCTGGGCCCAGAGCGGGGGGGCTTCCTCGACACTCATGGTCTTCCACCCTCCTGAGATACCTGGTGGCCTAGAGCGGGGGGGCTTCCTCGACACTCATGGTCTTCCACCCCCTCAAGTTACCTAGTGCCATGCCCAGTGTCACCTATTATTCCTCTCCTGAGAGTGCCCGACAAGATGGGCACGGCTGCGGGTGGGCAGTTTGGGGGGGGGTGTACACCCACATGTGATAGGACCCTTCTTAGGTGACGGTGATGATGGTATCCACAGCGGCAATGGCTGGGGCTGGGGTCTCTTGCTCTTCCCCTCAATCAAAGGGTCAGACGGAGGGAACCAGACGGGTTACCGAGCAAAGAACCTCGGACAGCGCCCACCACTCCTCGAAGGCGTCAAGGGAGTCGGTGGATGCCACCCAGAGGAACTCCGCCCGGATACATGAATGTACTGAGGATCGGAAAACGGCCCTACAGACGCTTCATTGGCCAGCCTCCTCTTTCTGGTTTTATAGATGGCTGTTTTAGCTAAGGCTAGGAGGAGGTTAACCAGGAGATCCTGTGACTTTGTGGGGCCACGGATGGGGAGTGTGTAAATAAAAAGGTGAGGGGAAAAGTGTAGCCAAAAGCATAATAAAATATTCGTGAGGAGCCAGAAAAGGGGCTGCAGCTTGGCACACTCTAAATATACATGTGCCAGGGTTTCCCTCACGTTGCAAAAAGGGCAAGTATCCGGGATGGGGGTGAACCGCGTCAAAAACACGCCCGTGCTCACAGCTCCGTGAAGGAGCCGCCAACTAATGTCCCCAACGGGCCAAGGTGGAATACAGGCTGGCCCACCAGGGCTGCTCACCCTCCAAAGGTGGCAGGAGGTCCCGCCACTTTGTATCGGGGCAGGACACCAGGGTGAGGGCGTGAAGGGTGTGAAGCGTGGGTGTGTATAGATGTTTCCTTGGCGTGGTTTGAAAGCTGACCGGCTGCAATTCGTGCAGCCGGCTCACAGTGAAAGGGTGAGGGGTTTGTTGGGATCTACGGGGTAGGGGCCCAATTAAAAGGTCCGGTGGGCCTGGGGTAGAGGGTGGGCGGGGTGCACCCTCGCGTAGGGCTCGGTTGAGATAAGCCCGAGAGGCGGGCGTCAAAGCGGCCTTCACCTCCTGAAGTATGTGCCGGGGGGTATGAGGTCTGGAGAGCCCCATGCGCCTAGCGAGCGTCAGGGGATGCAGCCAGTCTCCACAGTCGTAGTCCAGGAGGTCTCCGACTCTCGTGACTTCCGCCAGGACCAAACTCTGGCGCACCGAGCGGGACTCTGCCACCTGCACACAGAGCTGGAGGTTGTGTAGCAGGGGCTCTGCGAGGAGATACGCTCCCATGGTGGCCACCGCAGACCTGGTCATTGAAAACAGTTTCCAGGTCCGGAGGCGGTCCTGGTAGAAGACCGGCAGCCCGGAGAGGTCTCACAGAAAACCTCTCGGACAAAGATAAAAGAGCTGCCGGTCATATCGGAGCCCTTGGAAGCGGCGCAGGAAGGCGTGCGCCAGTATGCTCCACGTCGAACTACCTGCACTATAGAGGAGCCTCTGCAGGGCCTGGAGGCAGAAGACACGGACCTGAGCGTGCAGACACTTCAGGCCCTGCCCTCCTTCCTTCAGGGGTAGATGAAGAACCCCAACAGGGGCCCAGTGCATTCCTGACCAAAAGAACTCTAGAATCGATGTCCGGAGGTTGGTCAGGAAACCCGGGGCCGGACGCAGGGTGTTGAGCCGGTACCAGAGCATGGACAGGACTAGTTGGTTAAGCACGAGCGCTCTCCCTCGGACGGAGAGACATCAGAGTAGCCTCGTCCATTTCCGGAGCCGCTCTATCACCCTGTCTTCTAAATTTTGCCAGTTCTCCGGCGGAGAAGGGAGAAGAAAGATAAATGTCTAGGTAGAGCAGCAGACCTGCGCTCCACCTGATGGTCTGAAGCACGGGTGGGAGGGAGCTCACCTGCCACCAGTCCCCTACCGCCAAGCCAGAGCTCTTGACCCAGTTGACGCAGATGGAGGAGGCTGCCGAATAGATGGCCTGGCAAGCCTCCACCCGCGCCAAGTCGCCCGGGTCCTGGACCACGAGGAGAACGTCATCGGCGTACGCCGACAGGACCAGCCGCAGCTCCGGCTCCCGCAGCACCAACCCTGTCAACCTCCTTCGGAGGAGACAGAGGAAGGGCTCGATCGCCAGACCGTACAGCTGGCCTAAGAGGGGGCACCCCTGCCGTACTCCTCGCCCGAAGCTGACCGGTTCGGTCAGGGTCCAGTTGAGCCTAACCAGACACTCCGCGGAAGCGTACAGCACCTGGAGAAAACTCACAAACTGAGGTCCGAATCCAAACGCTTGCAGAGAGCCCAGGAGGTACCCATGGTCCACTCTATCAAACGCCTTCTCCTGATCAAGAGACAGGAGGGCGAATGACAGACCGTCTCTATGCCCGAGTTCCAAAAGGTCTTGGACTAGAAATAGGTTGTCAAAAATGCTGTGGCCGGGACAGTGTAGGTCTGGTCTGGGTGGATCACGTCCACCAGCACGGACCTAGCCGCAGCGAGATTTCTGTCGCTACGATTTTGTGGTCTGTGCTAAGGAACGAGACGGGGCACCAATTTCGTAAATCGCGGAGGTCCCTCTTCTTCGGCAACAAGGCGAGCGCCACTTGCCTGCATGAAAGAGGGAGGACCCCGCCCTGCAAGGACTCGGCCCAGACAGTGGCTAGGTCTGGGCCAAGGATGTCCCAGAACGCGCGGTAGAACTCTACGGTCAGCCCATCCATGCCCGGAGATTTATTGGTGGGCATGTGACAGAGGGCTTCCGAGAACTCGGCCAGGGTGAGAGGCAGCTCTAGTCAGTCTCGGTCACCCACGCTGACCATCGGGAGTTCCTCCTGGAGCACCCTGCAAGCGCCAAGATCGGTCGGATCTGGGGAGAAAAGGCTTGTGTAGAAGTCACAGGCCCTCCCACACATCTCCACCAGTTCCATGAGGGGGGTGCCGTCTTCTGCTAGAAGGCAGGAGACGTGATTCTTGGCCTCCTCGTTTTCTCCAGGGCGTAGAAGAAATGGGAGCCGTGATCCATCTCCTGAAGGAGGCGGATGCAGGATCGAACAAAGGCACCTCGGGCGCGATGGTCCTCGAGGGCACGGAGCTCCTCCTGCTTCTCCCGGCACACTCCACAGAGGAACGGGTCCTCGGGGCTGGCGGCCAGACGCCTCTCCATCTCTAAGACCTCCCTTTCCAATTGCTCTATCGCCGCATTTCTCCGTCGGCTGATGCCCTGGGTGTGGTCATGGCAGAAGAGCTTGGCACGCACCTTCCCTAGGTCCCACCATCGCCGCGCCAAGGGAAAGACACACCGCTGTTCTCGCCAGGCCAGCCAGAACTCCCGGAAGGACGTCACGAAGCCCTCATCCTCCAACAGGCTGTTGTTAAAATGCCAATAGGCTGGCCCTGGCCTCTGCATGGAGGGAGGCTGTTATGGTACCTAAATGATCGTTGGAAAATGGGGCCGGCCGAATGTTGGAGGAGTGGGCTCGTAAAAGATGGAAACGGGATAAATAAATACGGTCCAACCGAGAGTGGTGTGACCTATGGGCCTCCACCCGGACAAAGGTAAACGTGAAAGTGTCATCCGGGTGGTGGTCACGCCAGACGTCCACTAGGGAGTGATGTTCGACTATTTCTCGGAGAATGTTCGCGGCGGCCAGGGTACCTCCCCTCCCAAAGGAAAGAGAGCACCTGGGACCTGCGGAGAGCCATCCTACAGCCCCTGGTGTTCAAAGTTGTGATAATGAGAGGCGTCATGCGGAAGGCTGGGGGGGTGGAGGTTCCCTGTTGGCAGGGGTGTTCGCGGCCCCCAGCGGGTCGCGCAACAATCCATGACCCATCCCGTGAGTAATTTATCACAGAAGCTGCGGACCCACCCGTAGGCCGTGGCACCTTGCCTTCCTGTCCCTCTACCCTCTCTTATAAGGGCCCTTGTGGCTTGGAGGATTTGGTCAAAGTCCCCCCATCGCTGAAGAGCTAGCTGTACCTTGTTGCGGGAGCCATGGGCGTCTTCTAAAATCTCCCACAATGCTTTTCACAGCTCATGGGGGGGTGGGGTTGCGATTTCTCGGTTATTCCCTGGTGGGGCTCTTGGTGCGGTCTCGTGGTCCGCTGAGGCGGGCAAACAGGGTGCAGACCACTGATGGAGTGTCTGACAGGCCAAAGTCATTAGGTCCGTCTCAAGCCTTGGGGTAGAAGGGGATGGCGGAGGGAAAATTGCAGCTCCTAATGGGTTGCAAGAAGAAATAACCCCAGGGGCGGCAATAGCATTGCAGGAGGAGGTGGATTGGGCAGGGACGGGGTGGGGGCAGGGGCAGAGGCGAGGCTCTGGGCTTCGGGAGGCAAGCAGCTGAGAGGTGACGCCTCCCGAACAGATTCGAGGGTTAAGGGGGTGGGGAGGGGGCTCCCAGTGATGCTAGGCGCAGGCTCTGTGGTGGATCTGGCAGCCACAACATCAGGTGGTGGACTACCTTCTGTAGGGTGCCCGCCCGGGAAGGTGGTTAGGGGGAGGGAGCATGGGGAAAAGGGGACTGGAGTGAGGTTGCCCAGATCGAGGCCAGCCGGCAGTAGGTCATCCTCTCCCTGGGTGACCGGGGTCAAACCTAGGTCGTCTTCCGCCACTTCGGGGGTCTCCCCTCTGGCACCCGCCTCGACGGTCGCCTCAGGGTTCGCGGGGGTTTCGGGTGCTGTCCAGGCAGAAGGGGCTTCCTCAGGGGTCACGGAGGGGAGGATCTCCCATGGAGGGGAGATCTTACCCTCCAGTACTATCTTGTCTTCCCCACCCGACACCGGCGGATGGATCTCACTCGTGGGCAGAGCGGAAGGCTCGGTGTCAGTGCCCTCCTTCCTGGTCTTCCGGGGGGCCTCCGCATCGGATGGGTAAAGTGGAGCTCGAGCCTTCCGCTTGCCTCGCTTCCCCTGGACTAGGATCCAGCTCTCCATAGCATCGTCTGGGAGCTGGTTAGCAGGGGTAGTGTCAGGGGGCAAAGGCGATGGTTCAGGGGCTGAGGGGGGTAACGGTGAGGCAGCATGGGGGAGGGGGTGTTCCCCTTGGGGTGGGCCCTCTCCTATGCCCGGTATTATCTTTGCTGCACCCTCCTCCATGGGCTCTGCTGGATTGTTAGCAGGGAAGGCAGGGCTCCCTCGCTCATCTGGGCATTGTAGGGGAGGTGTCCCTTGGGCCCGGGCGGAAGTAGCGGTGGATCTAGCAGGAGGAGAGGTGGTTTCAGGTGCCGGGCGGCCAGGGGCGTCGGCAACGATGGAGCCGATGTCCTGCCAGGTCTCGGGGATCTTGGGTGCCCCTCCCCACCGGGCCAAGGGGCAGTCTCTTTGGACATGCCCTGCTGATCGGCAGAGGTAGCACCAGGCCTCTCCCGTGGAGTAAAAGACCCGATAGTGGGCTCCCTGGTAGGGGACTAGGAAGGACCCCTCGAGCACCTCTCCGTCACGTGCCGCTGGTGGCGGTAGAAGCTGCACTTGCCGGCGGAAGGAGAGGACGTGACGGAGGGTGGGGTCCTTGCAGCCCAACGGGAGAGGGCTGATGACAGAGACGGGTTTCCCGAGGGTGGAGAGAGCGGGTAACAGAGCGGCATTGGGTAGAAAAGGAGGGATGGAGGTCAGGACTAGGCAGACGCCCAGGTCCTCTAGTGGCTCCAGGGGGACGAACACCCCCCCACCGCCAGGCCCTTCTCCACCGCCTCTTGGGCGGCAGCCTCTGATGCTAAGAAAAGGACGAGCTTACTGTACATTTTGGAGGCTGCCACAATAGCCGTGGGTCCTACCACCCTCGCCAACGCCTGCACGTATGTCTCCACGTGGGGCGAGGCGGGCACCAGGAGGCAACGGATGCCGTGTTTCCTGGTCATGGTGGGAAAGGGGCCCTGGCCGCTATTGATGGTAGTGGAGGCAGTGGGTGGGCGAGATGACGCAGCAGCAGGCGGGGAGGCTGCCGCCGCCCAGGCATACACCCTGGGGGCCGGGGGAGGGATGCTCGCAGAGCTGGTGGAGGGAACAGCGGGGAGGGATGCCATGGTCGATGACGAGGCCACAGTGGTGGGGGCAGCCCCTGCCATGGAGGGCCTGGTGGTTGTAGCGGGGCCCTTTCCCTTCTTCACACCCTGGCCTTTCCGGACAACTGGGGGGGCTCTCTTAGAATCTGGGGGGGCGGTGGGTGTGGCAGCAGCGGTAATCGCCCCGATGCCTCCTGCTGCCGATGCCCCAGCGGGGGTGGTGGCAGGTGTTTTGGCAGCAGTGGTGGGGGAGAGGCTTGGGTTCGGGCGGGGGGATAGGTGGGGGTGGGGCAGCTGAGGTTGTTAGAGGGGCCTCACCCCTCTCATTCCCTGCCATCGTGAGCAGGGAGAGAAGGAGAGACACCAGAAGGAGGAGGGGGGAGGAGGAAGCAGATTAACCTCTTCTCCCTGTTAGGCTGCAGGCGGGGCGGGGAGGGCCAAATGGATTGGACTGGACAGGGGGAGAAAACAGGAGTTGGGGTCAGGTAGTAGGGGCAAACTGTGGGGTGGACAGTCCAGGGTGGGAGGACGTGAACCAACGCGCGTTTGTCCAAAGAGTCTCCTTTGGTCGGCTGTTGTTTCTGGTCCAGATGGTGGAATCAGGGCGAGCAGCTGAATCCAGAGGCAGATAGCAAGTTGCCAGTAGGGACGGACGGCGGGGGGGCCGTGACGGTTACAGTAGTGTTGGGGGGGGCACCGATGGATCGGGGGGGCAGCTCCATGCCACACCCCCTGTGCCCTTACAAACGCAGTCAAGACACAGTCAAACCTCCCCCCACACGAGAGTACAGTTCAAAAGTTACTCAGTCTTACGGCCCCCTCCACGATGGTTCGTAGCTTCCCTGGGCGGTTTCTTCTGTCGGCTCTCTTTCCTTCTGGTTTTGTAGTGAGGCTTTCAGCAGGCCAGGAATGTCGGAGAGATAAGAAGATTCCTCTCGGCCATAAACATACAGCAAAACGGTTGGGTCTGGGGGCTTCCACTCCCCTCCTCCGGGGAGCGGGTCGGCAGTCCTCCCCTCACCCCGGGGGTTTCAGCTGGAGCAGTAGCAGCATCCAAGGGCAGGTGTGGGGGGGCTGGCAGCTAGCTGGCAGCCGACCAGCACTCGAACGGCAGCAAAGAAAAACAGCAAAAAAAAAAAAACAAAATGAAAAAAAGCGTCTGGCCTGGTCGGGGGGGAAGCTGAGACAGGGGCAAAAAGTAAGAAAAGCCCAGGCCAGGGGGCTTTAGGAGAGAATAGAAAGCAGATAGCTTAGCAGCAAGCGAAGGAGGTCCCTTTTCCCTGGGTAGGGGAGCAGGGAAGGTTTTTTTTTGTTTTGAAACAGAAAGAAAGTTTATTGGTAACGCTTACAGAATTACCAAAGAAAACAAAACAACTATGCAACAAAACAACGCAATCAGAAGGTATAACACAGCAGCTTTCAGGAGGGAGAGGTGTTCAGGCTAGCCTGGGCCCAGAGCGGGGGGGCTTCCTCGACACTCGTGGTCTTCCACCCTCCTGAGTTACCTGGTGGCCTAGAGCGGGAGGGCTTCCTCGACGCTCGTGGTCTTCCACCCCCTCGAGTTACCCAGTGCCGCGCCCAGTGTCACCGATCCTCCCTCTCCTGAGAGTGCCCGGTAAGATGGGCACGGCTGCGGGGTGGGCGGTTTGGGGGGGGGGTAGACACCCATGTATTATAGGACCCCTCCTAGATGACAGGAATGATGGTATCCACAGCGGCAACGGCTGGGGCTGGCGTCTCTCGCTCTTCCCCTCAATCAAAGGGTCAGACGGAGGGAACCGGACGGGGTCACCGAGCAGAGAACCCCAGACAGCGCCCACCGCTCCTCGAAGACTTCAAGGGAGTCAGTGGATGCCGCCCAGAGGAACTCCGCCCGGATACGTGAATGTACTGAGGATCGGAAAACGGCCCCACAATCGCAGGACGTTTCATGGGCCAACCTCCTCTCTCTGGTTTTATAAATGGCTGTTTTAGCCAAAGCTAGGAGGAGGTTGACCAGAAGATCCCGCGACTTTGTGGGGCCATGGATGGGAAGTGTATAAATAAAAAGGTGGGGGGAAAAATGAAGCCAGAAGCGTAATAGAATATTTGTGAGGAGCCGGAAAAGGGGCTGCAATCTGGCACACTCTAAATACACGTGCGCCAGGGTTTCTCTCACATTACAGAAAGGACAAGTGTCCGGAATGGGGGTAAACCGTGTCAAAAACACGCCCGTACTCACAGCTCCATGAAGGAGCCGCCAACTGATGTCCCCGACGGGCCTTGGGACCAAGGTGGAATACAGGCTGGCCCACCGAGGTTGCTCACCCTCCAAAGGTGGCAGGAGATCCCGCCACTTTGTATCGGGGCGGGACACCAGGGTGTGGGCGTGAAGGGTGTGAAGCGTAAGTGTATATAAGTATTTCCGTGGAGCAATTTGAAAGCTAACCGGCTGCAGTTCGTGCAGCCGGCTTGCAGTGAAAGGGTGAGGGATTTGTTGGGATCTACGGGGTGGGGGCCCGATGGAAAAGTCCGGCGGGCCTGGGGTAAGGGATGGGCGGGGTGCGCCCTCGCACAAGGCTCGGCTAACATAAGCCCGAGCAGCGGGGGTCAAGGCGGCCTTCACCTCCTGAAGTACGCGCCGGGGGGTACGAAGGCTGGAGAGTCCCATGCGCCGAGCGAGCGTCAGGGGATCCAGCCAGTCTCTCCGGTCGTAGTCCAGGAGGTCTCCGACCCTCGTGACTTCCACCAGGACCAACCTCTGGCGCACCGAGTGGGACTCCGCCACCTGCACACGGAGCTGGAGGTTGTGTAGCAGGGGCTCCGTGAGGAGATCTGCTCCCACGGTGGCCGCCACGGACCTGGTTGTTAGAAACAGTTTCCAGGTCCGGAGGAGGTCCTGGTAGAAGACCGGCAGCCCAGAGAGGTCTCGCGGAAAACCCCTCGGTGAAAGATAAAAGAGCTGCCGGTCATATCGAAGCCCTTGGAAACGGCGCAGGAAGGCGTGCGCCAGTATGCTCCACGCCGAACTACGTGCACTATAAAAGAGCCTCTGCAGGGCCTGGAGGCGGAAAACGCGGACCTGAGTATACAGACACTTCAGGCCCTGCCCTCCTTCCTTCAGGGGTAGATGAAGAACTCCAACAGTGAATTCCTGACCAGAAGAACTCTAGAATCAATCTCCGGAGGTGGGTCAGGAAACCCGGGGCCGGAGCCAGGGTGTTGAGCCGGTACCAGAGCGTGGACAGGACTAGTTGGTTAAGCACCAGTGCTCTCCCTCGGAGGGAGAGACATCGGAGTAGCCTCGTCCATCTCTGGATCCGCTCTATCACCCCGCCCTCTAAATTTTGCCAGTTCTCCGGCGGGGAAGGATGCGTGGCGGAAAGGTAAACGCCGAGATAGAGCAGTGGACCCGCACTCCACCAGATGGTCTGAAGTGTGGGTGGGAGGGAGCCTACCCACCGCCAGTCCCACACCAAGCCAGAGCTCTTGACCCAGTTGACTCGGGCGGAGGAGGCTGCCGAATAGATGGCTTGGCATGCCTCCACTCGCGCCAAGTCGCCCGGGTCCTGGACCACGAGGAGTATGTCATCGGCGTATGCCGACAGGACCAGCCGCAGCTCCGGCTCCCGCAGCACCAACCCTGTCATCCTCCTGCGGAGGAGACAGAGGAAAGGCTCGATCGCCAGAGCATACAACTGGCCCGAGAGGGGGCACCCCTGCCACACTCCTCGCCCGAAGCTGAGCGGTTCAGTCAGGGTCCAGTTGAGCCTAACCAAACACTCCGCGGAGGCATACAGCACCCGGAGAAAACTCACAAACTGAGGTCCAAATCCAAATGCCCGCAGAGTGCTCAGGAGGTACCCATGGTCTACTCTATCGAACGCCTTCTTCTGATCAAGAGACAGGAGGGCAAACGATAGACCATCTCTCCGCCCGAGTTCCAAAAGGTCTCGGACTAGAAAGAGGTTGTCGAAAATGCTGCGACCCGGGACAGTATAGGTCTGGTCTGGATGGACCACGTCCGCCATCACGGACCCTAGCCGCAGCGAGATTGCTTTTGCTACGATTTTGTAATCCGTGCTAAGGAGTGAGACGGGACGCCAGTTTCGTAGATCGCGGAGGTCCCCCTTCTTCGGCAGCAAAGCGAGCACCGCTCGCCTGCATGACAGAGGGAGGACCCCGCTCTGCAAGGACTCAGCCCAGACGGTGACTAGGTCTGGGCCGAGAATGTCCCAGAACGCGCGGTAAAACTCCACGGTCAGCCCGTCCATGCCCGGAGATTTATTGGTGGGCATGCGACGGAGGGCTTCCGAGAACTCGGCCAGGGTGAGAGGCAGCTCTAGTCGGTCTCGGTCACCCACACTGACCGTGGGGAGTTCCTCCCAGAGCACCCCGCAAGCGTCAGGATCGGTCGGGTCCGGGGAGAAAAGGCTTGTGTAGAAGTCACGGGCCCTCCCACACATCTCCTCCGGATCCGTGAGGGGGGTGCCGTCTTCCGCAAGAAGGCAGGTGACGTGTTTCTTGGCCCCCCTCGTTTTCTCCAGGGCATAGAAGAAGCGGGAGCCGCGGTCCATCTCCCGAAGGAGGCGGATGCGGGACCGAATGAAGGCACCTCGGGCCCGGTGGTCCTCAAGGGCCCGGAGCTCCTCCCGCTTCTCCCGGCACGCTCCGCAGAGGGACGGGTCCTCGGGATCAGCGGCCAGGCGCCTCTCCATCTCTAAGACCTCCCGTTCCAACTGCTCTATCGCCGCATTTTGCCGTCGGCTGGTGCCCCGAGTGTAGTCACGGCAGAAGAGCTTGGCGCGCACCTTCCCGAGATCCCACCATCGCCGCACCGAGGGAAAGGCACGCCACTGCTCTCGCCAGGCCAGCCAAAACTCCCGGAAGGACATCACAAAGCTCTTGTCCTCCAACAGGCTGTTATTAAAGTGCCAATAGGCCGGCCCCGGTCTCTCTGCACGGAGGGAGACCGTTACAGTGACTAAATGATGATCGGAGAATGGGGCCGGCCGAATGGCGGATGAGTGGGCCTGTGAAAGATGGAAACGGGATAAGTAAATACGGTCCAACCGAGAGTGGTGTGACCGATGGGCCTCCACCCGGACAAAGGTAAACGTGGAGGTATCATCTGGGTGATGGTCACGCCAGACGTCCACGAGGGAGTGATGGTCAACTATCCCTTGGAGAATATTTGCAGCGGCCGGACTCGGTTCGGCCCCTGAGCGGTCCCGTTCCTCGAGGGTGGTGTTAAAGTCCCCTCCCAGGACCAGGCACTCGTGCGAATCCAGGGTGCCGAGAAAGTCGGACACCCGCTGATAAAATTGTGGCCGCCTGGAGCTCATTTGCGGGGCATATATGTTAACAAGATTAACCACGAGCCCCTCCATACGGACTCGAAGGTGCAGCAGGTGGCCCGGCACAGCCTCATTGACCCCTAGCACCTCAGGCCGTAGGTTGGGGGAGAACAGGGTCGCCACTCCAGCTTGCCAGGTCGCGAAGTGGCTAAAGTATACCCCGTCCCCCCACTCCAGCCGCCACCTATCCTCGGCGGCTGGGTCCGTATGGGTCTCCTGCAGGAAAACTACAGAGTACCTTCCTTCCCGAAAGTAAGAGAGCACCTGGGACCTGCGGAGAGCCATCCTACAGCCCCTGGTATTCAGGGTCGCAATAATAAAAGGCGTCATGCAGAGGGCTGGGGGGGTGGGGGCCTCGTATTGATGGGGGTATTCAGGGCCCCCGGCGGGTTGCGCAGCAACCCGTGACCCATCCCGTGGGTGAGTAGATCGCGTCGGAAGCTGCGGGCTCGCTCGTAGGCCGCAGCACCGCGCCTTCCTTGCCCCCTGCCCTCCTTTATAAGGGCCTTTGTGGCCTGGAGGATTTGATCAAAGTCCCCCCATAGCTGAAGAGCCAGCTGTGCCCTATCGCGGGCACCACGGGTGTGCTCTAGGAACGTCCGTAGCACATGCCGCAACTCATGGGGGGGTGGGGTTACAATTCCCGAGGTAGTCCCTGATGGGCCTCTTAATACAGCCTCGTGGTCCGCTAAGGCGGGTAGACAGGGTGCGGACCACCGACGGGGCGTCTGACAGGCTGGGGTTATTAAATTCATTCCACGCCTTGGGGTGGAGGGGGATGGCAGGGGAAAAATTGCCACTCCTAATGGGTCGCGGCTAGAAAGTGCAAAGACTGCTCCCTGGGGGGAATCTGCAAAAGGCGGAAAGGAAATAACCCCAGGGGCGGCATTAACAGTGCAGGAGGTGGGAACTTGGGCAGGGGTAGGGGCAGGGGCAGGGGTAAGGCTCTGGGGTGCAGGAGGCAAGCAGCAAAAGGAAAGTGCCTCCTGAGCAGAGTCAAGGGTTAAGGGGTAAGGGAGGGGGCTCCCAATAATGCTAGGTGCTGGCTCCATGGTGGTCTTAGTGGCCATGGCATCAGGTGGGGGACCACCCTCTGCAGGGTGCTCACCTAGGAAGGCAATTAGGGGGAGGGAGCATGGGGAAAGAGAGGCTGGGGTAAGGCTGTCCAGCTCGAGGCCAGCCGGCAGCAAATTATCCCCTCCCTGGGTGACCGGGGTCAAATCTAGGGCCTCAATCTCCACGTACACGGGGGAGAGGCCAACTCCTGCCACCCCGGGGGCCTCTCCTCTCGGGCCCGCCTCAACGGTCGCCTCAGGGTCCACGGGGGGTTCGGGTAGCGTCCAGGCAGAAGGGGCGTCCTCAGAAGTCTCGGAGGGGAGGGTCTCCCGTGGAGGGGGGATTCTGCCCTCCAATGCCAGTCCGTCTTCCCCTCCCGACACCAGCGGATGGATCTCGCTCGTGGCCGTGGCGGGAGGCTCGATAGCAGTGCCTCCTTTCCTGGTCTTCCGGGGGGCTTCCGCGTCGGGTGGATGCAGCGGAGCTCGAGCCTTCCGCTTGCCTCGCTTCCCCTGGACTAGGGTCCAGCCCTCCACAGCGTCATCTGGGGGCTGGTTAGCAGGGGTCGTGTCGGGGGGCGGAGGCGATGGTTTAGGGGTTCGGGGAGGTAGCGGTGGGGCAACATGAGGGGTGGGGGCTTCTCCTTGGGGAGGGCCCTCTCCTATACCCGATAATATCCTTGCCACACCCTCCTCCATGGGCTCTGTTGGGTTGGTACTGCAAGGGTGGAACTCCCTTGCTCGCCCGGGCGTTGTAAGGAAGGTATCTCTTGGGCCTGGACGGGAGCAGCGATGGGTCGAGTAGGAGGAGGGTTGGTTTCAGGTGCTGGGCAGCCAGGGGCGTCGGCAGCGACGGGGCCGATGTCCTGCCGGGTCTCAGGGGTTTCGGGTACCCCTCCCCCCCGGGCCAAAGGGCAGTCTCTGCGGACATGCCCCGCTGAACGGCAGAGGTAGCACCGGGCCTCTCCGGTAGAATAAAAGACCCGATAGCGGGCTCCCTGGTGGGGGACTAGAAAGGACCCCTCAAGCGCCTCTTCGTCACGCGCCCCTGCCGGTGGTAGAAGCTGCACTTGCCGGCGGAACGAAGAAATGTGACAGAGGGTGGGGTCCTTGCAGCCCAACGGGAGAGGGCTGATGACAGAGACAAGTTTCCCCAGGGTGGAAAGAGCGGGTAACAGGGCAGCATTGGGTAAGAAGGGAGGAACAGAGGTAAGGACGAGGCGAACGCCCAGGTCTTCTAACGGTTCTAGGGGGACAAACACCCCCCCACCATCAGGCCCCTCTCTACCGCCTCCTGGGCGGCATCCTCCGAGGCTAAGAAGAAAACGACCTTCCCATACATCTTGGAGGCCGCCACAATAGCCGTGGGTCCTACCACCTTCGCCAACGCCTGCACGTATGTCTCCACGTGGGGCGAGGCGGGCACCAGGAGGCAACGAACGCCGTACTTCCTGGTCAAGGCGGGGAAAGGGCCTCGGCCGCTGGTGACGGTGGCGGAGGCGGGGGAGGGGCGAGATGACGAGGCGGCAGGCAGGGGGGAGCCCGCTGCCGCCCGGGCATACGTCCTGGGGGCCGGGGGAGGGACAATCGCAGAGCTGGTGGAGGGAAACGCAGGGAGGGGCGCCACGGTTGATGACAAGGCCACAGTGGTTTTAGCGGGGCCCTTTCCTTTCCACCCGCCCTGGCCCTTCCGGCGAACCGGGGTGGGTTTCCTAGAATCTGGGTGGGCGGTGGGTGCAGCAGCAGCAGCAATCACCCTGGTGCCTCCTGCTACCAGTGCCCCAGCAGGGGGGGTGGCAAGTATCTTGACAATAGTGGTGGGGGGGGCCTTGAGGGTCGGGCAGGGGTGGTGGTGGGGAAGGGACAACTAATTTTGTTGAAGCAGTCTCGCCCCTCTCGTTCCCCGCCATTGTGAGCAGGGAGAGACAGGGAGACACCAGAAGGAGGAGGGGGGAGGGGAGAAAGCGGAGTAGCCCCTCCTTCCGCTAGGCTGCGGGCAGGAAGGGGAGGAATGCCGAGGGGGGGGACTGGGAAGAGGGGGGGAACAAAATCGGGGTCCAGTAACAGGGGCAAGTTGTGGGATAAGCAATCCGGGGGGGGGGGGTGCAGACCCACACACGTTTGTCCAAAGAGTCTCGGTTGGTCGGCTCTTATGTCCGGTCCGGAAGGCAAAGTTCAAAGCGGACAGCTGGATCCGAAGGGAGATGGCAGGTTGCCAGCAGGGACAGACGGCGGGGGGGCCGTGACAGTTGTAATAACGATGGGAGGGTAGGGGCACCGTTGGATCGGGGGTGGGGGTCTCCACGCCACACCCCCTGTGCCGCCACGAACGCAAATAATCACAGTCAAACTCCCCCCCACGAGAGTATAATTCAGAAAATTACTCAGTCTTACGGCCCTCTTCACGATGATTTATAGCTCTCTTGAATTATTTCTTCTGTCTGCTGAAATCTTCTTCTCCGGCCGTGTTGGCTGTGTTCCAAGGCTTCCGGCATGTTAAGAATGTTGTAAAGTCCGAGCTGCTGGCAAAACGGCTGGGTCTGGGGGTTTCCACTCCCCCCTCCGGACAGCAAATCGGCAATCTTCCCCCCCCTCCTCCGGGGGCTCAGCTGAGGCAAGTAGCTGCGCCCGAAAGCAGGCGTGGGGGGGGCGGGTGCTGGCGAAGGACGTAGACGGGAAAAAAAACCACAAAGAATGAAAAGAAAACAAAAAAAACGTCTGGCCCGGTCGGGGGGGACTAAGGCAGGTGCAAAACGTAAGAAAAATCCGGGCCAGGGGGCTTTAGGAAAGAACAGAAAGCAGATAGCTGAGGAGCAAGCAAAAGACGTTCCGTTTCCCAACAGGGAAGGTTCCAGAACAATCAGGAACTTTCTGGAAACAATTACGGCAGACAGGCTGATTAGAACACCTGCAGCCAATCAGGAAGCTGCCAGAATCAATTAAGACAGGCAGGATAATCAGCACCTGGGTTTAAAAAGGAGCTCTCTTCAGTTTGTGGTGTGCGTGTGAGGAGCTGGGAGCAAGAGGTGCAAGAAGCTGAGTGAGAAGGTGTATTACTGGAAGTACAAGCATTATTAGACATCAGGAGGAAGGTCCTGTGGTGAGAATAAAGAAGGTGATGGGAGGATGCCATGGGGAAGTAGCCCAGGGAGTTGTAGCTGTCACGCAGCTGTTACAGGAGCCACTGTAGGCAGCGGCAATCCACAGGGCCCTGGGCTGAAACCCAGAGTAGAGGGTGGGCCCGAGTTTCCTCCATCCCCCCAACTCCCTACTTGATACCGAAGTAGTTGACCTGGACTGTGGGTTCCACCAGAGGGGAAGGTCTCTGGCCTCTTCCCCGATCCACTAGGTGGATCAGCAGAGACTGCGGGGATTGTTCTTCTTCCTTTTCCCCATGCTGGCCAGTGATGAGGCTAACTGAGTGATCAGCAGATTTGAGCCACGAAAGTGGCCAAACTGAGGGCTGCCGTGAACCTCTGATGCGAGCAAATTCACCAATAAGCGCAGGACCCACCAAGGCAGAGGAGGAACTTTGTCAGAATATATATATATGTATATTTTCTAGAGAGACTACATTTGGATTGGACTAGCTATAATGTCTTCCCTATATTGGTCATATCAAACTGCAAATAATATATTGTAGAGGTACCACCACAGTTGAACTACTGAGACATAAAACATAACAGTATGATGTGCACACATTCTTTATCTATAAAAATGTATGTACAAATGTGTATATACACACATCACCAGGCTATCTACATGCTGAGAAAAGCCCAGTGAAGTATCAGTATCAGAAAATATTTAAATCTAATTTATCATAGACAAGATTTTATTTTGTTATATTTTCAAGACTACCATTTTGCTAAAAACCTAAAATATTTCCCAAAGATTTCTCTCTATATATTTATATTAAGGATTCCTTTCAAAAATGCCATCAATCAATTTCTAAGACAGTGTCTCTGCTTCATGGCAGTTAAATTCTTTGTTGAAAGCAATTCTCTTTTATGTCCAGTTTGTTTGGATTTTAAAACATGCTTTTATATATTCAGAACAAAGCCTGTTACAGGTAATTTTTTTGTTTTATTTTTTAATACAGGATCATTTGTAATGAGAACATACGAATAAACTGCAGTTGCTCATTTAAGTACTCCTGTTCCTCTTGTTGTCTATGAGGGCACTTAATTGAAGATATTATGCTGTAGTTGAATAACTAAGCCTGCAACTATTTAATTTACCTACAGCAATTTATTCAAGGTTCCATCACCATGCTGCTTTGAAGTTCAAGAAGAAAGAGAAGGAGTACTTGTGGCACCTTAGTCTCTAAGGTGCCACAAGTACTCCTTTTCTTTTTGCGGATACAGACTAACACGGCTGCTACTCTGAAAGAAGAAAGAGGTTATACTTAATGAAGACAATTTGAAGAGTCCCCCTTGCAGCTGCAGCCTCTGCAGATACTGTAATCCAGGAGGCAATATACTGTATTGTGATGTAGATTTGCTTCAGAGTACATCTGCAACAACAAGATCATTTCCCATGGTCTTCACTGTATTTCTTCTATTATTCATAGAAAACAATGTAAATGAAGCTATAAATTTTACCACATACTAAATGTGGAAGGAAGATAATGGAAATCGTGAATTATGAATGAATCACTGTTATTGTAATTCCTCATGGATTCTAGTATAGATGATTATATTCATGCAAAGACACAGTAGCTAAACTTTTATATGTTGATCTTTAACAATGATTCTAAGATTATAATTAGTATATACAATTCATGAATTTGTTTTTCATATCAATGCCAAATATATCCAACCATCAAAAGACAGTTACACATCAATGCTACCTAGGGGCAGGCAAGTACTTTTATATTTAGGATTACGAATTGGGAAGAGAATGATAATAGCCTCCAAAAATGTGTTTCTTAGCTACCCACATGTGTTCTTTCCCATTTAAATAAGCCACAAGCAAACTTTGTTGGGTATTTTGCAGTGAGTGCATTTAAATGCCAAGAAATAAGCAATAAGATGAATTTTTCCTTCTTTATTCATGGGTAAACTGAATCAATCAAAAAGTTTTTAAAGGAAAGATTCCACTTGCAGATGTGATTCAGAAATCTACAAATCCATTTTTGCTACATTTGTTTTGATAACAAAGGATGCCAGTCAGTAATTACTCTCTTATCCATCATGAGTAGTTCTCCTAACGTAACGATAGGTTGAGAACCAGGAACTGTTCTGGTTTGATAATGATTGGAAATTATTAGAATTACTTCACTGATTCTATTTTAGATAGATCTTATGGAAAATTTCAAATGTAATTCAAATCAGCAGTAACACTGACTGTGCCTTGAGGCAAAGAGAGTTCTCATCTCACAAAAGTAATTCATGTTTAAGAATGTGTGCGCTACAATGCAATGCTTATAGGGCTATATCCTACAGTCCTTACTAATTACAATCATTGTGTTTTGCCCAAATAAGGACTGAAGGATTTTTCCCATAGCAATTATCCAGAGCAAACATATTATCCATTTGCTTTACCTATAAATACCGAATAATGAACTGGTCTCACAACTCCTACTCCTCTGAGTAGTTCCATTGACTTTAATAAAACTTCTCACATGAGTAATGATTGCTGGAGTGGGCCCAAAATTTTTCTGAAAATTCCCTACATGAACGTCAGACAGAATTGCTTGGAATTATGGCATCATGATCATGTCTTCATGGCTAAAATAGAACTAAGTTGTGGAATAAGAATTATTTTTAGCCTCCCTATACACCAACCAAAGCAAACTGCTTTGGCATGAAAATTACCAGATTTACTCTGAAAGGAATGGAATTTTTTCTGGTAAGTTTGGAAAAAAATCAGTAAAACCATTATTAAATCATCAGTGGTTATTCAAAAATTCAAACCGGGATACCTTTATAGTGTGTATCACTTTGGATTCTCTATCTCCCATATGGCTTTTTAAAATACTATTTTCTATATGGATGAACTGAGTGGCTTGCTGTTTGTTTTGCATTGGCTTCCAGAATGATAGAAGTGACCAGCTAGTAGCAGCAGTAGGACTGGGAAAAGCTCTAGGGGACAGGTTTCCACCTCCCAAAAAAACCTATCAACACAGTTGACATAATAATTATCTGTCTCAGCCAAGTTGGCAAGGGCTAAATGGGATCAAAGATGGAAGTACCCTGTCTCCCCACAATTCATGGTTGAAACATATTGAGACATCGTGAGAAAGTTTTGACTGCCACTACTCATGCTGTACCTCTTCTGTGGAGAAATATATGACTTAAAGTATCAAGAGATGTTAAACTGGGACCTTTCCTAACTGCTATAAGAAATAGAAAAATGAGACAAAGAATGAGAGACTAGAATATTTTAAGATAGTTTTAAAAATATTAAAATGGACAAAATTAAAAATTGCTTACTACGCAGACATGTCAGTGTCTGCTTTTGACAAATATATTCCATAATTATATAGAATGATATATTGATCGACCTATGGCCATTACTTTGAAGGTACAAGTGGGAAAAAGAAAAAAGAAAAAAACTTTACTTCTATTTATTGAAAGGAAACAGACAAATGTCCTCACAATGATTTCACTAGATCATGGTGTGGTCCCTTATGTATGTTTTTTGCTGATATTTTGTTCCCTTTTAGACCAGGAGATGGAATTGTTGGGGGGGGGAGTTAATTCTTCTATTCTGTATACGTACAGCTGACACCCTCCTTTTTCTGAATGTAATAGGCTTACAATAGTACTTTCAATCCAGCACAGAAAAGTAAAGATACAAACAAGCAGTATTCCAGGATGATTTATGGTAGCAGTTCACACTGTGACACTCTAAAATCATAAATTGTCTCAAAAACTCTACTAAGAATGAGACCCAAGAAAAATGTAAACGTTTGTTAGTTTAGCATCATTAAAGTGGAAAATGAAAGTGATTAAATTGATTTAAGTACTCTCTACATGTAACAATATAGAAGTATCTAATACCATTCTGCTAGAGTATCTCACTCATACAAACCTCGTAAAATGCACCCAGCCAACCGCAGTATTCAGAGTCCATTGGTTTTCACTGTAATAGGCTTTTTGTAAAAGCACACTGAGTTAACAATTCATCAACTCTAAACTGCTCCGCTCCTCCTTGTGATGTAAAATGTTTGACAATCTAAACATATATACATTGAAGTAATGTTGAATTCCATATAATGATATTTAGTATTTATATAATGCTTCATATTTTTATAGTACTGTGCAAATGTGAACTAATGAGGCCTCACAACATACTGGGAAAGTAATGTATTTTTCCCATTTTACAGAAACTGAGATGGAAGTGAAGCATGCACCACAGGAAGTCGTAGTCATAGCCGGTAGGAGAAATCAGGAGTTCCTGGCTCCCAACTCTCTGATGAATTCCATAGGCCACACTCCCTTCTTTATTCACAATATGTAGTGCAATATAATGGGGGTATATTCTCTACTTTTATGCATACAACTTCCATTTCAATGAGAATTCTGACTGGATTATGGAATAACTTGTCCCTATTGTTAAAGAAATCTGTCTTTAATATAAGCTGGGCTGGTGGAGCTGCCTGTTATTACAGTTGCCTGATACTTCCCATTATAAGGCCCTTTTTTCAATTCCTTTTATATTTCCCATAGTTTAACTTTTATATTTCCTTTTATATTTCCCATACTTTAACTGTATCGGCTAAAATTTTTCAAGCCAAACATCTGCCTGAGGCTATATTTTTGGAAAATTTCAACCAAAACAGTTCAGTTGTTTCAAAGAACAAAGCTAAGAAAAAAATTGTTTTGCCCATGTTAAAAAACGCTCTTGTTCCCCTCTGCTTTGGGCCAGGGACTTGAAATTAGGTGTGTGGGGACGGGGTTAATACTTTGTGTCAGGATATGTGCTTTACTATCCCTGTGAAAATCCATCCAAATTTGGCAAAATTATTTAGCCAAGTCTCTGGAGGGTCGGGGGGATTAAAATTTGCACATAATCAGTAGAGATTCTTAAGATTTTAGCAGTTAAAATCTGAATTATGTTCTTGCTGAGCACGCATAAGTCTCTCATATTGCCTAGTTCCAACCAGACTCTGCATGCGCCATCCCCACAAAGCAACTGAGCATCATCCAGCCCAGAACTATGGAGGCAAAGCTGAGTTTTCCCCATGTCTTCGACCAACTGCTCTGAAATAAGGTGGGGCTAGGTACTGGAAATGAGAGTGGGTAGCCTGTCTCTCTTGGTCTTAATTATCCACGATGACATCCAGACAGTGTGGGTGAGGAAGCTGCCTACTTCAGATAGAAACGGGAGAAAAGCTGGACCAGGGGAGGGCAGAGGGAGAGGGAAAGGTGTCTGGCAAAACTGGGACCTGAGGAAGAAGGGAAGAGTAACTAGAGCTGGTTGGGCAAGGGACTGGGACAAGAAGCCTCAGGTGTGGAGACTGCGACGAGGTATACAAGGAAAATGGGCCTGGGACAAGGAGTCAGGAGTGGAGAGAGAAAAGACTGGCACCAGAACACATTGGCGAGGACATGGCAGAAGGGGGCAAGCTTGGGGGGGCGATGTGCAGAATTGGCTGTGCCCACTAGAGGACACTCCCTCCAAAGCCTGGAATGGAACCCAGCATTCCCAAATCTCATGATTCGTCTTCTGTCAACAATTACATTTGAAACCCTCTGGACAAATGTGCATCTCATTCCCCGTTAGTCCTGGTCCATTCAGTGGGTTACAACCTATTATCATCATCAGCTGCTCCATTAGTTCAAATGTCAGAGGTCTGCGTGGTGAAACTAAAAGTTCCTACCCTACTGATGACCCCATATAGGTGGAAATATGATGCCATATGATGGAATTTCTGTTTTTCCAACTTGCTTCTCTTTAAACCAGAGAAATCACACACCCATGTTACAAGTTCTTTGTTAAGGCTTCAAAGTCAAGCATAGTTCATAAATTAGGATATGCCACAGTTAAGTCTAATGGTGCAATTCATCCTCCTTGAACACATGCATTATGATACAGTCTTTAATAACTTGATCACATACTATTTCTTCCAGAGGACCCTTGCCTCTTCAGTCGACATGCTCAGTGGGTGTATTTGTTGCATAAGTTGGAAGGTGTGTAAAGAATGAGGAAGTGGATTGGAGGAACAGAAAGGACAGTCTCGTGGTTAAGGTATTTGAATGCTGCCCTGGAGAACTATCCCTGCCTGTTCCACAGCGTTCCTGTGTGAAACTGGCCAAGTGACTTAAAACCAAAACTTTTCAACGGTGGTCACTAATCATGTGTTTATCACAGACTTGAGGTCTCGCTTGCAGAAGAGCTGAGCACTCTTAGCTGAAGCTGAACTCAATGGGAGCTGTGCTTTGAGTGATACAGGATGCTAAGCACTCTGAAAAGTTAGGTAGTAGATGTCTCAAACCGGGCACCTCACATTAGTGGAAACATTTGACACTCTCCGGGACTCAGTTCCCCATAAGTACCATGGGGATAATAGCAGCCTCTCACCTCACAGAGGAGTTCTGAAGATAAATTAATGTTTGTGAAGCATTCATATCATACAGATATAGCACTATAGAAAAGCCAATAAAGAAAATAATTATTTCTGACTTCATAACAGGCTTTGAAATAGTCTGCAGTACATAAGCCAGGAGGGCAAACATTGAACAATTAGAATAAAACAAAATATTGAATAGTAGCTCAATAAGTGACTCTAGTCCAACCTGTGCACTGAATGAAACAAAAGTCCTGTGGGAAAAAATAGCATGTGGTCATGTAATTGAAGACTGCCTCATAATGCACAAAAGCCTTAATTCTGTCATTTCCAAACTTTTGCATGTTTGACTTTGCAACATCAATAATGTTCTTTTCACGTAGCTTTTTTCTCTGTAATATGTATATGCAGCAAAGTCAACTTCACCATTCAGAAAACACTGGATGATATCAATAGTCCATCAAGTCTAATAGGGTTGGTTTGGATTTTTTTTTTGCCTTCTTCTGAAGCATCCACCATTGACCCCCCAGAGTGAAACTTTAATACACCTTAAATACTTCAATAGGGAAAATTTCTTCTCGTCCTCAGATTCTGCCATTCTGACTGACACTGAAATAAAGGAGAAAGGTACAACTCATCAGAAAGAGTGGCAGAAACTGTCCTGTTATGATTACCACTCACCTTGTGCTATGGGGATTGATAGAACTATATGTAGTAGTTCAGCTATAAACCCAGTGGACATCCTTCCAGTTCTGTGAACTGGCTCCTGCTGCTAGCTCACATGAATCCCCAGTGTCTCATCTCTTCCCCTGTCTTATCTGGGATTCAGAGGGTGTTTGAGGGCATGCCAGGCCATCTCTCAAAACCCAAACCTCCAATTGAGCCAGTAAGGGTGGTTCCATTGCCAACCTCTGCAAAGTAAACAGTGCAGGGTCTTATTCACGTAAACCATACAAACCAGATCCTACAGGGTTCATTCAGCCTTTAGTGATAATTGTTCCTCTTTTACCCCTGCTGGTACAACTGCAGCTGCTATTCTTATCCACATACATAGCTCATACTTTCTAAAGTCTTGCTGAGCTGTTTGCCACATTGCTGTCCTGAGGCACAATCTCCCCCAATTTAATTATATGTTGCATTGATTTTTTTTTTTAAATCTGAGTTGCTTATTTTTTGCTTTTCATTTAGTTTGTGTCCCCTTGTCCTCATATTGCAGGAACAGGTAAGCAGGAGCAGCTAATGGGCACTCATTAAAACATCCATCCCATTACACACACCAACACAAAAGCTATGTTCAAAGAACATTAAAGTTGCATAATCAGGCATTCAGCAGTTAGGAAAAGCCAGAATTAAGATTGCTCATCCAGTCCTGGTCCCCTCTACATCCAAATCAGGAAGCTTTCTCCTCCATGCTTCCTGGGCCCAGCGAGGAGGAGAGTGTAATGGAGAGGACAGAACACAAGCTGCAATTGCAGGGGAAAGTCCTGTTCTGCGCCGTGCTAGAGCATGCTCAGTGTGCATCTTTGGGAAATGTAGCTGCTAAAATCCATGGAGCACAGGCAGACAGATTTTTCAAGGTCTTATACCTTGGTCAAATGTAGGCAGATTTTCAGAGGGACAATAAAAGATCCATCCCTGACACAAAGAAAACACTGCCCTGTCAAATTTCAAGTCCCTACTCCAAAGTGTGGGGGAGAGGGAGCTAGAGCTGTTCAAAGCAAATGTGACCACAATTTTTTTTTTAAAATGGGCAAAGCCATGTATTGTTTCCCTAGCCTAGTTCTCTGAAATGGCTGAACTCTTTTGGCTGAAATTTTTTCAAAAAATTCACTGAGGCAGAAACTTGCCATGAAAAATTTCAGCCTGAACAGTTAAAACTTGGCAAAGAGTGGCAAGAGAACAGTCTTATAATGGGAAGTGTTGGTCATCCTTAAGAATAGGCCATGCTACCAGCCTATATCCTCTTAGACTTCTCCTTTCCAAACTAAATAATCCCTGGAATGTTAACTTTCCTTCATATAGAAGCCTGTCTCTTTCTTGCCCACAACCATTTTCATAGCCCTTCTTGTTGAAGATTCCAGCTGTCTGGAAAACTTGGAAGCCCACTATACTTAAAGAAAATTGTAGCCCAGTGTCCAAGCTGCTTTAATACCTTACGGATCAGGGGGAAAAAACATAAAAATAAAACAAAGACAGCATTAAGTCTTTATTACTTTTTCCCCCATGATGTTCAATGTATGGTTACAGTTGGAATGGCTACATAGAATATGAAGTTTGTATCACTCTGTAAACATGGTCTTTGATGTAGTATAGACATATAGATTAGCTCTCCCATTTAATATGGAAACAAAATGTTTGTTTACTTGCTGAAGTTCTTCTGATGTTAAACCAGGACAAACAAACAGGCGCTTAAGGCTCAGAAATGCCAGCTGTAATTTAAAAATAATTATTTATAAATAGTTCTGTACCACACATAGTGTTTATATGATTCATAGTTAAGTGCTTCTTTAAAATTGTTGTGCATAATCTTAAAGATAAAATGTTTCTTGCTTCTGTATCAACCAGGATTTTGTTATTTGGTACGTGTAGAATTAACTCTTCTTGTATCCTCACCTGTCTTTAATCTATTTGCCCTCACCAAATAAGAAAGTGTTTAATGGAATATTCTACAGCAATAAAGAGTCTGCATGAACACTATGTGAGGACCCCCTCTGAAATTAGAGAAAGGTCCAAACCAAAATCCCAGATCCAAACACCCTGAACGTGGAAGTTCTGATCCTGATTTGAGCCTTATCTCTATAACAGGTCAAACTAAAACTTCAGATCTAGACAATGTTCAGCTTCGGCAAAACTTTGATTTAGTTCAAACTTGGTGACTCATGCCCACCTTTATTCATAACAGCCCAATAACAGTTTCTTGGCACAGACCAATGTTCCATTCAATAGTCACAAGGAGGGAGAAACAGCTCCTGTAACTTTCTGTAAGCAAATAACCATTTTAGGTTTAATGGGAGCCCTTTGCTTTCATTATAAAAATAAACCTGATAGTTTTGAAATCAATCTTTAAGGAAATAGGATGGTTAAAATCAGATTCTTTAAGTATGTCAGGTTGAATCCATTAAATATCACATTAAATATCAGGGTAGGAAGGAGTGGGAAGAAAATAGAAGCCTGTACCTTCATTGGAATTCAGTGTTGGAATTAGAGCAAGTGTGACTCAGATATATGAGAGGAAGTAAGACAGAGATGCCCAAGACACTTTAGTGTTTACGGTCATACCTCAAACAGCCTCACCTGCATCTGCTCTGGATCAGAGGATACTGGCCATCATCCTTCTGGCATCTCTCCTGTCAAATCCCACCTCTAGAAGGCAGGAGTAGGAGTGTAACTTCAAAGCATCAGCCCAATCATAGCTGTCTGAGATTTCTGGCAATAACATCACAGTCTCCCTTAGGCAAGTTTGCCTGGGAATTATGATCATGACACACTTGCAGGTGAGAAAATGGAGGCATAGAGGGATGAGTCCCAACTCCCAGTCTTCGGCTCTAACCATTAGACTCCATTTGATGACAGGCTTTTGAGCATGACATCAAAGGAGAGTGGAGGTGAACCTACACAAAAGCAAAATGGGGAAATAGCTGCACCAGCAAAGCTCTGCATTTGCATGTGCAAATACATATTTGCAAGCTAAGAAGGGGTCATGGCATGTAGAAGTATTTCTTTGTGCCCATTTGCATCCAAAAATTTGTATTTCTGCAGGCACACCTGTTGTGGCCTGGTTCAAAAATATGACTCTGAAGAGGCAGCGTTATCACAGAGCATTGCTGCTACCAGAATAGCTTCATTTTATAGTTTTGCTCAAATTTAAGTTACAGCATGTACTGCTGCAGAGATGCTATTCTATTACTGCCATTTGGTACAGTGTGTTCTTTTATTTTACATTTTTTTCCCAGTTGTCCAGAGTAATCCATTTTGTAAACATATTGGCAGTCTTCTAAAATGTGATTTATGGTACCATTTAAGCACTTATCACTTGCTGTTCATTTTTTCCCATCATACCCAGCTGCATTATTTTTCAGGGCTGCAAAATAGTAAGTATCTCAGCAAAGCAAATACTTTTAATTTATGGTGTTTTTTTATTTTTGCCATACCAAAATATGATGGGCCCTGCTTGTCATGTATATGACGATATACAAAATATACTCACCCATGCATTAGAGATCAAAATTCCTCATTTTTCATTTGCAAGACAAAACCTTGGGCCCCAGTCCTGCAAACACTTATGCACATGCTTTATTTTAAGCATGTGAGTAGCCTTATTAGCTTCCATGGGACTATTTGTGTACTTAAATTAAGTAAGTGCATATGCATTTGCAGGATCAAGGTCTAATTGGACTCCCTTATTTCCTCACTACTAACTTTCGAAAAGATTGTGGACCAGATTAATTCCATCCATTCTAATGATGCTAACTAGCTAAACATATCCAACAGAAAAGTGCACCCTTCCAGGCGAATGTGGGAGTAAAGGGGGGACTTGGAGCCAGAGCAGATGGTCAGCTCTAAAAAGCTGAAGTCTTTTTTTGTTTGCTTGCTTTCTCAAATCCACCACATGAAATTGCTGACACCCCTCTGTAACCACATGCAGTAACTCACTCTTTGAGACAATAAGCCTGAAGGGTAGGAAGGGGTGGAAAGAAAATAGAAGCCTGTACCTTCATTGGAATTCAGTGTTGGAATTAGAGCAAGTATGACTCAAATCCATCCATTGAAGTCATTAGAGTCATTATACTAGGGATAAATTTGGCCTATTGTCATTTTAACAGACATAGGTGAGAACTATCAAGAGATATAATTCCAACAGCATTAAATGAAAAAACAATTTGGTCCAGGGAAAAGGAAACTGTTCATTTATAAGATGAGTAGGATAATGCATACTGAGATACATTGTAATGTTGGTGTGCATGTGTCATAAATATAAAGGGAAGGGTAACCACCTTCCTGTATACAGTGCTATGAAATCCCTCCTGGCTAGAGGCAAAATCCTTTCACCTGTAAAGGGTTAAGAAGCTACGGTAACCCGGCTGGCAGCTGACCCAAAATGGCCAATGAGGGGACAAGATTCTTTCAAATCTGGACGGGGGGGATCAAAGGGTTTGCTCTGTCTGTGTGATGCTTTTGCTGGGAACAGATGAGGAATGCAAGCCTTACAACTCCTGTAAAGTGAGTAAGTAATCTAGCTAGAAAATGTGTTAGATTTTCTTTTGTGTAATGGCTTGTAAAATAAGCTGTGCTGGAGGGAATGTATATTCCTGTTTTTGTGTCTTTTTGTAACTTAAGGTTTTGCCTAGAGGGATTCTCTATGTTTTGAATCTGATTACCCTGTAAAGTATTTACCATCCTGATTTTACAGAGGTGATTCTTTTACCTTTTCTTTAATTAAAATTCTTCTTTTAAGAACCTGATTGATTTTTCATTGTTCTTAAGATCCAAGAGTTTGGGTCTGTGTTCACCAATGCAAATTGGTGAGGATTTTTATCAAGCCTTCCCCAGGAAAGGGGGTGTAGGGCTTGGGGGGATATTTTGGGGGAAGACGTCTCCAAGTGGTCTCTTTCCCTGTTCTTTGTTTAAAACGCTTGGTGGTGGCAGCATACTGTTCAAGGACAAGGCAAAGTTTGTACCTTGGGGATGTTTTTAACCTAAGCTGGTAAGAATAAGCTTAGGGGGTCTTTCATGCAAGTCCCCACATCTATACCCTAGAGTTCAGAGTGAGGAAGGAACCTTGACAGCATGTTACCGATGTGTAATAGAGATTCCCTGTGCAAAAAGACATTTCAAAAAATAGCTAAGGTTGCTGAGTGACAACAAGGTACTTAACTAGCACCTCATTTACAAAACCACACACTTAGAAACAAGGAAATGAATAGTTATAGCCATCATAAATCTTACACTGCCAACATAATAAATACATTATTATGATTAAATATAAATAAATGCATCACAACAGAACAACATTACCAGTATGTGGGGCTGGGGGAGGGGTTAAACACCTTTTGTTTTTCTTTTATGCCAATAAATGATGGTTACATATTCAGAAAATGGAATAGTAGACAACCAGATTATTCAATTTGAAGGAGTGAAATGCACCACTCAGATTTTCCTACTAGTTTTAAGCTGTTGTAGAAAGAAACAGTCAGTGAGAACACACTGTCAACAAGCAACTCATAGGTTTGTAATGGTCACCAATGCAAGCACACTGTATAGGAGCAATACATCTTCCCATTACCTTTGTTTGGGTCACTGAAATGATTCATTGCTGACAGTGGCCAGGATAGAATATATTCTCTTTTGGCTTTTTCTTTTCTCTGGCAGTCTCAATGATGGAGAATCATGTTTCATTTTCAAATAATTTCTTAAACATTTTACCATTCCTGCCTTCAAAAACTGCCTCTTGGAGGAGCCAATGAAAAAATCTACCTATGTTTCAATTGCTGTGGTGTAATGTGATTTTATTGGATAGACAGAGGGGCATGCACAAAAATATTAGACCCTTTGCAAAAATTTCAAAAAGGAGCCATTTTTAAGTCTCAAAAAGTATTTAATTCACCTATTTTTCAGAACACATTCGAGATGTCATATCTGAATGCAGGAAAGTTTTTTTTTTTTTTAACTTTTAAAGTTAGCTTTATAATGGGATTCTGGTGGCAATATTAGCTATAATAAATCATACATACTTGCAAATCTCAGACTAGAAACCTGGTTCCACAGCTGCAAAAGACACTGGCTTTTACACACACACACACACACACACTAAAGGGAGAGTTCTGAAGCTGTAAAAAGAACCCACTAAGTGAGTATGCTGAAGTTTCTGACAGTTTTGAGAGATAGTATTGATTCTACTGTTTTTTAAGTACAGGGTCTCCCTTGAAAACTTTATTCCATTTTGAAGGATATCAGTGTGGGTGTAAACTGCTCTTACAGAGTCAGGTAAAAGCATCCAACACCAACACACTCTTCTCAATGTTCAGAGGTGCTGATCTCAGATACAAACTGACATTCAACACCTCTGAAATCAAAACCAGAGAGCCAAGAAATGCAACCCATTCACATTAATAGTAGGCCGTAACTAACCATAGCAAGAAACTATCAACTTAATTATGACCTATTTTATTCAAACATACTGGGCATGAGTTTTCAAGGAAATTTAACAAACTGGAAAAAGTTTGAAAGGGTGGGTAACCAGCCATTTATTTTAATTACAGTAGAGGGAGACAAAGAAATGCTTGACAAAAGCCAACTTTTCAGATTAAGGTTTTCCTAATGACACAACTAAAAAAGTTTGGGAAGTGCAGGGGGGCAGTAATGGTCAATCTCCTTTACTTTTAGAATATCTTTTGGTCATTCTGAAGCCAAACAAAATTTCCAACCCAAAGTTATTGTGAGTGGTGGGGGCAGTAGGGGTGTAAAACAGGGTTTCTGTGGGGACAATAGCATAAAATTTTAAAATGTGGGTTTCTTCTTGAAAGGTTTTTACGTAAACTTTTCCCTCTGAAGATGAAGATTCCAGAGGATAAGCTGACAAGACACTGACAAGTAATCTTTCTATTTTGCAGCTGGGCTATAAATCAAACTCTCTCGTTTGCAAGAAGACCAACAAGATTAGTTATAAATTGTTTCAATTAATTTTTAATTTTGCTGATGGATGAAAGCTGAGTGACTGGCTGTTGAAAAAGAATCCCAGCAATCAGCTATTTTATTTAATAGGATTTGTGTGTTGAACTTTCTCTAAAATGATGACACAATGTCATCAAGAAATGCCAGCTTAATCAAATGTGGTCTCACGTGGCTGTATTTTTGACATTTTTGCGTGGTCACAGATTTACAGCATCTGTGGTCTGCAAAACAGTGAAAGCATTTTTAAATTGCTGATTTAAGTGGTACTTTTCCAAGTTAAAGCTTGCAAATAATGTCCAAATTCAAACCTGACTGGACCAGATTGCATGGCTCCAAGGTAGGCCTCACAGCTGATTTGTCTGAGGATCTTGGAAACAAAGGCCAAAAACTGAGTAAGTGAAGTTCTCAAACAACAAGGATTAAGGGTAAGGCCCAGAAGCTTCACTTTGGGGATTAACAAGCCACCTGAGGGAAGGCTGATGTTCTAGAACCCTCACGGTAGATCACCTTGGGGAGAGGAAGTCATGCCTGGTTGTTGTCAACTCCAGCCTTTGATGAGGCTCTCCTTGTGCCTGAAGGAGGCCCTCCTAGTGAGAAGTGCTGTGCCAGCATCATCACCATCTGGCTCCCTGACTGCAGTTCCAGCTCCTATGCTAGGAGAGCCCCAAAAATGTGAGCTGAAGGGTTTGCGCATCCCCATTAGTCTTAAGTATCTTTTTCTTTTTTCTGTTTTTTATTATTTATTATTATTATTATTATTTATTATTATTTTTTATTAGCTGAGAAACATCCCAGCCTTTTTTATTTTGAGTATGAGAAAGCGGAAGGGTAGCTGTGTGCTTGCATGTGTGTTTGAGCAGCCACGAAGTCCACCTGAAAGAAAAGCTCCCTGGATGAACAGTGCTATACATGGTCTCATAAAATTATTCATTAGCGTGTGTTCTGTCTGAAAATCCTGCAAAACTTGAAATTGGCATTTTTCATACATAAGAGTGGTCAAATTTTGCCGAATCAAAAGTATTTTTTTAAAGTCTGTATTACAATCGCTCTGTTGTGGGGAGAGAAGGAATTGGTTAGCCAACACACAAGAGTTGAAGTCTAAAGAGAAAGGTTTGTAATTAGCTCTGAGGTTGTGGTTCAGACAATTTGGTTTCAGAATGAAAATATTCACCCAGCTTCAACTTATACATCTATATGGCTTTGGTACAATCTTTAGTTGGGGTTTACAGTCAATGGCAGCCACCTCCTTAGGGACCTTTTAGGAAATCAGATGGGTTCATATTTTTCCTGTTAATCTGATTGTTTAATTCTAATTCAGAATTAAGTGTAGTTGATTTTACCTTGATTTAATGTTGATTGTTGTATTGCTTTCTTCTTACTATTAATAGTTTAGCTTTGATGATGTATTTTCTTGATTATGTTTTTGTTTAATAGTTTTAATACAATTTCTAAAACTGATGCTGAGTCATTTATTTCAGTAATGAATGTGGGTGCAGACTCTTTGGGACCTGTATAGATACCAGCCAGTCAATCTAAAAGCCTGATCAGTACCTCCTAGTAATCCATTGGGTCATACACTTCAAAATGGAATCTGGTTGGAACCAACACTATGGAGAAGCTACAGCCTCTCAACAACATAATATACACCACGCATGCAATACAAATATCATGTTATGATAAGACTGTTTAGAAGTTAAGGATCACTCCCATAGGTATGTTCTTAAAAAAAAATCAAGCTTAAAGCACTATGCATACCTTCCGACTAATATTAAGTCTTGTAGCTGAAGAACTTATAACTGTGCTGTGTGCTAATCAGATATTTACCACCATATTATATATTAGTAGTGTACATGCCATTTTAGTCAAAGACAGTGTGGGGCAGCTCTGTCCACCGTGAATCTTAACTAGTTCAAGTATTCCAAGGGATCAAATCTCTACCCTATTTTTTCTTTATTCACTTAGGTTCATTAAATTAAAAGCAAAAAATATGCTCGCGACTGTGCTAATGAGCAGCACATGGTTTCACTCCCAATCCTGATTAAAAAGCTTCTCTGAGACAGCAAAAAAAGGATAAAAGTCCAGTTCTTCTGGGCTCGAACATTTGGACTAAGGTGACTGTCAAAAGGAGTCAGAGAGAAAGACTTAAATATAGAATATTATGAGCCTGTTTTTGCTTCACGTGTATCTAAAATAAATTGTTCTTATTCAAAACCATGTATCTGGAGTAAACTCACCATCAGCTCTGATTCCTTCATGCTTAGTAAAAGGACTACAGGATTCTCACCAAAACAGCTCACAATCTGAATTGGATCCAATGAGGTGAATATTTGTACTGTGAGAAAATCTTACTTTGTGGCAAAAAATCTCCCCGTGTATCTTATGGAGCCTACAGATCCTCCTTCTTTCTCTACACTCTCCTTTCCCTTCAAACTCAGGTGCAGCATGTCTGGTTCTGGAAACGCTTTGAAGGTTCATACTCCCCGTCACATGAAACTGTTACAGCAATATGCTAGTCCCACAGCGATGATATACTTTGGGTAGCAATTTGCAGTTCATGGAGATATAACCATGCTAGCTTTAATCCAGTGGGCTAAAAGTAGAAGTGAGGATGCTGCAGCCTGGTCTTCAGCACAGGCTAGCAACATGACCAGTTACCACAGGGGTCACGGGTGCTAGGGCAGCACAGGTATTTCCCAGTCATATCCCCAGCTGCAGTCTAGATGTACCCTTAAGAGCAGTCATTAAAAAGTCAATATTTGCCAGCCATTAGTTTGTATAGTACCAAAGTTATCTCCCGTCATAACTATAGGGGAAACTGTAGCACCTCAGATGCCATTTTCTCCTTTAATTGTAAGTACTCTTAATTCAAGGTCCTCTAACTCCAGCAGGGAGTCTTCCCCTGAACCCCACAGAATCTGTCTGTCATGGAGAACGAAAATCTGTCAGAGAAAGAGAGAATATATATGTGTGTGTGCCTGTGCATGTATATATGTATATATACACACACACACACCCCTCACATTATATATATATATATATATATATATGTACACACACACACAGCAACTCAAACTTCTATTAAATGGAAAGAGCTAAAGAGGAGTACTTTACTCTATGGCTCAGGGTACGGGAAGGTTAAGTACCTGCTTAGCTTTCAAATGGCTGTTATATCTTGTCTACCATTTTGTTAAAGTGTTTAACAATGATTAGGGACCATCTCTAGCATAAATGTCCTACCCTGTTCCATTTTTGATGCATACTTCTATTTCTCAGAGGAAGCACTTTAGGTCTCTCCCCAATTTTAATATTTCTATGAATGGTGTGCACTTTGTGTAGGGGATGACTTGGGAGGAATCAATTCTTTACGTTATTTGCTATAAAGTAATAATATCTTAAAGTGACAATGTTCTGTTTACAGCTGCAGGGAGAGTCTGCTGACTATGTACGAAAATGAAACAGGTTTGTTGAGGTATGCGGAGGATAAGGTAGATAGTGTTGCTTCAGTTCTAAGAGCCTTTGCTTATTTTAAATCAAACATGAAATAATCCCATGAAACAGTTAGGGAGCTTTGAAAAATTGTCAAAAAAAAAAAAAAAGGGTTGTGTGCTGTTCCCTCAGCTCTGCCTTTAAGGTGTTCCCAGTATTAGCGATAGAATGTGAGGCAGGGAATGCCCCTATATTCCAGCACAAACTCCTTTCCTGCATTTACACTGTACCTTACAGACCATTCAGTGGGTTACAGAGTTAATGTTGAGCTTATAAACATTAATCCCATATATTAAGTGAGGCGAGCTTTGAACTGTCCAGTACATTAAGCATGGCAAACCTCCAAATAAGCTCTCCAAGCTTATGAGCTCTTGTACAATTTACATATGCAACATTATTCAGGCTACATTAAGAGCTACTTAGCAGCAGCAGGTAAAATGTCAAAATCCCTGTTTTCTTTCACGCTCAGTCCCTAAGGAATGTTAAATACATTAAAATAATGTTGTGGGTTTGATTAAAACCAAGTAAAGTAAAGAAATCCACTGCCACTCTCTTTAATTCCGCAAACTGTACCCAAGTACAGGTTGTATATAAAACCAAAGAGAAATGTAGGTTTAGATCTTCAGACACAAATTAGATCCACAGTAATATCACACCTTGCATTTTAACGTTTATGTACAATATTCCAACAATGAAGCATATTGGGAAAGGGGACAAATATCAAAAAAAGAGCCCTGCTAATCTTTATTTGAACCTTTTGTTAAGAGCCTGATTTTAAGAAACAAACTCCATATTTGCACATACAATTAAGAGAGGGTACAAGTGACAGCACACAAGATGGGTCTAACTCCCTGACTTGGGGATGCAGTCAGATAGTCATAAAAATGCCAATATTTTCATCTGCAGTGAACTGCAAGAGCAAAAGTACACCTGTAAATCTGGATGTCCCAAAACTAAACAACCCAGAGGGTTTTCTTCCTGTTGGGGGGGGGGGCGTCAAAGGTGGGGGATTTGGACATATCTCTCTATATTGGGATGAGCCAGAAAACTGCATCTTATCACCTATGTTTTTACTTTGTCCATTGGAGTAAAGCCTCCTGGCTGTTAAAACAGAACAGTTGTTTATTAGCACATAGCATGTAAGAAGGAATATAGGAAGTCCTGCTGAAACAGCAGGGAGAATTTGGGAGAATAAAAAGTAAATCCCTAGGTGGGAATTTCATTTGGATACTGGGGTAAAAACATTCTTGCTCTTGCAAACAGTGCCAGAGAAGATTTACTGAAGACTTCAGGTTTTCGTGTCTCATCCAAAATATGGCACTGCCATCAGTGCATTACCCCATCACAATGCTGTTCGCTTGACTCAGAGGGAAGCTAACCATCCCAGAATAACCCACTTCCTCAACTGTGCAACAAAGCTATGGTATCAGGGTGTCCCTTCAAGTCCATCTCTGGCCAGGGACAAGAGAGACGACTGTTGAGGGCCTTATTTTGGAGAGGGTGGGGGGGAAATAACCCCGCCAGATGGGTGCTCAAAGTCACCGATTTATGCAGCCAGTCTACGCCTTTCCCATCACAGAGAGATGCATCACATCCATAGAAATCCTCAGCAACAGGAAAAAACTCATAAGTGACAAACCCTTCTCAGCTATATATGTCAGGCATGTCACTGCCCAGCACTTTGGTCCTTGGCTTCTCCCACAGTTCAGATACCTCTGGCCATGTTTCTATGGCTGAGGTTTGCTTCCTTCCCTTTCTTCCTTAGAAAGACACAACCAGGACAGTGGAGCCCTTAGAAAGATCTCTCCTTCTACATAAGATAGCCTTTGCTCCTGCGGCCCAGTTGAGAGATGGGGTAGGCCTGTTGGAGGCCTCTCACTTTTTGAAGTTTACGAACCATCAGAAATGGGTAAACCTCACAGAAATATTTAACATTCCAGGAAAAAAATATTGTATATGAAGTGGTCAGTGCAAGGGGAGGGTGTAGCTGTCAAGCTTAAGAAGAAATAACATGTTAATAATACCACTGTTTAGTGCCGTAGCAGTTACGTGTAGTCCAGAATCGCACATAAAATTCATCGATCCGTAAGTCATAAGGCCGTATCACATTTTTCAAAAATACCGAAAATTTTGAAAATTTTACCAAGTCCCGTTTTCAAAAGTCTCTTAACGGCTCCTATGTCACCTGGGCATTTTTGAAACTTTTACTCTTTTTCATCTGCCCTCTAGCAAGAAACAGGCCTGGGGATTCCTGCATCAAGCCCATTACATCGAAATGAGATCCAAATCTTGATGCAAAGACTTCACGTGATAGAGAACCTACCACATCCTTTGCTAGATGTGTTCCCACGGTTAATTTCTCTCACTGTTAAAAATATGCACCTTATTTCTAGTCTAAATTTGTTGAGCTTCACTTTCAGCTACTCAGATCTACCCCATCTGCTAAATTAAAGAACCTTCTGTTATCAAAAATCTTCTGTCCAGGTAGGTACCAGACCATGATCAAGTTACCTCTTATCCTTCTCTTGGATAAATTAAATAGATTGAGCTTCTTTGCACTCTCACTATAAAGCAGAGATTCTCAAACTGGGGAGGTGGTCCCTCCCCAGGGGAGTGTGAAATATATTCGGGGGGAGGGGAATGTGCAAAGCTTTCCGGGGACTTACTGTGCACATTTTACCCACAGCAATGAATAATTAGCAAAGCTGATTCCTCCAGACATATCAGGTCCTCAGATGGTGCTGTGCCTTTTGATGGATTTCTGTTAAGCTTGCCTAGTATTATACAAAGTTGTTGCCATCCCTACGTTAATCCATTTGCTACGACACAGCGTGCTCATTTAATCGTAAGCATCAACCACAATCACAGTTTTGCTTTTGCTCTTATTACGAGGGATCGTTGGCTCTGTTTGAATCAATGCCTTACTGTTTTTAATAAATAGTGAGAGTTGCATGTTGATTTTTTTATCAGTATATGTACTTGTGTGGTGGGGTGAGGGAGGCGTAAATCACTACAGACACAAAGAAAAGGGGTGCGATTAAATAAGTTTGAGAAACACTAGTATAAAGGCATATTTTCCAGACTCTGAATCATTCATGTAGCTCTTGGATTTTTAACTCTGAACAATTTGTCAACCTTCTTTTTAAAGTGTTGACACCAGAACTGGACACAGTATTTCAGTACTGGTCTCACAAATGCAAATACCACCTCCCTACTGCTGCTCTACCTTCAAGAATTTCACTTGCTTTTTTAGCCGAGTTGTCATTGGATTACTCTCATAGTAATAGCGAGCACCAGAAACATCTGAATCTTTTCTTAATCTGGCAGGAAAAGAATACCACACAGTTAAAGCATGTTTAAATTTAAAGAATTAGGTAATGTTTTCATTTTAACAATTTCTCCCATTCTCTTTCATTTTAGTTGTACAGAATTTGTATATGGAAAAATCCTTTGTTTAAACAGTCCTATAAGTAGTATTAAAGCTGGTATTAACTGTCCTTTAGGGGGAAAACAAAGTTATTTTAATTGGTCTTGAGTTATTGCTGCTGAAGTCCAATCCTGTTCCTCTTAAGACAAAAATAAGACATTCAAATACTGGAAGAAAGAAAGGACAAGGAAAAGATAGAAAATGCACCTTCTATCTCACTTACTTGTAAGCTAGTTACTCGAAAATTACAGGCCCGGTGTAGTTTTAATCATTATTTCGAGAGGTAGCAAACTTTTACCAATAATGGACTGTTTAAGGCATTGCTTTTAGCTAGTCTTCCTGGTCACAGGGTCACAGCAGAGTTGTGAAAGATCAAGTTGTCTTGTCTGGAGGATAGGAAAGATAGATAGAAAGTGTGAGGAAATGACACAGGAACCTAAGGTTTACAACCAAGGATTTAGCCAAATCGGATGTGGAGAGGGCTGATGTCAACTGGTTCCCTCCCTCTGGTCAGGACATCTTTTAGGTTAAGGATGATCAAGACCTAATGGCCCAGTAGATCCTGGAATCCTAGTAAGCAGGAAGCTGAGGAACAGCAGTGACAGCCATAATGGTGACACCCAGTTCCTTCAAAACATCCCCCCCACCACCACCCAGATAAGCCATGTCGAGAAAAGTGGTAGCAATCTCATTCCATCAAAATACATTCTCAGTGATTTTCACTATAAGCTCCCACCCATTTCTAGAACCTTTCAGTTTATTGTCATGCCAACATGTGACCTCACCAAGAGCCTTAAAGACCCCCTTATCAAATTTCCTTGACTTAAAACAGCCAATTTGTTCAAATCTTTCTCTCTTCAACTTTTTCTCATTTTTATATAACAATTATGTATAATGGGCTGAGCTGAAGTTTTGTTACTAGCTGTCCTAAGTGGGTAAAAGGGTCATTTTAAGCTTCTGCACAACAATCTTTCCATTATGTGCTAGAATAGGGAAATAACACAAGTTATGGGGGGTAAAGTCAATAATGTGTTCAAAATACTGTTTCTATTTTAAGATCATCTACTGTAAATGTAAAATACATACAAAATTGCCCTTTGGCATGGATTACATATGGACTACATATTGAGACAACATAAGGGGAGAAGCTATGAACATTGGCCAGGAGAAAAGGACATGAGAATCTTACTCACCACAAGAAAATGTTGTGAGCATTGCCAAAAGCATGTACAGTACATGTTTTAGAGTATAATGCTACCTCTGTCTCATCTAAATATGAATTTAGGAAGTCTACATATAATGGATAGGCAAAAAACTAAACTACCAGAACAGAACAGATTTACCTACTACTTGACTTCTAAACACAGAGGGTGAAATCCTGGCTCCACAGACATTAATAGCGGTTTTGCCATTGATTTCAATGGGCTAGGATTTCATCAAAGAAATATTGTGGGCAATCTCTGTGATGTGCCTTTGTGGGGAAAGGGTTACCATAGTTCTTGGCACATAAAGTGCATTGTTGGAAAATCATTTCCACCACATCTGCTGGATGATATTTGAAATGGTCTTTATTTCCCCTTTTTAAGAGGCTTTTCCCCTTCCTCTGTGTTCAGATGCAGCTCCCAATCTGCATCTAAGCAGGGTTTCAGGTGAATTAAAACAGACATGTATGGCAGCCCTAAAGTAGTATATAAAAGTCTTATTGGATTAGTCATTTTTTCTGTCATTTTGTATTAGTGTCATATTAGTCTAATGCAATACTAACATTATACTGAAATGTCAGCATATTATGGATTACTCAGTGTGTCAAGTTTGTACCTGATCATATTATTCTGTATTAAATATTTTTGTGAGAAATAAATGAAAATGTGCAGGACTTTAGCAGAAAACATGAGGCTGTGAGGTGTGTAGGATTCTATAAAGCAGGAGTGGCCAAACTTACTGATCCTCCGAGCCACATATCATAATTTTCAGAAGTTCGAGAGCCAAGGCATAGTTGCTGAGTCTCGGGGTTTCAGCCCTGCTCCTGTTGAAGCCCAGAGCCCCGGTAGGTGCACCCAGTGGGGCTGCAGCCCCCAGGCTCCCAACCCGCACTGGGCAGAAGCCCTGAGACTCTCCTCCCGCTGGGCAGAAGCCCCTACCCCACTACCCTGCTGCAAGGCAGAGGTCCCGAACTCCCCCCCCCTTCCCCTCCCCGTATGGTAGGTGGCGTGTGGGGGGACTCTGCAAGCTGCACTTTAATGGTAAAAGAGCTACAGTTTGGCCACCCCTGCTATAAATCTTTCATAAGAGGCATTAACATCTCCTGTGCCAAATGCAACAGCCTAACTGTAAGTGAGCATCCAATATATTTGATTCAATCTATAGTTTTGTTAGAACAAACAAGGTTTTCCTTTTTGCTTTACATAGAGAGAGACTGAAATTCTGCTTAAACTGAAGAACAAACATTGTAAGAGAAGTATATTGGCTATGTCCAGTGGAAAAAGTGTTAGCTTTCCTCCTGAGCCTCCCCTACTTTTAATTAAGTGTAACTCTTCTGCCAGGTGGAGCCAGCAGCAACAAGGGCCGGATTCAGTATCTAGAGGTTCCTTTTCAACAATACAACACAGAACCGGCTCGAGCCCCCACCCAGTGACCTGGGACAATTACACTCTACCCCCTGGGCATCTCTCAGTGGCAATACTTCCCTTCTCACAAGCACAGAGTCTGACTGTAGCAAAAACTTTTAACAAAAGGAGGGAATTAACTCAGCATTAATTGGGGAAAACAGCGCAACTAGGGCTCATAAACACAAACCATGAGCAGAAGACCCACCCCCACGTAAGTTGGGCAGTGTCCTTTTCCCCTCAGGGTCCTGAGTCTATGAACCCAAAAGTCCCTTTAATGTGGCCATGCCTTCTCTGCACCCCACTCACAGTTGCTATCCTTGGCCAGTGCAGCCCCAGAGTTCAGAGGTTCATCCACAGAGTTCACCTCCCACCCTGGGTGGAAGGCAGGGGGGATAAGGAGGCACCTTACACACTGCAATGCTCGGGCACTCGCCCATCGCCTCAATGGCCGATCGCCACGTCTCTGCAGGGCTCTGCTCTGGCCCTCTCCACCAGCTTCTCTGCTGGCCACTTGCCACACCTCTCTAGCAACCGCCCTCCTAGCCGCTTGCCACGCCTCTCCACCAGCTGCCCTGTTCTTCGTACCTCTCTGCCAGCCGCCCTGCTGGATGCTTGCCACACCTCTCCACCAGCTGCCCACTTGCCAAGAGGTCTTCAGAGCCCCCCCACACACACACTTAACACAGCTGTCAGTGATTTCAGGTCTCAGTGATTTCAGCTGAAAGTGGGGGAGCCTCACTGCTGGTGCACACTGGGCAGCCTCTTGCAATAGAGACACTGTCCCAAAGCAGGTCTAATACTTAGACCTAGGTATCAGTGATATCAGCTCTGCAATGTGTAACAAGACTCTCAACTGAGTCTAAATTATCTCTTTTATTATACCATGGAGAGAGGAAGGGTCAGATGGTGTCTAGGACCCTTAAACAGGGCCCACACCACCAGGTACAAGTACCTGTCCTCACCCTCTCTCAACTCATTGAGCTTTGGAACCCATGTCTCCTGCCTAGCAAGTGCTGTTCAGTTGAGGGCGAGTCTCTCCATTGGGGTATGCAAGGTACAGTTCTGTTGCCCTCGGTTCACACAACAAGGATAGCAGCCCTTTATTACTCCTGCCCCAATAACAAGGAGACTGGGGATCCAACACCAGCCACAAGTGATCATTCGGGCAAGCAGTCCCATCATGCTGAGAGTCTAGGGGCTCTTTTTTAACAATATAACACAAAACCAGCTCGAGCCCCCACCCAGTGACCTGGGACAATTACACACCACCCTCTGGGTGCCTTTAAGAGCACCTAGGCAAGGTGGGTGCATCCATGCAGACAAGATCAGCTTCTGAAGTCTTTTTCCACAGCTCACCACCTGATGTCAGACTCTACTTACATCAGAAACACAAAACTCAGTGACTTAGAAAAACATACAGTATTGTATAGATATGGCTGATTACTGTTATAGTGGCTTAGCATGAAGTAAGAAATAGACTATAGAACTGTATACCACAAAATGAAATGCTGTGACTGAGTTTTCCTGGTCAGTTACTCCAAAACCAGGTCATTGTGACAAGTGAGCTCAGATACAACTACCAGTAACTGATGGCACAAACTGATAATGATTCCCTAATGGCCAAGAACTAGTTCTTGACAGCTGTAAGACTGGGATTCTGGGTGTTTTCCAGGTCTATAACTGGTGCCCAAATTAATCACAAAAAGGTGCCAAGGTTCTGTTGCAGATTAACAATAGTTGTGAGATTAGATTGTTTAGATTCAGTCTATGCTCCTAATTGAAATAAGCAAATGATAATGTCTCACTCTTTTATAGCACTTTTCAACAGTGGTTCTCAATGTGCTTTACAAAATAAGTCAGCATCATCATTATCCCCACCTTACAGATGAGGAAAATGAGGCACAAGGCATGTAGTTCCCATTGACTGCAATGGGAATCAAATACTTAATGACGCTAGAGCATAGCCCAGATTTGATACTCCACCCTCTAAGAGTGAGTAAATTATGGTGTTACCCAGGGTTCTTTCAACCCAAAGCTCTTGGTGACTTGTACAATGGAAGGTAGACATTTAACTTTTCAAAACACAGAGGAAGCAGAAACTTGGAATCTGAAAGGGTCTAATATGAATCCATGTTTGGTGACAGAGCTAGAAACAGCCTGACCTGAAAAAAATCCAATTATTCAAGTGACTACATGAATTGCTGTAAACCACACTGTACCTTGTTTAGTCTTTGATAGGGTTTCTGAACATTTTCTTTTCCATGTGTTCTTTTTAGTCTGACTCCTTCACTGATTACTTTGCTTGACTTTTTGCTGTATCTTCATTTAAATGTAATGCATAGTAACTGCAGAGCCTACCTCAGTTTTGTCATGTTTTTAGAAAGTTGTTTTCTCTACATGTCACGTGAATAAAGTAGCTACTATTATCAGCAGTATTATAGTAGCACTTAGATGTCCTCTGAGATCCAGGTCCCATTGTGCTAGGTGTACATGCACACAGTTAGAGAAGTCCCTGCACTTCAGGGACTTGCAATCAAAATAGACAAGACAAAGCATGGAGATAATGAGTATTATTTTCCTTATTTTACATATGGGGAGACTTACCCAAGATCACACATGGAATCAGTGGCAGAACCAGGAACTTAAACCAATCTCTCAAGTCCCAATCTAGTGCTTTAAACTACAAGACTACAGACTTTACAATCTAACAGATTTTTTTTAAAAATTACACAACGCGTGCGTACACACACACCCACGCACGTCTCTCTGTTCACCTTAGATGTGGCATGACAATGGCCTTTCTTGCAGTTTATGCTATTGGTAGTTCTTAACTTGGGAGATTTCAGTAAGGGCCATTCTACAGCTTGACTCGTTCAATGGACATGCAGTATTGGCTTTTACACTTCTTTGCATGCACAAACATCCATATTTGTGTGCGCACAAATCTAGCTACATACATCTGCACATGTAATTTCCTGTCCTGCCCACATAAGCAAGGGGTTTTCTGTAGAGTTGTGGTCACAAATACTGTTATTGCAGGCAAGAAGATGGGATGAAAAATGTGCTGCTTACTCTTTATATAAAATCAACTAAAAAGCTTCTAATCTACATTTATTGCAAAGCCTGGAGAACACGGAGCTGTTCAAAGATAAAGTTTCAGCCTTAGCTTTGAATTCCCTTGGGTTTGTAGGTTTAAGTCAAGACCCATAATATCTGTTTTTATATAATCAGAGAGTGAGGGAAGCTGGGAAACTAGTTAATATCATTTCCATGTACAGAATGAACTCTTAAGCATGTGATTTGATGAACAGAGTTTTATTGAATTTGGATAAGTATTTAAAGCTTTTTAGAGCACCATGTAAATCATATAAACACAGATTTGATCTGCCATCTGCTGGAGAGCCATGGTATACAGCAGGAAGGAAAAAAATATCTGTGTTTGAAGACATACCCAAAGCTGAAAGTCTTCTAATTTTCACTAGTTTCTTGCCCCGCTTCTTCTTCTTCTTCTTCTTCTTCTTTTTTTTTTTTTGTGCAGCCAGTTTTGAAGTGAGCAGTAGCATGAGTCCCAATGAAAATATTACCAGAAAGAGCAGGCACCTTTGCAGACACAAAGCGACATTACCCTGTTTAGCTGCTCACCCCAAGCAGATAAACATCCAATTTGTTGGGCATAGTGCTACTAACACTATTTTCCCACCTCCAGTTCGGTTTGAGCAGAGAAGGCCAAACAGTACTGTATCAATAGAAATACCAAGTCATAAGAATGCCAATATATTATAGGATTTACTATTGGCTGCTATATCAGGAAAAAGATTTCAAGTGTACAACGATGCATCAAATTAAGAAGGCAACTAAAATTAATAATGAATTCCTTGAAGTACCTGCATATAAACTAGCCATATCAGAAAGGGAAAAGGTTTAGAGAAGTAATTTTTCAGCACCTTAAAAAATAAACTCTTCTTAGACCAGCTAGCTCTAGAGCACACAAGAGGCCAAGCTATTCTCTAGTTAGTCTTAAGTAACATGGTGGCGTTGGTTCAAGAAGTAACTAATAGTAACTACAATATCATTAGGTTCAAAATCCCCAGGGAGGGATCATGCTGAAAATACACATTGACACACTAAAACTTTAGAAAGGAAGTTGCCAAATAAATGAGGAAGCTAATCAAAAGAGACATGAAAGTCAAAAGAGAGGAAATTAAAATCTTTATATTCAGTATAGAGGCTTCCTAAGGAACAAGTGCAGAGTAGCGAGCAGTACAGAAGAAGATATGCATACCCCTAAACAAAAGAGAAAAAGCAGCATAAAAGTACAAAGTACAAATGTATAAGCCAATCACTAAGAGCCATTAAGTAGCCAGTTATCCACAATGAGGTTTCTTGCACCTCCTTTGAAGTACCTGGTTCTAGTCACTGGTAGAGATAGGATACTAAATAACTGGAGACTCCCATTACCCCCTGGAGACAATTCATTTGTCTCTTGTCTTATACTCCGATTCTAAGCTCTTTGGGGGCAGGGAGTGTGTTTTTGTTCTGTGTTTGTACAGTATCTCGCAGAATAGGGTCCTGATCCATGACTGGGACTCCTAGGCACTATAAAAACATAAATGATAATAATAATAGGAAAGTTGTTTAGTCTAACAAAAGAATTCCAAGTACTGGCAAAAGCTTGGACTGTTTTTCATTCGAGGCAAGTAGATACTAAACAGACTGGCCCACCTCTCTTTATTATCTTCTACTTGCAACAAAATCCTTTTTCCAGCAATCAGTTGTGGAAACCATGACTTCTGTTGGGAAATGTGCAGAAGGAACAAGTATATTTTTTCAAAAACAAAGCTCTCATTTTCATGCAAAACAGTCCAATAATAGAAACTAGGCAAAGCAAAACCACATACCTCTATGTGATACATAGGCAGAAGAATATCTAAACAGAATGTGTTTGAAAGTTTCCTATGCAGCATCAGCAGCTCTTTAATTTCTCCAGTGAGTTAATTCATATTCAGTTGCCTACCCCCATCCAACTTTCTTTTTGCATCTGATGCAGCCTTTGCCATATAGCAGACAGACAGTCATAGGAGATACAGGTTCTAAAGCTTTAGAATTGTGAAACTGGAGACATCTTTTAAAAGTTTATATTTTTACCAAAATTGCAAGTTGTTGTGCATTTCTGCCTAGTCAGAGAATACTAGAACCTAACAGGATAGAGCTGCAGACCGAGTTTTCTAAACTCTTTTGGACCATGCATGTGTGTGTGTCTCTGTGTGTGTGTGTATATATATATTTCTATATATTTTATCACTGTTTGTAAAACCACTTGAAAGCTCCCATCCAAATCACAGTGATAAATGACAACTACCACAGGTCATCTTGGTCTTCTGGTTCTCAAAACGTTACATATGAGTGAATACTGAAAAAAAAAGCACAAAAAATCTTTTAAAATGATTTAAATGACTGTTTCAGCCAAGTTTACACCTTCTTTTGGGGTTTTGCATAATCACTGAGGAAAGAAATCAATATTACCTAACATGAACACTTACAGAAAGTGAATATTATGCTCACAAACTAGGATACTCATGGAAATCAAACTTCAGATTTCAGCAATAAGCCTACTGAATAGGAGTGAGCCCTTTGTGACATGGGAAGAATTGGGTGAGTCTGAGAAGATGAGATTCTCATCCAGTAAGGCACTTAGCTGACACGCCTTTTCTTAAGTCTTGTATACACAATAAATTTGTATTGCTTTTAGTATCCTGGTCTAGTTGAAGGGGTACAACGCCATTAATGTGGATGCAGTTATATCATTATAAAGGAGCTGTATGCCAGGATAGTTATTCCTGTATGGGAAGAGTAGCATCTATACAGGTATAAGAGACCTTTATGCCAACATAAAGAAGTCTTCATTAGGGCTTATAACAGAAGAACTATATAGATTTAAAAACTCACCTCTGAGTAACATAGTTATATCGTTACAACTTTCAAGTGCAGATTAGCCCTTAGGCTAATGGTCTGAAGCAATCTGGTGACCAGACAACAGCATTCATTCATGCATGATCAGGTTCCCTGGACTTTTTGGGTATGTCTACACTGCAGTGTAGGCCCAGGGTTAGTAGAACTTGAGTTAGTAGACCCTGGGTTTGTTAATCTATGGCTTGAGCATCGACTGTCATTTGTAACCCCAAGTTAGGAACTGTTGAACCCTGGGTCCCAACCTGGGGCTCCAGTGTCTGCCCAGCATTATGTGGGCCCGAGTCCAACCACCCATGTCCGAAACTTCTTAGCTCTGTCCAAATGTAGCCGCTCTTACTCTTTATTCATTGTGTAGTGTGGGAAACCATGACTGTTCACCAAATTTGACTGTCCAGAGGACAAAGTCAGCTGGTGGGATAGTTTGATGGATGCCCAGAGCACAAGTCCAGTGGGGCTGCATCTACTACAAAGCAACAGAGCTTGAACCCTGGGTCCCATCTTGACTCAAACATGGACCCTCCACTCCCCTGGGGTCCTGAGAACCTGGGCCCAAGTTCTGGGTTAATGCAATCTGTGTATAGATGGAAGGCAGGGGAGTTGGGCTTGAGCCTGAGTTCCAACCCTCAGCTTACATGACCATCAGTTTGCAGAATCAACTGTGTTTGGTTGAGAAGTGGCTGCATTTCAGTACAAATTGAAATTATACATCTATATAGTATAAATCAATTGGTCAAATGCTTTGGGATCCTAATGGAAGAAAGCTGCTATATAGATTATATTTTTGTCATTAGCCATTTCACTCACAGATATTTATCTGTTCACAGGGTCTCACAACCTAGTTTTTCTGTGAAGCAGAAATAAATGTGCAGGCTACCTTCAGTGATATTCTTCCTATGTTTATTACCCACTGTCACTGTGCGTGGTATTGGGGGAGCAATGGTGACTTGCCAGTTCCTATGTGCCATGTTTTGCACATGATCAAACTGCAGACTCAGGACTTTCTAAAGAATTACAGTATAATCATCTTCTGGACAGATGCTCACAAACCTGAGCCATTTTAGTCAGTCAGTAAAGGCTCATTAAATTCTTTGAGAGCTGCAGGAGAAGAACATGGACAAATTGAAACTAAAAATGCCAACTCAATAGAATCAGTGCACAAAAAGTCAGCCATGCATACGCAGGCCATATATCATAGGCCTGAGGTAAGTGGTGTTCCACCTCTTCAGTAATAGGGGGTTATGAAGTATTTGGGTCAACATCCGTTGTTCTTTAGGGGTGGTTGCTTATGATGTCAGAGAAAATGATGCTGTCCCCTTTAAGTACTGCTTTTCATCAGTCTTCAGGAAAACCTTAGGAAAGAATATCCGCACTGTGATGCCAGGTGGATGATTGAGGTTTAAATTTTCAGTCCTAGTTTCTTAGTCTCCAGTTTGGGATTCAGCCAGGTTAGGGATAGGAGAAGCCTCCACGCGCCCTCCGTTGATTAGGCAGAAACATTGCCTAGGACTGGGATTTTCAAAGGAGACTAAGAGGCTTTGGGCTCCGAATTCCCTCAGGCTTCTATGAAAACCCCAGCCTGAGGTGCAAAGTTACATTCCAGATCAGCATCTGAGCTTTTCCAAAGACTGAGCATATTCAGATCTGGAGTTTTAGCTAGGCCCATTACAGCAATAGATATACAACGAAATAAAGTTTGACATCATTTGCCTTAAGTGGAGGAACTTCAACCAACATTGTTAAAATTCATTAGCCTGAGGCGAGCAAAGGTTTTGAACTGACAGCATTTGTATATTCCACTCATTATACAAGTTCCTACAAAAAGACTTTCCTTTCTTTAGTTGCAAATATTTAGAGTCCTTGTAGAGAATATGAGCTAGCAAAATCTACACACATTTTTTTATGCGTTATAGTCATTAGCTTCTGATCTGAAACCTTTCAAATAGCTTTCTAGAAAGCTAACCTTTGTTTTGACTGCACCAGAGGTGCTTTTTCATCATTGAGATCTTGTGGCATTGTAGAACTTACATGTTACATACACATATATATTACATATGCACAAAGAGACACACATAATACTAAGAGCATTGTATACATGCAAAATAGATACTCACATCATATATATATTAAACAATTAATGTAGAGCCAAACCCTGAATCCCTTAAATCAGGCAAAACTCTCCTTCAGGTGGGAATCTTGACGGAATAGAAATGAATAAAGATTTCAGCATTTGGCTCAGTGAATTTAATATGAAAATATTCTGAATGCTAACAATTCCCCAATATACTTGTAAATGTTAATGTTCTAACAATCACACTTTGTGTATTTCATCTATTTATATATAAATTCTTTACATTAAATGGGTGATTCTTACACTAAATGTATAGGAGAAAATATACTGAATATGGGTTCTTACAGAAAAATATATTTATACCTTGAATTATTTACCATGCTTTCAAGGAAACACTGCTAAATGATTCCTTTACATTTTAGTTCCTGACCAACCAATCTCATGCCAATGTATACAGAAATAATGGAGATAGTTTGACCCTAGTATTCATACTGTACTGTATTTTTGCATAACAAAAATTGTCATTAAATGCTAGTCGTGTGACATGCTTATTGTAAGTTTGTGACTACACCGGATCTTGGTTGGATCCAAGAAATCTACAATGTAGAGGAAGAATGGTTAAAGGAACAGTAAGGGTACTAAAAACCTTTATACAATAGTATATAATAGGGCAATAATAGATAGTAAGGGTACCATGATTTTGCTACATCTAGATTTTGGAGAGAAGAGTATTTGGTCACTATTGATAAGTTACTAGAAAGAAAGATACCAGTTATATCACTGTTTCCAGATGTGTTGTAACATATATATTCATCTTGTCACATTGCTGTATAAATATATGAGGTAAAACAACATGGCATTTGTTGTACCTCAATTACTTTCTTGTATAATGTCAAGAAGTAAAAGCTAACAAACCATAACTTTTCCTGACATTTCCTACCTCCAGTGACCAATGATGGATTTGCCCTGAAAAAGCATTAATCATTTTACAGAACAGCATAGACTGATTTTTTTAGTTAATGTTTAAATAGAAAAGCTCAGCTCTTATCTACAAGGATGTCAACCCTGGCAGAAAACATTTGGTGCATTTCCAAAGAGGCAGGTGTTGGGAGACACACAGAGTAGACATTGTGTTACCTCTTACCTGCCACAAGTTAGTCTAGCAGGATGATTATAAAAGTGATGAACATGCCATTAGGACTCAGTCCTGCAAGGTGCAGGGCACTTTTGTGATGTACTGGACACCCTTAACTCTGTTTAAAGACAGTGGGAGCTGAGGGCACTCAGCTGCTGAGAGTAAGCCCATAGGCCCAAATGCAGGAAAGTACCCTATGCAGCAAAGAACGTAAGCATGTCCTTAAGCTTCATTGAGCACGCGGTCAAGTACTTTGCTAAATAGGGTTGGATTTTTTTTATTGCTAGTTATTTTTGCTTTTGCAGTTTTCCCATGGAGAAAGGAACTCCTCCAAGAAACACACAGGAACAAAATGGTAGAGTTGTCATGGATACCACAAGTTTCTCATAGATAAATGAATACACAAAAGTGGGAGGGGAAATGCTGAATATACCTTCTCCCTGAGCTAGTCTTTTCTGATAACTACCCCTTTTTGTCTCAGACACACATATCACCAATGGGTACCACAGGGTATTTGCTAAATTACACAGAAGGAGATGAAAATACCCTTTATATGTTCTGTGTTTGGGTTTTGTTTTTTTTTTGGTAGAGTCCGCAGAAAAGCCACAGAATTAAGAGATTTCATAAAGCATTTGTTACCTTATATAGTTTATATCTCCATAAAAGAGCTGTGTGTTCCATCCATTTAAAATTAAGCAACTGATTTAAGAGCTAGGTAGGAGGTTGTGTTCTAGCAATTATATGGGTGAAATGCAGTGCATTGGACAGAATGAATGTTATCATTAGCTGCTCTTGCAGCTGCTAGTAGCAAGTCATGTGCATGATACATTCAGAGATTGTGAATAGGACATAAACAGGAAAAAATCTGAACAAACATTATGAATGTCACCCATTTTTCTTGTCCAAATCAGGAATATGCCATTCCTGCTGCAGTGAATACAGCAGGCACATAGTCAGTGTATTTGCTACGGGCAAACACAATGATCTCCAGAATGCAAATTTGCTACAAATCTCAAGATGAAAACCTCTTTTGCCAACATATTGGTTTGAGTGTACAAAAAATCCTATCATTTAAAAAAGTGGATTATTTGAATTTACATTCAAAGATACAAAGACAAAGCGAACCACAGGAATACTTTTCCTCTCTCACTTAATTAATTTTAACTTTTTAATGTCAGTGGCTGGTCAATAGAATCAGCACCATGAACTCATACTTCCAAGGCCAGATTAAGGCAATCTGGTGCCTCTGTGTAACCCACTGTTTAACATGCATGTGTCCCCTCCTCTACACTCAATCCAAAAAGAATATAAATCATTTTCAGTTCCCAGATATATAGTCTGGCTCAAGCTATGGAGACAACTTTCCATTCTGAATGTTCAACCTCGACTGTTGGCTGTGACATGGCTCCTCTGTGACCCTGACTCTGCTCTATGACTCCATTCCTTCCCTGGAGTGGCAGTAGCTCCCCTCCCAGAGTGTCTGGTACTGTGGCAGCAAGACCCCCTGGTGACATGGGAACAGCAAGAGTAGCAGCAGAATCCCCTCCCACAGAGACAACAGTGGTGCCTTATTATGTAACCCAGAAGCTACCATGTATTTGCTTGAGCAAGTTGGTGGGCGCTCTGGGACTGCTACACTCTTCTCCTGCCAAACACAGAGGAGTTGGATGGCATTGGTGCATTTCCCCCAAAGCTCTGCAACTTGGAGTACATGGGGGTGGGTCGCCATGGTTCTTGAAGCAAACATGGAGCTGTTCACTCTTGTAAGAGCTATCGCTTCAGGCTGTCTGCCGACTCAGGCAGACATCACTGCACCAGTTACACTTGGGTCACAGTTCAACCTGTAGTAGAAAGAGAGCCTGAAACGTGAGGCCTGGTATAAGAGGCCCAATATGAGGCTTGAAGCGTGAACTAAATTAGTGGTCCAGCCTTGCTGACATAAAGCCAACTAAGCAAAAGTCAGGCTGTGAGCAGACAGCAGGCCCTGTTATAAAACACGCCTGCGTGCAAGCTCACAGAACCTGGCCGGAACAGGTCTGTTATTGCAAAACCACACACATTCCTGAGAAGTACTAGGCAAAGGACACTCACATAGATACAGTCCAGAAGGGTGGTACCAGAACACCCTAATAACAAGTAGGGTACAAACACACTCCCCAAAGATGATACAAGGACACACTGACCCCCTTGTAAAGATCAGATCAGATAACAGCATGATGAATAGAGATGTTTTGATGAAATCAACATGTACAAGGTAAAGGGTGGTAACTACATCAGAGGGGCAATACATAAATTGTTTGTGTCAATGTATAAAGGGGGATCTCAGGAGGAATGTCTTTGGCCAGCCAAGGGGAGAACAGAAAGTCCTGCCATTCACTGAGCTGAATCCATTGTCATGGGCATACACATATTAAGTGTACTTGTAGCATGTATAGGGTGCTAATACCATGCTTTGTTGACAATAAAACTGGCCAGGTGCCTTCACTACTAAACCCAAGTCTTGTGGTCTTATTGGGCCGTTCCATCAGAGCCTGCTGTATGAGCTGACTGGCCAGAGTCAGTACAGCATGCAGAGAGAACACACACACACGCAGCCAACGACGAACTACACAACCTATTCTTTGCATCCATGAAAACACTTTTTAAAATGATAGCTGAGGTTCTGATGGAATCACATGACTGCAGGAGCTAAGCCCATAGTGCAGATCCCTTAATTATCCACCTCCTTCTTGTCTGTTTACTTCACAAGATGCAGAAATCTGTCAATGAATCAATTCAGTTTCGCAAATTAAATGATCATACTACAATCTAAAGTTACTATATTATGATGCCTCTGAGCAATGGAATTGAAAAGATAGGTTGTGACCAGAGCAGTGCAAAATATTCATAATGCAACGAAAGATTTGAAGATTATGTGAAAATTCTGATGTGTACATATTGCTTTGAATTATTTTTAAAGTGACATTTTCTTTGAAAATTTCTTTGAATTACCCATTTCTAGGAGAAAATAGGCCTATTTTTGAGTTTGCACGATTTTGATGCAAAGCTATTTAACACTGAAAATAAAGTTAAATTTGACCACATGGAAACTAAAACAGACAATCATAAATAGCATTGTGAATTTTGTGCAATTCTAGTTAGAATGTTTTCAATACAAATATACATTCTCAAACACATTTTGCTTTCTCCACACTATCAACAGCGATAGACTCTAATGCTAGGATAATTACTAAATAAAATGTAGTCGGACATGGAATTAAACAAAAGTCAACTTCCCAAGAGCTGTAGTATGGACCAGATGCTTGCTTAAAATACAGAGTATCAAGCTGAAGTCCGTACAACACTGCTGACTATTTAAACTTAAGGCTGAGGGGACGTGGGTGGGGGGAGAATAAACTAAAAATTTGTTTTCTACAATATATCTTTCAACTCTTGTTACAGATGAAGAAATGAAAGATATAAAAAGTATCCCAAACATCCAGTTAATCTTGACAAGCTGGCAAGCATTAAAATATTATCCTTTTTATTAGTATAGCCACAACTAGATTGAAATAAAATGAAGAGCTTTCAGAAGAGAAGGGGTGGGGAACTCATCCTGAGATTGGAAAGCCAAGATGAGATTACTTACTTCTATTGACTCGAGTATTACAAAAAATATTTTTTATTTTTGCCTATGCCACCCTTTTTAGTATCGCTGTGAGCTCAGTCTACTATCAATTACATGAAAATACAGATGTTATGAAACTGCTTTTAAGACAGAGAGTTTTCAGGGTTACAGAAAGAATAAAGAAGTCTTCAGATCTCATATTTACTTCACAGACAAGGTCAGCTCCCAGACTGCTGCACTGGGCAACACAGTATGGGGAGGAGGTGAGCAGCCCTCAGTGGTGAAAGAACAGGTTAAGGACTATTTAGAAATGTTGGACATGCACAAGTCCATGGATCCAGATCGAATGCACTCAATGGTGCTGAGGGAATTGGCTGATGTGATTGCAGAGCTATTGGCCATTATCTTTTAAAATTTGTGGCGATCAGGAGAGGTCCCGGACAACTGGAAAAAGGCAAATATAGTGCCCATATTTTAAAAAGGGAAGAAAGAGAACCTGGGGAACTAAAGGCCGGTCAGACTCACTTCAGTCCCAGCAAAATCATGGAGCAGGTCCTCAAGGAATCCATTCTGAAGCACCTGGAGGAGAGGAAGGTGATCAGGAACAGTTAACATGGATTCACCAAGGGAAAGTCATGCCTAACCAACCTGATTGCATTTTATAATGAGATAACTGGCTCTGTGGATATGGGGAAAGCAGTGGATGTGATATATCTTGACTTTAGCAAAGCTTTTGATACGGTCTCCCACAGTATTCTTGCCAGCAAGTTAAAGTAGTATGGATTGGATGAATGGACTATAAGGTGGATAGAAAGCTAGCTAGAATGTTGGGCTCAGCGGGTAGTGATCAACAGCTTGATGTCTAATTGGCAGCCAGTATCAAGCGAAGTGCCCCAGGGATGGTCCTGGGGCTGGTTTTGTTCAACATCTTCATTAGTGATCTGGATGATGGGATTAACTGCACCTTCCGCAAGTTTGCAGATGACACTAAGCTGTGGGGAGAGGTAGATATGCTGGAGGGTAGGGATAGGGTCCAAAGTGACCTAGACAAATTGGAGGATTGGGCCAAAAGAAATCTGATGAGGTTCAACAAGGACAAGTGCAGAGTCCTGCACTTAGGAAGGAAGAATCCCATGCACTGCTACAAGCTGGGGACTGACTGGCTAAGCAGCAGTTCTGCAGAAAAGGACCTGGGAATTACAGTGGATGAGAAGCTGGATATGAGTCAGCAGTGTGCCCTTGTTGCCAAGAAGGCCAAAGGCATATTGGGCTGCATTAGTAGGCGCATTGCCAGCAGATTGAGGAAAGTGATTATTCCCCGCTATTCGGCACTGGTGAGGGCACACCTGGAGCATTGTATCCAGTTTTGGTCCCCCCATTACAGAAGGGATGTGGACAAATTGGAGAGAGTCCAGCGGAGGGCAACGAAAATGATTAGGGGGCTGGGGCACATGACTTAAAAGGAGAGGCTGAGGGAACTGGGGTTATTTAGTCTGCAGACGAGAAGAGTCAGGGGGGATTTGATTGCAGCCTTCAATTACCTGAAGGGGGGTTCCAAAGAGGATGGAGCTAGGCTGTTCTCAGTGGTGGCAGATGACAGAACAAGCAGCAATGGTCTCAAGTTGCAGTGGAGGAGGTCTAGGTTGGATATTAGGAAACACTATTTCACAAGGAGGGTGCTGAAGCACTGCAATGGGTTACCTAGGGAGGTGATGGAATCTCCAATCTTAGAGGTTTTTAAGGCCTGGCTTGACAAAGCCCTGGCTGGGATGAGTTAGTTGATGTTGGTCCTGCTCTGAGCAGGTGGTTGGACTAGATGACCTCCTGAGGTCTCTTCCAACCCTAATATTCTATGATTTAAAAATACATATATTTGATACACCAAATTGCATAACTGCCAGCTGTCTATATAAATACTTGATAAGATGCATGAATATTGTTTTATGGTGAACCGAATGAAGGCATGGAACGAAAAACTTCTTATATAGCTTCCTATATTTATTGTTTTCCACCTCTTCCATTTAAGTACTATGTTAAAGTTTTTACAAAGACTTGAGTTCAAATTAACATGAGGGTCACACCAGAAAAAATTTCTCTCAGAAAAATGTCACTGACATATTTCTTAAGCGTGAATGGAAGTGTAGCAACAAAGCTGAAAGTAATTTGGGCAGCAGAAAAGACAATGTTAACTGACCTCTGGGACATTTTGTTGTTCAAAGCAGTTGCTACTGTACCTATTTTCTGTGAAAAACGAAGGCACTTCCAAGTTAACAGAAATATCATGGTGAATAATTGTCAAGACCAGATAGGGTATTCTGATACATTTTTAAACAAAGGCTATTATTCTCTCTATCCAAAACACCCAGTGTAGGTGTAATGCTGACAGACCCCGGTCGTCAGCGGGCAGGATCGAACCTGGGACCTCAGTGCATAAGCCTCTACAGCAGAGGTGGGCAAACTATGGCTCGCAGGCCACATCTGGCCCACGGGACCGTCCTGCCCAGCCCCTGAGCTCCTGGCCTGGGAGGCTCACCCCTGGCCCCTCCCCCGCTGTTCCTCCTTCCACGCAGCCACTCCTCCGTGTGGACAGCGGGGCTGCGAGCTCCTGCCACTCTGGGCGGCATGGTAAGGGGGTGGCAGCAGCGTGCACGCGCAGCAGTGAACACCTTGGGTAGGAGGTCCTGGGGGGGGCAGTCAGGGGACAGAGAGCGGTTAGGGGCGGGGGGTCCCGGGGAGCAGTCAGGGGACAGGGAACGGTTGGATGGGGCAGAGGTTCTGGGACAGTCAGAGGTTGGGGAACGGGGGGGTTGGATAGGGTGTGGGAGTCCTGGGGGGGCCTGTCAGGGGGCGGGGGTGTGGATAGGTCAGGGAAGTCAGGGGACAGGGGGGTTGGATGGGGGTGGGATCCCGGGGGGGTGGTTTTGGGCAGGAGGTCCCAGGAGGGGGCAGTCAGGGGACAAGGAGCAGGGGGGTTGGATGGGTCGGGGGTTCTGAGGGGGACAGTCGGGGGCGGGAAGTGGGAGGGGGCGAATAGGGGGCAGGGACAGGCTTTTTGGGGGGGAACAGCCTTCCCTACCCGGCCCTCCATACAGTTTCGCACCCCGATGTTTGCCCACCCCTGCTCTACAGCATGAGCTAAAAGCCAATGGCTCTTAGGTAAGGCTATAGAGCAGATCCATTTTATCGCTCTCTTTAAGTGGTCTGGGAGCCACTAGATGGGTCAGAACACCACACCCAGAAGGTGTGTGGATTACATAGGGAACATGCTTTATATAAAGAGTGTATTTTGTGTTTGTCTTTTTAAACTTATTATGGTGTCAGTGCCATAAAATAAAAGAAAGTCAGTCAGGAAATCAGAAAGAACAAGTAGGATCCTACTAGCCAGTACATTATTTCAAGGAAGCAGTTTGGTGAAGAGTGTTTTCAAGCACAATCAAAATTCATCTTTCGCAAGACTAAGATTTCTTCAGCGAGAAATGTACCAGAATTTTAATATTATGATTCATGATCACACAGTACATGGGATGGAAAAAGTTAACTGGATAAGACAGCTGAAGCAATGTTTTCTCCAAGCTCAGCAAGGAGCTATGGGAGAGTGAGAAACAGTTTTGACTGAAGGAAAAGTTGCTGGCTATACATAGACTACATATAGAACAGCAGAAAAAAAAATCCTTCCCATTTGGAGCAGAAACTGGAATGCAGCAGCTCAAACATCATCAAGCAACAGACAGGTAATAAACAGCTAGCTCAGGTTTTGACCACAATAAGTGAGAAGTAGCTAGGAAAATACTTCAAACACCTAGCAAATACCATGACTGCCTCACTGGTCAAGAGTGTCCATTAGTCCTCAGGGCAATGCACAGTTTTAGTGCTATACTTGTCTCAGTTCTACATCTGGATGCCCATGCTAAAGCAAAGACAGAAATCCTTTATTCCATCTTCAGCTAGCAAGAAATTGATGTCTACTCCTCTTGGACGCAGACATTGCTATAATAACCCACGTCTGCGGAATACTGTAACACTGTCTACTCAGGACTAGCAGTGACAGCTGCAGCCAGTCACGCCATAGCTTGTTTTCCAAGTGCAATAGATACAGAGCATAAGATCCCTAGAGTGCATGTGTTTCTACACGACGCTACCTCCCAGTTCAACTTCAACCCTATGGATGGTACAGACATTTAATCAATAATTCAAGACACTAGATATCATAATAGTGCCCTAGTAATACAAAGATACATGTATAAAGAAAACATAGAAACACAATACTCAATCACAGGTTCTTTCCTTCTGAGTCATGGAAACAGTGTCTCAGCTGGGGAAAAGTGATAAATTGAGGGTTATTAGTATTTATTATTTGTATTACCGTAACATCGGAGCTCTAGTCAAGAACCAGGATTCCACTGTGCCATAAGTATCATTATTCTGTTAACTCTTTGCTCCCTATTTTAAACATCTGCAGTTTAACAGCAATACTCATGCTGGTTAATTCTCTATTCAGGCCTCTCCAACTTACTATTCTGCAACTATGCCACCACAGAAAAGTTTAGCTCCCAAGGCATGGAGAAGAGTTCTGACTTTCTAAACCTATATTATTCACACTTAATTAAGACTTTTGGAATGGATAAAGCAGTTTGAAAGAAAACCATAAAGAGCAAAATTCTATTCTCATCTACACTTGTATAGTACTCAGAGTAATAGAATCAATGTCACTGGACTTACTTTGAATTTGTACTATGTTAATGAAGTAGAAAATATTCAACAGGCTAATTCATTTTGTGATTGTAATTTGGATGCTAATAAAACAGAACTATTTCTCTTCTCACATCAGTGCTACATGCATACCCATACACAAACTGTCTACGTTACAAGACCCTTGCTTATTGCTTGGGTGCAGACTTCATGAATTTGTTTAAAATATCACAAACAATCTGGAGAGAAAAATAATTTGTTTCAGAAGTTCGTGGCAGCTGGACATTTATATTCAATTGACATTTTGTTCCAATATGGCACTATATTAGAATAAAGACATTCAAAAACAAAACCCAGACTGTTTTAGCAGGTTTCTGTTGTCCCTAGAACATCCTAATTCTGAGTTCAAGTAAAAAAATATCTTCTTTTGACTTCTGATAAGCTTAGATTTGTTTATGAGGCTAATCATGATCAGATGAAACAGTTGGCCCCAAAAAAGCATAAACTGTAAGTATTTAACACGGATGCTGTTTTTGTTAGTGGACTAAAGACAGAGGACCTTCCTCACTGGGTGATAATCCTGCAGTACACTTGCTGTAATAAAGTCAATATTAGAACTATACTAGTACTGCAAAAAACATTCTCAATTCGTTTGAGTAAAAACTTATGGATTTACTTTGACTGTATTCACAAACCTTCATATTCATCATTCATGAACATTTGTACAAGTGATTTTCTGCAATACATGGCTGAATAAAAGTTTGCCTAAGGGGTTATACTAAGCGTTCAGGCACCCATCTTGAAATCTTGCTAGTTTGTTTTAAATTTCCATCACTCCTGTTTATAAAAACTTAATCTGCCCTAATCAGGGACCTGCACATGGCTGATGTGGCTAAAAGTCAAATGCTACATAGTCAAAGTGAATAATTGACAAACACCTTGAGTTTGAAACATGCTTACTGAAATATTTCTCAAGACAATTCTGGGCACCTAACATGTTCATTAAAACAAGCCTGTTAGCAGATAATTCACAAATAAAAGGGCAACATTAGCTCTAGTTGCAGTCTAAAGTGATAGTAAAGTTCACGTATTTTAAATTAAATGTTAAAATGTTTCTGAAATTACTTAAAATAGCCAAAACTATAAACAAGTGTCTCATAGCCTTATAATAACTGAATCTTTTAAAGATCATGTTAAACTGGAGCTAAGATTGAGAATACTCATTGCTAATTCAAGCTAACACATTACAGGAAAATTAAAATTATCCCAGAAATAAACATTATAAACCAAAAAAATCTCTCCTTTAAAGTTCAACCTTAACACTTAAAAAAAATCTTAAAGGTAGAGAAATTCATAGGTAGGGCATCCAAACAGCTTTAACTTCTATCTGTAGTTACGCTGTTGGGGTTTGTAAGCATGCATATGTGTGATGAATCTGATGTTTCTTTAAAAAAATTTATATCAGTAATGTAATGTAAAACCACAATATTAAAATGCCTAAACACTGAAATATTTATTGGATGGTATCTACAAAGCCAGGTTAAAATTATTTGGTTTCCTAACTGTCCATTTCTATACCTACATGTTTGGATTTCTTATAAGTTTATCCTTAACTGAATTTCCTGGGTTTATAATGCCTCTTTCAGAGACAATTTCAACATCTATGGAATGTATTTGATCCTAAATTATTAATATGTTCTCAGTCTTAATGCCATCTTAATGTTGTTTTGGTCTGGGAATTTCCCTGGTTTTTTAGACAATTTCATACTGGAATACTAACCAAAAGTGTCAAAGAATGTTACCATGTGATAGTTCTCATTTGGACACGGGAAGACTCAAACTTTATTTAACTTTTAAATTCAGATTCACTGGTATGCTTTGGCTGCCCAACTCCATTCTGAAACAGAACAAAATAGCCAGACCATAGTGGCCAGTTAAACTAAGTTTACAGCTGCTTTGCATCACCTGAGCACCAAAACTGCTGCAGGGTACACCCCAGTTTCCATGATTCCTCCTGGTCTGTACATTGTCCTGTGCACACAATTCTCTCTCTAGCACCCAACTATATCCTCTTGAACACACACAAACCTGAATACCTCTCTCCTGGCTCCCACGTTGTCCTGCAGGCACACATCCTTAATTTTACCCTAAGTAAAAAGGTAAAGTTGCCTTCACAGGAGATAGTGATCTCCCTATACTCCTGGGACAGAGGAACAGTCTGGATCAGCTATCTTTGCCAAGGACAGCGTGTGACCTCAGTCCCAAACCCTCTTGAAAGTGGGTGCATACTCCACATCGCTCAGCATACCTCTACTGCCCCTGCCCCGGCTACCATGAGTTTTGGGGGAGGGAGGAATTCACACTCCTAGCTCACAGTGTAGACAGAGCCTATGAGAAGTTTGAAAACTAAAACAATACATTATTAAGAACATTAGGAGAAAAAAATTGTAGTAGATACTAAATTTCTTGAAGGATCTATTTTAATTCATTTTAACTCAAACTAATTGAAATAATTATTTGTAAATTCTCAGAACATTCATTCTATACTCAGCAAGTGCATTAATATTGGGCAAGATATGCTATATGTTTCATACATTGCTAAATGTCTACTTTTTGTGCCAAACCCAGCTCAGCTCTATGGCACAACACTTTTGGTAATAGATAACTATACAGAATTGTAATTGATTGTCACTTATAATACCAGGTTTCAGAGTAGCAGCCAGTGTTAGTCTGTATCTGCAAAAAGAACAGGAGTACTTGTGGCATCTTAGAGACTAACAAATTTATCTGAGCGTAAGCTTTCGTGAGCTACAGCTCACTTCATCGGATACATTTACCTTCTTAACAACAATTATTCAGTTTGCGTAATACTCAATTTTTTAAAAAGCTGTCAATATATAGGGTATTTCTGATACTTTACTGAACCTGTTCTCATGATCTTAGTGTGAAAACAGAAGAAATAGAAATTGTTGATTTTATAGTGATAACATTATATCTGGATAAGAATCCTCAAAGCATATTTAAATGGTGTATAACATGGAAATGAGGATTCAGTCAGCTGAACTGAGTGTTCAGTCAAAAGTCATATGTAATTATAGTATCTAATTTGAAATTCTTTTAAAATTTGAGAAACTTGATTTTACCTTACAAAAAACATGTGAGAAGCAATGGAAATGTATTGTAAATGTCAGCATCATATTTGATCGTGCATAGGTGACCTTAAAATGCCATCTTATCCACTTTAAACGATCAAATATAAAAGATATAAAAGATATATATTGAACCACTGGAACAAGTAGCTAAAAAATATTTTAGTTGTCATGCTTGAAAAGACTACAATAGACGTAAGGGGGAGGGGGGACTTTTTTCCGATAAACTTTATGTCTTTCATGTAAGGAAAATTCTGCCTCACCACTTTATCAGGAAACTTTCAGACTCCTTGAAAACTGATTTTTCTAATCAGTGGGCCAGTTTTTCTAACAGTGCATAGAGGTTACACACAAAAATCCTCTTAACACTGGAGTGCAACATTCAACTGAACATTTTTAGCTGATGATATTATGTATGGCCCCAATCCTGCAAACAGACAGTGCTGGCACAAAAGTTCACTTCCAGGGTCAACTGCAGGATCAGGGCACTCATTCCAAATTATATTAATACTTCATACTTTTACAGTGCCTTCCATCAATGGGAGATGGCTGTATTGACATAATATCCAGTGTTTATTTTGGTTTTTGCTTCCTTTAAGTAGAACCTGAACTCTGAACTACCTGAATTTCAGTCACTGGTGTTTTAAATCTTCAACTTACTGTTAAGGTTTCTTTCCCCTTAAAAATACCAATTTTATTCACAACCTCAAATGCATCTTAAAGAAGTATTCAAGCATGGGAGTTGCCTTTGGTTTGGGGCCTTTACAATAGCAGTCATTCAATTATACTGTCCAATGCCTATTGCTATTGCACTGATTTAAAATGAATCCAGATTCACTTTTAAATCAGTGAGAATGTGGCCACATATAAGTACAGACAGAAACATCAATCATAGATACATTCTGCAATTCTCATTAGCCTTAACATAAAATGTATTGTCACCTATAGTATTTACATAGTAATATCACAGATTTCCAGCTCATTTGGATGCTGCTTTTTTCTTGAGAAATACAAAGAAAGATGTTTTAGATATCTGATTGTTCACATGGGTTAATGCTGTCTAATGGTTAGGGAAGGGAGTCAAAGCATTCCTGCATTTTTTCCCCTCCGCCTGTCATAAAAATCACATTGTGGTGATAGGCAAGTTAGTTAACCTTAGTTTGTGCATCTGTGTGTATTACACTCGTTGGTATACTAATGCTCAGTGCATTAACATTTGCAAAATGCTGCTCTTGAGATTCTTGCATGAAAAGCACTACATAGGTGCAACATATTATTTACCTAGGAAAGTACATAGGTTATCTGGTTAAGCAGAAGATCTGGTTAAGCAGAAGTATAGAGAATATGACTTAGGTGTGTGTAAGGAGGCACATAACATTTATAGGTACAGACGTTATACTTTTATACTTTTAAACTTTTTACTGTACGTTTATAGTGAAACCCAACTTCAGCTTCCACTCAGGCCTGGTCTACACTATGAGTTTATGTCGGATTTAGCAGCGTTAAATCAAATTAACTCTGCACCCATCTACACAACGAAGCCATTTTTTTCTACATAAAGGGCTCTTAAAACCGATTTCTGTATTCCTCCCCAACGATGGGATTAGCGCTGAAATCGACATCGCCGTTTTGAATTAGGGTTTGAATTGTGGACGCAATTCAAAGGTATTGGCCTCCGGGAGCTATCCCACAGTGCACCATTGTGACCGCTCTGGACAGCGCTCTGAACTCAGATGCACTGGCCAGGTAGACAGGAAACGCCCCGGGAACTTTTGAATCTCATTTCCTGTTTGGCCAGGTGAGCTCATCAGCACAGGTGACCATGCAGTCCCAGAATCGAAAAAGAGCTCCAGCATGGACCAAACATGAGGTACTGGATCTGATCGCTGTATGGGGAGAGGAATCCGTGCTATCAGAACTACGTTCCAAAAGATGAAATGTGAAAACATTTCAAAAAATCTCCGAGGCCATGAGGACAGAGGCTACAGCAGGGATGCAACACGGTGCCGCATGAAACTTAAGGAGCTCAGACAAGCGTACCAGAAAACCAAAGAATCAAACAGACGCTCCAAGACAGAGCCCCAGACATGCTGCTTCTATGCTGAGCTGCATGCAACTCTGGGGGGGGGGGGCGCCACCAGTACCCCACCCCTGTCCGTGGACTCCAATAATGGAGTACTCTCCACCATGCCTGAGGATTTTGTGGACGGGGAAGATGATGAGGAGGAGGACGAGCTTGAGGAGAGCACACAGCACACTGTTCTCCCCGACAGCCTGGATCTTTTTATCACCCTCACTGAAATACCCTTCCAACCAAACAAAGCTGAAGAAGGGACCTCTGGTGAGTGTACCTTTTAAAATATAATACATGTTACAAAAGCAAGAGTTTTCTAATGATTAAGTACCCCTGAGGACTTGGGATGCATTCGTGGCCAGTACAGCTAGTGGAAAAGTCTGTTAATGTGTCTGGGGATGGAGCATAAATCCTCCAGGGACATCTCAATGAAGCTCTCCTGGAGGTACTTTAAAAGCCTTTGCAGAAGGTTTCTAGGGAGAGCAGCCTTATTCTGTCCTCAAATGGTAGGACACTTTACCACGCCATGCTAGTAGCCATGCTGGTATCATTGCATGACAAAGCCTGGCAGCATATGGTCCTGGTGTTTGCTGGCATTCAAGCAATATCTTTCTTTATCTCTCTGTGTTATCCTCAGGAGAGTGATATCGTTCATGGTAACCTGGTTGAAATAGGGGAATTTAATTAAGGGGACATTCAGAGGTGCCTGGGCTGTTTGCCTGTGGCTGAAAAGAAATCCTCCCCACAGTTAGCCATGTGGTGGGGGAGGGGGACATTGGTGCTGAGCTGTTCGCGTTTGGCTAGCAGGGATCTTCCCTGATACCAGCCACGCGTTGGGGTAAGGGGTAAAGCAATCATCCCAGAGAACTGGATGGGGAGGGGTTAGTTTGGTTTCTGCTGCTGCACGTTAACAGGAAAACTGCAGCACTAAATGGCCAACTCAATGTGCTTTGCTTGGTATGGGAGAGGACGGTGCTGCTGTTACGAAGGTTGCAGAAGCCGAAAGACTATGGCTGACCATGGCCGCCTGCAAGCCGAATTCTGTTACCCGGCACTGCGTGTGTGATCTCTAACACCAAAGCTGCGGGCGCTCAATATAAGATGCAAAACGCGACCTTGTGCCAAAATCACATGTGCTATGTAATGTGAATAGTGTTGTTCACTGTGAAAGAGTATAGCCATTGTTCTGTAAAATGTATCTTTTTAAATACTTCACTCCCTTTTTTTCCTCCAGCAGCTACAAATGTTTCAAGCCTCCCTCCTCCATCCCAAAGGCTATCTCAGATAAGGCGGCGAAAAAAAACACACGCGCAATGAAATGTTCTCTGAGCTCATGCAGTTGTCCGGTACTGACAGAGCTCAGCACAATGTGTGGAGGGACACGATAGCAGAGTACAGGAAAGTGGCCGATGAACGTGAGAGAGGTGGTGGCAGGAAGATCAGAGGAGGCATGAGGCAACGCTGGGGCTACTGCAGGATCAAACAGACATGCTCCAGCGTCTGATGGAGGTTCATGAACGGCAGCAGGATTGCAGACTGCTGCTGCAGCCCCTGTTTAACCATCCTCCCTCCTCCCCAAGTTCCATAGCCTCCTCACCCAGACGCCGAAGAATGGGGGGGAGGCTCCGGGCACCCAACCACTCCAGCCCAGTGGATAGCCCAAGCAACAGAAGGCTCTCATTCAACAAGTTTTCAAGTGGTCTTTTCCTTCCCTCCTCCCACACCCCACCCGGGCTACCTTCTGAGTATCTCCCTATTTTTATAATCAATTAATAAAGAATACATGTTTTTTAAACAATAGTGATTTTATTTCCTTTGCAAGCAAGCTGTGATCGAAGGGGGGAGGGCGGGTGGTTTACAGGGAATTTAGAGTCAACCAAGGGGGCGGGTTTTCATCAAGGAGAAACAAACAGAAGTGTCACACAGTACCCTGGCCAGTCATGAAACTGGTTTTCAAAGCTTTTCTGATGCGCACCGCTTCCTGCTGTGCTCTTCTAACTGCCCTGGTGTCTGGCTGCGAATATTCAGCAGCCAGGCGATTTGCCTCAACCTCCCACCCTGCCATAAATGTCTCCCCCTTACTCTCACAGAGATTGTGGAGCACACAGCAAGCAGCAATAACAATGGGATTATTGGTTTTGCTGACGTCTGAGCGAGTCAGTAAACTGCACCAGTGACCCTTTAAATGTCCAAATGCACATTCTACCACCATTCTGCACTTGCTCAGCCTATAGTTGAACAGCTCCTTACTACTGTCCAGGGTGCCTGTGTACGGCTTCATGAGCCAGGGCATTAGAGGGTAGGCTGGGTCCCCAAGGATAACTATAGGCATTTCAACATCCCCAACAGTTATTTTCTAGTCTGGGAAGTAAATCCCTTCCTGCAGCCATTTAAACAGACCAGAGTTCCTGAAGACGCGAGCATCATGAACCTTTCCCGGCCATCCCACGTTGATGTTGGTGAAACGTCCCTTGTGATCCACCAGAGCTTGCAGCACCATTGAAAAGTGGTTTATGTACTGGCTGCCCTGGTGGTCCAGTCCCAAGATAGGGATATGGGTTCCGTCTATAGCCCCACCACAGTTAGGAATCCCATTGTAGCAAAGCCATCTAGTATGACCTGCACATTTCCCAGAGTCACTACCTTTGATAGCAGCAGCTCAATGATTGCGTTGACTACTTGCATCACAGCAACCCCCACAGTAGATTTGCCCACTCCAAATTGATTACCGACTGACCGGTAGCTGTCTGGCATTGCAAGCTTCCACAGGGCTATTGCCACTCACTTGTGAACTTGTGAACTGGCTGCTCTCATCTTGGTATTCTTGCACTTAAGAGCAGGAGAAAACAAGTCACAAAGTTCCATGAAAGTGCCCTTACGCATGCAAAAGTTTCGGAGCCACTGGAAATCATCCCAAAACTACAACACTATGCAGTCCCACCACTCTGTGCTTGTTTCCCGGGCCCTGAATCGGCATTCCACGGCATGAGCCTGCCCCACTAACACCATGATCTCCAAATTGCTGGGGACTGCAATTTTAGAGAAATCTGTATTCATGACCTCATCACCGCGCTGCCGTTGCCTCCTTGCCTGGTTTTTCAGGTGCTGGTTCTGCATAAACTGCATGATAATGCACAAGGTGTTTACAATGGTCATAACTGCTGTGGTGAGCTGAACGGGCTCCATCCTTGCAGTGCTATGGAATCTGCTCGGGCAATCCAGGAAAAAGGGCACAAAATGATTTTCTGCTGTTGCTTTCATGGAGAGAGGGAGGGTTGACTGACGACATTTACCCATAACCACCTGCGACAAATTTTTGGCCCCATCAGGAACTGGGAGCTCAGCCCAGAATTCCAATGAGCAGTGGGGACTGCGGGAACTGTGGGATAGCTACCCACAGTGCACCGCTGGGAATGTTGCCGCTTGCCATGGTACTGTGGACGCATATCACCGACTTAATGTGCTTAGTGTGGATGCATGCACTTGACTTTATACAATCTGTTCCCAAAAATCGACTTCTATAAAATCGGAGTACTTTTGTAGTGTAGACATGGCCTTAAGTACCTATTCCAGGTATTCTGAGGCACCAGCTTAAAAAAGAACTTTCCCTAAATAAGAGTGGTCTCACAAATAGTGTCAGGTATTACCCAGAAATACAGAAGTAATATTACTAGGGCCCTACCAAATTCATGGTCCATTTTGGTCAATTTCACAGTTAGAGGATTTTTAAAATTATAAATTTCATGATTTCAGCAATTTAAATCTGAAATTTCACAGTGTTGTAATTGTAAGGTCCTGACCCAAAAATGTTGTGGGGGTGGGTTGCAAGGTTATTGTACGGGGGGTTGCGGTACTGCTACCCTTACTTCTGCGCTGCTGGTGGTGGTGGTGCTGCCTTCAGAGCTGGGAGCTGGAGAGCAGCAGCTGCTGGCCGGGAACCCAGCTCTGATGGCAAAGCCGCCACCACCAGCAGCGCAGAAGTAAAGATGGCATGGTATGGTATTGCCACCCTTACTTCTCTGCTGCTGCTGGCGAGGCGCTGCCGTCAGAGCTGGGTGCCTGGCCAACAGCCTCTGCTCTCTGGCTGCCTAGCTCTGAAGGCAGCACAGAAGTAAGAGTGGCAATCCTGCAACCACCCTACAATAACCTTGTGACCCCCTGCAACTGCCTTTTGGCCAGGACCCCTAATTGGGGAAACGCTGATCTCCCCTGTGAAATCTGTATAGTATAGGGGAAAAGCACATGAAAGATTTCACGGTCCATGATGCATTTTTCATGGCCATGAATTTGGTAGGGCCTTAAATATTACACAAGTACTGCTGATTTAAGTAGCTGATTCCAATATTAAAGAGACTACAAAGGTTTTTTGTGGGGTGAGGGTTAAGTGAGTTTGGGGAGGAGTGGAAGATGGAACTAATAATTTCAGTTTTTAGCTTAGGATGTGTGGGAAAAAATGAGCAGTCATCTCTCCGGTCCTGTAAAAGTTCCCTATGCTGGGTAATGTATCCGTTTGCTCAGTGACTAGTTGTAATCATTTTCACTTTCCCTTGCAACAGAAGTTAAAACATCTAGCACTCTTCTCCCTGTCATCGTTGGTTAGTGATTTATAATTTCTGGATTTTCCTTAGAGCATCTAAAAATTATGTGGATGGACAACATGGAGAAGCATTGGTAATATCGTGAAAATAACTCAACTAAAAATGATTACTTTCTCTATAAATGCAGGTATTGAAAAGTGTCTTAGATGAAGAAATGTGTCATTTGAGGGCAAATTATATTTAAGACTGGAGGAAGAAACATACAATGCCAGACATAAGGCAGAATGCTCAGTTAAGCAGTCTCCATGTTGTATCTACTCTGTTGCTTCATAATCTCTGAATTTTCTAGACAATACATGCACTGCCGTACAGTGTGTTTGGATAATTAGCAATACTACTTGTCTGCTATTTAACATCTGATATTAATTATCCCAGCTGATCGCTGAGTAAAGCCTGAAGATGAGCAAGTCTGCAGAGAAAGAGCGTCAAAGGACTTAGATGACAAAACTTCCTTTTTCCTGAAAAAGCAGACACCATTCCAAATCCTTAAATTCCTTATTTCTGATTCACTTTCTAAATATTGAGGGGAAGTACATAAAAGAGTAATCTGAAAATAAAAGGTTAAAGACATGTTCACTTTCAAATATTTTAAAACTACACAGAAGCATAAGGTCCAATTTGATGCCCTTGGAATTCAGTAGCAAACCTCTTACTGACTTCGATGAGAACAGGATCAAACCCATATTGAGAAGATTTGGAAAGAGAAAGTCAGAAGAGCAGCAATCTATAATTTAACATCATATATGGCTGGAATTACTACTTAGACTTTCAAATGATACTCACTGCATAAGGCATCCATGAACTTTACAGACAAATCCTCTCATTTTACTTTTTTTATTGGTTCCATGGTTGCTATTTTAAGTATCTCTCTATATCCTCACAAAGTTTTAAATAGGATGAACAAATGGCTGCATGGTTTTTCTTTTGTTGTGAAATGAAACACAAGGAATGAGTAGGTGAGACAGTTTGGATAAAACAAAAACTGCTCCAGATTCAAAATACAGACTAAGCCTGAGGGTATTTTTGTCTAATATTAAATAGCTTCTGTGAATTTTACAGCAGGCAGAGGAGAGGGAGAGATTTTCATTGTCATGAAACACAGTCACATCCAAGACCAGAACTGGAAGTTCCAAAGTAACACAAGCCATGTTGGTTTTCATTACAATTTCTGAGCCAACAGGAAGGAGATAGGACTAGAAATCTCATGAGAAATTAGAGAAGTGAAAAATAAATGACTTTTCTCTCTTGTCTTACTTACAGACACGTGATTTTGTGATCATGAAACCCATTTTCATTAATTTTTCACCATAGGTCTTGTTTGACATTGAAGCATGCACATATTCATATTTTTTCGTTTTATTCTGAAAATTGATGTTTTTCTGTCTAAACAAAACTGCTAAAATGTTGAGATTTTTGTAATCAAAAGCAAAACAATCTCCCATTCAAATTGCATTCATTTTCACTTCAAAAGCATGCAGGGTTATTCCTAAAAGTTATTCTATTTTCAAAAATGTGAAATGGAATGTGAAAATCTCAGATTTCAAATACTGATGAGAATGTTTTACACAACACACAATGAAAGCCTGTTAGATTTTGAACTTTTGGGATATATGCCATCATGTGCCAGCAATGTCCCTCTGCCATGTACATTGGCCAAACCGGACAGTCTCTACGTAAAAGAATAAATGGACACAAATCAGATGACAAGAATTAGAACATTCAAAAACCAGTCAGAAAATACTTCAATCTCTCTGGTCACTTTATTAAAGACCTAAAAGTGGCAATATTACAACAACAAAAACTTCAAAAACAGACTCCAATGAGAGACTGCTGAATTGGAATTAATTTGCAAACTGAACACCATTAAATTAGGCTTGAATAAAGACTGGGAGTGGATGTGTCATTACACAAAGTAAAACTATTTCCCCATGTTTATTTTTCTCCCCTACTGTTCCTCACACGTTCTTGTCAACTGCTGGAAATGGCCCACCTTGATTATCACTACAAAAGGTTTTTTCTCTCTCCTGCTGGTAATAGCTCACCTTACCTGACCACTCTCGTTACAGTGTGTATGGTAACACCCATTGTTTCATGTTCTCTGTGTATATAAAATCTCCCCACTGTATTTTCCACTGCATGCATCCGATGAAGTGAGCTGTAGCTCACGAAAGCTTATGCTCAAATAAATATGTTAGTCTCTAAGGTGCCAAAAGTACTCCTTTTCTTTTTGTGGATACAGACTAACATGGCTGCTACTCTGAAACCTGTCAAAAATGATAGGTTATATATGAGATATGGAGACATATCCAAACTTCTGGGTACTCAGTTGAACCCAACATCCAACTCTTCTGAGATTTCCTCATTGCCCCTTAAAGTGGGTAGCAGAACTAAAATAAAAGTTTAAAGTTGCTTTTATGAAAAAACACATTCTCTTCTAACTCTGGAGTCTTGTTTAAACATCTTAATAAAATAATTAAATTAGACCTATGATCTACATGGCACCAGCATTCTGTGCAGAAGCATTTCTTTTAATAGTGTGGTGTTGTTTCAAGTCTACAATTTTTTGGAGGGGCGGGGGGGTAGATATCATGACAATGGAGGGTTTTCAAGAATCCTGAAAGCAACTTGAATTCTGTAACAATATAAAATATATTACTCTGTACCAACCACAAGAATCATAAGTTTTCAGATCCATTTTAATGGCCCATCTAAAATGTTTACAGTGTTTTATATATAGGTTTGCAGAACTTATTTTTAATCATTTTAATGGGCTATATTGGTTTATTTTTAAGCTTTAATTTTATGGATTTTTACAGTTGCAAGAAATTACGGGAGAAACAATTATTTAATGACAGTGGACACTGACATTCAAAAAGTTAAATTTATAACCATTAAAACACAAATTGTCTATACACATGTCAAAATATAAAAAATAAATATTCTTAAACTAATACATTCTCAGGCAACATTTTTCTTACTTTGCCGATCTGTACATTTCAATCACCTGAGGAAATATTTCTGTCCATTTGTGTGTGTACGGTGCAATCAATGTTTACGGATTTAAAAAAAAATCAAATTCTTCCAAGCCTATTGATCTGCAGCTATGAGAGACTGCAGAATTTAATCTGCCAGTAAATAATTTTACTCTGAAAAAAAAAATACTCCAAGAGTTCTGCTAGATTCCTAGCATTCCCTATTTTGTGGGATTTACTCTTTTGTTAGTAAGCACCAATTTGTCCCCAGTGATTGGAATACTCCAGGAGCAACAACATCCCATAGTTGCACCTTTATTTAGTAATGTGCAGTACAGAATATGTACTTTTTGTAACAGTACAATACTTGGAAAAGACACTTCTGAGTTTTGAAATTCTGTTGCCTCAGGAGCAGAATTTGGCAAGAGTTTAAGATAACATTGCACAAGAGTATAGGTCGGGAAAAATCTAAATGAAATTGAAGAGGCAGTTTTAGTAAGAATGTAGTTAATCTAACTGGAATTTGACTAGGACACCCATACTCTTGTGAGAAGTATGAGGGAAGCTTTAATGACCGCAGGCAGTCATGAGTTGACTTTGGGTTTAGTAAAAAAAAACAAAACAAAAAACAAAAAAACCCAGCAACTAGAGCTAACACAGTACTAGCTCACTGGATCAGCAATGTAAATTAGAGGTAATGCCAAATCAAATCAAAGGACAAAATACAAATATTTCTAAGTACCCCAGCATGATACTCTCCATTGACCTGAGTTGGAGAAGGAGCAAGCCACCGATGCTATATGTATTACTTATGCAATGTCCACATAAAATATATGAATATGAAATTTAATCTTAGTACATCAGACTCTGCCTCTAGGATTCAAAAGACCTCAGTCTAAAAGACAACATACACCAGTTACAATCTATTAAGGAATTCTTCTGTGTTATGCATATATTAAATAACCTTCCACCTGAAGAAAAGGTGACCTCAGTTAACTACAGTTTCCTCTAAAAACAAACAAACAAACAAACTCACTAAGAAAGTTGGTCAAAAACTGCAAAAAAGTCAATCTTCAGTCACTATAGAAATAGCAGCCACCTTTTTCTTTGTATCCTTTCATTGACCTCCCCCCCATGATAATTTTTGTGCACTTTTTTCCTTCAATTATTACAACAAAAGCTCCTTTCAAGTTAAAGAAAATTATGCTATTTTCTTCTTGGAGCAAGCAGCACTTTCACAAAAAGTAGCAGTGATACTAAACATTGCCCATGATTGTTATGGAAATATATTTCTCTGTATCCTGTTGTCATGGCAGCTGAAGATCAAGGCATGAATGCTACATATAGTAATTTATATTGAATAGAAAGAATGTTTGGGGGAAACATTTAAATGTATAATCTGATATTTGAAACCATAGTCTGACTGAGAAGACTGGCTAGAAGAAAAAAATTTGAGACATTGTGGATTTCAATCAATATTTGGTTCATTATTTATGTTGACTGAGTTCCTTTAATTTTTAGTGCACTGGCAATTCTATTTCTCAGGCACTCTGAATCTTCCAGTATTTTTTTACCCTGGCATTAGTCCAGCTTCAGCAATGTTCCTGACCACACAAAAGAGAACCACAAGCTGATATTTTGTTTCTTTTTAGTTAAATAATATAGTTTGCATAAGGCTAAGTTGTCTTTATTGTACTGCAATTGCCCACTGTTTCATAAAATGGTTCAGCTTCTAGTTCTCACCATAAAACACTGAACTACCATTCATTTTCTAGTTACATTCAGAATGTTTGTTCAGCCATTTGCTTCTAAAACACTGTCAACAGAGCAAATACTGTATATCAAAACATTTTAGATGATGTTGCATCCCTTGGATACTTTGCAAAGAAACTGGCACTGTCTGTGTAGAAGTGGTGCAACTAGGGTGACCAGACAGCAAATGTGAAAAATCGGGACGGGGTGGGGGTAATAGAAGCCTATATAAGAAAAAGACCCAAAAATCGGGACTGTCCCTATAAAATCGGGACATCTGCGCACCCTAAGTACAACAAAATAGTTTCCGCACTTAAGCAATGTTGGTGAAATACGGGTTCTTGGTGGCATGTAATATTGTTCACTGTTGTGGAAAACTCTATAACAGGATCTAATCATGTGCTGTCTGTACAAGGAGAATGGATTAAACAGATACCATCTTAGGGCTTCAGATTTCCTTATTTTTGTCTGTTTCAGCATTATTATTTTTGTAGTTCATGTCCATTTTACTTTATTAATTTATTTAACCAAAACCAGAGTCTGACCCAAATATTTACCCTCACACATATACAAACTTTAGGTGCTTGGAAATCTGCATCCTGATCCAGATGTTCCCATTTGGGGCCCACTTTTGTTTTATAAATATATCTCTACGGATTTGCAATGAATTAGTTTTGCCTGGCTACGTAAGATCATAATGAAGGATGGACATTCTTCTTCAGATAAACAAGAAAGAGGTCTGAAGAAAAGGTTTCATGGGGAAGACTGAGAGCAGAGGAGATAAAGGAGCCTTTGAACTGTGCAAGATCAGCTGGAAAGTGGAGTCCAGAGTGAAGGATACTCCATTGCAAATGTTCAGCCACTAAATGATGCAATGGTGTTTGCCATGTTTGTATCATGGAGATATGATTATGCAATAAAGGACAAAAAGCAAACATGACAGTAAGGAAGTAACGTTCCAATTATTATGGGCTCTACAATCCATTTAAGGACACGGTGGCTTTCCAGCAATTCAAAGTTACTTATCAGTGCATTATTCTATTCTAGAGAAATTCTTATGCTGACCTCATCACTGTAGTATCTCAGCCCTTTCCAGTAAAGTGAGTGAATAATGGCTGTGTTTTCGTGAGTTTGTCTATCCTTTTTAATATAAAAGATATATAGACCATGTTTTGTGTTTATATTAATGAAAGCAAAGCCAAAGAAGTGGATTTTGCACTTGGAATGAGAAATGGTGAGGTTTGCGATTGTCTTTAGTTACTATAGGAGTTTGTTCTACAATCTTGGACCAGTCCCCTAGAAAGTTCTGCCTTCTGCACAGACAAGCTTCACCTCTGCAATGGGCATCTCCATTGCGCCCACAGAGGAGAATTGTCAGCCACCATCATCCTGGACTTTTAGGTGACCTTTAGGTATCCTGGGCCAAGCCATTCAGTGCCTTGAAAATAAGGACCAAAGACCTTGAACTAGACTTGATATGCTATGGGAACCCAGTGTAGAGGGTGGTAGACAGATTTGATGTGCTCACAGTAGCCCGTATAGCTGAGGAGATGTTAGATACTAGAAGAAGTTTCCTTAGGGCTCACAAGTTCATGTCCAGATACACAGCACTGCCATAGTCTAGCTGATAGGTGATGCAGGCATGTAGCACCTAGGCCACGTGTGATGTTTCCTAGCCAACCAAAGACAATAGAAAGCACTAGCTCATATAGCTGCATCAAAGAGTATGTGAGAGTTTGATAACAACGAGGAATCCAAGAGCACTTGTAAAACTGCAGATTGAATTGATCAATTGCTGTTGTGTCTTCAAACAAAGGAGAGTCGCCATGGTTGTGAATTCCTCAGAGTGCTTTCTTCTCCCAATCAGCACAAACCTGTCTTGCTTGGGTTCATCTTCAACAACCTGTTCTTTATCCATGAGCTGAACTCTTCCAAGCACTGGGTCATTTTGGTAGCAAGGGTGGTGAAGGGTAGATAGAGCTATGCATTTGTAATACTTTTGGCACTTGAGTGCATTATCTTACCAGTCCCCTAGTGTCTATATGCAGATATTCAATAGGACAAGATAAAGAACTGATCCTTAATGGACTCCACAAGTGAGAGTTCTACTGGGGAAGATGCAGTTTCCCATTACTATCTTTTGGGTACATCCCTCCAAGAAAGACTCAAACCATTTTAAAGCATTCCTCTGGACCCTGAACCTCCCTCAAGCAGGAAAGAAGTATCTTACTGTCTGTTGTATTGGTGTAGATGGAATCAATGGGCCCAACAGTGAAAGGTGTTACTATGTCCCTGACACTGTCCAACATTAAACAGCTTTGAACAAGGTCCAAGGTTTGGTATACAGAAACCTGAGGCCTGCTTAGTACCACGGCAAACACACCACTAAAAATTGTTTTAACCTTTTATTACAGATACAGAAAAGGAGGAAAAAACAGAAATGGCATTTTAAATAAGATATTAAGTATGGCTTTCATGTTAACAAGTGAGAGTTCTACTGTGGCAAAACTCTTTCCCACGCACCCCCCCAGACACCGCCAACACACTCTTATAAACTTCCTGGCTCCAGTCTGTACCCACTGCATTCCACTCCTCCCCCATCACAGTCCAGCACTGCAGACTCCCAGTACGCACTGCACTCCACACCTGTCCCTCTGCAGTACAGTACCCGCTGCACTGTACTCCAAAGGAGAAGGTTGGATATGATTCCTGGACATACACAAATCTTTAACCGTCCCAGGACCCCACCTCCTCCTGGGACCCTCCTTTCCCCTCAGTGCTGTTGTTGTTGTGTGTATGTGTGTGTGTGTGTGTGTCCTCCAGTTGTTGTTTTTCAATAAAAGAATTGTTTTCATTTGAAAACAATCTTTATTCCATTAATTGAAAGCAAAGAGAGCCCTGTGAAGCAACAGGCAATTTTCTTAAATCTTCATTGTGCATCTTCTGCACCAATCACAATCACCTCCTAGCATTACAAGCACTGCACTCCCAAGCATAGCAACAAATATTAGTGGTGTTCAGCTTCAAATTGCTGCCTCAAGGCATCCCTGATCCTCATGGCCCTGCGCTGCACCCCTCTAATAGCCCTGGTCTCCGGCAGTTCAAATTCAACCTCCAGGTGCTGAGCCTCAGCATTCCAGCCCTGAGTGAAGCTTTCACCCTTTCCTTCCCAAATATTATGGAGCGTACAGCATGCGACTATAAGTATAGGAATATTATCATTGGCCAGGTCCAGCCTCCCATAGAGCCAGCACCAGCAGGCCTTTAAACAGCCAAAAGCACACTCAACAGTCATTCTGTACTTGCTCAGCCTGTTGTTGAACCCCTCCTTACTGCTGTCAAGGTTCCCGGTGTATGGCTTCATAAGCCATGGCATTAAGGGATAGGCGGGGTCTCCCAGGATCACGATGGGCATTTCGACTTCCCCTATGGTGATCTTCTGGTCTGGGGAGGAAGTCCCTGCTTGCAGCTTCCTGAACAGGCCAGTGTTCTGAAAGATGAGTGCATCATGCACCTTTCTGGACCAGCCTGCGTTAATTTCCGTGAAGTGCTCATGATGATTCACAAGCACCTGGAGAACCATTGAGAAATACCCCTTCTGATTAATGTACTCGGTGGTTAGGTGGTCTGTTGACAGAATTTGGAATATGCGTGCCATCTATCGCCCCTCCACAGTTAGGGAAGCCCATTTGTGCAAAGCCATCCACAATGTCACACATGTTTCCCAGAGTCACGGTCTTTCAGAGCAGGATGTGATTAATGGCCCTGCACACTTCTGTCAACATGAGTCCAACGTTCAACTTTGCCCACTCTGAATCAGTTAGCGACCGATCGGTAGCAGTCTGGAGTAGCCAGCTTGCACAGTGCAATTGCCACACGCTTCTCAAACGGCAGGGCAGTTCTCATTCTCATGTCCTTGAGCTGCAGGGCTGGGACGAGCTCATCACACAGTCCCATGAATGTAGCTTTCCTCATCCGAAAATTCTGCAGCCACTGCTCGTCATCCCAGGTGTGCACGACAATGTGATCCCACCACTCAGTGCTTGTTTCCTGAGCCCAAAAGCAGTGTTCCACTGTGGTCAGCACCTCCGTGAATGCCACAAGCAATCTCGTGTTGTAGCTACTACGTGTTGCAAGATCAATGTCACGCTCCTCTTGCCTTTGTAGTTTAAGGAATAACTCCACTGCCACTCGTGGCATGTTAGTAAGAGCAAGCAGCATACTGGTCAACAGTTTGGGATCCATTCCTGCAGACCGAAGAGGCAGAGCAGAGCGCACAGTACACAAATCATTGAAAGATGGCACCAAATGCAGACGGAAGCACAGGGATTGCTGGGATGTGAAGCAAATCATCATGGGGCATTGGGACAGGACCCAGGATGCCTCATGACCCCCTTCGCCTTCCCACAACTCTTAGCGGCAGAAGAGGAAGAGGTGCTCTGTGGGATAGCTGCCCAGAGTGCATCGCTCTGAATACCGCTGCAAGTGTCGCAAGTATGAACACACTATTGTGCAGGCAGCTGACAGTGTGAACACATAACAGTGGTTTTCCTTCAGCGCTCTCTGAGCAGTACTGTAAATGCCAGTGCTGTAATTCTGCCAGTGCAGACAAACCCTAAGAAAAGAATGGAACTGACATCAAAAAGATGGAGAGCATGGGGAGGAATGAAAGGACATTGATACCAAGAGACACTTTTTGGTAACTGAAAAATAGCATGGCAACACAGGAATTATTAAAGAGGAAGTTCTTGGGATAGAAACAGAAGAAAAGGTGTTAAGGAAGAGACAGTTTGAGCCTGAAAGCAGAGAGGGAAAGATGTCTGAAGAATTATATCCAAGACCAAATGAAACTCACCAGCTCTAGGATCTTTAGCGGGGAAAAAACATTTCTTTTTTCTAAGTTTTATTGCGTTGTTCCTGGCTAAAAATACACCATAGAAGGTTATTGAGAGTCTTTAATTAAAGCAAAAATATATAGTATTAAAAGCAAGATTTTTAAAATAGGGATGATCTTAAATCTTTGTGTAGAATGCACAGAGTATCTTACAAGTGCATTAAAGAAAAATAACATACAGTAGTTAGTCAGAGCAACTGTTTTATTGTATTGTTTCTTTTTACTAGAAAATTATTGACAATGTTTTTCAAAACCACCTTTGCAGGCTCTGAAGCAAACATTTTCAAATTCTCCCAATCCATGGTAAAAATCACCCATGCTCATAAATATGGCACTTAGTTTTCATAGTACACTGGAATTAGTATACCATAAAGTGTATATAAACTTACATTAAACTCTTATTCATGCAGCATTTCTGGCAAACAAACTGTGTCCCTGAAGAGATATGCACATATTTTGTCATGCTGGTTTGTTACAATCCTGGATGAGCTCTTCCTGTGGGACGCTCACCAGACTGATGTCCTAGACCCAAACATTGAGTCCCATGTACTCTTGGTTTGCTGAGGCTGGGCAATTTGGACACTATCTCTCTGGCTCTGAGCATCTCGATACACACTGTGTCAGGCCTCCCTCTTGGCCGTGAGGACCATGTAGTCCAATTACCTACGTCCTAAACGAGCACCAGCTCTCACAAGCCTCCCCATCCCCAGTACCTGTTGCATGCACTGAGTTCTACTGGAGCTGTGGATACTTTGGTTTACTATTTGTCCTCTCAGGGTCTACATGAGAGTGTAAGTAACATATGAACGCTTTACTTGTAGCCAACAGAAGAGATATACGGATCTACAGAAAAACAACAAAACCTGCATACAAATCCCTGCCTCAATTTCCTCACAACTTCGAGAGTCTTTTGAGATTCAGCCTGTGTCCTTTCAATGGATCCAGGAATCCTCCTGTTCAGTTTTGTCTGCTTCTGGTCCGCTCCTCACCCCCATCCCGCTTGCCAGAGCAAGTCATTTTTATAAAACTGCAGTCCCCTTTGTAAGGTGATCACCTCAGTGACTTCAAGTCTTTGTCAGGTGTTCCTTGGTTATCAATCCACCTGGAAGAACAGTTTCCCCTGGGTGTTAGGCAGCTCATTGTCCCACAAAAGCAAGTTATTTAATTGTTGATGGTCCTTTTTCATTCAGTGGCAGAGACCCAGTGCCAATCCCCCCCCCCCCCTTAACATAAGAGGTATGAAGCAAGGATATAGTGAAAGAAAACCATAAGGGCAAAAACATACAGAGAGTTCATAAAACCAAACTGGAATTTGTAAGTTCACTTAGATTCTCAAACTCTCATAAGGTGACATTGATATCACAAGATGTCCATTGCAATGAGCTTGTTTGGCACTGTAATTTGCTCTTGTAATTGTTTCATATTACCATTAAAAATGGACTCCCTGGAATAAAAAAATTATTACTTAGACATTAGAATCTTACATAATTCTGGCATCACCACAACCTGTTTTCCATGGACTTGCATTAGAATGGCATATTCAAAGACCTGAATTAAAATTGATTTGTCATTGTAATCTCACATAATAATCGTATGGTAATGGCATTATAATTAGTAGATCATAAAATTACATTAAAATCATTTTGGCATTGTTAATTCACATTGTAATGGCATCAAAGTGACATTGCAATAGGTTCCACTCTGCATACAGTTCAACTGAAACTGTTTTGGCATTGTAATATCAAACACTAATGGCATGGTAATGGGATCATATTATAGTCTCTATAGGCCTGCTTTGAAATTCTTCTGCAATTATAATTTTACATTGTAATGCCATCATAACAGGGTTTCACAGCCCTTGCATCACAGTGGCCTTGAACCTAGATTGAACCTATTACTGCCGTAACTGATATGTCTAAGTGACTTCCTTCAAGTCAAGAAAAAAGTTTAGCATGGTTCTTTGTAGCGCAGACTTAGGGTGAACAGTACCTGTGGACCACAAGAACCTATTTCTCAGCTCAGGAGATATAAATAAAAGTGTGCCCATCCTTATGAACAGTTACCACAAATGTGAAAGCTGGCGGCTAGTTAGGGCACTTAGCCATGTTTGTATGCATGTTTAATTGCATGTTAAAAATTGCATCCAATAGCAGCTGCACTTTTTCCACACACAGACTGTGGCCTCTACTTTTTGGCCCATAATAAATTTAAGTACAGAACAAGGGGCTGTGTTAATTGGGTAGGTATGTTTGGATTGTCAGGCTTCTCATTTATAAATACATTTGGCAATGGAAGTAGGCAAATCTAGACATCGGTGGCATGTATTTCACATAAACAGCAAGTGTCTAACAGGTCTAGAAGACTGTCTATACATTTCAATTTAGATTTTATTTAGGCTCAAGTTTGGGTTTGGGCTAAGGTTTAGGTTTTATTGCTCTAAAATCTTTTCTGTATTGAATGATATCAACCCAAACTGGTAGTAATCTCATAAGGGTTAGCTGATTTTATGATTAAGGCCCTTTGTAAATTACGAGTTTTGTGGAGTTTTCTAAATCATGGCAGCATCATGGATAAGTTTTAGAATTTTGCAGGATATGAACGGCTGCAGAGTCCCCTGTCAAACTGCTGTGGGTTTGCCCGCTTTCGCTCCCCCCCCTCCACCCCGTTGAGGCCACAGGTGCTCATAAACTGGGAGGAGAGGTAGATACGCTGGAGAGTAGGGATAGGATACAGAAGGACCTAGACAAATTAGAGGATTGGGCCAAAAGAAATCTGATGAGGTTCAACAAGGACAAGTGCAGAGTCCTGCACTTAGGACGGAAGAATCCCACGCACCGCTACAGACTAGGGACCGAATGGCTCAGCAGCAGTTCTGCAGAAAAGGACCTAGGGCTTACAGTGGATGAGAAGCTGGATATGAGTCAACAGTGTGCCCTTGTTGCCAAGAAGGCCAATGGAATTTTGGGATGTATAAGTAGGGGCATTGCCAGCAGATCGAGGGACGTGATCGTTCCCCTCTATTCGACATTGGTGAGGCCTCATCTGGAGTGCTGTGTCCAGTTTTGGGCCTCACACTACAAGAAGGATGTGGAAAAATTGGAAAGAGTTCAGGAGAGGGCAACAAAAATGATTAGGGGACTGGAACACATGACTTATGAGGAGAGGCTGAGGGAACTGGGATTGTTTAGTCTGCGGAAGAGAAGAATGAGGGGGGATTTGATAGCTGCTTTCAACTACCTGAAAGGGGGTTCCAAAGATGATGGATCTAGACTGTTCTCAGTGGTAGCTGATGACAGAACAAGGAGTAATGGTCTCAAGTTGCAGTGGGGGAGGTTTAGGTTGGATATTAGGAAAAACTTTTTCACTAGAAGGGTGGTGAAACACTGGAATGCGTTACCTAGGGAGGTGGTGGAATCTCCTTCCTTAGATTTTTTAAGGTCAGGCTTGACAAAGCCCTGGCTGGGATGATTTAGTTGGGGATTGATCCTGCTTTGAGCAGGGGGTGGGACTAGATGACCTCCTGAGGTCCCTTCCAACCCTGATATTCTATGATAAGGGAGGGTCAGTGGGCTGGTCCTATTCCAAAAAGTGGGTGGGGAGGTGGCAGGCTAGTTCCTATCTCAGGGAGTAAAAAGAAAAGGAGTACTTGTGGCACCTTAGAGACTAACCAATTTATTTGAGCATGAGCTTTCGTGAGCTACAGCTCACTTCATCGGATGCATACTGTGGAAACTGCAGCAGACTTTATATATACACAGAGAATATGAAACAAATTGTTTCATATTCTCTGTGTATATATAAAGTCTGCTGCAGTTTCCACAGTATGCATCCGATGAAGTGAGCTGTAGCTCACGAAAGCTCATGCTCAAATAAATTGGTTAGTCTCTAAGGTGCCACAAGTACTCCTTTTCTTTTTGCGAATACAGACTAACACACTGCTACTCTGAAACCTATCTCAGGGAGTAGACTCACTACATGGTACTGGCCATCTGGATGACCTTCATCCCAGGCTTCTGCTGCTGCTGCCGCCAACCCCACCTCACAGCAGCCCCCAGCAGGCCTGGGCAAGACACTGCAGGAGCTGAAACTGGCATCTGCCACTTCAGCATGCGAAGATGGGTGGAGGTGCCCAGCCCCAACAAGGGGATTGCAGTGAGACAAGGATCCTACCTCTCACCCCCATCCCTCTCACACACTTGCTTGTGCTCCAAGCCATCAAATTAAAATAAGAGGCACATCTGACAAATATTTACAAGTGCAATTAAAAAAAACCCAACCATGTCAGACTAAAGAAAGGTAGCATAAAAATAAGTCAAATTCCTCATTTTTCTCTAATCTTCACTGTGAGCAAACACCTATCTCTTCCTTAGTCTTTCAGCTTCTCCTCTTGCATTCATCTGCTGCAGCCTGGTAGCTGCACAAGTCATTGGGAGTGGACAACCGTCCATGGCCAGTAGAGTCTGAAGTGGATTGGGGTGTTGGTCCCAAAATTCTTTACCTTTCAACATTTCTCCTTAGAGGTTATAGGGTTTTTTAATGGATGTCTGCATAAAACTATGCACATAAAAGTAATATTGACCAAGACTAAAAACAGAGACACATGGAATTAAAAATAAATGGAATGGTTATCATATCTAGATTTACACTTACAAGCTAAACTATAAGATATGGAATTTGCAGCTTAGTTATAGAGAGAAAAAAGAAACTTGAATAGCTCACATATCTTGGGGGGAGAAAGTCTTCTCTCTCACTATTATTTGGTCAAAACCTGACATGCAGTTTTGTACATATAGTTACATGCACATAGAAAAATATGCATGTACAAAAGGCTGGAGGTCAGCCAAAAGGCTGGCCTCTATTATTCAGGTGTAAGCACGTTAGGCCTTTTATCCATACCTTTTCCACTCATTCAATTTACAGTTTTATTAGGTCATGATTGTTAAGTCTGTTTAAATTGCAGTGATCTCCCTATTGAACAGGCTTTTCCCTGGTATGTAATAAATGGTCACACAAACATATTCAACAAACAACATTCTCTCTTTATAATGAGAATGTATTAATGGCAAAATGCCGGTCAAAGGAAAATAAATCTTCCCTTTAGACTAAATAAATGTATTAAAAAAGATACTAAGACAGCAAAATTAATTTTGAAGTGTTCGATTCCTGAATTTTAAATGAATACAATTATGTAATCATTAAATTATTTAATGGGCTTCATTAGGCTTATTTCTGATTTTGATGTCACCTTTTTCATTCCAATTAACTCAGCAGTTAAGATTAATTTCATATTACTAGTAAAAATAAAGATCAGAGCCAAGATTCATACTGCCTGACTTTGCATAATGCCATACAGTGTTGAAACTGATCCTTTCATCAGCATGAATACTGATTCACTGTGTCAATACTACTATCGCAAGTTCTAGGTAATAGCATTACCATCTACACTGTTTAAAAGAGCCAAACTATGTGGCAAACCGAGTCTGGCAGCAATACACTAAAATGTCCTAGCTTCAAAAGTGTGTTCGGTATTCTGCAGGCTGGCAGGCAGATGACATGGGCTGCCTTACAGAGACAATGTGTTGTCTCTAAGAAATTAATAGACCACCTTTATGCTGGTGTATCTCTGTCATATTATTTCTGAATATTAACAACTGCTCACTAATCCTTCCTGTCACAGAGTAGGTGCCAGTATGCTGGTTCACACTAAGGTAAGAATTAACAAGAAAATGTAAACAAGACAACATTTTGGGAAGGGGAGCAAGTTTTGTTATAGATAGTGACCAAGGTGACTATTGCCATGAACTCTGAGCATCTAACAGCTTTATCCACCATAATACTCTACCAAACAGACTCTTTCTATTGCCATGTTATCTGTTTTGTGTGTCTAATGTGAAAAAAAGATTGCCAGAAACCATCAAAATTAAATAAAACAGAAACAGAATAATTTTGTCATCTAAATTCTACACAATTTTAAAGAGGTGTAATCTGAAATCTGTTATGAAACACAGATTAGATCTGTAAACAAGGCAGGTTCCCTAAATCAAATAATCCACTTCAGCAGAATACAAACTTTGACAGACACTTCCCATATGCATATTTTAGATAAATGTTATTACTGCATACAGATTGCCTATTATACACATATCCAAGCTGTACACTTATTTCATCTCTTATCTACTAAAGTGAATTATCCTTGTCTTCTTCTGTTTGAATAGGTAGCCACCTGTTGTCAACAGTATAATGTAAGTGAGAACACCAGAAAATTGAGTTTTTACATGAAAGGATTGTTTAACCCTTCTCTTGGGGCCTGAACCTGCAAGGTGCTGAGCCCCTTTAGCTCACATTTAAGTCACATTTGGTTGATTTCAAAGGGCCAAACTTGGAAGCGATGTATAAGAAACCTTAAATGGAGCTATCCTAACAGTGACTCTCATCCACTTAAAGTCTCTTATCTATTAAGAGGGTGGGTGTAAGTGGACCTAAGTTACTCTCCCACCACTCTACATATCACTTATGAATTTGAGCCAAAAGAATCGTAGCCTCACAGAAATGTAGGGCTGAAAGGGACCTTGAGGTGTCATCTAGTCCAGCCCACGGCACTGAGGCAGGACCAAGTCAACCTAAACCATCCCTGACAGGTGTCTGTCTAACATGTTCTTAAAACCTTCCAGGGATGGGGATTCCACAACGTCCATTGGAAACTTATTCCAAGGTTTAACTACCCTTATAGTTAGACATTTTTTTCCTAATATCTAACCTAAAATCACCCTTGCTGCAGATTAAGCCAATTACTTCTTGACTGACCTTCAGTGGCCATGGAGAACAATTGATCACCATCCTTCTTTATAACAGTCCTCAATCTATTTGAAGACTGCTATTGATTCCCTCCACAGTTTTCTTTTCTCACTTTTTGTTTTTAAACCTTTCCATATGTCAGGTTTTCTGAATCTTATCCTTTCCATTGCTCTCCTCTGGACTCTCTCCAATTTGTCCAGATCTTTCTTAAAATGTGATGCTCCAAAATTGACACTGTACTGCAGCTGAGGCTTCACTAGTGCCAGATAGAGATAGACAATTACCTCCCACGTCTTACATAAGACACTCCTGTTAATACACCCCAGAATCATATTACCCTTTTTAGCTCCTGCCTCACCCTGACTCGTATTCAATTAGTGGTCCACTATAACTCCCCCCAACCCTAGTTTTCAGCTGTACTACCACCTAGCCAGTTATTCCCCATTTTGTGGTTGAGCATTTGATTTTTCCTTCTTAAGTGCAGTAGTTTTCACTTGTTTTTATTGATTTTCATCTTGTTGGTTTCAGACCAATTCCCTAATATGTCAACAATGTTATGAATTCTAATCCTATCCTTCAAATTGCTTGCAACCCCTCCCAGTTGGGGGTCATCCTGAAATTTTAGAAGCATACTCTCCACTCCATTATCCAAGTCATTAATACAAATATTGACTAGTATTGGACCCAGCACTGATCCCCGTGGGACCTCACTAGATACATCCCCCAGTTTGACAGCAAACCATTTATAATTACTCTGAGTATGGTCTTTCTATTAGTTTTGTACCCACCTTATAATAATTTAATCTAGACCACATTTCCCTAGTTTACTTATGAGAATGTTGTGTGGGACTGAGTCAAAAGTCTTCCTAAAAATCAAGAATTTGAGGTGCCCAATCTCTCTCTGGAAGCACCTTGCATCTGGCTAAGGAAGTAAGATATTAATACTGTACCGAGCTGTTCAGTAACTAATTCCTGTTTCCACTGTGTTGGTATTTGACACAGAGTAATAGCTTTCCATTTGTTTTCCTACAGTGTTAAGAACATCATTGCAACACTGTTTATAAAATCAGTGGAAAATAATTGAACTGAAAAATTCTTACACTGCATAGTTTTGGTATCTGAGACATTTGAATAACGTCTTCCATGAGACAGCATGTAGGAATCACAAGTTTTGCAGAAGATGGAAGGTAAGAAATAAAATTCACAATACATTGAAATACCTCCAATCCTAGCCCTATCCACAGATACAACCCCTTATCCATCATTCTGACATTAGTATAAATTCTCCTCTCAAGAGCCCAAACTCCATCCTCAGATACACCAGTGTAACCCCACTCTTAAGTTATGGGGCTGCACAAGTATAATCTAGGACAGTATTTGCTCCAGAGACTGAAGAATTCTGGAATACCAGCTGCACGCAAGTAAACGGGGCATGATGATGCTGCCGTCAGCTTTGTTGCAGTTGTGCCCTCTATCCCTGCCATCCTGTCCAAAGGAGAAGTCCTAAAGACAGTACGGGACAGTGGTGCTACACACCTTATGGAAAGGGAATATTGTCTTCATTAAGAAATGTTAAGAAGGCAACATGTTCAAGAGGCTGAGATTGGGAGGAAGAGCAGAAACAACGGGAGAGGATACCCCTTTCTGATTGTTAGCCGGGCCCTCCCACTCCACCGGGCTCCAGCTCAGGGCCCTGCAAGGGTTACTGAAGGCCACATACCCAAGAGCGCCTTACAGCTGTACTCCCCACACCATACTTTATAGCCCAAGCTTTTCAGTTTGTAGTCAAAGGTACTGAAGAAAAGGTATTAACTGCACCATTGGTCTTTCTGGGCCTACCAGGTATGCTCTTCTTCCCAAAGGAGCTGCCACTGTGTCCCTTCTCAGGAGCTTCCACGGCAGGTCCTTGTCCCGGCCTTGTCTGTCTGGCTTCCTTTTCAGCTCCACCACCACCATGGTGTCTGTGCTCAGAGTTGCTCTTTACCCCTTTCAGACCTAGTGAGGGGTTTATACCCCTGTCACAGTTAGTATGACTTTTCTTCAGTCACTAGACCCAACTCCAAATATCACCAATCTTCAGTACCAATCCTGACTCGGGGTGAACATTACACAGCTCAATTTTGAGCCAGCCCAAACAATGAAGTCCTTTACACATCTGCACAAGACAGATACTGGCTGGCATATGTCACACACACTAATTAGAGCTGACTGAAAAACAAAAAAGGTGTCTAATGGTAGGACATTTGTTTTTGCCCTGAACTGGGACATAAAAGGAGAAGTATAATAACTTTTCTTAGAACAAAATGTTCAGAAAAATTGTGGATTTGGAAGATATTTTGTTTTGACATTTTGGATCAAAACAAAATGTCTCAACATGCCTGAGAATGAAGTGTTAGAACATTAAACTCTGCATCTGCCTGAGCCACCACAGTGCCTAATGGGAGCTGTTGTTTCAAATCCCTCATTACTATGTTCTCCTCTCCGCTATGAGATGTACTCCCATGCCAGACTACCTCTCCCATGATGCATTGCATTGCCTTTGAGGCCAAGTTTCTGTGGTGCTTCATGAGGACCTTCATGAGGACCACAAATAACAAAAGAAAAAAGGCACCATATTCGTTATCCCATCTGGACACTATATTTGTTCTTCTCTCATGGGTCCGGTGATGTGTTCTGCACCCTCTCCTACCACATCATGCTGGCTTGACAATATGTTCTGTGCTTCCCCAAAATCCTCTGTAGCTTCCTCTTTGGGTGTTTGCTGGTTCTCTTGAAGCCTCCCTGATGACCCAGTGATGTGTCCAGGTCCTCTTAACCAGTCTATTTATAGCATGCATCTCTTTCAGATCATCAGTTCTACCCTTTCTGCTTAGAAAGAACATTGGATAAGAAGAAAATGAATATTTGACCGATGATTTATTTTTAGCCCATATGCAGTAATAGCGGTGGTATCTAAGCAATAGTCTAATAACTGTTGCCCCTAACTAACTGCTGCTTTTAGCTGCTGCTATTTTTAGCAGGGCTTTTTGTGCTTCTAGTTGTTCTGATAACTCCTACCTTTTGTTTCATGAGAGGTACTGAACCTTACTGGATTTTATTGGAAGAGGAAGAAGTGGTAAATATATGGGCAGTAAAATGTCCCTTACACTCTAATAAATATTTTACTAATCTGACAGATCAGCAATATTTTTAAAAAATATTTGTACCCATTGATTTGTTCATATCTGAACCTTGTTTAAGGGCCTGGCCTTATCTTGGTGTCAGCCCCTCTGATGCGCTGGTTTGTTGCTGTTGATCCAGATATTGCCGTTGCTACCAATTTTGTTGCATTTTAATCTTAGGCAGTTGCCAAGACTGCCAAACCAGCTATTCTTTTCAGACAGGGATTGGTGGTTGGTGTTATTTTAGTTCTCACTAACAGCAAATACACACTTAAAAAGGGATGGCTGACTTCGTTAGATTTGTTTATATGGTACAGCACTGTTGCTGGACCAAAACACAACTAAACAACGTGTAAAAAATAAATCTGACAGCCATGATATTTTCTAACTGTAGTTCACATGAAGCCTAATAAATCATTATGGAGAGTTTGTTGTATAATAACTTCTATTTCTCAAACTAGCTGATCTGGAGCACTGCTAAATTAAGCAGGCTCAATTCAAATATGCTCTTTAAAGCAACAAATAAAGGGCATCCAGGAGGAAAAGGACCATGCATAGGCAGATGATGAATTATCAAGTAAAGGAGTCTCATCTCCATGTTTTTCAGGTGTAGTAATTCTGAGGTTTTCAACAATGTTATTTTATAGTCACCTCTGAGGATCAGGCCCCAAATGACAAGCACCTCAATGCAACTACCATTAAAGACAGTGGGAAGTTGCAGCTTCTCAGCATGCCTTAGAAGTAGGTTCTATATTAAAGGTGTCCAAAAACTAATAAGATGAGTACATGATGTCTATTTCTCTAGTAATTCTATCACCTTTATATGAAGGATAGTGGATAGAGATGCATCATCCACAATATTCAATTCATTGTAAAGAGAAGTAAATGCAGGGGGAGAAAAAACCTCCAGCTTCCTGTTGCTGGGAGATAACTCCTATGCTTTTTTCATTCTCTCTCTTCTGATTCCTAAAGACAAATTTGAAAGGCATACTAAATGCGAAAGAGGGAAAGAAAATGAGATGTAAACCCATAAGCAGCCACATGGTTTTCCAACAAGACATATTTTTCCGGCTATTTAGTTTTGGTTTTGGGCAGGAGGGTGATTAAATGCATACCGTTCAGTCTAAAGGCTAATGTAGACCAGAGTCCAAGGGAGTGCAACTCCCTCTCCTCTGCTAAAAGAAAGGGCTGGTCTCAGGGTTCTCAGAAAATGAGAAAAACAAAGTTTATGGGGGAAATGGAAGAAGGAGATGGGGGAGAGAGAGCTAGAGAGACAAAATGGAAAAGGAGCATATTTGGTTGTAAAAAGGAGAGCAAAAATCTAGAAAATATCCAGAAATAACAGTGGCAGTTGAGCACTCCAAGATTTATGTTGACTATCACAAACTGAAGTGATTCCAAAATATCACTGATTCATATTTTACATAAATTGTTTTTTCTAGAGCTGTTGAAAGTAGTTTTCTGTCAACTTCAGTATGTTACATGCATGTCAAAGTCTCCTAACTACTCTCTGGGCAGGTCTGCACTACAGCGGGGATCAATGCTCTGAAATCGATCCACCTGCGGTTGATTTAGCGGGTCTAGTAAAGACTCGCCAAATCAACTGCTGATCTCTCTCCAGTCAACCCCTGTACTCTACCCCTGACAAGAAGAGTAAGGTAAGTCAACAGGAGATTTTCTCCCATCGACCCCCAGCAGGACAGACCCCGTGGTAACTCGACCTAAGGTATGTCAACTCCAGCTACGTTATTAACGTAGCTGGAGTTGCATAGCGTAGGTCGACTTACCGTGGTAGTGTAGACATAGCCTTTGTCACCTTAGGGTTCAACAACTACTTGCTATAGTACACTAGGAATGCCTGCCTAGGGCATATGCTATTAGCCAGGATGGGCAGGAATGGTGTCCCTAGCCTCTGTTTGACAGAAGCTGGGATTGGGTGACAGGGCATGGATCACTTTATGATAACCTGTCTGTTCATTCCCTTTGGGGCACCTGCCATTGGTCACTGTCAGAGGATAGGAGACTGGGCTTGATAGCCCTTTGGTCTGACCCAGTATGGCCGTTCTTATGTTCTTAACTGCTTGCTATAGTACACTAGGAATGCCTGCCTAGGGCATATGCACAGTGCCTGAGAGCTGCATACAAAGAGAATTATGTCTTTGTCTCCTCTTTTGAAATCATCCACATGCCCCAAACAGCTATTTGCTCCTTGCTAGTTGAGTAAACAATAAAGATGTATGCAATTGTGTTTGCCATTTCTTTCCCATCTCTAGCACCCTTCCCCCTAAATATACCAAGGACTTTAATTAAGGTGGTGGAACAAAGAGAAAGATCTATCCATGGCACAGATTTTTGGTTTATCTCATCTCTGGTTTCATTTTATCTCCACTCTTTCTTGTATCCCTGCTTGTCTCCTTCACTCCAATGAATTGTGTTAAACACAAGTGAAATAATGCTTCCTTTCAACCCAGCAAGTTATTTTATGCAGCTAGTGAGCATCCCATGTAATAATTTTAATAAATCAAGCATCCCAAAACATTTTCCCCTTGGGTTCCCCAAAGGGTTTCAGACTGTAGTTTATTCCTACCACCATTATTATAAGGACCATGAAAGTAAGAAAAAGTGTGGTGACACACATGCAGTATGTGGTGTGCACTGATTAAGCGGTCTTCTAAATGTCAACTGCACGTGATTTTGGGTATCACCTGAAATCTGTGGACACTTCACACTTGTTAAAGCTAGAATATAATTTCTGTTGAGCTGCAATGGGTCAATAGCTGGTAGCAATATTCACTGGAGCCTGTTTTTGCAATTCTCCTTAGTATACCTGATATTGTTCTGAAATACTGTATGTTCACAGTTAAATCTAATGCTAAAGGGGGAAAAACAACACTTCTCTTTCAATTACTTACAAAACTTTGGGTGTCAAACAGTCAGAATGGATGTTCTATAGGTTGGGAATCATCTCTGTGGCTGCATTTTCAGAATGTGCACCTTTTAAAGTTTCTTATCTCATGTCATGTTGGTTTTGCCAGTCATGTCATGTTACATTACACAACATAACTTGATGTGGCTGATGCAACCTGATGTGATGCGTCACAACACAAAGAAGTCTCAAAAGGCACTTTTGGTAGAAGTGATCTCAAAATCTTGATTAAAGATAGCACAGACTGCAGGGAGAAGGGGGGGAGGAATTCTTTTTCAGAGTTTATACCTGAAAAGGGGCCAATAATTAACATTATGTATTCACAGCTCTGATCAGGACGTGGCTCATTAGGTCAAAAGGTTTGCTGGCAATTGTGATTAAAAGCAGGCACCTCCTAACTGTCTAGCTTACAATACGTTTCAGAAGGTGTTGAACAATAGAGACAGAAAAATACAGGACAAACAAGACAGATGTTGTACTGATCATTCTGATCTAGGAACCAGAGGGCTGCCCATATTGCACCTTACCATACAGAGATGCCTAAATGTACTGAACATTTGAAAAATGAATAGATCAGTCAATTACTGCCTCAAGACAGGTATTTGGATTTTTTTTCAAGAAATAGTTTTAAAGTACCTTGGGAAAGTGAAACAGGGAACGTTGCTCCAGTCTCAGTGAGATTAGGCTCCACTTCAGAGCTTCACAATTGAAAGATATGTGAAATATTCAAAGGGGTAAAATTGGCTTTGGCAAAATTGTTCAGTGAGGATGTATAAGGAAGCAAAACGTATTATTATGTCCCTAACTTCTTCCCATCAAGGATTTCCCTTGAGTGTCCGTTTACTTAGTTCTGCAGGTAACATTTGTGAAATTGTTCTTTCACATCCCTAGAGATAAATTACTAGTGTACTTTCAATGATATTCTCTTCACATTTCTAAAGTAGAGGAGTCACATTACAAAAGCTACCCAGGAACTCCAGATGAATCTCAAAGATCTCACTCACTGCTGTTTTACTGAAGAGAGAAAATGTCTTAGTAGACAAACAATGATAATGTTTTTCCTGCCTTGGTTTTGTATCAATGATGGATTCATTATTCCTGCCACATGTAGAGTAAGGCAACTTAAAGGGGATTTCTGACAGAATGAAAGAATGGAATAGAACGAACACCATAAAATGTCCAAAATAGTACCTAAGGTCAGCAGTTAGTACCACTGCCCACGGACTGCAAGACTGAGCAGAGCTATCATGTCACTCTCATATTTGGATTAAATTATGGTGATTATGGGGTAAAGTGGAATTTTAATCTGTACTTAGAAATAATTCCATATACTGTAGACTAATGTAGACTTCAATACTTGGCAGAGAATCTTTTTACTACAGGCCAGGCAGCTAGCATGGGACTAAAACATTCAGTTGTACAGAATGACAATATATAGCAAGTGCCTGTGTGAGTGACAATAAGGGAAATTAGAAGTACAAGCACAAATGTTCTGTGGGAGGGTCACAGATGCATTTCTTAGTCCAGTTGACAAACTAGCCAGGATACCAAAGGTCACTAACCCCAATAAAATTAAACCATGACTTTGAGTGTAAAAAGATTTAGTTTTCTCTAATGAATGTTTTCTCTAATGAATGTTCAATAGAAGAATGGGATGTGGGGAATCTGAGATCAATAACTGTATTTTATAATATAGAAGCCGGAAAGAGAATTTCCATTTGAGAGGATAACAATCCCTTTAAGTATAGAAGTATCTTGCCCCGGGGGATGGTCCCTAAAAAGGATTTTAATGGAGTTTACACTTTTACACCATCTACTCTATCCAGGGAGGGAGTCTACTAACGATTGTCTGGACCCTTTGCAGTGGTTAGTGTATTATGCCTCACAAGTTTAGATAAATTAGATAATTAGGGATTGTGGGGAAAGCTTGCTAATGACTGAAGCAGCTATTTATTACCCTTACATCCAGCTCAGTTTCACCTGCTTGTTTTTAAATCTGAAATTAAGTGTATGTGGATCATTTATGTCAATGGGCATTTTGGTTTCACTGTGCTGTTTGCAGTTTTCATGCATGGGAAGAATGATTAATACCAAATCTAGAGGTTCAGGAGGTACTGGGTACAATGCCAAATAGAGATTGTTGAGTTTGTAACTCATTAAAACGGTGTCTCTAAGCAGAAGTGGGTATGTTTTCTAGCCAAACACAAAAGCACTTGAAAGAGGCAAGAGGGCATATTGACAGGTAAGATTATAAGCTGTAAAGGCTAGAGAGTATCCTGTGCTAAATCAACTCTTCTTCGGACAGTGCAGAATCTGTCTCTTTCTCTCATACCTTGCAGGCTACTGCCTTCTACAAGAGTTCCTTCTATTGACCGAAGGAGTGGAGCAGCTCCTTTAGGTCACAAGGCAGAGGGCTGAGTTTTTTGAGTGGATAGCCAGGATTTTTTTTTTTTTTTGGTTCCGTGCCCAGCATATATGAAGTTTGGAGACAATAACTGTATCTATGCAGCGTTCCACCTTGTTAGCCACAGAGAGGTAGTAAACTATAAAGGACTTAGAAAGTTAAATCCCCCTTTTTTCAAAATAGGATCTCCCATGTTATATATCATGACTGACCAAGAAAATGTCTGATATGCCCCAAACCTTATTACAAAGACACAAATTCAGCACAAAAGTTGCATTTATGAGCAGGAAGGAATTAGTGGACAGACAAGGAATAAGAGCTCTGTTAAACTTAGAGATGGTAAATAATTTTTTTGGATCAAAAATATTGATTCATCAAAACAAACTGTTCTTGGGAAATTTGACAAATTTTGTTTTCAAAAAAATTTCAAGCTATTTTCTCAATGAAAAATTCCATTTTTTGTTTTGAAGCAACTTTGTTTTGAAATGTAAGTTAATTTATAGCACAAAAAATGGTCACGATCTCAACAAAATATTTCGCTTGACCCAATAATCAAAAGGTTTTCCTAGATTTTCAATTCAACTTTGTCATGATTTGGGATGGGAAAATTTAAAAAATAAAAATCTAAAAATGTTCACAGGACAAAACCACCATATCCTGCCCCGCTCTAGTTAAATTGTTTACATGGAGAGGCCCTTTGAAAAAGCTGGTGTTGAGACCTACTGCTTGATTTTGGGGAAAGTACTGCGGGTGCAGGAGGGTTCTTGCTGGCCATTGCCTGTTACTGGAAGAACTCATCAATGAGGTGAGGAACTTTGGGGTGACTAAGTTTATTTAGTAAACATTTGCTTTTTGAGAAGATCAGATAAGCCTCTTTTTAATTTCAGTCTCAGATGCTTGCTGGTAACCTGAAAATGGGTGGGAAAGGGTGTGTGTGTGGGGGGGGGAGAAGTCATGCCGAGCAGCTTAGATAGATACTTAATAAGACCAACCTGTATGACTAAGCACTGCTATGAGAATAGGAACTGTATGTAAAGACAATCTCTATTAAGGTCACTTTATGGTGAAAGAAGCCTAGAATCCAGTAAGAGGAGTGATAGCATAGAGATCTAGGGAGCAGGTTCTTAAAGATGATGCAAGGTAGAGCAAAATAAAGGATTGAGCAGTATGTATTGAAAAGTTGTCTATTCTTTGCTGCTCTAAGGCTAGTACAATTGCACAAATACAATTGTCAGACAAGAATGCCAGCAGTAAGATTTTAGCACCATGTCAGGTTTTCTATAGTTTGACTATATGTATATAACCTGTCCTTCCCTAGGGACTGCACACCTTGATGTAGTAGAAAGGCTTGTGTGTTCCAATGACTACAAGAGCTATGGAAGGTCCATCCAAACTGTCACAGGGCAGGGACTAGATCTGTTGGAAGTCTTCCAGATTAACTAGTTTTAACAATTTGAGGCCAGATTCTGGTTCTATTCAGCGTGAATGATGGTATCAGAATACAGCTCTTGATTCTTATAACATTAAAGTTAAAAACATAATACCCATTTGGTAACTGGCCTCATCACTAGCAGTATCAGCTTTTGGGGTTCAGAACCTGAATAGGTTGATTAATAGATTCAAGGGCAGAAGGGATCATTGACCTCCTGGATAGTACAGGCCATAGAACTTTCCTGAAATAATTTCTATTTGAGGCCCAGGGGTTCTCAAACTTCATTGCACTGCAATGCCCTTCTGACAACAAAAACTACTACACGACCCGGGGGGCGGGGCGACAAAGCCTGAGACCAGCTGGCCCGGGTGGGGAGACCAAAGCCAAAGCCTGAAACCTGCCGCCCTGGCCCAAAGTCCTTAGGCTTCAACCCTGGGAGGTGGGACTCAGGCTTCAGCCCTGGACCATAGCAAGTCTAACACCAGCCCTGGCAAGCCCATTAAAACAGGATCTTGACCCACTTTGTGGTCCTCAACCACTGTCTGAGAACTGCTGAGCATACCTTTTAGAAAAGCATTCAATCTTGATTTAAAAATTGCCAGTGATAGAGATTCCACCACAATCCTTCAAAAATTGTTCCAATGATTAGTTACCTTATTTCCAATCTCAATTTGTCTAGCTTCGACTTCCAAGCATTTGATCTTGTTACACCTTTGTCTGATAGATTTAAATAATAGACCTAATCTACCATAAAATTTGTGAGTTAAGTTTGCTACACTCATTAGACACAAACCAAGGATATTAGACCTTAAACCACCTTACTTACCCCCTCAACCTACCTTTCAAGACACACCTTTACCAAACTACCTCTTCCCAATGCAATTAGTTAAAGATGTTTCCTGAGATGGTTGAGCTGGGAGGGTGTAACAGAAGGCTGGTATCCCTGGAGAGCAGAGTTTAGGCTATAGTGTGCAACAGAAGTAGTAAAGAGTCTGGATGAGATGGTATGCGCAGTTGGGTGTCTTAACTTCTCTTTACCTCTGTATCAGATATGTTTCTAAGGTAGCTACCTTAAGTGTTTCACAGTGAAGTTCATGTGTTCAGTGCCTCTGGGTTTTTTGGTTTCGTTTATATTATATATAATATAAAATATAATATAATATAATATAATATAATATAAACTAAACCAAAAAAAAACCCAGAGGCATATATATATATGCAGGTGAGAAGGATTGGCTGAGGACATGATTCCAGAAGTGTGCCACAAGTGCAACAGCTGACAGAGAAGGTTTTCTCCTATGGCTGCCCATTGTACATATATTGTTAGTTATGACAAAAACTGCAAAAGTGACCCTCAAGCCTACTTTTTTATTTTTGTGTGTATATGTATTTTAGACTCAAATTCAACAACATGTAGATTTTTTTTTAAATAAAAAGATACCCATAGATTTTTTTTAAAAATCTGACCTCCATGACAAATTTCAACCATGGCACAATTTCAAGTAGTACTTATTAAACATTCATGAAAATAAAACTACACATAGCATTCAAAGGACATACAAATTGTGATCATTTGGGGGCTATAATCCATAGAATTTATGAATTCTGATTGTATTGTGAACTTGTATTGTTTGTTGTGAGTGCATATATGTATGTGGATCCACCACTGCTGACAGGTTCTGTAGCAGACAAAGATACAACGGGAATTACTTAAGGTTAACTTGGTACTTAAACCTCTCAAAAGGTTATGTTAAAAAAAGCAGCTCAACCCTCGGAAATCCAGTTTAGCAGAAGGGGCGTGGGGGAGGCAGGAGCATTGGAAAGTTAACCAAAAGACAGAACAAAGGAAGCCAAGTAGGTTTAAATAACACGACACACAGGAACAGGGAAAACCGACAGGAAAATGAAGCATGGAGCAGGAGACAGCAAGGTCATAGAAGCTGAATAAGAGGCTCCATGGGGGAGAGAGACCAGCTAACATTGCAACAGCCTGTATGGGGAGGGGACACCCTGCCTACTTGCCTTCCAGGGCCCAGATGGTTCCCCAAGGACACAAAAGGGAAGGATGAGCTAGCAAGTAAGGGACATTTGCAGTTTCAGATGTTTATTGTTTTGTATGATCCGTACTCTCATGTGGTTTACATGATGAAGTAAAAACAGCAATAAGGTCTTAGAATGTTCAAAATATAAGTATGTTGACTGTTTCACAGCTACTGCATGCCCTTGAGAAACTGCAAACCAGAAACTTCACGTGTTCTGGGTGGAGTTCTGGAAGAGGGTGTGTTTAAGTATTAGGGAGTCTGAAGGGTAAGCGCTGAACCCAGCAGTGCTAGGCAGTGGGACAGCAAGTTCCTACATTCAAAGTGGGGGGTGCCAGATAGAAGGTCTATACACTGAGACTGTGCCTAGGCATCCTGAGACTGGGGTAGTGTCTAGGCTCTGTTTAAGCTCCAGAAGCTTGAAATATCTTCGATCCAGAGCAACAGAGGCTTAGATCACAGCACTCCTAATGGGTGGTCACAAAGGGACACAAACTAACGTGGACATTTCACAATGAAAGGCCACCTACATTGAGAAAAAGAAATAGAAATTTAGGCCTCATTTTAAGCCCATTTCAGAATGCAGCCTCAGCTATGGAGTGTGACAGTACCTCTATAATATTGTGATGCATGGGGGCTATAAATAGAAAATAAAAGCTTTGGACTGAATGGGGCCCTCTAGTGAGGCCCTTTAGTGATTCCCTCTAAATCCTACTTTACTCATACTTATCACTTCGTACAATGCCTGCCATTTTCACCTGGTCACCACCTTTTCTTGATGTTACAACTATAGCTCTCATTGCAGCTTGGACCAACTCAAGTTGGGTATTACCCCAAGATTATGGGTTGATACATGTCATAGAATCTAAGAGGGAAATGTTCACAGAGCAGAGAGATGCACAGACACCATTAGAACATCCTTGTCCCAGCCAGCCTCTTTCTCTCTCCTTCTTTTCCATGGAACAAGTTTTCCACTCCTCCCTTCTATACCCTCCAATTGTCCTCTATAGGTTTTTCAGCAACCAATGGCTGCCTGTTCTCTCATTTTACATCATCAGGGAGTCGCCACGCTGCTATAAGAGAACATCTATCATTTCCAATCCTTGTCCCCAGAAATCAGTAGAACTGAGGTACTTGGGCCTACTCCTAAATAGTGTTTAGAGTGCATACGCTGGAGATGGAATGTATTGCTCACCAAGGCATGTCAAAACAGATTTTAGCACCAGAATAATGGGATTTCCAGAGCCAGCACAATATATACTTGAGGTTTCCATTACTGACTGGGGAATTTTATATATTCCAAAAAAAGGTTGACTTTTTAAAAATTTTAAAAAGTATGCACAGTTTACACACGCACACGCGCGCGCACACACACACACGATTTGCAGATTTATTCACCTCACTCATGTCACTTTCATATAATGTAAAATGGATTCTTATTTGAAGCAGGTGACCATTCAAGTTGCAGAAATATTGAAAAGATTTTAGATCCTGCACAGAACTACTCATTTTGATCCCCTCCCTCCCAGCTGACCTCATTTACCAGAGTGGAAGTCTGCTTTTCCTGGTCTATTAACACTTCAATAAAATCATCCGTTTATAGTTAACTGAAATAGTATTCACATTTAGACCTGAATATTAATTGACTGATAATGAGATGATAAAGCTGCTTTTCTCTGCAGGTGTTACCAATCAATTTCAACGGAACTGAAAAAGTGAGTGTTTTTTCTTATTGCATCTGAAATTAAAAAGTGATTTATATTTTCTAATAAAGTGCTTTTCATTGATCTCCTTCAAAAATGTATGGTTTCATTTGCACCCTTTTAAATTATAATAGTTTCCATTTATATAAGAATGATTTTCCAATATATTTTTCCCTCAAATTGATTAGCTCTAATATGGCTTTGTCGGATAAAAACCTTACTGAAGAATTCTTTTTACTTTTAATAAACTTTAAAATATCCAGTCAGCAAAATGATTTATTTTCAACACAATGGTGTCAGAGTAAATTTTTTAAGTTTGTTTTCTTAAGCTTTTGCATTTGTACAAATAGTTTTCCATTATTTGTCAACATAGCTGCAGGTTAATGTGTACAAGTTTTTTTTGGCTGCCACCAGTAACAAATTCCAGCGGGGGCAGCTCATAGAATACTGTTACCTACTGAAATCTTCTGGCAGATATTGGAGTAGGTTGAACAATTAGATTTCACTTTAATTTTAGTATTATTTTTCATGATTACTTAATTATCATCACTTGGAAGGGAAGCTATATTCTGAATGTGTTCAGAATTAGGAATAGGTGTTGCGAAATCAGGGTAGAGGTATGCGAGAAGACCCCAAGTTTTCTGTCAAGATGAGAAATTGAAGAATCTCCATCTAAGAGCTGGATGGTGGTGTTTCACATGAATTAACTTTTTGAAACAGACCATATGCTTGTTTTCCTGTCCAGAGGTTAAATTGTAGGCTCTGTTTTATTTTGTTCAGCTATGGATTGTGCTCATACAACAGTTCTGAATTTTAGTTCTCGATTCTGCAGTCCCTGAGTGGAGATTATTATTTGTATTACTGTCGGGCCTGGGAGCGCTAGTGATGGAAAGGAACCCCATTGTGCTAAAACAAACAGCAAAAAGACAGCCCCCGCCCTACAAAGCTTACAATTTAAGTGTAAGAGAAGATGACAACTCTTGCAATTTTATCGCAAGTCTTATGATATTTGGTGTTTTTCATAAAGCTCTACCTCCTTCGGTATTGGGATACGAGAGGGCCAAATTCAATCTCGGTTTAAGCTTAGACCAGTGCTGAATCTGGCCCAGCTTCCATAGTGTATTGAATGAATAAGAGCAAACTGTAGCTCAGTAGAAAGTAAGCATTCAGCCTGATGTTCAAAGCATTTGTTGCACAACCACCACAAACATTAGTAGTCGTTAGACATTTAAGTCACAACATTGAAAGCAATTCACCAAATGCCAGAATAGAAAGGACTGGAATCCTCAAGCTCTCTCTTTTATGGCAATTAGAGAGGTGTGTACAACTGAGCAGTGAGGACTGAGTGATAGAAGGTACATAAAGTCTTATAATGACGTCTCTAGAATTACCTTGGAAATAATTTTCCTGTTATGGTAGCCCTTAGGAAACCATGGATCAAGGGCCCATTTTGGTAGGCATTGTACAAGCAAATAACAAAAAGAGAAAGTCCTTGTCCCAGTTACACTCCAAGTGTCAGAAAAATCTTTGGATTCTCTCCTGCCCCCAATTTCCTTAAACAAAAGTGATCTTTATACAATGTCAAACAAAATCAATCTTTAGGCTAACATGATGCCAAATTTGTTAGTGTTTTGTTTCCTTCCATTATTAGATTATTTATGTCAGTGGTTTTCAACCTTTTTTAATTTGTGGACCCCTTTGGAAATTTTAGACATAGTATGTGGACCTCAGATTGAAAATCACTGATCTATCTGCTGCAGTGGCAAACATCCTAACACACAAAAAACCTCTGAACAAAGACCCTGTTTTTACTTAAGGCAGTTCTCTAAATTGTTTCCAGTGAATACAAATACATTGTGAGTAGTTCACCTCCTAAGTCTAACTTCACTGCGTTTCTGTGGACTTTTCTAAGTTCTTAATGAAGACAGTGGATAGAATAAAAAGTGACTATAAAATAGCATTGATTGATACTTCATTAAGAATTGGATGGACACAAGAAAGAAGCGACTATTATAGAGACCAGCAATTTTTAGACAGTTTTGTTTAATGTACTATATATGGATAAAACAAAAATGTTCTTAAATTCAACGTTACAACTTTCATTTAATAGGGGAGTAAGACATAGTAAATGATTAGTGCTGCTAAGTCTGCCTTTAAGGTTTCATGACTTTTAGAGTTCTCTAGCTGTACTTAAACACACTTATGAATAAGTCATCAGTATTTTTCCTCTCTGGTATAAATTTATTTCATATGAGGAATTTTTAGCTTCTTAATGATATCGTCTAGTCATACCATATTACCGTATGTTTAGAAGTAATTAGTTTTCTGACTGCAGTACAAGAGGGTGTGATGCATTTAATTTAAAATTGATTTTTTAAAATCTACTGTATGTTTCCACTGGTGGAAATAAAGTTACTTTTTTCCCAACTTGTTAAGTCAGAAAAAGATCTTATTATGGATGATGTTTGACATAATTTGGAACTATTTTTTTTTTTATGCCAGAACAGAGCACTCTCTGCTAGATTTGACTGCATAGAAATCTAAGGTATGCAATATAGACAAAGGCAACCTAAATCTTTGGCCTTCTGTGCACTCCCAGGAGTGCTAAAACCAAAAGGCAAATCTGTACTTCCTGAAGAGACAGCACAATTGCAAATCCCCATCTTAAAACATTACAGCATTATTGATAAATTTTTCACAAACTGCAGTGGTACTTTTAGATTAGACAGGGGGAAAAGGGAGCAACCCGCTGATTTTAGAGTTAGCCTGTATCTTGCTGAAGGGCTCTAAACAGGGTGCCACTGTCAAGCCAGTTCAGCTTATTACCTTTGATTAGGATCTATTGTACTTGTTTCTGTTATTTCTGAGAGTTAGTGGTGCCTTCTTGCAATCTTTCAGGTATTATGATTTAAAACTGCTGTTTTAAATCACTATCCAAGAGCTCAGTGGATTAGAGATGGATTCCCACCCCTCACCCAAAATCCTGTAGGTCTCAATACACCCCTCTAACATTTGGAGCTATAAAATGTGGCCCAAATTAGTCAATAAAGATTAGAAAACAGAAAACATTATGTAATACAGATACTGGAATAATTATTTTAAATGTTTAGAATAATCAACTTAAAAATGCTGCATTTTCTAACTCCATAATTCACATTAATAAAAAAAAAACTATTTTACTTTGTGTAAGAGTATAGACTTGATTTAAAAAGTACAGATAGATAGAGCTTTGCCAATAAACAGAGCTGGAATAATTGTGTAAGAACACATTTTCCATTAGGTGCTAGTACAAAAGTGTCTCCACATCTTCTAGTAGGTCGGTCTTTTAATTCCTGTTACATCACTGCCCTCTAGTGTTACCTTAAGTTATATAGAAAGATTTTCTTATACAATTCATGCATTGTTTTGCTTCAGTGGCAAACACATTCCTAGAATTGCAACATTTATTTGCTCTCTGTAAATAGCTTTGTATGCATCAAACATTCCATGGGTAAAGGAGGTGATGCAGATTTCTGGTTCATACACTCCATGTTTACTTGGTATCATACTTAATTACAAAATATTTGTAACTGTAGATGGGAAGGATTGTTCCTAATTTCAAAATTAGGATACATCAAATCACACAAATTCCAATCCAGATCACTGATTTACATCATCATTCTCCACTCTTACCATCTATATGGTATGTCAGAATGTGGGATTTGTGTACAGAATTGGCAGTTTTGTTTCCATGATCTGCAGGAACATACCATTTCTTCTACCATGGAATGAAAACTTTTTAAAAAAAAATATAAAATGCTTAGTGTGAGTGTATCAATTTACATAGGTTCTAGGTAAATGGCTTGTAATGAACTATATGCCAATAATAAAGGATAAGAATAACAGTCTCATATGAAACAGTGCATGACACTGCATTTGATAAACTTAGATTACATATATGTCAAAAATATCAAGAGATCCTTCAGTAAATATTTCTGTAGGTGAAAAAGAGCAGATCAAGGAACAATTAATATATAAGGCAGATTGTCCACAGTGATACAGGCCAGACTGGGCTAACCACTAGGAGCCACACAATGAGTTGAAGTCACAAAGAGCCTTTCTTCTCTTAAGAGTCTTGGCAGAATTCACCCACACCTGGAGCCCTTGAGCTACTCTGTGAGTACAAGGGTTGCTTCAGGTTAGCATCTAAAGAGGTGGAAAGAGTTAGGGTAATACCCTTTTCCAAACTGTCCAACAAGACTGGCTGGCTCCTGAGGGCAGGACACACTGAACCTCCTAACTGGTGGTTCCAGAGTTTCCAGGGCCACTCATGGCTGTGCCTTAATGATACAATCCGTCATCACCATGTTTATAAGAACCCACGATGCTGTGAATGTGAAAGTTACTGCTGTTCTATCTGTAACTGAACAAAAGTTACTGTAAAAATCCTTTACAAAAATAAAACCCTTCAGTGTGACTCAAAACTGATTGAACAGTATAGCTTTCCAATCTACAAGATGAAAGCACTCAAGCCATTAAAGTTATAGACACTGATGTAATCATCAACTTCAGGGAACAAAAATATATATAGCATACAGTTTAGTTTTTTTATTAAAAAAAAAAGTACGCACAAAAGGAATGGATCTGGCTTAATGATGTAAAGATTTAAGCCAAACCTCTTCAGCTTTAAATTTAGAGCCCATTGAAATTTGTTTTAACTATTACCCACAAATATACTAGCAGGTCTTACACAATCAGGTTCAATTAGTACATCATTACTGTAAAATTTTTACATACTCTTCAAGAGAGGCAACCTCAGTATTTTTGAGTGGGCCTGCAAAATAAAGTTCAAGATCTGTGTCAATGGACTCTGAAGCTTCGGAGTTACAAGATGAGAGAATGTAAGGGAAGTTGGATTTGGGTTTAAACATTTAATAGTGTGCCTTTAATAGAATAGCAGCAACTTAACATTTTTATAGTTCCTTATCTTGAAGCATCTCCAAGTACTCGTTAAAAGTTATTCCATCCTGTAGAGTTAATAATTAGTCAGAATCAGTGAATATAAGTACGTTTTAAAACTATACTAAAGGGAAAGACAAAAGCTATTTCTGAAGTCAAAAGGCAATAATTTCCAAGTGCATAGTACTGTAGCTATAAGTGACCCACAATCCCCATAAGTGATGATATCTGTATTTCCGAGAGACCTCAGATGGCACCCAGTACAGTAAGTAGGTCCCATATCAGATCAGTGTATCATTACAATAAACTTATTTAATAGGACAATGACATGAATCAAGATCTCTGCATCAAAGGAGGTGCTGAATTTTCGGAGTGTTTCACAAGCAAAGACTGACTCACAAATGGAGACATACGCTTCAGAAGCAAGATTTAAAAAAAACAGTCAGGGCCCCCAAGATCGACTACTGGTGATGACACTTCATCAGAAATGAAGGAGGACTACATTAACCACTTTCTCAATGGACCAGTACTGCAAGGTGCTAGCAATCTCAGTGATTGCTACAGATGATCAGGAACCTAGGAGGTAGCCAGCATCTCCCCGGCTCAAATTGGGTTTCTGAAACCAGCAAATCATACTACCATTTTTAGGATCATTTATGGTCTTCATATTTATGTTCTTGTACATCCATGACTATGCCCTCACAACAATTCAGTGACATGGGAGAAGCAATTTGCTCAAGAATGACAGTACAAATAATTCAAGTCTTCACAATCTCTTCATCCAAGTGCTGTCTGAAAATATGATTTTAAAAGCCCCCCCCCCACATCATTCTAACAGACAGCATGTAACCAGACAATGAAGCAAGTTCTTTGCTACACATCTGCTCTGCCATTTTATCAAGAAGTGGTAAGTTAGACAGGATAGTTGAAAGTATTTTAAAAATTAATGTTACAATTGCCAGCTTTAATAGGAGCGGAACTAAACAAGTGACTCAAAAGTAAAAGTAGTGTATTATAAATGGAGAGTGCATAGGCATGATGTGGAGAATAGGTTACTGGCCAGCAATTGCACAATAGCCTCTTGACTTCACTGTACATGAGAGCTTTTGAATTTAAAGATCTCTGTTCAGAAGCTTGTGCACACACATACACGCACACCCATTGGCTTACTATGAGATTCTAATGTCAATGTAATGTCCCATTATTTTTGTATTTGCTATAAAGTAAGGTGCAAAAAACAAACAAACAAACAACCCCCCCCCATCCTAGAGGTTTTCTAGTCACTGGGTTTTCAGTGTTTCCATGAGCTAATCTAACATTGTCTGTTAGAGACATCAATAAGCTATAGGTTTATACTTGGATAAGAGAAAACATTGTTTATCTGCTCTCTCATATTCACGGGCAATAAAGCACTTGGCAAGGTGCTCTGCATAAATGGCCAAAATAAGGCTCAGTAACAGATTGCTGAATTACGGTTTTATCCTTCCAGCACCTAGCACCTCCAAAGAGTGCCAAGCACCTTCAGTACCTATTGACTGCATTGGTATTTGAGGGTGGGCTGAATTGAGCAGATGCTCAACAAATCTTTTGGATTGTTGCGGTTTTTTGTTGTTGCTGTTGTTTTGATGTAATGAAATCATCTAGATCCAGGACTGCTCAAAAGCAACAATTCTACCATCTACTGAGCTCCTAGAGTGGTCAACTATTGAGACATAAAACAGCTCAGTGCTAATCCTAAACTACTAGATGCAGATGCCCAAGTCACTACATGGTACAGCAAGGGAGGTCTTTCAAGAGACGTCTTCTCCTGCTATTTCTTCTCCGCCTCAGGGTTAATAGTCAGTTTAGACAGCAGGGTCACAGTTTAATAGGAGACTTAACAAATGTTTTAGTGTTACACATCTTTAACTAAGCATGGAGAGCACAGAGCACATTTTGGAAAGGGCAGTTAGATTTTGTTCTAAGGGTCCAACAAGAGCTCTCTCCTAGATGTTCTATGTGTGCACTGGGTTAATTACCATTGTATCTGCGACACTGTAGCAGCAGTCAGGAAAGCTGGCAGGGCGTGGAGCCATTGTTATGACTGCCAAGCTGTAGGCTTTGTTTTTGATTGCATAAAAAGCATGTGAAATTCTCATCACTATGTGGTAGTACAGTAGCATTTCCACATCATTCATTCCAAATGAGCAGTGTGCCATACCATCCCTTACAGATAAAGTACAAAGTGCAGTACTGCATTGTTTAAGGATACAACGCGTGACTTAGGCGAAGGGGGTCAATTAGGTGGGAATGGGCTGTACAAGCAAAAGGTAAATAGTGGCGTGTAAATGCAATGAATGATTTATATACAGAATATTTTCATCTCAAGGTGCACTGTAACGATGCAGTTAATTTAATAACTATTTTATTTTTGCCTGTGTGACTTTGTGCTTAAGAAAGATGCTAGGCTGACAGCACAGGTGACTGCGGTCATATTTATCTACAGAAAAGTTTTATCTTAGAAGAGCTTGCACAACTACTGCCATCCTCTTCATCCATTCCCTCAGGAAACCACCCAAAAGAGTAAAAGTGTGTAAGAGCTTGGAACACCTATGCAGCCCTCAGACACTCTGTGAAGACTGTGAATAAGGGCACAAATCAGTATCACTAGCAAAGGAAAGTCTGAGGTGAGGCTATCCTTCCAGTAGAAATTAGACCGACACCAGACAACTTTCAGGTGATCACTGGTAACTTGGATTGAATTTGAATTTGTGACGTAGTATTACTAATGCCATGAACCATCAAGGCAGCCTGTTTCAGGAGATCAAGTAATGTGCTCACTGTGAATAAGAGTGTGGAACATTTGAGGAGGTATATAAACATAATATTCTTAAGGCACTGGATTGGAATTCAGGAAATCAGAATTTAAATCCTAATTCTGTCAGAGGCTTCTTAGGGGAGCTTGGGAAAGCCATTTAATCTCTATGTGCCTCTGTTCCCCGTTAGTAAAATGGGGACAGTATTTCTTCATTTGCAGGAATGTTGTGAGGAGTCACTATCAATACTGGGAGAGGTGCTTAGATACCCTGTGATGATGTTACCTAAAGTACCCAAACAAATGAAGAGTAAAATTCACATTCCTATTGTGAAAGAATTCAACTCTGCAGTTCTAGTGGCTTTAAATTTTCCAAGCTTGATATATTTTACAAGTTATCTTTCTGCTTAGCAAAGGCCTGATCCAAGGGAAAAAAAAAAAAAAAGTAAATCAGGTTTATTAAGGGGAAGTTGAATCAAGCCCTCGGTCAGCATACTGCTAATTACGCTGGGTATGACTATACTACCCCTGATTTTAAAATGGTTTAAAAGTTAATCTAGCAGTAAAATATTAAAATGTTGCCCCTAGGGGACAGGATTTACTGCATCAGTTCAAAAGTGGTCCTATACTTCAAGTTAATTGTAACCAGGACCAAACAAAGTGGATCATCCACAATATCTATTTTTCCATCTAATTAAAAATCTACTTCAATTAAGATTCACAATAAATTATTTTGTAACAGTTTGAGTTGCTACATACATCGGACATGGACCCAGAACAGCAAGGTAATGAAGTTAAGCCACATAACAGACCATACCTTCTACTTCTCCACTCACGCACACACACACCTTCAACTATTATATACTGTAGCCCACATATTAATCTTAATTCTTACCCTCCACTGCAAGATTATACTGCCCCCACTCATAGTTGTGGACATTTGATTTAATAGTTGGCTGTGTTGGGAGGGATATTTTGATAAAGGATTGCATGTAGAAGAGGGGTGAAAGGTTGGCATTCTGGCAGAATAGGAGGAGAGGGTAAGCAGACGTTAAGATTGAGGCTTGTTGTCTATAACATGCGCTCACAGTGGTAATCAGAGAATCATAGGACTAGAAGCAGAGGTGAAAGCAAGCCCGTACAGCGTACCAGTAAGAAAGTGGCTGCCGGTACAGGCCAGTACACAGTCGACGTTAAAGCGCTGCCGGCTGGGCCACTGATGGTGTGGGCAAAAGGGGCAGCTGCCCTGGGCCCAGCAATTTTAAAGGCCTGGGGCTCCCAGCAGTGGCCGGAGCTGGGCAGCGCTGAAGGGATGACTGGTGGAGTCTGGCCCTAACCCCACCCCTTCTGCCTGAGCCCCCCTCCCCGCCCCCCAACCTTGCCCAGGACCCCAGCCTTTGTGCATACTAGTAAGTCCTTTAAGTTATTCACCCCTGACTGGAAGGGACCTTGAGAGATCTTCTAGTCCAGTCCCCTGCACTCTAGGCAGGGCTAAGTATTACCCAGACCAACTCTGACAGTTGTTTGTCAAACCCACTCTTAAAAATCTCCAGTGACAGAGATTCCACAAGCTCCCTAAGCAATTTATTCCTGTGATTAACTACCCTGACAGTTAGGAAGTTTTTCTTAATGTCCAACCTAATCTGTCCTTGCTGCAATTTAAGCCCATTGCTTTGTATCCTATCCTCAGCGGTTAAAAGAGAACAATTTTTCTCCTTCCTCCTTGTAACAATGTTTTATGTATTTAAAAATTTATATCCCCTGAATCTTGTCTTCTCGAGACTAAACAACCCCAATTTCCCCCCAATTTTCCCTTATAGATCATGTTTTCTAGACCTTTAATCATTTTTGTTCCTCTTGTATCTTGCTTACAACACTCCTGCTAATACATCCCAGAATGTTTGCTTTTTTTACATCAGTGTTACACCGTTGACTCACATTTAGCTTGTGATGACACTATGACCCCCACATCCCTTTCTGCAGTACTTCTTCCTAGGCAGTCATGGGTAGGTCCATGCTTCTGAATGAAGGAGTAGAGGGTATATAAAATGTTTAAGCCACTTAATAGTATATCTCATTTTTGTGTGGATTTGTGTCAGCTATAGTGCATGTGTACCAACTATAACTGCGTCACAACCAAAGTTTAATGCATTTTTGGGGTAGGGGCAAACTTGTTGGAGGTAGAAATGCAGTTACGATGAATACTTTACCCATCAGCAGCTATACATGGACCCTTCTCCACTATATCAAACCCTGACATAAAAGATTAGCTCCTGGTGCTAACTATGTGAACCTACCCCTTCATCAACTACTCAGGCTTATGTTTACCAAGCCTCCCCTCCCAGGTTTGTAAGTTCATGTGCTATGCACACCATTAGAATATGAATAGCAGCTACCGATAACCCTGAGGCCACTTTGCCAATGCCCAGAAGTTTCTCTATTTCAGATGATAGAGAATTAACCCAAGTTAGTTTGGGTGCTTCTTTATATGTTATGACAGTACCCCTTATATCACCAGTGAAACAGATTTGACCCAAGCACTCTCCAATCTGAATTTTTAGGGTTAGATCTGTCAGTTACATAACTTGATACAATAGGAATCAAACAAATCATGGATGTTTTAATAATATTGCCATTCATGAGTATTATTTAAATGAGATCTTATAGCATTGAAGCAAATTAAGAACAGAATTGCTCCTGTTTGTGGTTTAACTCAAAAGGGTTAATATTTTGTAGCCTCTGAGTGTTGTGTAAGAAACCTGGTGGATTAAAGTTAACTTTTAACTTGAGGCATGTTAGAGCTTGCATGGCACTGGTGGGGGGTTGAGAAAGAATCTACTGATAAGCTTGAAAGAACTTGCACACATTTCCATGCATTTTGGGTATTCTCCGCTCATGGCAAAAAAATTCAATTTCTATCAGAAAGGATACCAACATAAAATCTATATGCCTAACTTTGCAGTCTCTACTCAGTCGAGTACCTGTAACTTTAACTAAAAGGCAAAGGGGGATTTTGCTTAAGTGAAGCCTGTAGGATTAGTCCACATTTATCAACATGATTTCAGAAAGTTAGCAGCTGGTCTAGAAACTTTGAAGTTATTTGGAATCCAGAATGCCTCTATTTCATTACTGTTTGCCACCAGCACCAGAGCAGAAGGGGGAAGAACTGTCTGTTGCTAGCATGAAATACTTGGCAGAGATCTTAAACTTTACTAATTCACCCCTCCCTTTTGCATCTTTTAATGGACTTGATTACTCAGCATAACATTAATTAAAAAATAAAAAGGTTTTCAGCAGAAAATAATTTGATGTTTTTGGGGAAAAAAGTTTCTTTCCTTGCACTATTTCTGATTGAGAAAGCTTTATTTCCCATCCTTTAAGAATAGAGTGTAAAATAATATTTTTCTCCCTCAAAGAATTCATGTGCAAAGCAGCTCATGCTCTCACCAGAGAATCATGCACCATGTTTGCACCAATGTAAAAAACAACTCAGGCAGGACTTGCTTAAAATCTAGAGCTAATCCACTTTTACATAGCACAAAACAATGGACCTGACCTCCTCCACTTCACCAGCTTTATGAAAGTGACTACAGTGCAACCATGCCAGTGTGTGTAAGACTGGACTTAATACTGTGGTAAATAAGAGCATTTTGGGCCTCAATGTTTGATAGTACATAGCATGGTCTTTCAATGACTGCAGGTTACCAACTTGCGTAAGTCACCCATGTGGTCCAATTCTTCCCCTGCTTAATATCAGGTAAAACTAGGAGTCAAATGAAGTTACACTGGTGTAAACCAGCAAAGGGGAGATCAGTTTCAAAACACAAATCATAGATTTTAAGGCCAGATGGGGCTATTAGATCAAGACAGAAATCTAATCTTTAGGACAATATTACTACTGCAAAGTAAAACAATAGATCATTTTAAATTCAGTACCCTAAGCATTTTTTACTCCATTTGTTTTCTACCTCCATATGTTGCAGGGCTTATGCCACTTGCTATTCACTCTTACAGAGAGTACATGCCCCTTCAGAATGAGAAACACACACACACACACACACTTCTATCGGAGCTTTGACTCTCCCAACTGAGATATTTCATTACTAAAGGACACTGCAGTTGAATCTCTTCAAATGATGTTCCAAATTGAGATATCAATATTTTTCAAACCTTAGTGCTGGCCTTTGAATGTTTAAAACAGCAAGTAGCCAAGCACTCTTCTGAGTGTTCAAAGATTTCTTCATTTGCAATGGACTAAAATTTGGTGTGCAAATCCCACTCCAACCTGGAATTTGTTCAGGATCACCAGAAAGCTAGATTTCCTCACTGCCCAATAATGTCTTTCAAGAAATTGAAGGATTAATTTCTTTGGCTGCTTAGAAATGTTCAAACAAAGTAGTAGACAAAGCTTATCTTACCAATTTTTGGAGTTACCATTAAATGAAATGAAATTTAGATTCAGCTCTGAAACGAATGATTATGTCCCCCCATACAACTTTTAAAATAAAAAGTGTTTATATAAGCAAGTCACCTTTTACTAGATTTTTGTTCTTGAGTTATTAGCATTACAGATATACATAGCAATCAAGGAACAAAGTGAAGGCCTACTATCATCACAGAAGTAGTCATCCAGATGCATAGGTGTATGAATTTTTCAGAGTACAATCAAAAATCTGTTATCCCAATTCTGCTGGGTTGGGTTACAAAGGCTTTAGATAGAATTTCTGCTGAAAACATTGTTTAACTATTGAATGACTGGACTGTACTTATATACATTCTTGAATTTCATGCAAATATTACAGAATATACATCCTGAATCCTTAAAATAAAAAACTGATTTGAGCCTGAGTTACACCCCTCCACACAACAGAAAGGAATCTTACAAGTACCTTTACATGCCCAGCCAAAACAAATTTCATTTCAGGTACCGAATACATGAACAGCTCACAACTGATCCACAGACCAAGAATTTTTCTCAAGAATTTGATTTCAAATTATGAAGAAGAAAACTGTAGGTTTATGGACAATTCCTGAACAGAAGAGGAAAATTTGTCTAAAGGTTACTATAAAAGAAAAAAAATCATGTTACTCAAGTTAACATAGTTACAGTACAAGTGCTAAAGAACTGAAGGAACTACAATATGCTATTTTATCATCTAGTAGATGAATTTTAACTGTCATCCTTCCCCCTCGGGCAAATATAGACATAGTTAACCTGGATGGAAATAGCTTTTCTTCTGTAGTTACACAGTCTTGTTGAAAAACACAAATAAAGTTTTGTGAATTTGGTATGCATTTCAAATATAGAAAAGCGTTCAAATGCAGGAGATTACAAAATTATACTCAATTTTTTTTAAATAGTGAAAGCAGAATCAGATTCCATCATAGTTATAAAAATGAACTGTAAATAGCCGCATGTTCCAGCTTGATAAATCGTTATTGTTTTGAAATGTGATTAAGATTTCATAAAATCCACAAAATACTATGCTAGAGTTTTGTGAAATGTCATGAATTAGTTAACATTTCCAAGATATTATGTCTGAATTTTTTCAAATAAAATCAGATGCATTGTTTCACGTACAATACAGGCATATTATAAACTAGTAAAATTGCTATTTAAACTGAAAATAGTCATGTGAAACAGAAGCTATTTCATAAACACAGGATTTGAGCGTGGAATGGTTTCGATCAGCTAGAGTCTATTGATGTCAAAGTGAATTCGCTTCAGACCTGCCAGTCTCCAGAAAGTGGCATTGATTGTTGATTAGTTCCTATCCCAGAGAAGTATGCAGTTTTCCTTGAGTATTCACGAGGGAAGAGCTCTCTCTCTATTTTCTCAGTATTTAGTCTAGTTAGATGACAGAATTTTACATCCATTAGTGATGTACAGTGGGTATTTCCAGGAAGATTCCTTGAGATTCTTTATGAAAGATTTTATCCAGAAGAAATCCTCTTCCCCCATCCCCCTCCATTGACCCCTCAGTTTGTAGAGAAATAAGATGACAGAATCTGTGTGCTCCAGCCAGAAACATCAGTAAATAAATTGTATACTTCATAGTTACGTTCTGTGTGTGGAGCAGTAGTTTCCAATTTCAGCTTGTTATATCAGAAACACCATCCTTAACAGATGAGTTATGGAGGTCATTTGCAGTTGTTTCAGCACCTGTGTCCTCATTTTTATCTTCCCTCTCAGGTTGTTCTCCTGGCTTCTGAGCAGATTCCACCGCTGTTGTACTCTTGCTGGTATTGCAGCCCATCTTGGTATTAAGCTCCGAAAGCAAGTTAAGCGAATGATGTTTCTGTATGAAAGTCTGAGGTCGAGATCTTATAGGATCCCCGTGCTGTAGGACTGAAGAAGGAAGAGAACTCATAGCTAAATAGCCCTTCCTGTTGCATTGTTAGCAAGAATGTTTGGTTTCTGTGACAACCTACCAATGCTGCCAATCAAGCACTGTATAATAAAGGCCTATAGCATATTGCAGCCAGCAGAATGCAGATTTGCAAGCTAAGAAGCTCTCTTTCATTAGCACTTGTTCTAGCCTGGTAAATCACATTTATCTTGCCCAAAGTATTCTGTTTAATTTTAACTTTAAAAATACCCTGGAGCTTAGTTGCCAGGAAATATTGGCAGGTTGCAGGAAAGAAACCTATGCTGTCACAGCAACAAACTTGTCCTACCTAGTAAATATTTACAGCTTTATATTCTGATAATATCTGAGGTCTGCCACAATATTATTATGAGATGTTTATTTTATACACAGTATATGTCTGAATAGGTTTTTTGTTGATTCAACATTAGAGATGTGAGTCTGAGCACAAGACTTGGAACCAGGAATTATTGAGTTAGACTCCTACCTTTGAATCAGAATTTGTCCCCTTAGAGAAACTAGCAAGAAGCAGTGTACCCAAAACTAGTAAATTGGGATACTTATTGTATTCATGAAGTGTTGTAGAAATAATTGGCCATTTGCAAAGCACTTTTAAAATAAATAAACAACTATAAATAAGGGTTCAATATTGTGATTCATTGAGTGCCCTCATCTCTTGTTTGTCTAGAGATTTGGCCTTCAGGGGCCTGCGTGGACACCTTGGATGAAATTCTCCCACTGCTGTAACCAATGGGACTTTTTGCCATTGATTTCAATGAAGCAGGGTTGAGTGGTGGTAGCAAGTACGTCTATACTACAAGCGCTACAGCTACACTGCTGTAGTGCAGACACTTGCTACAGTGACAGAAGGGGTTTTTCCATTGCTGTAGTAAATCCACCGCTTCGAGAGGCAGGAGCTAGGTTGACGGAAGAATTCTTCCATTGACCTAGAGGTGTCTCTACCGGGGCTTAGGTCGGCTTAACAACGTATCTCAGGCCACACCTGGAGTCTTAGGCTTGGTCTATACTGAAAAGTTATATTGTCATAGTTATGTCAGTCAGGGGTGTGAAAAACCCCACATCCCTGACCAAAATATCTGCATCTACATTGGGGGATTTGTCAGCATAGCTTTGTCAATGGAAGACGGGTTCCATCAAAAATGCTAATTTCGTTTGGGGAGGTGGCATTCCTGCACTGACAAAAACCCCTTCTGTCAGCGTAGGCTGCTTCTATACAACAGAGCTATGCTGGTATAGCCTCCATAGTGCAGACATCCCTTTAAACTAAAGAAAAGTAGGAATGGCGGGGGGTAGGGAGAAAACCAAACAGCTCTCTGCATTAAACTGAACTGTAAATCAGTCTTTTTTTACTGGGGCCTTGAAAGAATCAGTGGCATACTTACAACATATTTTGAAGAGCAAGACTATAGTGTATACCTGAAGCTCAAGCATGCAATACAGAATGTACCAATATTAGGCCTTGTCTAGACTAAGGGGGCTACAGTAAATATGCCTCTGTAGCACCATAGTGCAGACACTTCCGACAGTGAAGGGAGGGACTTTTTCGGTCACTGTAGAACTCCACCTCCATGAGCGACTGTAGTTAGGTCCACAAAAGCAATCTTCTGTCAGCCTAGCTCTGTCTGCACTGGGATTAGGTTGGCACAGCTGTAACACTCAGGAGTGAAGTGCTGTAGCTATGCCGACCTAACTTTTAAACGCAGTCAAGGCCTTAGTCTCCAGCAGGTGCCAAGGAACGATTCAGTTGTATTCAATTATGAAATGCCAACTAGCATTCTATCCCAGCAGATAAAACAAGAGTTCTGAGTAGGCAAGAGTGGCATATAATTTGCTTATAGTAGATGGATGATAGTAATGATCCATCCACTACTAATTACAAGCTAGTAATGCCACAGAGTGCATTAAGACATATTTGGTTTGTTTCTAGGAAAAAAGCTGACTTTTAAAACTGTTCTTAAAGTAAATATATAGTGTAGCACTGCAAATAGCTATGCCAAGTACACTAGAGCGTCAAACTATAGCTGTATAATAGGATAGCATGCACGAATAGTAAGTCTCATAACTGTACAAAAGTTCTATAGAATCCCACAGAGATTCATTTGTTAAGAATATAGTAAGAGATCACATCTCTTCTGTACAATGATTAGATAGCAATATGGGCGTATTGTGCAACAGTGACAATTCTCAAGACTGTTGGGGATGCAAGGTCTGATGGATAATGTGGAAAAGAGGTGCAGACCTGGCCAGAAGTAGTAGTACATAAGGCAAATTTACAACCCAAAGGCATGAAAGACAGAAATCCCAGCCAGTGGAACTGCAAGAAAGAGGGAAAGTTAGAAGGACAGGGTTTTCCCTTGTTGATTAATCAGCACTCGTCAGATTCTAGGGCGATTAGGAGAAAAAAAACCAAAAGGAACAAGTTTAGGAGGAAGGGAGTGAGGACGTTTCTTTGCCAAGCTCTAGCTCTGAAGGCCCTGGTTTCCTCTCACAAGCAGATCTAAGGCCCCACAACACCCAGAAGCAACAGCTGAGTGCAGAACTGGGGGTCAGCACCAGCACACCTAAAAATCCCCACCCATAGCTTTTCTTCCCTAATGAATACAGTCCATGTTTATTGCCACTTTGTCCTGGGAGGACCAGAAGGAAAGGTTTTAGAATAATTATTTTCATATTTCCCATGGCATTAGTCAAGATGGGGAGCCTTTTAAAGTAGCTCACTCAGGGTTAGCATCATGGGTTCAGTATTTCCCAGCCCCTTGCTACTTTCCAGTCTATTTGTGTGGATTTTAGACTTGTACTATATGTGGAAATAGCTTGACAATAGTGGGCATGAATCAAAGTTTATGAAAGTTCAGATTGGGATCCAATAACCTGGGTATCTGGATCAGAGGTTCTGTGCTATATTTTTTCCTCAGTGTAAAATACGCTGTTATCTTCAAGCAGAGGCAGTCTGAACCAACTCTGCAACTACCACTCAACACAATCCAGCTAATGAAGATTTCTCAGAGTGGCAGAGGAAAAGTGAAGTCTCTTGGCCTTTATCATACTCACAGGATAGGAATGTTAAAAACCGTTGCTGCAATAGGTCAGATTTGGAATGCTGTCTCCACTATTGGCCCATATGTATGTTTTAAAACTTTCTGCACATAGCTGGAATAGCCAGACTTTATTCTGAAATATTTTCTAGTCAGTAGCTATAAATGTCTATGTAATATTTGTAAAGGGCTTGGGAATGAATACATGAAGAATAAAATTACTTGAGACCAGGCCTCTCCAATATGAATTTTGAATGTTCAATCCTCCAATTTACAGTTTAGTCAGCTGCCAAGTTTTCCTCTGCCAGAATTTGCTGCGTAGCATTACTATGACCTATATTGTTTATACTTATTAGAACTCAGCTGTCAAACATGAATACATTTGCACACAACTTCTCAGAGAAGTCTTCATTCCTGAGAATTTTCTCTTTCCCAGGGTTGGGGGGGGGGGGAAGGGAGGACAGGAGGGAGAGATGAAGAGAAACTGTTCTTATGAGATAAATACTCTTCTTAGCTAAGATATGCATTGCTTTCTGAATATCAGTTAGAATGCAGGAGTCCCATGAAACCACAAACTTCTGTGTACAGTCAAACAACTATACAAACAAAGATCTAGTCCTTGGGGATCTTGTACTAGTTATTTAATCAAACTGACCCTCTCTCAGTGCCACGTGAGGAAAAAAAATGTGCAAACATTCTCATAATTCTGATGGTACAATATGCTCTGTAACATGCTGCAACACTGAGTATTCTCCTCTTTGTTTCCTCTGGTGTTTGTAAAGCACAGTTGCTAAGTAATTTCTCTATCCATTTAAGTAGACAAAAGAGATAAACATTCTCTTAGATCTGTAGTCAAATAAAAACAGGGAGGTGGTGTTCTAAACTGACCATGAAATGTGGATTCTCATTTGTTTGACTATTATGCATTTCCTTTCAAAACTGGAACTACAGGATGGAAAATTAGTTATGTTGCTATGGAAACAAGAATTGGCTGAAGCCAACCAGAGCCTGGCTGTTGTTGAGAGAGTTGTTGGTAACACATCAATAGATGAAAGGCTGTTTCTATAATATGCAGCAGAAGCAGGGGGAGAGAAGCCAGAAGCTTTAGGTTTGTGAAACAAACCCATTCAGATAACAAAAAAAACCAAAACAAAACAGCTAATACTTCAGAAAATTCCTGACAGAAGGGCAATAAACATCCATGGGACAGACAGCAAATATAATTTTAGGTCACTTACATAAACAGGATAATAATGCTTTCTTTAGTTGAAAAGTTTAACAAAAAAGTCTTCTCCTCCAAAAAAGGGACTGCAATGCAACAAGTAAAATATCTTTTCCCCTTCCCCATGTTGGACACACAAGAGATAATAATGAATTTCAGGTGCTAGGGCAGAATCCTTAAGTGCTAACTTTTTTCAAGTGAAAGACTTTAGAACATGGGTGAGAAAGGAGTAATCCTTATAAGAATGGTCATGTGTGAAGTCCTAACCCACAGAAAGGAAGGACTAAAACATGCTAGCAATGAGAAATTAAAGGAGATATTCCCAAGGAGTACTTGTGTGCTAAAAAGTTGCCAAAGAAAGATCTGCTGATCATAAATGTTGCAGAAACAGTGTGTGGTTAGACAAAGATACTTCTTTAGAAAATTGCCTTAAGAAGCAGAATACTACAGACATCTTGGGGCCTTGTATCTCAATATGCTATTTTTTTCCACTCCTGTTTCAATAGACCCCTACAGCTGTTGGATCATATTAAAGAAGTTCTGTATTAAAATCACAAATGAGTTTGATTCCCCATAGTTTAAATTCCAGGGTATTACTAATTAAGAGGTCTCTTGGTTTTTGGTACTGTTTCTCTCCCTCTACGTGTGAAACTTGCAAGCTGCTAATTGTGTTAGTACATTCTAAGACAGAGTCTGCTCTCAAAGCAATTCTTTGTAACAACAACTACTCACACAGAGAGAGACTCAAAGCAATACACTGTAACAACAGAAACAGCACCCAGAGACTCCCTGCCCTTTTGTTGTATTCATCTTGCTTTGTTATTTGTGATTAAAATAGAGATAGAGGATGTATGTGGATGGATGCTTGGTGTGGATAATAACTGAATGATCAGGGAGGTGCCAGCCTAAGAATCCAGTGTCCATCGGCTGAAGAAGGTGTCAAGTGGAAATAACCAGAGGACCCCCGGAGGGCAGACTGGAATCCACCCAACAGCCTCAAGAATGGGAGAACCAAAGAACAAGATAACATCTAGCAGCACAGAGCCATCAGGAATGTGACATCTGCTGACTGATTCAGCAACAGCATGATGAAGCAATTCCCATAGACTGTCATAGGAAGAAATTCCTATAAAAATGGACTCTAGAAAGTGAGAACTTTGGGGTCTGATTCTGCAAACCAACTTCCAGGAGCAACAGATGTGCATCTGACAAGGCCCTTCTCCCTCCTCATGTCCAGGCCACCTGGCCAGTAGCTTGGCATGAGCAACTCTAAGGCTGGTAAGTAGGATAACAACCTTGCAGAATCTGTGTGTGTGTGTGTGTGTGTGTACGAATGAATGTGTGATTGAATGGAATGTTATAGCTATAACTAACTGCTTACTATGATTCTTTCTGTATTCGCAATAAATGTGGTATTTTGCCTTTTTCCCTTTAATAAGATCCTGCTGGTTTTTATTTTATTGGTATAACACAGTCAACCCACCCTCTTATTTTATTTAAGAAATGAAAGTAGGACTACAGAGTATGTATAAGAATTGAGACACAAACTTTTAAAGTGGTCTCTGATTTTGAGTGCCCCACTTCCTGGGTGCCCAGCTTCAAACAACAAGACGTGATCATCAGTTGCTGAGCTCTCAAAATATGTCTAAAGTAAAAGGGAATTGTGGGCACTGTAGAGAGGGAAAATCTTAGTCTTGGAGATTGATTTTAGGCAAAAGTGCTTGCACCTCTCATAGCCAATCTTATAGTAATATGGAAGTAACCATTTTGTGGAATTTGAATTTTCTGAAGTAACTTCAGTTTCCCTAAATACAGTAATCTGAGACAATTCTACTTCATGCCTCAAAGAAATGAGACCAAAGGTCTCCAAAGGGTGGGAAAGAAGGAAGAATAATGGAAATGCATGCTGAAACCAGATTTCAAAGCAACATAGGCCTATTCTTTCCCTGCAACGGAAATGGAGCTCTGTCTAAAATATATATCTGAGAGTCTAGCATGTAGGGACTCCATCATTAGAAAGGCTTGGAACTAGATGTGCCTCACTTCTAGGGTGACCAGATGTCCCAATATTATCCAGACCCTCCCAATATTAGGGGTTTGTATCATGTAGGGCTATCACCCTCCCCGCTCCCATCCTGATTTTTCACACTTGCTATCTGATCACCCTACTCTCTTCAGGCCTAATATGTAATATGCTAATTAGTTATCTGGAAAGTAGCTTTCCCTAGGGCACAAACATTATGTGCCTTCAGCTCCAGGTATATGTTGCACAAAATACACTACTTTATCCAGATCTCTTGATCAGAGCTGGGTCAGAGGCAGGGCAGCAATCTTAATACAATTGCACATGCACTACCTAAACTACAGCAAGTTTATACAGACATGGAGCAAAAAGGTTTTATTTGCTAAGCATGGAAAAAGAAGAACTGAGGCAGTTGAAAGGGACATAGCCTCTTATAACCTTTGCTCTGAGTGTTCAATGCCATGGAGTGTTCATGCAGTCCCAATGGGCCTTGCTTTTCTAGTCATCCTGAAATTTAGAAGCCTGAGAGGACTTTCCTCATCTCCTCAACCTACCACTGCTCCCAAAATAGGACTATACTGAGGACAGTTTGAAGAAAGATGTATTTTTTTACCTATTAAAACAAAATACTTGAAAAATACTCAGCAAGAACAATTCCTGCATTAACCATTTATACGAATATTTTAATCTAGAAGTTCCATTAAATACAATAGGGACAATTTTTTTTTATAATGGCTAAAAGTTTTGGACTCTTGCTTCAAAATTCTGCTGAATGTAAATGTAAACAATGGCAAGTAAGAATTAAGATCAGTGTCATCTCAAGAGAGGACCTGGAAACCTGTATTTTCTATTCTCTATCTTTAGAGATTACAACTAAATAGTTGTTTTCTCAACTTTAAAAAAAAAGACGAATACTGCAGGCTAAGCAAGGAGTATTGTATAGCACTGAAGTATTAATGTTGTTAAAGGAAGAACCAGTATTCAGTCACCACCTAGTGGGGAGCCTTGGGAGAGCATTTCACAAATCCTGAAGTGACTGGAAATATATACCCAAATCATAATTCATCTACAAGCCAACCTAGTCAAATCTTTCAGCTTGTAGATAGAAGTCAAATACCAGCACTTATGAAATAGTTTGAGGGGGAAGGTCATTTTTGATATGAACCTGTCAACAAATGCAAAGGAGACAGCAGGGCTAAGTGGACAGCGCACTGGTGTGGGAGTCCAGAAACCCAGATTCTTTTTCTGGTTCCACTGTTGATTTGTTGTGTGACGTTGGGCAAGTTGCAACATGCGTGCCTCCATTTCCCTACTTCTGTCCCAATACAAGACCTCTCGTAACAGACATACATAGGAAAAATTCCTTACATAAGTCAGTCTGCTAGCTTGAGGATACAAGCTGCCAGCTTGTCAGGTGCAGTCAGTACCTAGGCAGCTAAATCCTATTGCTTGCACCTACAAGTGGTGGTACAAAACGGTGATAACAAAATTGGAGGCAATTTTTCAAAAATCAGACCCATTATAGATGCATATGCACTGCAGAGAGAAGTGATTTTAATGAGTGATAGATATATGCTTTATAATTCAGCCAGTACATGCTCAGCCAGTTGGATGAGTTAATTGGCTGAGCATTAACTTGACATCACTGTCACCTTCCATTTAACTATAAACAAAAATTTCTCCTACTTAACAAGAGAAACAGTGAAAGCTCCACAAAGGAAACAAATCTGATGTGTGTTGATATCATGTAAGTGTTCCTACCAAATGCAAGGTAATTACATGTAATACTACTGGTAGTGAGACAGGAGTACTTACTATTTTGTTTGTGGTCTTTTGCCGAGTCTTGGATTAACATGGTAATGGTGCTGCTCTGATTCCCTTTCCAACATATGAATCAACGCTCCTCTTCTAATTTACACAAAAGGGGTGCTGCTTCAAGAGAATTCTAAAGCCCTACCTATGTAACAAGTATAATACTCTTTCTTCCTCCTCCCTCAAAAGAATAGATAACTAGACAGGAATAAAAGCAAACTGACTATTGAGGGCCTTTCAAGGGCACCTATGATCTTGGTATCTACATCAACACAACATTCTGAACCGGAGAGAGGGGACCAGGAGATGGCTCGATGCCTAGTTGGCAGCCGGTATCAAGCAGAGTGCCCCAGGGGTTGGTCCTGGGGCCAGTTTTGTTCAACAACTTTATTTATGATTTGGATGATGGGATGAATTGCACCCTCAGCAAGTTTGCAGATGACACTAAGCTGTGGGGAGAGGTAGATATGCTGGAGGGTAGGGATAGGGTCCAAAGTGACCTAGACAAATTGGAGGATTGGGCCAAAAGAAATCTGATGAGGTTCAACAAGGACAAGTGCAGAGTCCTGCACTTAGGACAGAAGAATCCCATGCACTGCTACAGGCTGGGGACTGACTGGCTAAGAAGCAGTTCTGCAGAAAAGGACCTGGGGATTACAGTGGATGAGAGGCTGGATATGAATCAGCAGTGTGCCCTTGTTGCCAAGAAGGCAGACAGCATATTGGGCTGCATTAATAGGAGCATTGCCAGCAGATCAAGGGAAGTGATTATTCCCCGCTATTCGGCACTGGTGAGGCCACCTCTGGAGTATTGCGTCCAGTTTTGGGCCCCCCACTACAGAAAGGATGTGGACAAATTGGAGAGAGTCCAGCAGAGGGCAACGAAAATGTTTAGGGGGCTGGGGCACAACTTATGAGAAAGAGGCTGAGGGAACTGGGCTTGTTTAGTCTGCAGAAGAGAAGAGTGAGGGGGGATTTGATAGCAGCCTTCAACTACCTGAAGGGGGATTCCAAAGAGGATGGAGCTCAACTGTTCTCAGTGGTGGCAGATGACAGAACAAGAAGCAATGGTCTCAAGTTGCAGTGGGGGTGGTCTAGGTTGGATATTAGGAAACACTATTTCACTAGGAGCGTGCTGAAGCACCGGAATGGGTTACCTATGGAGGTGGTGGAATCTCCATCCTTAGAGGTTTGTAAGGCCCGGCTTGACAAAGCCCTCGCTGGGATGATTTAGTTGGTGTTGGTCCTGCTTTGAGCAGGGGGTTGGACTAGATGACCTCTTGAGGTCTCTCCCAACCCTATCTTCTATGATTCTACGACATTAAAAATCCAAATAGAAGGTGGTTTTCATGAGTGCAGGAAGAAAAACAAGGCATGCAACATCTAGTGAGAGAGCTGACCACAGGAGCACTCACCACTAGAACACTGGAAGGGGCAATGCTCAATTTGTAGTGAGAAAGGTGCCACAGCTCAATAGATTTTTTTTTTAACTTTCATAATTGATGCAGTAAGCCCAGAGGTGCAGGGTCTATGAACTGCCAAGCCTAGAAGTGCTGGGGCTCATCTCTGGCACAAATTAAGCACTGGGAAGGGGTATAGGTCAGGGGAGAAGCCAGTCAGCAAGGCCAATAAAGGGTTAAGTGGGTGAACACCACAGTTGCAGCCCTGGCACTGATGTCCAAGGCCACAACCAAAATTTCACAAGGGGAGGGGAGGCTAGCGCCCCCAAAATTTAAATATTGTGGGGGTCTGATCTGTTTCCACTCCTGTGTGTCATTCCCTGTAAGCTGCCCACATACACAAGGGATGACATTAAAATGCAGGTTGGAGTGGCTGCCACAGTGCCTGGCAGCCCATAGAACACTTGACCCCTAACCTCCACGCCCCTCCTTTGTTCAGAGCCTAGCACAAGCAGGCTTCTAGATCCTCTTGTACTGAAACATGCAACTCAAGGCTTACTCTGTGGTAGCAATATTTTGTTAACAAAAGTAGCAAAATAAAAGCTTAGAGAAGGATTCAGGAGCAGGAAGAACCCTGAAGTTACATCTGATGGATACTTAATAGGGACAGCATCTGAGTTAGATAGGTACACAGCCTGGAACTATGTAGTGTTGCTTAAGATGCCTAAAACATTCTGCTATAACCCTGTTTCATTTCCAAAATTATCTTGTGAGCAACGTTTTCACAGAGGCCTCAATCCAGCATTCAATCTTGCATCTGCATTCAACTACATGCTCACTTTTGTAACTGTACTCAACTATGTTACAAAAGCCAAGCAACTAATTTAAAAGACAAGTATATGCACCTTCACATCAGGTATCTTTGCACCAATAATTGAATGGAGGTGTAAGATCACAGGTATTTTTGAAAAATGTACCCCCTTGTGCCTGGGTCTCCTGGAGAGTATCAGTGAGAGTTAACAGTGGTAGCCATGTTAGTCTGTATAAAGAAGTATTAAAGTAATGTTGTGTAGTTCAACACAATAGATGCAGCTCTGGGGACTTGCTGGAATGCTTATGTGTTGTTTCTACTTTCTGTATGTCAGCCATACCATCTTATGGTATAATGACAACACTTTCTACAGCAGGGGTGGCCAACCTGAGCCTGAGAAGGCGCCAGAATTTACCAATGTACATTGCCAAAGAGCCACAGTAATATGTCAGCAGCCCCCCATCAGCTCCACACACACACACACACACACACACACACACACACATACCACTCCCAGCACCTCCTGCCCACCGGCAGCCCCACCGATCAGCGCCTTCTCCTCCTCCCTTCCCGCACCTCCCAGTCAGCTGTTTTGTGGCCTGCAGAAGGTTCGGGGGGCGGGGGGGAAGGGGTAGGAGAGAGGACATGGCAAGCTCAGGGGAGGGCGCGGGAAGGGGTGGAGTAGGGGTAGGGCCTGTGGCAGAGCCAGGGGTTGAGCAGTGAGCCCCTCACCCCCCCCCCCCCCGGCACATTGGAAAGTTGGCACCTGTAGCTCCAGCCCCGGAGTCGGTGTCTATACAAAGAGCCGCATATTAACTTCTGAAGAGCCGCATGTGGGTCTGGAGCCATAGATTGGCCACCCCTGCTCTAAGAAGAAAGATTAATTGCCTACCTTGTACAGCAACTATAGTTCAAAATGTTTTTGAGTGTGTAGGTGCTATAGCCTGCCTTCCTTTCTCACTATTTCAGAGTAATCTCCTTGCAATTCTGAATCAGTTACTCCTGAGGGCATTCTGTGCCAAAAATATTAAAATTCTGTAAACAATATTTTAAAATGCTGCAAGTTTTATTTGTCAATAAATAAATGCAGAGGCTTCAGCATGGCACTGGGGAGCACAGGCCACTGGCTGCACGAGAGTGAGAGATCACCCTGCAGCCTCCCCACTCCCTGGGACATGGACTCAGTGGTAAGTCTGCACTCAACCCTGACACACCACAAGGCCTGAAATACCCTGGGGCCCTGCCCCTTTTCACCAGGCGCACCAGGTGTGGGGCAGGCAGGCTCAACCAGGCAAGATCCAAGGGGCTCAGGGGGGGCGGAATCCAGGTGTGGGGTGAGAGGATTCTGTGGGAGACAATCTGGGTGCAGGCAGCTGAGTGGGGGGGTCTAGGTGTGGGAGGATCTGGATGCACAGAGGCTCATTGGGGGGCTCCAGGTGCAGGGACAGTGGGACTCTGGCTTCCAGGTGAAAGTGGTTGGGGCTCAGCGGAGAGGTCTGGGTGTGAGGATCTCAGCAGGGAGGTCTGGGTGCTGGGGGAGTGGGGCTTGGTAGGGTGGAGATCTGGGTGAAGCTAGTTGGGGGGTCAGTGGCGTTGGGGCTGGATGTGGGGGCTCAGGGTGGTGCAAGGGAGTGAGGCTCATCAGGATGTGGGTTTGAGTGCAGGGAGCTTAGTGGGGGGTGATCTGGGTGCAGGGATGGGGGTCCGGAGGCAGGGAGTCTGGGTGCAGGGGGCTCCACATGCAGGGGTTGAGGTTCAATGGGGTGGGATTTGGGTATGGAAGGCCAGGGCAATCTGGGTATATGGGGTGAGGCTTGCTGGGGTGTCTAGGTATGGAAGGTCTGGATGCATGGGGCTTGGGAGGATGGGGAACAGCTCCCTATACGGTGGACCCCTCCCCCCTCAGCTGAGGAGCAATGGGGGCAGGAAACGGGAAGATGCTGAGGGGAGGTTTCTGGGGGTGGGTCTCACAGCCCCAGCCACTCCTTGCAGGGAAAGAGGAAATCCTGTTCTTTCCCACCTCCAGCCCAGCTAGGATTAGCAGCTGATCCTGGCTCGGGTTGGAGCCTCTGGCTGGGGTGTCCCCAGCCCTGCAGTGATTTACGTCTCTGCCGGCTGCTCCAGGTGCCTGAAATGATGTACCTACCTGTGTGGCTAGGAAGTGGTGCATGACTGCTCTTGCAGCTTCCCTGTCAGAAAGTCATTTTTCTGCGGGAAAGCAAAGCAATCTGTGGGGGACATGAATTCTATGTACCCGCAGTGGCACAGAATTCCCCCAGGAGTAATCAGTAAGGAAACAGAGTGATGCTCAGGCTATTCCTCCCTTTATGCTCTTGGCTGGGAAGCATGAGGGCATACAGAAGGTAGGCCTGGCTACCCCCTACAGAGAGTTCTTGCTAGAACTCCAAATTTGCATGCGTGGACACCAACTTCTTTGGCTGTCCCTCAATGCAAAGATGATATCTGCCAAGGGCATTCATTGGTGCGTTTTTAAGTGGCTGAGTAACCCAATTCTTGCCCTGCAGATTTTCCCACAGAAGTGACAAGTGTAGTCTTGGAGGAGACAATTGTTGGCTGGAGTGTTGTGCCCTTTCTTTCCTCCTTTGTCCATTTTCTGTCTCATGAGCACATCTGTTTTCCTCAAAGTGAGTTGTGGCTTGGTGTATTGTGGGTCGTCACGGTCTTCCGTTCTGCACCAAGTCCTCCCAGTTTGTTCAGTTGATGCTTTTTTTTTTAAGATGTACTTTCAGTATGTCTTTGAAACGCTTCTGCTGCCCTCCGCGAGCCCTTCTTTCCTGACTTAACAGAGAAAAAAGTACTTGCTTCGGGAGGCAAGTGTCAGGCATACGTACACAGTGGGCAGTCCAGAGGAGTTGGTATTTCATGACCTGCACTTCTCTACTGCTGATGTTGGCTGCAGAAAGAACGCTGATGTTAGTGCGTGAACACCAACAGTGTTCTCACCAAATGAAATTAATAGGCAGCAGGTTTAAAACAAGGAAAAGAAAGTATTTTTTCACACAATGCACAGTCAGCCTGTGGAATTCCTTGCCAGAGGATATTGTGAAGGCCAAGACTATAACAGGGTTCAAAAAAGAACTAGATAAATTCTTGGATAGCTCCATCAATGGCCATTAGCCAGGTTGGGCAGGGATGCTACCCCTAGCCTCTGTTTGCCAGAAGCTGGGAATGGACGACAGGGGATGGATCACTTGATTACCTGTTCCATTCATTCCCTCTGGGGCATTTGGCATTGACCACTGTCGGAAGACAGGATACTGGGCTAGATGGACCTTTGGTCTGACCCAGCATGGCCATTCTTATATAAGATAGACAAAACATCTCAAAGAACCATAATAAGTGTACAAGGGAAGCAGCTGTTCTTTCCCCAGTTTATTTTGTTGTTAAGTTTCAAGTCCTTATGTGAAAACTTGTTTAGTCTAATAATGTTCCCTCTCCTTGTAGCAGGCTGAAAAGGAAAGCCTCTATTCCTCTAATTAATTTATGGATAGGATATGCTCAGGGTTTATTTGGACACTAGTAGATTGCAATTTATGAACTTAACAAAATAAGACGGTGAACCGACAAACAGGAAGTATTCAACCATCTAAGCCAGTCTTTGTCTCCTCACCTTAGCAACAGAATGTTGCACTATCAAATACGTCTGTGTTTCTATACACTGAGGAAATGGAACCACAACAATCTGTTCTGCCTTTAGAAACACAAGCTGTGTTTTACTGCCTAAAAAAATAAATCTATCAAACTGATAAATACAATATGGTACTTCACAAACGTGCTTACCCCAATTAGTTTTAAAGGTTTAGATTTTAATTTAAAAAAATTAATGTATTTATATGTTCAAAGCCCAGTACAGACAATAGCCAACAGTCGTATCTCCCTCACAGAATTTTTAAATCAACACCATTTTATGAATTGGGAAACTGAGAAAGATGCAGTGTCTTGCCCCAGGCCACAGAGCAAGTCAGTGAGAGCATGATTAGAATTAAAGGAACTCCTGATTCCCAACCCTGTGCTCATTCCTCCAGACACAGGGAATATGGTCGGATATCTAGTGCATAAATATACATAAATAGTTTGAATTGAGACTGATAAAAACATGTTTTCTGTTATATTAAATTTCTCTTTAAAACCGCCCTTAAGGTCTCGATGAGCTGTTTGTCTGAAAGAGATAAGTTCCATCCATGGATATCTCTTTATGTTCTATAATCCATGCTCTAATAAGAAGCATATAGCAGTAGGGATATCTTACCAACTACCTGACCAGGATGGTGATAGTGACTGTGAAATGCTCAGCGAGATTGGAGAGGCTATTAAAATAAAAAAACCTCAATAATAATGTGGGATTTCAACTATCCCCATATTGACTGGGTACATGTCACCCCAGGATGGGATGCAGGAATAAAGTTTCTTGACACCTTAAATTACTGCTTCTTGGAGCAGTTAGTCTTGGAACCTACAAGAGGAGAGGCAATTCTTGGTTTAGTTCTAAATGGAGCACAGGATCTGGTCCAAGAGGTGACTATAACTGAACCACTTAGTAATAGTGACCATAATATAATTAAATGTAACATCCCTGTGTCTGGGAAAACACCACAGTGGTCCAACACTGTAGCATTTAATTTCAGAAAGGGGGACTACACAAAAATGAGGTTAGTGAAACAGAAATTAAAAGGGACAGTGCAAAAAGTGAAATCCCTGCAAGGTGCATGGAAACTTTTTAAAGACACCATAATAGAGGCTCAACTTGTACGTATACCCCAAATTAAAAAACATAGTAAGAAAACCAAAAAAGGCTAAACAACAAAGTAAAAGAAGCAGTGAGAGGAAAAAAGGCATCCTTTAAAAAGTGGAAGTTAAATCCTAGTGAGGAAAATAGAAAGGAGAATAAACTCTGGCAAATGAAGTGTAAAAATATAATTAGGAACACCAAAAAAGAATTTGAAGAACAGATAGCCAAAGACTCAAAAAGTAAGAGCAAATTTTTTGCTAGTACATCAGAAGCAGGAAGCCTTCTAAACAACCAGTGAGGCCACTGGACGATCGAGATACTAAAGGAGCAGTCAAGGATGATAAGGCCATTGTAGATAAATTAAATGAATTCTTTGCATTGGTCTTCACGGCTGAGGATGCGAGGGAGATTCCCTAACCTGAGCCATTCTTTTTAGGGGACAAATCTGAAGAACTGTCCCAGATTGAGGTGTCAGTAGAGGAGGTTTTGGAACAAATTGATAAACTTAACAGTAATAAGTCACCAGGACCAGATGGTATTCATCCAGGAGTTCTGAAGGAACTCAAATGTGAAATTGCAGAACTACTAGCTGTAGTCTGTAACCTATCATTTAAATCAGCTTCTGTACCAAATGATTGGGGGATAGCTAATGTGACACCAATTTTTAAAAAGGGCTCCAGAGGTGATCCCGACAATTACAGGCCGGTAAGCCTGACTTCAGTACCGGGCAAACTGGTTGAAATTATAGTAAAGAGCAAAATTGTCAGACACAGATGAACATAATTTGTTGGTGAAGAGTCAACATGGTTTTTGTAAAGGGAAATCATGCCTCACCAATCTACTAGAATTATCTGGGTCAATAAGCACGTGGACAAGGAGAATCCAGTGGATATAGTGTGCTTAGATTTTCAGAAAGCCTTTGACAAGGTCCCTCAGCAAAGGCTCTTAAGCAAAGTAAGCTGTCTTGGGATAAGGTCCTCTCATAGACTGGTAACTGGTTAAAAGATAGGAAACAAAGGGTAGGAATTAATGGTCAGTTTTTAGAAGGGAGAGAGGTAAATAGTGGTGACCCCCAGGAGTCTGTTCTGGGACCAGAACAGAGGCCTGGGTAGGGACCGTCGAATAGTGGAAGTCAACGAATGGCTACGCAGGTGGTGTCGGAGAGAAGGCTTTGGATTCTTTGACCATGGGATGGTGTTCCATGAAGGAGGAGTGCTGGGCAGAGACGGGCTCCACCTTACGAAGAGAGGGAAGAGCATCTCTGCGAGCAGGCTGGCTAACCTAGTGAGGAGGGCTTTAAACTAGGTTCACCGGGGGAAGGAGACCAAAGCCCTGAGGTAAGTGGGAAAGCGGGATACCGGGAGGAAGCACAGGCAGGAATGTCTATGACGGGAGGGCTCCTGCCTCATACTGAGAATGAGGGGCGATCAGCAGGTTATCTCAAGTGCTTATATACAAATGCACAAAGCCTTGGAAACAAACAGGGAGAACTGGAGGTCCTGGTGATGTCAAGGAATTATGATGTGATTGGAATAACAGAGACTTGGTGGGATAACTCACATGACTGGAGTACTGTCATAGATGGTTAAAAACTGTTCAGGAAGGACAGGCAGGGCAGAAAAGGTGGGGGAGTAGCACTGTATGTAAGGGAGCAGTATGACTGCTCAGAGCTCCGGTACGAACCTGCAGAAAAACCTGAGTGTCTCTGGATTAAGTTTAGAAGTGTGAGCAACAGGAGTGATGTAGTGGTGGGAGTCTGCTATAGACCACCGGACCAGGGAGATGAGGTGGATGAGGCTTTCTTCCGGCAGCTCGCGGAAGCTACTAGTTCGCATGCCCTGGTTCTCATGGGTGACTTTAATTTTCCTGATATCTGCTGGGAGAGCAATACAGCGGTGCATAGACAATCCAGGAAGTTTTTGGAAAGCGTAGGGAACAATTTCCTGGTGCAAGTGCTAGAGGAGCCAACTAGGGGGGGAGCTTTTCTTGACCTGCTGCTCACAAACCGGGAAGAATTAGTAGGGGAAGCAAAAGTGGATGGGAATCTGGGAGGCAGTGACGATGAGTTGGTTGAGTTCAGGATCCTGACACAGGGAAGAAAGGTAAGCAGCAGGATACTGACCCTGGACTTCAGGAAAGCAGACTTTGACTCCCTCAGGGAACGGATGGGTAGGATCCCCTGGGGGACTAACATGAAGGGGAAAGGAGTCCAGGAGAGCTGGCTGTATTTCAAGGAATCCCTGTTGAGGTTACAGGGACAAACCATCCCGATGTGTCGAAAGAATAGTAAATATGGCAGGTGACCAGCTTGGCTTAACGGTGAAATCCTAGCGGATCTTAAGCATAAAAAAGAAGCTTACAAGAAGTGGAAGGTTGGACATATGACCAGGGAAGAGTATAAAAATATTGCTCGGGCATATAGGAATGAAATTAGGAGGGCCAAATCGCACCTGGAGCTGCAGCTAGCGAGAGATGTTAAGAGTAACAAGAAGGGTTTCTTCAGGTATGTTGGCAACAAGAAGAAAGCCAAGGAAAGTGTGGGCCCCTTACTGAATGAGGGAGGCAACCTAGTGACAGAGGATGTGGAAAAAGCTAATGTACTCAACGCTTTTTTTGCCTCTGTCTTCACGAACAAGGTCAGCTCCCAGACTGCTGTGCTGGGCATCACAACATGGGGAATAGATGGCCAGCCCTCTGTGGAGAAAGAGGTGGTTAGGGACTATTTAGAAAAGCTGGACGTGCACAAGTCCATGGGGCTGGACGAGTTGCATCCGAGAGTGCTAAAGGAACTGGCGGCTGTGATTGCAGAGCCATTGGCCATTATCTTTGAAAACTCGTGGCGAACGGGGGAAGTCCCGGATGACTGGAAAAAGGCTAATGTAGTGCCAATCTTTAAAAAAGGGAAGAAGGAGGATCCTGGGAACTACAGGCCAGTCAGCCTCACCTCAGTCCCTGGAAAAATCATGGAGCAGGTCCTCAAAGAATCAATCCTGAAGCACTTGCATGAGAGGAAGGTGATCAGGAACAGCCAGCATGGGAAGGTCATGCCTGACTAATCTAATCGCCTTCTATGATGAGATTACTGGTTCTGTGGATGAAGGGAAAGCAGTGGATGTATTGTATCTTGACTTTAGCAAAGCTTTTGACACGGTCTCCCACAGTATTCTTGTCAGCAAGTTAAAGAAGTATGGGCTGGATGAATGCACTATAAGGTGGGTAGAAAGTTGGCTAGATTGTCGGGCTCAACGGGTAGTGATCAATGGCTCCATGTCTAGTTGGCAGCCGGTGTCAAGTGGAGTGCCCCAGGGGTCGGTCCTGGGGCCGGTTTTGTTCAATATCTTCATAAATGATCTGGAGGATGGTGTAGATTGCACTCTCAGCAAATTTGCAGATGATACTAAACTAGGAGGAGTGGTAGATACGCTGGAGGGCAGGGATAGGATACAGAGGGACCTAGACAAATTGGAGGATTGGGCCAAAATAAATCTGATGAGGTTCAATAAGGATAAGTGCAGGGTCCTGCACTTAGGACGGAAGAACCCAATGCATAGCTACAGACTAGGGACTGAATGGCTAGGCAGCAGTTCTGCGGAAAAGGACCTAGGGGTGACAGTGGACGAGAAGCTGGATATGAGTCAACAGTGTGCCCTTGTTGCCAAGAAGGCCAATGGCATTTTGGGATGTATAAGTAGGGGCATAGCGAGCAGATCGAGGGACGTGATCGTCCCCCTCTATTCGACATTGGTGAGGCCTCATCTGGAGTACTGTGTCCAGTTTTGGGCCCCACACTACAAGAAGGATGTGGATAAACTGGAGAGAGTCCAGCGAAGGGCAACAAAAATGATTAGGGGTCTGGAACACATGACTTATGAGGAGAGGCTGAGGGAACTGGGATTGTTTAGTCTGCGGAAGAGAAGAATGAGGGGGGATTTGATAGCTGCTTTCAACTACCTGAGAGGTAGTTCCAGAGAGGATGGTTCTAGACTATTCTCAGTGGTGGAAGAGGACAGGACAAGGAGTAATGGTCTCAAGTTGCAGTGGGGGAGGTTTAGGTTGGATATTAGGAAAAACTTTTTCACTAGGAGGGTGGTGAAACACTGGAATGCGTTGCCTAGGGAGGTGGTGGAATCTCCTTCCTTAGAAGTTTTTAAGGTCAGGCTTGACAAAGCCCTGGCTGGGATGATTTAAGTGGGGATGGGTCCTGCCCTGATATTCTATGATTCTATGATTCTATGACCAGTCCTATTCAACATATTCATAAATGATCTGGAAAAAAGGGGTAAAGAGTGAGATGGCAAAATTGGCATATGATACAAAACTACTCAAGGCAATTAAGTCCCAGGAAGACTGCAAAGAGCTACAAAAGGATCTCTCAAAACTGGGTGATGGGCAACAAAAAGGCAGACGAAATTCAATGTTGATAAATGTAAAGTAATGCACTTTGGAACACAATCCCAACTACACATATAAAATGATGGGTCTAAATTAGCTATTAGTACTCAAAAAGATCTTGGAGTCATTGTGGATAGTTTTCTGAAAACATACACTCAATGTGCAGCGGCAGTCAAAAAAGTGAACAGAATGTTGGGAACCATTAAGAAAGGGATGGATAATAAGACAGAAAATATCATATTGCCTCTATGTAAATCCATGGTATGCCCACATCGAGAATACTGCCTGCAGGTGTGGTCGCCCCATCTCAAAAAAGATATATTGGAATTGGAAAAAGTTCAGAAAAAGGCAACAAAAGTGATTAGGGGTATGGAATGGCTGCCATGTGAGGAGAATTAATAAGATGGGACTTTTCACCTTGGAAAAGAGATGACTAAGTGGGGATATGATAGAGGTCTATAAAATCATGACTGGTGTGGAGAAAGTAAATAAGGAAGTGTTATTTACACCTTCTCATAACACAAGAGCTAGGAGTCCCCAAATGAAATTAATAGGCAGCAGGTTTTTAGTAGTCATTTCTGCAACCAGACAACTCTTCCTGTAGCGGTCTACTCCCTTGTGTTGTAGTTTATATATCATGTATTCAGGCCTGGTCTGGGCTGCAAGGCCAATGCTCTCTCTCACTGATCCAGTGCAAGGCGAGTTCTACAAGGCAGCCTGCACCTGCCAGTAGCTCAGAGAGACATCCCCTCTAAAACATGCCTACCAGAAGGCACTGCACAAAGCCCAAACAGTGTTCATTAGGGAACAGCATGCTTGACCAGTCCTCCTTCCTGCTGCTTATGAGAGAGACAGCAGGAAGCCCTGAGCAGCCTCCCCGATCAACCCATCTGCTTATATTATGGGGATGTAGCACTAAAGTGGTTAGAGAAGGGGTCTTGGAATCAAAATGTAATTTTAATACATCTGGGATTCATTATAACCAATCTATAAAAGAGCACTGTAAGCTCAGCTGGTATAGGGATATCCAACTGGATTCTATCCATCTTGTCTTTCACAAACAAGAAGAAAGATCTATATATTAACTTGCTACAATTCTGTTTTAGATCCTCAAGGCAGAATCTATTTATTCCATACATTAAAAGAAAAGTACTATTTTGGTCTGTAAATGAAGTAACTCTGATTTGGAAGATATGAGGAGTAACAAAGGGCTACCTACTTGCAGTCAGAATGTACACTAACTTCTCCATGTAGATAAGCCCTTGAAGTGATGCTGTCCTGTCAGCTCTACAGATTTTCAGAGCCATCTGTGGGTCTACAGAGAAGACCCCGAGTCTATGGGGGAAACCCCCTGGTTCTGTCCTCTCATTCCCATCACTCCTGAGGATAGCAAACCAATCAGAGCTGCTACAGGGTGACAAACCCTCTGGTCCCTCAGGCTGCATAGGGTACAGAGGTCTATCCCCTCTCCCCACCCCCCAACATAAACAAAAGACCGAGGCTAGTGAATAGCTCAGTCTGCTGCTACCTACTGGCTCTATAGTTCTTTGTGGTCTCCAGCCCTCCTTCCCCCCGCCTTTTTGCTCTTAGGGCAGAGCTCTCCATCTTACCTTGGGAGTCTTCTAGTAAAGGCCCTGACTGCCTATTCTACAGGCCAGTCTCAAGAGCCTCTCTTCCTTCCTAGCTTTTTGGGGTATCCAGTTGCTCTCCCCCCACCAATGTCCAATATTCAAAAAGTTGGGGCCTTAACATCCCCCACTCCACAGAGACTGCTCTAGGATCTTCGGGGGAATGTGCACTGCTCCCTCACCCAGGAAGGCCCAGCCCAGAGTGAGCCCAGTGACCTATTCCAATGCTGCTGGCCTAGGGTAGCTCCTGCCTACTCGCTGGGGAAAGGCCCTATCACTAGGAGTCCCTGTCCACAGGGATGTAATTTCCCCAGGGCCAGCAGGGTAGGAGCTGGCTGAGCTCAGTCTGCCCTCTAATCCTACAGAAAGGATGCCGAAATGTTCAAGGCAAGGGGACGCAGCCCCATCACAGCCATCTCCCCCTTTCCAAGCTTCCAAACACTGGAGATGGAGGGGCAGCTGGGTATCCTCTGAAGACAGGATGAAAAAGGGAAAGGCAATCAGGGCTTTCCCTAACGGATTTCTAAGGTAAGAGGAATAATTAGGTCTGTGGGTTCAGTACCACTGGCACATGAGGGAGGAAGCTGAGGCAGTGGGGTTCCTCCGCAGCTGCCTTTTTCAGGGGAAGCTGAGGACTCTGGGAGCCTCAGCTTCTGATGTGGGCCTTATAGGCCCTCCTGTGTGGGTGCAATGGGGGGCTTCTGGCTGATGGGGGTGGAGATAAGGACAGGAGCAGACATAAGCCAAGGGTGTTTATTGGAAACATGGGACTCTCACTAATAAATGCAAACACCATCCTTTCTTTGGGCTTTGCCTATAAACAATAGGGCCTGTGATGTGTATTCCCTCTGCTCATGTATCTTGAGCTATTTCTGTAGGTGATGGGAGGTGTGCATTGAATGACTAATGTGAAAGAGGAGATGTGATCAGAATGGGTACATACATGTAGGAGCAAGTGTGGACATGGGTGTATAGAATGAATGGCTACATGTATTCAGTGTCTGGTGCAGAATGGGATAGGTAGAGTAGGCTTTGGGGGAGTATGTGTGTAATGAGCATCAGTGGCGGAGACAGGCTGGAGTGGATGCTAGTTCAGATGTATGTGATGCATGAAATGGGTGGAAGTACGACAAACAGGCAATGAGTGTGAACTTGGGTGTGTATGCAAATGTATGAAAATTAGATCATAGTCAATCACAGTCAAGTCAATCTATCACCACACCTGCCAACATTCACAAGGGGGAGGTGAATGTTGGCAGGTGTGGTGATAGATTGGGTTGTACTTAAATATTTTTTCTTTAAATAAGTTTTCCACAGTATTCCCTATATTTAGTCTAAAGAATACCAAATTGTATAGTTTCAATTTGCTCATTTGCACTAGACTTGTTTTAGGTTGCTTTTCTTCAAGTATCTTTTTTGGCATGGCCTCCAAAAGGAATCTGTATTTTGTCTAGAAGATTTGCATTGGGTTTGTTTAGTCTGGAAATGAGAAGACTGAGGGGAACAGGATAACAGTTTTCAAGTACATAAAGGTTACAAGAAGGAGGGTGAAAAATGATTCTCTTTAATCTCTGAGGATGGAACAAGAAGCAATGGGCTTAAATTGTATGAAGGGAGGTTTAGGTTGGACAACTTCCTAACTGTCAGGGTAGCTAAACATTGGAACAAGTTGCCTAGGGAGGTTATGGAACTGCTGTCATTAGAGGTTTTTAAGATCAAGTTAGACAAATACTTGTCAGAAATGGTCTAGTCCAATGGTTCTCAAACTGGGGTCCGCGAGGGCACTCCAGGGGGTCTGCGAGTCATGTCTGGGGCCACTGGCTCCACTGATCAACTCCTCTCCCTCCCTCCTGCACATTGCGGAACAGCTGTTTATTGGCATGCAGGAGGCGCTGGGAGGGGAGGAGGAAAGAGGCAGGGGTGGAGCATTCCCAGGGAAAGTTAGAAGCCAGCGTGGGGGTCTGTGAAATATTTTAAATCAAAATGGGGGTCCTCAGGTTGCTAAAGTTTGAGAAGTGCTGGTCTAGTCATTATGTAGTCCTGCCTTGAGTGTAGGGGACTGAACTAAATGACCTATGGAGGTCCCTTTCAGTCTTACTTACAATTTGGATTCTAGAATCAGAAGTGAGACACACTTTAGTGTTACTGCAGTGTAGAGTTATGTAAGAGCCACACCACTCATCCCATCTGTGAAAGGGACATCGTTGATCATTATTTCTGCGTACCCTGGGGCATTAGGACTTGATACATTTGTCAAACTGTCTGTAAAGTCTCACTACCATGAGTACCAACCTCAGGGCAGTGTGTTACAAACCAAGGCACAACCCCAAACTGGTTGGGGGTTCAATACTTAGATTTCACCAACCAAGCATAGCAGGGAAGAGTGTCTGTGCATGTCTCCTCTTCATGGGTTGGGGAAGCAATCAACAAAGTCTCTTATCCTGTTGTTCCACAATGGCTTGTCCGGAGTTTATAGGCCTTCTTTTGTTGAAGAGGAGATGACAACTTTTGTGGTAAACTAGCCTTTCATACTTGGTAATGCTTCTCTCCTGACTGTGGAGGTTTACAGTTTTAAAGCCAACACAAATATTATAATATTTGTATCTCATGTTATAAGGTAAGTGAAATGAATGTATGTAGCAACTCACAAGCATTTCATCAAGCCTTAAAATAGTTATTAGATTTATAAAAATGTGTTAACAATAGTAACACAGGCGAGCCAGATTAGTTTCCAGCTATGCATCTGTCAGTGTTCAATGAGGCCTTGGGGACTTGGCATGCACTGGCACCTGGTTTGCCAGCCTCACAGCATTATTTTGCTACACAAGAGATTTCTTCATATTTCTGCTAGTATGAAAGTGGTTTGGCAACTGATTGTCTCAACTGGTCTTCATTATACTCGCTTTAAATACATTTGTGTAAAATGCACAATTCTGTCCTAAACATAAGCTGAATCAAGGGGGAAGGGCTCCACTGACAAAATTGTTAGAATACTTGCTCCTACTGCTGTAGTACCCATATGTAAATGGAATTTGATAAAGCAAAAACTAACTCAGTACATAATTATGTTTTTCAGTTGCAGATGAAAATAATTTGGACAACACTAAGGCAAGTGTGATTTGAAAATATCCATTAGTCTTCCTGATAATGCCATTAAACAAGAGCATTGAATGCATACAAAGCATCCAGAACGGTTATATTATGACATATTTCAGCATTTATTTAATACTATATTTGATAATATTATAGCAAGCGGTGGCACCTGAGCCATCATAAACTCAACTGTGAGAGAGAAGAAAACCAGAAATATAAAACTGCTCTAAGTATGGATTGCTAGGATTTTATTACTTTCTTGCTAGCAGGGACTGTCCTTTGACAAGATGTTAAATACAAATCTAGAAGCACAGTAGAATTATTTGGAACGAGACTAATAGCCAGGAAAATATGAAGGGAAAGAGAAATGCTCTTAAACATTTTCAATATATATTGTTTAAATTGTACAGTAATTTTTCAGCATCGGCTCCAACCCATTAAATGCAATGCACATGACTGTACTCCCTCCAGATAATCACTTAATTTCTTATTTTGATATAGGCAATCTAAACAGTAACGTACCAGAGTTTGACAGGCCAAGCTTAACAATATGCCTGGGTAAGCTAACTCAGTGGTTCCCAAACTCAGGGCACTGCTTGTTCAGTGAAAGCCCCTGGTGGACCGGGCCAGTTTGTGTTTACCTGCCGTGTCCGCAGGTTCGGCCAATCGCGGCTCCCAGTGGCTGCGGTTCGCCACTCTTGGCCAGTGGGGGCTGCGGGAAGTGGCGCGGGCCGAGGGACATGCTGGCCACTCTTCCTGCAGCCCCCATTGACCTGGAGTGGCGAACCGTGGCCAGTGAGAGCCGAACCTGCGGACATAGCAGGTCAACAAACCAGCCCGCCCTGCCAGCGGCTTTTCCTGAACAAGCGGTGCCCCTAGTTTGGGAACCACTGGGCTATCTGGAGACTACACCTGGGACCTTTGGATCTAGAAGCACGAGCCTCTACTTCTTGATCAAGACGACCAAGACCAGAACCATGAACTGGGAAGCAGTAACAGACTCAGTCTATGTATGGTCCGGCTGCTGGAGGGGGACAAAGTCACTACAGTGTTACCCTGGGTTACACAAGGTTTGACATAATTCATTATAGGTATTTGCCTAACAGACGCTCACCTTTATACTGATTTAGAATCACAGGCAGGATGTAGAGTTCAATTTTGGGGTTCCTCTTCCAATCCTCCTCACCCCTAGCATGCTTGCACATTGACTACAGACCAAAGAATTGTGAAGATTTATACCCCAATAAGTCTCATTAAAATACCATGTAGATTCTCTAGACTTTAAAACACAATGTAATGTCACCTCACCTGAATTTTTGTTTTCTTATGAATTATAAGCAGCTGCTACAATAGCTTCTACATCTAAGAAGAGTCATTCACCATAACCCTTTTTAACAAATTGCAATATGCCTCTTTGCTATCTTTTCCAATCCAATGAGCTATTCAAAAATCTGTTACTGAGCTAATAATTTCATCATTTCATTTCAGGATTGTGGTGTAACCTCTTCAGCTCTAGGGCTACGTATTTGGGTTTTTTTTCTTCTTCTTCTTCTTCCAGTTACTGTCTGTTTACTAGTCTGTTTCTGAGAGAGGGTAATAGAAAAGCTAGCAATGTTTCCATTTTTAACATCTAATCTTTGGTCTACCTTCTGAACACTGAAAAAAACAGATTTAAATTCTTTAGCGAAGTCCTGTTCCTGGGTTATTAAATTCCTTCCAGTATCTCTTAGTGGTCAGATGTCTTTTCGCAGTCCATTTATTTAAAGAAACTCACTGGCTTTATTCACTTCCTAGGTAATCCTTTTTTTCTCACAATACATTTTGGATTTATTGATTCATTTTTACACCCTTTTAGGTCTGATTCATAATCCTCTTCATCCCCTTTTGACATGTACAGTATACCATGACAAGGTGTTCCTTCTTTTCCTTAATACAATCTACGAATACTTTATTCACATTGAGTAGACAAAAGGCAGTCAGAATCAGTGATATGTGCATTTCCAGGATTTGGTGTTCATGTGAATTTCCATATCAGATCAGACTAATGGTCCATCTAGGCCAGTAACCTGCATGATACTGGTCAATACCAAATTCTTCAGAAAAAAAGTGCTAAAACTCATAATTATCCATTATGGAACAACTGGCCCTTACAGAAAGTGTCTTCAACACCAGACAATTATAAGCAATGCCTCATACCGTGAGGCATTATATCCCTGATACATTGTTTACTGGGGGGGGGGTGTACGGAAAGGGAGATGAACTTGCACCCTTTCCTTCCCCCACTGAACCACAAAGGGAAGAAAAAAATGAAATTGTGAGATTGTCAAAGCTAACTGAATTTTGAAAAACATTTGGAAAACTTAGTTTTGAAAAAAGCCATTTCCCAACAAAAATATTGTTTTGAAAAATTTTTACTACCTCTAATTTGTATGTCTTATGTAAAAAGGTGTTTGTTTATTGGCATGGATGTGTAAACTTTTATTTTCTACTAAAATTGTGGCCCTAATGATTGTGACAAATATGGCAATTTCCTTTAATAGCTTTGGGAGAGCTTTCTGTATAAAGTTTGTGTATCACTGTGGGCCAGGGATTCTATGTAACTTCATGGGGGAGGGTATTCACAGCTCCTCCAGGAACTAAGAACAATGGGGTCTGATTAGACAAATTCACTCAGGTTGCAACACCTCCAGAGAAGTACCACCACCATGAAGTGGTGAAGCATCATGTGGAGAGGCTCACACATACTCGTTCAAACTGGATTATCCAGAGATCAAGAGACACTTTTGGATAAAGACCCTGAGTTTAAATTGGCTCAAGGCCTTTTTCACTCAGCAAATTGACAGGGCATTCTGTCCAATGGCGGGGGGAGGGGGCGGGGGGTGGTACACAATGCTTCCTGGGAAGGGTTGGAATGACTTTTGGCCTACTGAGGCTCCATAAGACTCATGGATGATTTCTAATAAGCTTTTAGCATTCATATAGGAACTTCTTGTATGTTTTCTCTACAATGCTTTCACCTTAAGAATAAAGGTGCTTGCTCATGTGGTAATTTATCACTGATGGCAATTATAGCTGTTCATAGCCTTCAAAGAGAAAGCACAGTGCAGACACTGGCCAGTTTAGGCACTCTAGCATGCTTGGAATACCACAGTGTAGGCAGTGAAATGTGAAGCCTGGAAAAAACCACCAGGGACAGGGAGGGAAGAAGGCCTCTCTGCCCAAGTGAGATCATGGCTGAGGAGCTAGAGGCCTAGGGTGGGTGTCCTCCAGAGGTCATGGAAGGGGAATACAGGTGCAGTTGCCTTGGATTGTGACAATGTTGTCTTGTGCAGGGAGTATTACAGGTTAATTATAGGTACAGTCAAATTACAGTCAAATGTATGAAGAAAAAAATCTAACTGTCATGACCCTTTTTTAAAAAAAGAAATCCCAGTCCTTCCCCTCTTTCCTCACATCTTCTGTAACCCATCCCTAGGTGAGAACCCAAGGTTAATTGTGGAGAGCTGGTCAGGCTTTTACATTGACCAGCTGGTAACCACCCATGTCCTCACACCATCTGATTCCATTGTGCTTATTGAGATAAATGAGTCAGTATCAACTTTATTTAAAAAAAATCAAGCTGGGCTATTATTAATATTAAACTAAAACCAAAGTAATACAACTATTAAAACAAGGTCAAATTAATAGGTTGGTCTCAGTATTCAGTGTTTTCATTAGTGACGTGTATAATGGAGTAGAAGGGGTTGTAAGCATTTTGGAGGACAGGATTAGAATTCAAAAGAAACTTGACAAATTGGAGAATTTATCTAAAAATCAACATCATGAAATTCAATGGAGACAAGTGTAAAGTACTCAACTGATGAAGGGAAAAAAATCAAATGCACAAATACAAAATGGGGAATAAATGCATAGGCAGTAGTACTGCTAAAAATAATCCGAGAGGTTATAGTAGATCACAAATTGAATATGGGCCAATGTAAGGCCATTGTAAAAACCAAAACCAAAAAAAAAAAAAAACCACTAGGCATTCTAGGATCTATTAACAATAATGTATATAAGACATGAGGTAATGTTTCACTCTACTTGGCACTGCTGGCACCTCAGCTGGAATATAGTGTCCCATTTTGGGAGCCACACTTTAAGATGGACAAACTGGAGAGTCCAGAGAAAAGCAACAGGTCAGGTTTTCTAACCTAGTCTATGAGGAAAGGTTAAAAACTGGGCATGTTTAGTTTAGAGAAGAGATGACTGAGTGGGGACCTGATACAGTGTTCTAATGTATTAAGGTATTTTATAAAAGAGGATGCTGCTCAATTGTTCTCCATGTCCACTGAAGATAGAAAAAATTAGTAATTGGCTTAATCTGCAACAAGGGAGATTTAGATTAGATGTTAGCTACAAGTGTTTTTTCCTATAAGGTTAATTAAGTACTGGAATAGGTTATCAAAGAGAGGTTGTGGAATCCCAGTCAGCAGGTGCCGCTGGGCTGGGTCTGTCAAGGATTAAGTAACCAAGGCAAAAACCATAGCCAGCCAGCCACTGCGCCATGCCCACCAGTGCCCCGCTTTCCCTAGACACTCCCTATTTCTTAGCAAGTCAGATATCAAGGATTGTTTAATCTCCCTCCCAGGTACATAAAAGTGTGCAGGGGGCACACCAATACATGGTTATTAGTAGGGGAAGACAGGGGTGAATGAAGGACAACTAGAATAGCTGCCATGAAATATACAAGATACTTAAAGTTTTGTCAATTTCAGCCTCCGCACTCTGCAGGACACGGACACTCAGAAAACAAAAAGAGATCTGAGCCCCTATGTCCTAAAGATATTTCAGGTGTTTAATTCCAAATATAAAGAGGGTGGAATGAAAACTACTATTTCTTTCAAAGGAGGCACAATAGTTTCCCTGAATATCCAGTTTTCCCCTCCAGTCCCTTTGGGGTTTTGTCTATGGGGCTATTTGCTTTACCTGTGAATCTTTAGTTGTTTTACCAAAATTGCTTTGCCCAAAATAAACCCCGATCATCAGAACACATCTTCCCACCATGTTCTCCATGTTTCTTGGTTTTTTTTTAAACAGTAACATTTCAAAGAGGATCTGCAAACAGTTTGGACATCACAACCATGATCCTCTGCTGGGGAGGGAATGGGATAGATTTGAACCTGGAAATGGTTCCTGATTTTGATTGTATTTTTTGTGTATTATATTATTGAAGATCGCCTCATCCAGGGGGCAGAAAAGAACTGCCCAGGCTTTGGTACCCCACCCCAACAACCTTGAGTGAAATTAACAAGAAAGCCAGAAATAGCTCCTCATTGGGATTCAGACTGCAGTGTGAACAGCTAAATTTAAACTGTTTTTATGCAGACAGCAGGCATCCTGGGGAGGCTTTTTCCTCGGCCAGTCCCCCTGGTCCCTGCTACAAGCTAGAGGGGAGCTGCTGCAACCCCTGGTGGGGGAGGGGGAACAGGGAGCCTAGCCAAGTCGGGCAGCCTGGCTGGAGGAGGAGGGAGGAGAGAAACCAACCTGACAGTGAGTTTTCCCCTTCCACTGGCTTTTATTAGCTCTGGATTTAAGCTGTGCAGTAAAATGCCTATTGTATTCTGCCCCTGCCTTGATCTCACCTCCCCGCCCCCAACAACTGTGAATGAAATTAACAAGGATGCCAGAAAGAGCCCGGAATCCCAGTCTGAACCAGGGAGGAAGCAGCAAGTTTAAACTGTTCCTATGCAGACAGCAGGCACCCTGGGGAGCCTTCTCCCTCAGCTAGTCCCCCTGCTTCCTGCTACAAGCTAGAGGGGAGTCACTGCAGCCCCTGGTGAGTGCGAGGGTTCAGGGAAGCACTGAGCCTAGCCGCCTCCGGCAGCCTGGCTGGAGGAGGAGGGAGGAGAGAAACCAATGTGACAGTGAGTTTTCCCCTTTCACTGGCTTTTATTAGCTCTGGATTTAAGCTGTGCAGCCAAATGGCTATTGTATTCTGCCCCTGCCTTGGTCTCACCTTCCCCCCTCCCCCGCTCCGGGCAACAATCCTGAGTGAAATTAACAAGGAAGCCAGAAATAGCCCCAATCCAGGGTTCAGACTGCGGAGTGAACAGCTCAGCTAAATTTAAACTGTTCTTATGCAGGCAGCAGTCTACCTGGGAAGGCTTCTCCCTCAGTCAGTCCTCCTGCTCCCTGCTACAAGCTAGAGGGGAGCCCCTGCAGAGTGCGGGGACGGGGAGCCCCTGTAGGAGCCGCTGCAGAGTGCGGGGAACGGGGAGCCTAGCCACCTCTGCAGCCTGGCTGGAGGAGAAGGAGGGAGGACAAGGAGAAAAATGTGACAGTGAGTTTTCAGGCTTATTCCAATAGTAAAGTTTTATTACAGACAGTACTCATAGTAGTAATAGCTAAGTCATGCAATAGTAGGGATCCATGAAGTATGTAGGAGAGGTGGATTGCTCCTGATTGGACTGTGCAGGTAAGAAATGTAACTTACTTACACCCCGGGCCCCACCTCTTCCCCCTGAGGCCCAGCCCCTGAGAGTGGGACCTGTACGGGTAAGAGCTGTATTTTACTTTCACCCCTGGAGAAGACGCACATGTAAGGTGAGGTGGTGGCCTTGGGAGGGGACGGGGAATAGGCGGGAGGGGGCCATGGGGTGAGAAGAGGGGGTGGGGGGAATTTGGGACATGCAGGGCTGTGGCGGCTAGAGAAAGAGGTGACTTTCCCCAGCTCCAGCTGCCAGGGAGAGATGGCCCTCCTTCCTAGCCTCAGGTCTGTGGCAGGGGAGAGAACACTCCTTGCTAGCCCAAGGGCTGCCACGGTGGGGGAAGAGAGCACATCCATCGCATTAGAAAGGTAGACTACTGATATTAAAATATGAGTTGTGCGCTTCTATTTGTAGAACAAAACAGTTATTTTTAAGATTTTTTAATATAGCGCTTTTATCCAAAGTGCTTTACAATAGTTAGCTAACGGTACAAACAACATTTGGAAAGATCATTAAGTGGCCTGCCAAGACCCTCCGCAATTTTCAAGTGGACCGTGGAAAAAAAAGTTTGAGAACCACTGATCTAAAGAGTTGGCTGCCCTTTTGGTAAAATTCTTTGGTTCGGGTATACAACCAATCAAAAAAAGCCCCACAATCAAATCTTACTTGAGCTCATTTAAAAAACACTGAAAATAAGTCATCATCTAGTATTTAACAATGACCTCAGAGCCAATAATAAAGCTTCTGCCTTATACTTCAAAACTTGTGTAATGGCCAACCCTTCCCTCTAACCCTGCAGAAATATTAGAATACAGACTTCAGCAGAACCTTTTATGATAAGCATAAGTTTAACTCTTATGTACCAAAATTTACAAACAAAATTTTAAACATGTCACAGAACATTAATGAAAGTTCTGAGACAATATTCAGGGCATTTTAAACAATGTGGGGGAGGAAAAGAGACTAATACTGGCATGGAGACCCAGTGAACTCTGAATTAAGGTAGGCCCATATCCTGAAGGGATATTTTCTTTTCCTTTCTGATGTTTAAAGCCATTTGCTAACTGCAGGCTGTTTTGTTATTTCACCTGGGACCCTGACAGCAGGAGAAACAGCCAAAAGACTTTGGCCAGAAGTTTGAGTGTTGGCCTGCTAGAAAGATGTGCCCTGCAAACTCCCTACAGTGGGATAATTGACTCACAAACATGCTCCCCACAACGCTTAAAGGGGGTGCCACGCTATGGACAGATGAGTGACACCTCCCATGTGTGATCTTGATAGGTGTCTATACAGACATGCTTGCACACAACCACACCCAACAATTGTAGAATAAAGAGAGTGGGACATCTCATCTAACGAGGACAAGAGGGTTCACAAACTCTTCATCTCAGTCTTCCAGACTCGCATGGAGCAGCAGCTGGAACTACAATCAAGGAATCCGATGATGTTGCTGCTGACACAGCACTTCTCACCTGTGGGCCTCCTTTCAGTGCAGGGAGAGACTGGTCAAAGGCTGGAGTCATAATCTCTACTCTCCCAGAGATCAGAGTTCTGGATTCTGGAACATCAGACCTTACCCTTGATTCTTGTGTTTGCAATCATTGCTTACTAGGCCTTACAGCACCTCCCTCCAAGGTCTTTGGGCAAATCAGGTGGAAGGCCAACCTTGAAGCCATGCAGCTTGGTCCAATAAAATCCAAATTAAGTCATCCTTAGCTAGGATCATTTTTGATAAAGCCCTGTTTGAGCCACCAATTTATTCAGTGTTTTGCAGGCCACAAAGACCCATGACCCCCACCCCCCAATATCAAAAGCTGAGAACATAAAGCCTTTGAGGGAAACTGGTGTGTCCTCATCAGGGTCCTAAGATGACATTATATCAGCAATTTATAGGACATTAAATACAAAATCCTATAAAATAAGCAATGGAAAAAATATCCTAGCAACAACCAACCACTCAACATTCTTCCATCAGCAAAATTAAAAGTAACTCTGGGCAGTTTATGAGTTGGGTTGGAAGGAATGGATTTTTACAGTAAAATCAGCATTTACTAATTATACATACCAACTGACAAAAAGTATTTCCCGCAATAATTGAAAAGTTACTGATAAGCAAAGGAAGAAAAATGCTGCTTGAGAATTTAGAGTTGGATTTAAGGATATTTACTTGGTCCTTTTTGACATGTGATGTTTACATATGTTTTACTGGTTATGAAGCTAACTTTTTCGGTCTCAGAATCTACTGAGAAATTATCTGACCTCTTCATAATTTCCTGCAACTGTGAAAGTTTATTAGAAGAAAATGCTTAAAAATAAATACTGCCAATTATAAAAAACTTACTTACTCATGACAGATGTCAGTTTTTACGGAGAAAAGAATTTACAGCAATCAGTTTTTCAGGTGGGGGCACACCATTGCATTATAAGAAGGCATTGCATTTTAATTAGGCTAGACTATGGCTTTGAATACACTGGGAGGAGTGGGCAGAGCTGACATGCTGGCCAGTACAGCTAAGCCAGTACAGCTATTTCTTAATATACTACTGGTAACAGCCAGAAGCAGATAACTAACTCCGGGAGCAGAGATGAAATGCTAAGCAATGAGTGCATGAGGTACAGTTCCTCCTGGGTCTTCCCCTGCTGTGGTGCTGCTTACACCTACACCCCTGTCCTTACTCAAGGCTGGGCCTATGGACACAATGGTACCCAGTATTTTTTTCCCCCTTCTGACACAAACTAATGTTTCCAATCCACAGAAAATTCTTATCTTTAAGAGATTTTCATCCCCAAAACAGTCAAAATTAAGATTCAAATGTTCCATTGATCTCAATCACTTAGAGGAGTATTACCAGAACAACGACTACAGGATCATCCAAATGAATTTTGGAATATACATTTGAAAATAAAAATCTACATCCTACACATGCATTAAACACGAAATATAAGCAGTTCAACCTAAATACCTAATTATTCTTTCATGAGTCAGGCCTTGAGGAAGAACACTATCATGTGTAAAGACAAACCTGTTCCTCCAGTTGTTTGTCATGCTTATTGGACATAATAAACTTGGTGTGCTGGAGGCTATAATTAATCTCTACTAAATCAACAACCCTACTATGATGGCTTGTCTACTGAGCTGTCTAGTGACACTTAAACCTTTGGTAGATAAATAGTGATATGTTATAATCAGGCAGCCTTTCTTCCCATCTCATTTTTAATAAGATATAGGAGCTTTTCTATATATCTTGTCCTATTGTCACAGTCTTTATCACCACGCACTGTGTCCCATAACATTGACTTACTGTCACTGCTCCCTAACAGAGTTCTGCAATCAACTTCCTGCATGAGTTTGAACAATTTTAGATTCTCCTGAATCTGATTATTCTCCTGTTCTGTCTGGATTGCTCAGTGTGTTGTTTTTAACTAGATGAGGCTGGATAATGGCAATGCGCCTTCGCTCTCCATTGTGAGAGCTTAAGATGAGAGGAGTGTATCTTGGGGGGGGGCGGGGGGGGAAGGGAGCATAGAAGTAGTCTTGTGACCAATCTATAATCTCAGTTTCTGTAATTTTTTACAGAAAAAGATGTTCTTGCATAATGTATCGTAGTTGTTTCGCCTCCGGTCAAGGAGATAGTTCGATTTTTTTCCAGGAGTATTTTATACCTAGTAAACTTTATAAAATAAAAAACACTAAGTTGAAACTTTAGTGATGAACTATTGGTGAGCCCTTCATTAGCATGTATAAGCCTGTCATTATTTGTATTACCGTATGGCCTAGGAGCCCTACTCATGATTCAGGACTAAAATACCCCCCCAGGAGCTTACATTCTAACTATCGGACAAGGTACAATAGGTGGATACAGACAAATGTAAACAATAAAACTACATGTAACTTATGCAAGCACACATTTCAAAGTTCAGATATTGAAGGTTTGCAATGTGCTGTTTGCTAGCTAACAGATAAATTTGGGAATTTGCTCATGAATATTTTGCAAAGAGAAAAAGTGAATTTCAGTGTCTAATTTATTCTTTATTAAGAATATTATGATATTGATATGTCATATATATTTCTCACCAATCCACTAGCAAGCACATTTCAAATATTTGCTATTAGCAAATCAAGATTCAAAAGATACTTGAATTTATTCAGTGCATAAGGAATCAGTTTGAGGAACTCATAATTACTATTATATGAAATATAATAAAGCTACAATCAAAATAACTGAATAAAATACATATGCAACTTATTTTTTTAATTATGGTTGTTTGCCAACTCTCTAATTCACACTGGGTCTCCCCATCATTATTGAGGAATAAGCACAGTTCAGTGTATATAGTTTTCTTGGTATGTCGCAGTGTATTATATTTGTGGTTATTACTAAATGTGGTCCGTAAGCTATACAAGGGGCCAGATCTTTGGCTAAAGGGGGCAGAGAGGTAGGAAAGGAACTAGCTTTGAGGCACTTTTCTGCTCCTTCGATGCTGGGGCCTGGCACGGGCTAGTTCAGTCTTGGTATAACTTAAAACTGCCTAAGGGCTACACTAACAGTTCCCCAAAATTCCTCAATTTAGTTAAATCAGTATAACATTTGTTTAGACAAGCCTGTAGTGGGGCAGCTGCCCCACTCTGGAGTGGAAGGGGTTAAAACAAGCCAGAGAGGATCATGGAAGGGGTTATTGGGAGCCAATCAGGTGGAGGCTTGAAAGCAGCCTATCAGGGTCAGGCTGGGCCCTATAAGAAGGCTGCAGGGCTGAGAGGAGTTAAGTTACTCCTCAGAAGACAAAGGGAGAAAAAGTGGCTTTTAGAGAAATGCCTAAGACAGAGCAGTGCTGGGTAGGGTTAGGAGAGGCTGGGAGAGCTCAGGGCTGATGACTGCCAGACTGGGGCCCTGATACAAAAGGGACAGAGAAGGTGCTGGGGCCACTGGGAAGTGGCCCAGGGAAGTAGGCAGTCCAGGAGAGCAGGAAGTGGCTGCTGCTAGAGCAGGGGTGAGCAAACTTTTTGGCCTGACGGCCACATCTGGAAATAAAAATTATATTGTGGGCCATGAATGCTCACAAAACTGGGGCTGTGGTATGGGAAGGGGTGAGGGTTCTGGTTGGGGATGTGGGCTCTGGCATGGGACCATCAATGAGAAGTTCAGGGTATGGAGAGTGGGTGGTGGAGGTGAGGAATTTGGGGTGTAGGGTGGCTCTCTGGGCTGGGACTGAGGGGTTTGGAGGGTGGGAGGAGAATCAGGCAGGGGATGGGGTGCAGGCTCCACCTGGGGGTGGGGGCTCTGGGGATGAGTTTTGGAGTGCAGAGCGTGCTCTGGTCTGGGATCAGGGTGAGGCAGCAGGTTGGGATGTGGGGAGGCATAGGGGTGCAGGCTCTGAGTGGTGCTTACCTCAAGCAGCTCCCTGAAGCAGTCCCTCCTGCTCCTATGTGGAGGTAAAAAGAAAAGGAGTACTTGTGGCACCTTAGAGACTAACCAATTTATTTGAGCATAAGCTTTCGTGAGCTACAGCTCACTTCATCAGATGCATACAGTGGAAAGTGTAGAAGATCTTTTTATACACACAAAGCGTGAAAAAATACAGCCCCCCGCCAACTCTCCTGCTGGTAATAGCTTATCTAAAGTGATCACTCTCCTTACTATGTGTATGATAATCAAGGTGGGCCATTTCCAGCACAAATCCAGGGTTTAACAGGGTTTGTGTGGGGGGGGGGGGAGAGAGAAAACCTGGATTTGTGCTGGAAATGGCCCAACTTGATTATCATACACATTGTAAGGAGAGTGATCACTTTAGATAAGCTATTACTAGCAGGAGAGTGGGGTGGGGGGAGGTATTTTTTCACGCTTTGTGTGTATAAAAAGATCTTCAACACTTTCCACAGTATGCATCCGATGAAGTGAGCTGTAGCTCATGAAAGCTTATGCTCAGATAAATTGGTTAGTCTCTAAGGTACCACAAGTACTCCTTTTCTTTTTGTGAATACAGACTAACACGGCTGTTACTCTGAAACCTATGTGGAGGTGTGGCTATGCAGTTCTGCATGCTGCCCTGTCCACAGGCACTGCCCCTGCAGTGCTCCCCAACGGGAGCTACGTGGGTGGTGCTTGAGGTGGGGGCAGCATGCAGAGTGGAGCCCCCTGGCTGCCCCTGCACATAGGAGCCCTGCGGGGCCATGCCTCTGCTTCCGGGAGCTGCATGGAGAGGCTCTAGACCCCATTTCCTGGCTGGAACACAGGAGTGGGGCAAGCCCCAGACCCCACTCCCCAGTGGGAGCTCGAGGGCTGGGTCAAAACTGTTGCGCAAGAGGGTCCCTGGGTCGGGGCCCAGAGTAGTGGGTGGACCTGGGCTTCTCCTTCCACCCCTTTGCCAGTGATGAGAATGGCTAAGCCAGACTGCAGTTTGCCCTTGGAGGAAGGGGCTAGACTGAGGACTGCAGTGAGCCACTGAGGCAAGTGATAGAACCACAAGCTGCCAATCCCCTGGAAGATGGGGGAGAGCCAGTGGAGCGGGCACAGCCAGAAGGCCGTGTCCAGAAGCAGATGCTGTGGTCCAGGAGTGACGGGGGTCTGATGGCAGAGACCAAGAGAGTAACGCTGGGCAAGACACCACTAGCTAAGGTGCACTACTGACAGAGCTAATTCCCAGCCAGCAGGAGGCGCCACTGTGGTGAGTCTGTGCCTCGTTCCAAAGCCTTTCACATTTTCTGACTCTTCAGAGTTATCTAAAGGAAACTTTCCAATAATACTATCTGCTTAGTCCCAATTAGGTTGTTAAATTTGTTGAGGTGAATACGTGAGGAAAAGAGCTCACCCATCAGATTAAAAGGACAGATTAGGAGGACCAACACCTATGCTGCCAGCCATAACTTTGCCAAACGCTGTCTCTGGCCATGCTGGATTAATAACACATCTATTTACACTGTGGCAACTGTTTCTTAATGTAGCACCTCTTTACCCAATCTAATATCAAATTAAATATTTATTAAATATGTTTTATTTAAATAGTTTCTTGTATTTATTATGGAAGGTATATTACTGGCTCATCTCAAGGCAATGACAATGTGCAATTAAGTTTCCACATAATATTTGGTAGGACTTCTCATATTTCATGGTGTGTGCAAAACCTTGATTTCTTTACTTTTCCTAATTGCTGGGCATGGAAAATGTGCTGCAAGAGTCTCTCTAGTGCACTGAAACTGCCTGGCACCTTCTGGGTATATACTACACGTAGACTACAAGTCTTAACTCGTTTCTAATGGTACTGAACAAGGTTTGTCCCCACCTACACACTTACAGTGAAACTATCTAGCACTATTGCTGACACCAGTTATGAGCAAGGGGAGAGCTTCCTACTTTAGACAAGGCCAAAGATGTTCAGTGACTGCCCCAAAACTAGTCAGCCAGTCAACAGAGCCAGGATTAGACAATAGGAGTTCCTTCCCTTAGTCCTGTGTTTAATTCACGAGACTGCACTTGGATCAGTTCTCATATTTGCATCAATGTAAATCAGTAGCTTCACTGAAGTCAACTAAATATCAGTGTAAGACTGACATGAAAGCACAATCAGATCCACTGCATCTCATAAGAACCAAATTCTTAATAAAATGATTCTATATATAAAAAACCAAGTTTATGAAATTAAATATTTAAGGGCCAGATTTTTAAATGGATTTCTTAGTGGGTGAACCATACAAAAATTCTATTTATCAATCCAAATGAAAGCAACCACATTTGGATCTACAGACACCAAACTGGATACAGCTACTATTTGCATACGTAAATTTGAAGTCAGAGTTTTAGTACAATGGGACCTAGTTTTGCAGATTTTTTTTAAGCTTTGGTTCAAAAGGTTTGACCAATATCCAAATAAAGAAAATTCATAGGGGGAAAAAAACCCTACCTCTAACTCGCTTTCATTCTGTACATGCATCACAAGGGGCCTCATCAAAGAGCAAAATATCATATTATAGCAAAAACTAGCCATACAGATATACACCTATTTTAAGTTGCAGTATATCTGGGAGATTATAGCCCTTAATAGTAAAAAGGAGTATTTGTGGCACCTTAGAGACCAACAAATTTATTTGAGCATAAGCTTTCGTGAGCTCACTTCATCGGATGCTCACGAAAGCTTATGCTCAAATAAATTGGTTAGTCTCTAAGGTGCCACAAGTACTCCTTTTCTTTTTGCGAATACAGACTAACATGCTGCTACTCTGAAACCTCTTAATAGTAAAGTTGTTTTGGGGTTCAAAAGTATTTTTAAAAGCAAAAGGTTTAATTTTCATTCATTCAATCTATCAAATATGTTGACTGATGCATAAACTCGCAGGAAAGAGTGATAGTTTTATCTACTTAAATACCAGAAGGGGGCAGCAAGAGCTCTTGTTAAATATTCAGCAGTTGAAGCAGCAAAAAGTTAAGAGGAACCTTATGTTTCAGATTCTGAGGATTGAGTCATGCAGGGCTTAATTTGTGCCAGGGCTTGCAAGGGCTGAGCCTGGCATCTCTGGGCTTGGCAGTTCATAGCCCCGGCACCTCTGGGCTCACCATATCAGTTATGAAACTAAAACAATTGCTTGAGCCTCAACACGGAATTGCTTGAGCCCTTGCATCTTTCATTACAAATTAAGCACTGGAATCATGATTGTTATGAAGTAGCATCAGATAAATGGCCCTCTTTCTGAGGAAAGTAATCCCAAACCTTCACACTTCTTATGCTTGGAGTGACAGGCACCCTGTGGTCGGACACTTATTGAAGCTTGTTGTTTTAGAATATAAGACATTGCATCAAGTGAAAACAATTTTCAGAATGTTTTCACTCTTAAAGTCTAATAGAAGAATGGGAATGAAGAAAAATTAAGTATAATGAATAGACAATTTTGAAGCAAGCTTTATGTCCGCATGTCTGTGATAAGGCAAAACAGAAAAATCCTTGCCTGACACCATTTTAACTGACTCATGTACTGAGGGCTGCACCCACTTGTAGTTATGCCACTTATAATAAATGATGCTACCCTCCATAAACGGGAATATCACGGTTTGCAGCCCCAGGGTCTGTTTTGTCTCCCCCCCCGTTTTTGCTTCTTCTTCTTTTTTGTGAACTCCAGTCTTGCCACCTAGAGGAGCCATCAGATCTGGTGAAGTTGACATTTGGCGAAGTATGTTTGCATCTCAAGAATCTTCCCCCTCCAGGTTTGTCACACACTGACACCTTGTCCTACCTGCCTGAGAGCTTCTAGACCCTGATCCAGCAAACCACTTATGCACATGCTTAAAGTTAAGCACGGCCAATGCGGCTAGCAAATGCCTTCTCTAAGTAATTGGTCTGGAGTTTACAAAAACTAGAACAAAAATCAGCGTTCTGTCCGATGAAGTGAGCTGTAGCTCACGAAAGCTTATGCTCAAATAAATTTGTTGTCTCTAAGGTGCCACAAGTACTCCTTTTCTTTTTGTCCTAAAATGTAAGTCAATGGAGTCTATGCTTCTACTTAGATTTAACCGTGTACTTAAACATTTTCTGAATGAAGGCCACAGCAAGACTACACCCTTTCTGTGAGCCCTCCCCGTCACGTAGAATCAAACCAAGAGTTGGGCTGCTTTTATTAGTGAGAAGTGGTGACCACTTAGCTTTTTTATGCATACTAAACTGTGTTTGCCCTACCTATTTCCAGCAAATTATCACCCCTATGCAATGACTGGTAGGAGTGGGAGAAGAAGTATGAGTACAAACAAATGATCAATCTGAAAGTGAGCACAGACTGAAGTCCATAAAGAGAAGTGATAACTTAGAACTTCCAGATTTTCAGCCACAGATCTCAAAGCATTTTACAGAAGAAAACAAGTATCAGCGTAGGTGAGCTTGCGGCTATGCGAGTGGTCTGAAGGGTACTGTGGGTTTCAATTACTGTCTGAGCAGTTTTATTTAAATACAAATATCTAGTCTTCCTGCTTCTGATCATTCTTAAGACACTAATTTTGTGAGAAAGTAAGCAGGCTGAAGAATTTGATACTACTGAGTTATTTAACATGGGATGATGACGGGGGACCCTAGCCACAATTATCAGAATAGACCTCTCTGGTCATTCATCCTCAAATTTTCTGTAAATGTAAATGAGCTTTGAATTAGGCCCTACAATAGCATTGCAATAAAATAAAATAGAGTTGGCAAGTCTCACAACAGTGTGTTAGTCATGTGACTATTACAATCACACCATTCATTTTCTTTTTAATATAATGAAAGCTGCTGGCCCTTATGGTTACTGAGAAGTTTGAAAACATGAACCCATAGTACTGTAAAGGTTCAAAAACCAGAAGGTAAATAAGCCAGAAGGTATAGTTTTTTTTCTTCTAAACTTTCTGATTTTTCAAGTCCGTCATGATTGTAGAGGGTGGGGTTGACTCATCATTTTTGCTTGAGGTTAGCATTATTGCATTAAAGTCAACAGGAGTATTTTGATTTGGCCACGTACCGATCCTCTGCAAAGGGGTGATTTTCCCCATACAGGAGTAATGTCCTAAGAATCTCACTTTCTATAAAGGCCTGATCCAAAGATTACTTCAGCCTACTTTAAGTTCTCTAAAAAATAGACTTTGCTAGCTTTATGTGGTTCAAAATTTAGCCAATAAGATGTTAATGTAACTTTTAATGTATCGTGGAAGACAGTGGTCTTCAAAAAAATACACCCCTCTGACTGTCTTGTTTGAAAAGCAAATATTGTAGCATAAAAACTGATTCTAAACAAAGGTGAAATTGACTTTATTTTCATTCTCCAAACTGAAATGTGAAAACAGTGGGTATAAATATTTAAGTTAGATTTTTAGAGTATACACTTTAGTAGTGTAAGATATAGATAAGACATCTGTTTGTTTTTGCAATATTTTGAAGAATATGTCATAAGAATATCTCTTTGAAATACCATTTAAAAGTTTCAATTTTTGACTCAAGCCACAAAATATTTAAAATATGTTTATATGGTTACTACCTAAAAGATGGTTAGGTCTACCTGTCAGGGTTCCCTCCCCACTGTGAACTCTAGGGCACAGATGTGGGGACCCGCATGAAAGACCCCCTGAGCTTATTTCTACCAGCTTAGGGTAAAACTTCCCCAAGGCACAAACTCTTTGCCCTCAGAGGGTATGCTGCCACCACCAAGTGATTTAACAAAGAATCAGGGAATGGACCACTTGCAGTTCCTATTCCCCCAAAATATCCCCCCAAGCCCGTACACCCCCTTTCCTGGGGAGGTTTGGGAATAATATCCTAACCAATTGGTTACAAAGTGATCACAGACCCAAACCCCTGGGGCTTAGGACAATAGAGAAATCAGTCAGGGTCTTAAAAGAAATGGAACTTTATTAGAAAGAAAAAAGGTAAAAGAAGCACCTCTGTAAAATTAGAAAGGAAGCTAATCTCACAGGGCAATCAGATTTAACACAGGATTTCCCTCTGGGCAAAAACTTTTAAGTTACAAAAAGAAAACCAGGAATACATCTTCCTCTCAGCACAGAGAAAAATCACAAGCCAAAACAAAAGTAAACGAACGCATTTCCTTGCTAGTACTTAGTAATTCTAATGGAGTTGGATTGCTTGCTTTCTTGATCTCTCTCTGCCAAGCAAACAGAACAGACAAAAGCCTCTCTCTTCCACACACCCTCCCCCGCCATTTGAAAGTATCTTGTCCCCTTATTGGTCCTTTTAGTCAGATGCCAGCCAGGTTACCTGAGCTTCTTAACCCTTTACAGGTAAAAGGATATTGTGCCTCTGGCCAGGAGGGATTTTTATAGTACTGTATACAGGAAGGTTGTTACCCTTCCCTTTATTTTTATGACAGACCCATTTTGCCTGTGTGCAACAACTGGGTCAGAGAAAGCTTGTGTCTAGGTGCCTACAGCTCTGGTTGCCAAAAATAGTTGCTAGCACTATTTATTTTCTGAGCATCAAGTTATTAAGGTCATAATATACAAACATTTGAGAGTTACACTAGTAGTGATCTAATTTCACTAAATGCAATTGAATTAAATCCATCCAATCTGCTCCAATATATTTATGCCTTAGGAAGCAAGAATTTATTAAATTGGTTCTGTGGCATATACTTTCCTTTCTGTATTGTCATATTTTCCTAATTTGCACAATTAAAGGAAATTATATATTTATGTCCATCTCTATAATTTACTCATCTCTTAGGCACAATGAATTAACAATTACTTATTAATTAAATAATGCTTATACACTGGTATATGTAGTAGAGTGTAACAGCAAACAGCTAGACCCAAGGAATATACAGTAGATGAGTTCTGAATATGAGATGACAAAATTAAAAAAAAGTTTGGATTTTCAGGAGCAACTGAGTTGCAGCTGTAGAGAATGGCAATGCTGATGAGTTTATGTAGTTATTTGTAGTGACAAATTTTCAAAAAGGCACAGGTGATTTTTTCACCTATAGTTTTGTGGGTGCAAGTTTTTGGAGCCAGATCCTCAACTGGAAGTCAGTGGAGCTTGGCTAATACCAGCCAAGCTCCAGCCCTTGATGTTTAAATACCCTATTTATAGACACAGATGTTCATTATATCCAGTTTTGTCACTCCCTCAGTGGGGCTTCCTCTGCTTGCAGCTCCAGGATGGACTTGTCAGTCATGAAGAGGTTTGGACTCTCCTTCTGGGAAAATTCCCAGTTCAGTATGTCTTCTGGCAGTTACAGTTAGGAAAGCATTTAAGTTTTCAGACTTGAATCAGTTACTTGAAGCTTTGCCTTCCCCCTTTGCCACTCCAACCCCAGGCATTTTTCTTGGCAGTTTCTGGCCTTTTAGAAATGCTTGGCTCCCCAGCCTACAGTAGCTCCCTACATGTGCTGGAATTCAAATGACAATTCAGTCAATCAAGAGAGAACCAGAAAAGACCTCTCTGCTTAATTGCCCTCACTTACTTAGAAAGAAACCTTATGACTACTGCTGCTCCAGGTAACATCTCACACCAGTGCAAAACTGTTTTCAGCAATCCCTGACTGCAGTCCCTTTGCTAGTTCCTGCTTAAAGCAAACATGTCCAGCAGCTCCCTAGCATGAGGTAGAATGGAAGGCACAGCTGGGTCAGAGGGTAGCAGCCAGAATGCAATTCTAGCAGAAGGTTCCCATCATTTAATTTCCATTTGCAAGCCTATCCTCTCTAGGCAATCTTTTACCACCTTTTGCACCTTCAGCCACAGTTTGCTAGTCAGCTCTCTCCTTAACCCAACGCTGTTCCCCAACTATTACATGCTCTTCAGACATCATGATTTTTAACCAGAGAGTACTCCACATAGCCACTAATGGACTCTAGGGACTGATCCAAAGCCCAGTGGCTACTGGGAACCTTTCCCTTGACTTCAGTGGGCTTCAGACCAAGACAGTGGTCCTCTTTAACACATGAATTCACATGATGGTGAACCAGTGGTTCCTGGAAATCACAGTACGTTGGTTCTACCATAAAATGTGGTATCAAACCTTTGAACTGATGTTATACAAATCTGTCCACCTCCAACCCATCCAAAAAGGAAGGGATTCAAAACTCCCTGAACCATCATCTGAAGACTGAAACCACTGTCTAAGTCCTAGAGGACCAGACTTGTATGTTCCTCCCCCTCTCAATCATCAAGGAAATAACAGAAAGCATTTGTTTTAGACTTTATGAAGATGAACTTCCTATTCAGAGCATAAGCTTCCAAATGTGGTCTTTGCAGTTCATCATCCAGGCAATAAGTGAGCAAAATACAATATTATCTGGATGTACAAAGTGCTATTTCCATGTTCCTATTCTTCAATTGCACTAGTGACTCACATGTTATGCCAGTCTGGCCCAATATTTTTAGTTTAAGACTCTACCATTCTGCCTGACTACAGCTCTGAGAGCATTTACCAAAATTATAATGGTGCTGACAGCCACATTACAGAAGTGGGACAACTGGCTGACTAATGCCAATTTGAAATTATTATAAAAATATGTCTTCTCTCTCTGTGTAAGTTTGTTCATTATCTATTTTGCTTTGAGGGATGGGTGAGGGGAGTGCTGGTTCATTTCTTTTGGGAGACAAGAAATCATTGGAAAAACTCAGCTATATTATTTCCCAAAATATTGTATGTAAGGAGCTGCTGAGATTGTGGGGGTGAGATTAGGAAGTAAATGGGGGAAATTCATCAGGACTAGTAAGTAGCAGAGAGTTTACAAACTTAAAAACTTTACTGATTAGTGGTGCTCTTTTTGGACATAGGATTAAAACCTTGGGGGCCCAGATACTGAATGAAAAAAACTTAAGTAGGGGTATCCAAATATCACATTTTCAATTTGTCATAAATTAATACACAAACAAGTACAACAAATTAAGACCTATGTAATATTTCAGTGTGCATATATTAAAATTTAACTGAGCTATTCAGGAAGTGCATGGTCCAGTCTTTAAAATGACATTATTGTGGTACATAAATATTATACAGGGTATCAGATATATAAAATATTTTGATATTGGACTAATGACAAAAATGCTGAGGATGGAAGACATTTCAGACAAGAGAACCCACAGATTACAGAGAGTTGAAACCGTAGTTTTATTTCGGGGTTGGGGAGACCTAGAATTTAAGACATTTTCAAATGTATTCCAGTAAAAGATGCACACAAAGTATTTGTGCATCAAGTACTGTCTGTTTAAAATGGTGAGAATGCTCACCCCCTTTTGTAAAGCTGTGAGAACTATGGTTGAAAAGTGTGATTTAAGGACAAAATAAAATAACTATAATTTGTAGCTATAGTGGTAGATTTTTTTTTTGGCACGTAGAAATATATACACGGTCACATTTGTTAGCACAGTGCTGGAGGCCCTTTGGAAAAGTGGCCTTAAACGAATCTGAGGCTGGGATCAGTACTGTGTCTAGTATGCCCCCTGGGAACCAAGAAGGGGTAAGTGTCTTTCTTCGTTTAAAATGAAGTGGAAACACTAGGGCAGTTTTCTTAGTGAACCTAAAAGTCAGGCAGGGCCACAGCGCACGCCTGCTGCAGGGAAGTAGCGGCTAACAGCGAACACATCTCGGGGAGACTCTGAAGTTCCTGGCGACAGAACCGCAGCGGAACGCACAACGGATTTACTCCGCCGCACGCAGCATGAAGCTGAATTCCTCAGGGAGCGGGGTGCCCACGGGAGTTGTGGATGCGGAAAACGGTGGGAGAGGAGGCGGGGGGCGGTCGGTATTTAACGGGGATGCCCGTGAGACGAAATGGTCCTTTCCCCCAGGGGGGTCAACCCCTGTCCCCTCTCCCTGCACGTTGGCGCAGCAGATGCGAGAGCCAGGGCAGCAGGGCTGGGACCGGCGAGGGGAAAGGAGGCCGCGGCCGGGGGCGTGCGCCGCGGCCGCCCGCCGCTGCAAGAGGGCGCCACTGTCCGCCGGAGCGCTCCACTCTCCCTTTGGCTTTCCCCGGCAGCGGGGCCTACCCAGTATCCAGGTCTCTGCGGGAACCTCCAGAGTAAACGCGCCCGGGATTGGCTTCTGTCAGGGAAGGGGGCCATATTGGATCAGCTCATCGCTCCGCTCGCGCACCATTTTATCAGCGGCTCGGATTCTTTCATCTGCCCGGGGGCCCCGCCCCCGCCCCCGCCCCCGCCCAGGGCGGCTCCCCCCCGCCCCTGCGGGTTGTGGAAGCGTGAGGAGAAGGCGTCTCGAGGAAGGGGACTCGCGCGCGCGCGCGCGCCTCCCCGCCCCACGCCGCCTCTTGCGCACGCTCCTCCCCTCCTCACACCCCTCGCTCACTCCTCCCCGGCTCGCCGACCCGCTCCCGCTCTCCCCCCCGCAGAGGCACCGTGTCAGCCCGCGGAGGCGGCCCTTGGCCGGGTGGCCAATCAGCGAGTGGCTGACAAATATGCAAATGTGCCCCCCCTCCAGCCCGTCCCCTCGGGTTCGCTGGGGCTGGTGGGGTCGCGGCGCGGAGCTAGTGAAACTTCGCCAATAGCCCTCCTGTTTCCCTGCCCGGGCGGGGGAAGAGCAAATCACGCCGCGCCGCCTCCTCCCGCTCCTCCTCCCGGGCCTGTGCCAGCGGCCGGTAAGTGGTGCCCCTAGCCAGCGGTGGCCTGCGCACCCCGCGGGGCCGGAGAGGCAGGGGAATTCCCCGAGGGGGGAGGGGAGCCGCCGCCGCCGCCCCGTTCCCCCGGCGCCTGGCCGAGGCAGGGAGCTGTCAGGCGCGGGGCATCGCCTCTCCCCACGCGTGCCGGCCAGACGGCCGCGGCCGTGTAATGGCGAACCCGGCGGTGAGTGCGTGCGAGCGGCGGGCTGCTCCCCGCCGCCCCCGGAGCAGGCCGCGCTTCAGGTGACAGAGACACGGGCTGGCCCTGGCTTCCCCCCGCCCACGCGGGGGGACGGCGCGGCCGGGCCTGCTCTCGCCCTGCCTCGGCTGAGCCTGCTTCCGCCCCCTCGCAGGGCGGGCGCGGGGCGACGGGCACAGTCTGGGTCGCCCCTGCCCCTCGCACCGGCAGCGCCTGGGCCCGAGGCAGGGTGGTGGGGCGGGAGAGAGGTTGGAGCCGGCCCCAGCCTACGGTAGGTCGGCGGGGGCTGGTTCCCCACCGGGCAGGCAGGCGGCGGAGGGAGAGGGACGGCAGCTGGCTGCCTACCCGGCAAGTGGGCGAGGCGGCCGGGGGAAGAGTGGCGAGGTTGGAGCTGGCTGCCCGCTGAGCGGGCGGGTGCGGGGCGGTGCAGGTGGAGAGGGAGGCTGAGGTTGGAGCTGGCCGCCCCCTGGGCGGGGGGGAGGGGAGCCGAGCGGAACGGAGCTGGCTGCACCCTGGGCGAGGGGGCGTGTTGGATCTGGCTACCGATGAGGCAAGGGAGGGGTGCGGGCAGCGGACTTGGCTTCTCCACCAGGCGGGGCGGCGGGGTGTGTGTGTGTGGGGGGGGGGGATGGGAGGCTGCAGATTGAAAAGGTTTGGAGTGCAGATTGTGGGGGTTGCTAATAGGCCAGGTCGGGGTGGGGTCTAAACTGGGGCCCTGGGATGGCAGGGTCAGGGTCGTCATTTTGAGGCTGTCTCCCTACTGGGTGTGTGAGGTGGATTGGCACAATATATGTCAGGCGAGCGTGTCTCCGCTGAAGGTGGGAGGCTTGTGACAGCTTTCGGCTGAGGCAAGGGGACCTACTGTAAACAGGATGGTGTGGAAGAAAACCTATTTTCCCAGACAGGTTGGGGGGGGAGAACATTCAAGAAGTCTCTTCTTGCAAAGGTGAAATCAAGGCCCTCATCTCTTAGGAAGGTTTTCACCCTCCATATTCACGTTTGCATGCAAAAGACCATACCCACAGTAACTAAAAACTTTAATGAAAGCAGTATCAACTCACCATGAGGAGATACAGATAGATCTGGTGTTTCCTACAGCGGAGAGACTGAAGAGCCTTGGGCCAGCAGGCATGGTTGCTGAGGAGCAAATGGAGACTGTGGACAGAGAAAAAGGAAGGATTAATAAATATAATGCTGCAACAGCCATGATAGTGCTAGAAAGGGTTCTGACCTTCTCTGCCCCTTTTCTCTGAAGTCTTGTGACTTTGCTTTTAAAAGTAGTTGTCTCTGAGCTTCCACCACAAGAAAAGTAGGCTTGTCTGTCATAGGAGGTTCCTGTACCCCATTTAACTTTTGTGCCAATCCAGAAACACCAGCTTGTTAGGTGCAAGCTTTATCCCATCTTTTTCATTTAATTTAAGAGTAGTCACAGCTGAAAACTTCTGAGTATCTTTCTTATTAGAAAGACTATGTTGGACTTTGTAGGTAAATAGTTTCTACTTCCTTTAATATCTTTGAGCAGTTACAGAGTTTCTATCTAGCAAGGGTTGTGAATTTTGGTTTATATCTGTAGGTGAAATAGCCTATATTATATTTGTGCGGACTTCCTTCAATTGGTAAACAAAATTTTACAACCTATTTGTTTTACTTCAGATTTTGATAATTACCTAAGTGAGAGAGCAAAATAATATCCTGCTTATTTCCTGACAGTCATGTGGTCTCCACCCAAAAAGACAACCTGATATGTTCCTGCTTGTAGGCATCTGCTAATTCTTTAACTGTTCAGACACACTTGCTTGATGGGGCTCCAAAACACCACTGACTTAAATTCATTTTTTAACTCATGAAGAATATACAAAATAAATTCTTACTCTCACGTAAGCAATTCACAGAGCTGTGCTTTTGACAGTCATAGATGTCATAACAATTAACCGTTCACAGGAAAAATATTCTCCATAGTTACTTATAGGATATCTTCAACAAAAGCTTGTCAGCAACAATCAATATTTTGCCATTCTAGGAACATCACAATATGCAATTTGCCAATTGTGCATTGCATGACGTTGGAAACAAATAGGGAAATATTATGCCAAACGTGTCTTCAGTAATTTGAGTATAAAGATATACTCAAAGGTGCTAAGATCGTTAACTTAGTCTGTGTTACTTAAGCTGTTAGTATTCAGCCACATATATAGTGTGTCAGCAAATGGTTCGGTATATAAGCTCCTAATAGATCTTTACAGTGAAGAGTAGCCAAACTCCCCTGCCCCCCAGACTTGTTGGACTCTTGTCCCTCATTATTATGACTAATCTGATTTTTTTAAAAGATGCTGAGTAGCTTCAGATCCCACTGACTTCAACATGGGCAGTGGATGCTGAGGGCTTCTGAAAGTCAAGCCATACGTTCCTAGTCATTTTTGATTAGGTAAACGATGAAAGCTCAGAGTGGAGGGGGAGGGGGGATGTTTTTAGTGATTGTATCTGTAAAGTGCTCTGATTTGGACCATCACACAGGGACTGTGAAGGCCTTCAAAGCAGACCTTGTTCATGTATTTCCTTTCTATAAAATAGACAAGAGCCAGTGACTGAGAGAGATTAATAAAATTGTGTCAGTCTCATTTTTATACTGCTCTACTCCTATGACATTAGGTAATAGGTATGTTTTAATTTCAGCATGCTGCCAGCCCTCCACCCCAGTGTGGGGAGCACTAGCAGTTCTTTATGTTGTGTTATTTATTAATTTAACATTTTGATACAAACTTCATTTAATGTAAACTACAACTCATACTTGAGATATTATAAAATGAATAGGTCAGCCACACAACTCTGTAGAGATTGTCAGGTAGGATTCCTTAATGTGTTGCCTTGTTCTCCAAATATCAGGCCTGCTGTATAAGTCCTTGTGTCTACCTCAAGTAAATGTCTAGACTCTGGAGCATTGCATTGTTTGGTAGGAATGATGAACAGAAGTTGGAGCAGAAGGAGGAGAATGCAGTGTTCTAGTTTGCTCCTGTGTAGTTCTGGGTTACAGTAATATTTGTGATTCCTATGCTAACCACAAACTGAGTCCTGAGTAAATTTTCTCTGCTCTTCTTACCTTGTATAGATCATGTCAGTCTGTTTACTTCTCTGATCATTCCTCTTACAGCCACTGTTCCTTTCAGACTAAGGAGCAGACTCCTCAATACACTCAAGGAAATCTCATTCTCTTTCAGGCTCAGACTGCACTCTGTTTTCCCCTTTCTCTCAGTCAGCCTCTTTGCCAGACTAGAGGCAGGGCTTTCGGGAACGTGAAGGATCTGAAGTCACCTTAATGGATGTACCCAAAGCCCAGTCATGGGATTTTGTGAGTCCAGAGTTCTAAGAACTGACATCTGGATTCCCACTGTCATTTGGACTCCCTGAGAGGCATCTTTCCTGTTCAGCGAAAGGAAGGAGTGAAGACTTTTCTTTATCTTCACCATGTTGAATTTGCAGGGATACAATAACCCCAATATGAGTTGCTAGCACTTAATTCAAATATGATCAGAGTGTGCCGATCATTTTTTATTTCTCTGGCCAGCTCATATAGGCAAGAGAGAACTTGTTTGGCCATTGGCCATCTGAACGTAGAGACTCTCCTCTTTTTAATGTAAATTTTTGGTATTTCATTTTTTGTGCAACATTCTCATAAAGAATACATAAAAAAGCTAGATGCTGTTGCCGTCTAAAAAGATCACCTGTTGGAGGAACTGATAAAATATTGAACTGTAAAATGCAAACAAAAATAAATTGTGGTATTAGAGCAATGTGGCAAGTGAAAGCACATGTTAGGCATATAAGCATTTTAATCAATAACACCCACCGAGAGAGGTAAATATTTAGAAATGCTGAGTTCAATTTATTGTATGGGTATATTTTCAGCATGGTGCATGTGCAGCTAGAGACACAGCTACATTTTAGTGAGAGCTCATTTAAGGTGTTTGTATTGTAGCATTTGAGACTAAAGTTCTCTCTTTCATGTTACCCTGCCACCATGCTTCATTTATAAAACTGGAGGGAACATACTTGGGGTGAGGTGGTGGTTCTGTCCTCAGTTTCGCTCCGTTCTTGGCTCGTTTTACGACAAAGGTGCCAGTGTGTTGTGGACATTTGTACTGAGACCTCCAACTTGATTCAGCCTGAACGCCAAACAGATGTCTGATATTAACATGTTTGGCTACTATGTATAACTTTGAGTGAATTTGTGGATCATAACTTTGATATTCCTTGGGGTTTTTTCTGGTTTACCTTTTTGTTTTGTTTTCCAGGCCAAAAGGGATATTTGTGATAATCTACTCCGGGGTTCTCAAACTAGGGGGTCGGGACCCTTAGAGGGTCGCAAGATCATTACATGGGGGGGGTCACGAGCTGTCAATCTCCACCCCAAACCTTGCTTGCCTCCAGCATTTATAGTGGTGTTAAATATATTTAAACAGTGTGTTTAATTTATTAGGGGGGTCGCACACAGAGGCTTACAGTGTGAAAGGGGTCGCCAATAAAAAAAAGTTTGAGACCCACTGATCTAGTCTGACCTCAAAAACACTGACACTTGAGGTTTTTGTTAATTTATGAAATCAACCTTGTACTTGCATAAAAAGTAGAGTTATCACAAGATGAGGCAATCCTATTAATTTCTTGTGGCCAAATACCAATTTTTTGACTCTGCTTTATCTACCTAATAGAAAATTTACGAACAGGGGGTACCAAATTGATCTCCTCCTTCAGTGTGGTGTTAGCTACTCTCCTTTATATAACAGGAATAAAAACAGTTTTCTGTGCTTAAAAAAATTAGAAGTTTAGATAGTCTGCCAAAATTCATTCTAGAAAATTGCATAGGCTTTCACTAGTAAATAAACTTTAATAGCCTCCTATTATTACTTTAAAGTTTAACACGTTACTGAATATCATAAGAGGAAAAACTTGTAATAGCTTCTGAAGACTTTTTCTTACATATATAATGGCATAATATTCTATCCCTTTAATAATATGAATAACATGAACTTGCTCTCATTTCTGTATAGGGTGGGTTGATTCACATTGCCACTTTGAATCAATTTAAATGAACATGCAGGAAACTTTGATTTAAATAATCAATTTTAATCATGTTTTGCATGCACTTTTTCATTATTTTCCTGAAGAAAGGTTGATTCTCACTGGCTGGCAACCATTAAAACGTGTTGATTGCAACTAAATATAGCCTTTACACTAAATTTAATGCTGCTTTTTGCGAACCAGGAGGATACACTAGATCTATATACATTTATTTAAGCAATTACATAGCTTAACTTACATTTATTTAGGTTCTTAATTATTACATTTTAATTGATAAAAAATAGTGAATGATGCATTTCTTATTTACTAGATTTAATTTTTTATTTAAAATCTGTGTCATGCTCTAATTGGATGGAAATTCAAATTAAATTTTAAATGTACAGAAATGGCATTTTAAATTTAGTACTACTTTAAGTGTGCTGGATACATAAGGGGAAAACAGTTTATCAAAACGTGTTTTGCCTTGAAAACAAACTGATTTATTAAACAAAGAAAGTATTGTCTATAATATAGCGAATTTAACTGACTGTGGCTGGTCACCATGTCCTTCAAGACTTTAGAAGTAGTAGATCTCATTTTCTTGTGTTTTTTCAACTCCTAGTTGGTTTCTCAGCTTTGAAGGAGGCATTTATTGAACTAAACTAGTTGAATAAACTGAAATAAGAAAGTATTCTCTCTGCACCTTCAGAAGAGGCTATTGCTGTCCAAAAGCTGGTTTAACACTTCAACAAACTCTTGTTCCAGGTGCTAAACCAGTGACTTCCACCAATTCGTGAAAATTTAGCAGCAAATATATCACACATTATATTTTGTATTTAGTTTAAATTATTTTAGTAGATTATAGTGAGTTAAGCCCTTATTAATATAAATTGTCAATTTAAAATTACATTTTAAATAGGTACTTTAAAAAAAAGTCTTATTTAATTTAAATTAAAACTGGCTTTTTTTATTTAAAAAAATCATTAGACTTTTTTTTATCCGCTATATTATTGAAAATGAATTTAGGCCTGGTTCTCGTCTCATACTGTAGTACCTCAGGCATAACGCCATTGAAGTTAGTGGAATTAAACTGTTGGTAAAACCAGTGTAAATGTGAAAAGAATCGGGCATTGGGTCTTTGTTTCTTGATGGCTGCAATGTACACTTTTTCAAAATATTTATCCATATTTTTCAGAAGTCACAATAAAATTTAGTCTCTAATCTAGATCTTTTGTCTTCTGAGAAATTCACAATTATAATCCCCAGAACATGCTTGTGAAATAAGTGTGTGTTGCCAATTTACTGATGGGTGGCAGTGAAACAGGTTGTGACAAAAGGTGTTGATGCTAAAATGGGATAAGAGCTCACGTGTTCCTATCTTTTCACTTCTGTGCTGAGATGTCTAGAATTCAAGAAGGTATTCTGAATCCATGGTCTCTGCTGAAACCATAATTGTGAAAAATAATGAAATTCTCATTAAGATACTTACAGTTTAAGATACTGTCACTTTGAATTTATTTTGTTTTTAAGTTAGAAAAGAGGCACTCTATTAAGGAAGTCTAAAACTTTTGTGCAATACATTGTTTGCGACCGATAATGTGCTCTAATACAGATTTGACTATTATAATGTTAAAGAAGTTTTATGTGCTCTTCGTCTCAAAGATGTGGGGCTTTCCTTGTGAATAAATGTGATGATGAGAGGGAGCCTGAAACTGCACTTGTTCTGCACAATATATAATGTAATATCTGGAGGAATATCTGTGGCACCTTAATCTGAGCTTCATTGAGGCTTGAAATTCCGTTTTTCTGAATTTGCACAAAAAATTACTTATGCTTATGTGTAAATAGTCTTCAGTACTGTCAATCTGTGTTCAAATCAGCCGTAGTCAACAGCAAAATAAATATGGCCTCTGCTTTGACCTTTTGTTTACACCCTTGTTCATGTAATAAAGTTGTCACAGGTCAGAAAACCACCACACAACTTGGTGGCTGGCAATAGCTCACCAGGACAGTCCTGAAACTGGAATACTGGAGTTACTGAAGGTTAAGATTAATGTGTATTAGTAGAGTTGTACGATGAAAGGAGGTTAGGTTGTGAAATGGGTTAGAAGGTCATTATTTTATCTCTGGAGATCTGTAATGAAATCTTGTTTTAGGCCACAAGAGAAAATGAGAGCGAGCTTTCACCTGGTTCTTAGTGAATATTTGTCCATATCACACAACTTCCACGTAATTGCTCAGGAAAAATCTTGGACTACAGAAATGGGGGTACTGCAGATCAAGTTTGAGGTGCATTGGCAGAACTTGTGACAAAACTTGAATGATGATTTGAATCTATCTTGGGTGTAGCAGAGCTTCTGTAGTTGTCTCCTAAGTTGTCACTTACTTTTATAAATACTAAAAACTTACTAGAAGCATTTCATATTTTATCCTAAATAATGAAAAAAAGCAAATAAACCTTTTACCTCCTTCCCAAAATTAAAATGTTTTCCTAATCTTATAATAGGCCTTGGTTTCCGCACAGGTCACTTAAAGTATATATTTCATTCTGATCTTCCAAGGGAAAAGTATGTTCTTCATATTGGCATGTTCAGATAAGCTATATTTGGGTGAGGAAATGGAGAACTTTGGTTCACTTTTGGTTATAAAGTGAACCAGGATTCACTGTATGGAATCCTGAAACTTGTCAAAATCACTACAGAACCTTTCATAGATAATTTTTGGAAAAGCCAGATAAAAGTAATCTTGTAAGAGTAGAATAAGATAATATTTTGTTCCTTTTCCCAGTAATTTTGGACCCTGACAGTTTTTCTCCCATACAGAAGTTTTGGATTAGCATATCTCCTTTTTCTAAGAGCAGAATATTGAAGGATGTTTAACTCTTTCTTATCTCAACATGTTAAAATCAACTTTACTGACAAGGTGCAGCACACACTTGTGTTGGTACCAGTGCTTGCAAAGAAATATTCTAATCCAGCAAGTTTTTTCTACAATGTTTGAACTATAGTCTTATTTCAGAGTAACAGCCGTGTTAGTCTGTATTCCCAAAAAGGAAAGGAGTACTTGTGGCACCTTAGAGACTGGGTTTGTGTGTGTGGGGGGGAGACAACCTGGATTTGTACTGGAAATGGCCCAACTTGATTATCATACACATTGTAAGGAGAGTGATCACTTTAGATAAGCTATTACCAGCAGAAGAGTGGGGTGGGGGGAGGTATTTTTTCATGCTTTGTGTGTATAAAAAGATCATCTACACTTTCCACAGTATGCATCTGATGAAGTGAGCTATAGCTCACGAAAGCTTATGCTCAAATAAATTGGTTAGTCTCTAAGGTGCCACAAGTACTCCTTTTCTTATAGTCTTATTTGAAATCAAACCTTCTGTTGGATGTGCTTATGACCAAGTGCTTTTTGTATAGAAGTAAATAGTCTTTAACTTAGCAGTTTTCTGTTATCATGAGTTGTATGTGATATCACAATTTGTTACAATTGAAGCAGAGTGGTTATGCAAAATAAACTGAAATAAATATTGTATTCCACTCTTTACTAATGTATATGGAGAGTCTAAATTGAATGGTACATTATTTTTGTTTATGGTTCCAGATGATTTTTTTTTTTTAATAGTGATGCTTTGGCTCCATCAAGAGTGTGTTAGGGATTCTCAGAGTTATACAGTTTGTACATGTATGCAGAGGAAGATCCTTTTTTAAAATTTTTTAAATTTTTTGATACTGGTATTTTACAAAAGAATACTGGTCTCCTTGTTTGGGTAATAGCAGATCATTTTTGAAAGGAGTTGCCTCTCAGATAGCTTTGTTCAAATGAGCCGTGTTTGGAAAAAAATCTTTATTCCAGTTCAAGTTGATAAAATTGGTCCCTATAATTTATATACAACATATTAATCCCATCCACACATTTCAGGACAAACAATAGGGTTCCCTTTTAAACCACAGAAGCTTAACTGAACTCCTTTTGAGTTGATGCATCATGTAACTACTCATTATAAGTTTGGCAAAATCACTAATTGACCGCACAAAGTAAAGAAATACTGCGTAAGTAAACAAGAAAGATGAGAATGGGCTTGATCCCATTTTTTCTTTTTGACTGTGACTAAGCTGCGTGCATGCAGCTTTCTGTAGTTTTTCATAGACATTTTATTTTTATGAACGTATCGGTGTAATTGTCATTGAGCTATCTGTTTGCATGGGTAACACTTTGCAATGCTTTAATAATCCCTTGTTTTTCTCATTACTTTATCCTTTGTTTCTTTTTTCTTTTTAACACAAGATTCTTCAAAGACACAAATACTCCATGGTTGTCTTAATATCTGAGGCTGGTCAAGCAAGTGGTCTCTCTTGGCTTCAGGAGTGAGAATCCTCTCTTTCCTATTCTGAGTTATTGACAGAATCAATTTGAGAGAGAATTTGTGATTGACAGCTATGTTTCAGATAACAAAACATTTAAGCAAGTCGATGTTTGCCACAGTTGGTAAGTGCAGAAATCAGTTTTCTGTAATTGGGATATTCTTAATTTGTAAACTAGTGGGGAGGGAAATGTTTGATTGCGAGATCATGGTTTATTTTTTCCAGATTAAATTAGATAATGTTGTAAATAAAATACCAATAATCTGTGTATTGCAAAACCTTATGCTATAATTTAGCCTGTTTGTAGTATTTCTTAACCAATTAACTCTTTATTATTTAGAAAAGTTGTGTTTCTGTATTTAGTAATACTTGACTGTTAAACTCTCTAGAAGTATGGGTTCTCACCTTGATTGGCAGATGGGAAGAGAGGTTTTTGAATCTCTAAAGGGATCTCAAATTTTTTTCTGTTGTGATATGAAATCACAGTATAAAAAGAAAATCTACAAGAAACTTTTGTGGATATTCTTATACAAAATTCTTGCATATCACTTAAGACAGTAGAGGACCGATTAGAGGATGTTTCAGAATAATTGTCTAATTATTTTAGACAAAACCAATTTCTGTTTTTGCATCAATTTTTAGAGTACAAAAATTCCTAACATAGAACAGCCTCTAAGTAGGCTAGGCATAGTTCAGTCTACCAACTTTAGAATGAGTTTACAAGTTATTAAGTGAGAAAAGAAGGGCAGATAGTGCAGCATGTATATCAAGAGTGTGTACTAAGTACAGTTTTAATGTGAAGTTACCAGTTTATGACAAACAGTTCTTGTTATCTTGATAACTGTGTTGTGCATTGTTTGGAAGATATATGGAAAATGAGTTGTATCCTGCTTAAAATATTGTGAAGTTTCAAAAAATAAAATGTTATTCTTAATTTTACATCAACTAATAAATTTGTGAGTGCACATTAATGAAAGATCTCCTGAGAAAAATCTCCTGACAAGGCTTGTATTTAACAGAATTTAAGGCTGCTTTATCTGCCTAGGAAAAGGATCATGTTTTTGTATGGGGAAATCTAGCTATAAAAGCATATTGATATAGAATGTAAATCCACTTATTTCCCCCCTTTTCCTTCCCACGCAGCATTGGGGAAGGGGGATGGTATGCTTCATTGTGTTTTCTCTCTTCCAGGGATCCCAGAAGCTTTTACTTCTCCCCTCACCCTTCCCCTTCCCCGCAGTGTGTTTGCACATTTGGTGCCTCTTCTAGGCTCTGTGGGCTCCACTCCCCGCTATGTCCAATGGGGGATTGGAGCATGACTGTCGAGTAAGTGCACTTCCCCCAATTCAGCAATATTACTTGATATTGGCAAGTACATCTGTTAAGCCCTGGTGTGTAATCACAGCAACCTTCGGCTTTCCCTTCTGCTATCAGATAAATAGTTTAATGGATAAGCATTGGCAAGTTTCAACCTCAGCCCTTAAGAACACGATTTATTCAGTCTTGAAAATTATCATATTCTTTATATTCAGCACTTTTAAGTAGTCATAAAAATTTTAAAATTCCTGCACAAAAACTGTCAAAGTATCTGTTACAATGATGGTCCTTCTCCCTTTCATTTTGTCCTTTTCCAGTCATATTAAAAAAAATAACTTCACTTATCTTAGGGAATTGAGCAAACAGACGTTTGCAAAATTGCTTTAAAAATCTCCCTTATTTATGAATACATGTAAATTCTCATGTTTCCCAAGTGATCAATGCCATAGATGTACTCAGTAGTTGAATTATCAGATGCTAAGATATGATCTTGAAGTGTGATTGTGATTTGTCCTTTGTTACTGTGCTTTACTTTCAGGTCCCTAATGATAATGAGCTACCTATTTTGGGGTAGGTATCACCCTGAGTTACTTCACTCTTCACAAAGGATATGCACTCTTAATTCATGGGTAAGGATTCTTTTGATTTTTGACTTTTGTGATTTTGTCAAGTATCTTACAGAATGAAGAAAATTCAGTAAGAACATTTCACTTTCGACCGTTTATTTTTCAGATTCTTCTGTGTTAATCAGAGAGTTAACGTCATAGCATCATCTAAGAGTTTGCATTAGGTTGCAGTAATTTTGAACCTGTTTTGACTAATAAAAGCACATTTTAGGAACCGAATAATCTCTTAACAAGTATCAGTGTCTTAACTCAGCCACCTGATCTTGGTGATTTTTTTGAGCGAGAGGAACCGAATGATTGAGTTTATGTATATATTCAAAAGTTGGTCTATGAAACTACTTTTATGGAGTGTAAAATGAACCCATTCTTACTCTGGGAACCCGTTCTTACTCTGGGAAAATAATCTGCATTTTCAAACTAGAGTTTTCAGGTGGATGGAGATTCCGTTCAACAGAGGTCTTTTATACACTTTCCTCCTCCAGGCAAAGAGAAGGACTGAGAACTTCATGAGTCTGTTTCGGTTTTTATTTTGATATGCTTTTTAATGCTTTGAATAAATATAATCTGAAACATACTGCATATGTATTTTCATTCACTTACTGAGCAGAATATACCCACGTATAGTAGTAAAAGATCTGACTTTAGGAAGAATCTGAGATGTTTTTTAAATGGACACCCATATTCTAGTTTTGTTGTTCTTCTCTAAACATCTACTACTTTCATATGTAAGAAATTGGTCATGCTATGCTGGATTTAAAAAAAAACAAACCCACACACAACTTTTCAGCATATTATGAAGGCACCATTTGCAGCTCCATGTTTGAGGTTGAATTAAGTAGCAGTGATTCTATCAATTTATATATAATACAATGTATACACCCCAATATTTCAGCACTTTTTGAATATACAATAATTGTCTGTGAACTTACAAATAAATCCATTAATTTGAGTTAAAATTGATTTTAAAATAGGTCCTTTAAGAACAGAAGCAACTGGCCTCAAAGCTCTTTTGTCCCTAATGATATTAGTAACACATCTTCAAACTTCCCTTCTAGCTAAAACTAAAATGTGTGTATGCTACATAGACTGCATTTGAAGGAATAATTTTTGGATTAATAGTATTTTTTTGCTGTATTCTTCATAACTGAAAGTTTATTGTTCAGCAGAGGCTGACAAATAATCTGTTACAGAGAATTCCATGAAGAAGTGCCCTCTTAAAATTGCTGCCATGTCTGATTGTTCTCAGTTGGACTGAGGCCAAGCTGCACTCAGCAGAGAAGATAGTGACCCTTTCTGCTGTTAGGGGCCACTGTCTTCCCTGTTTTGGGAAGCTTGGCTTTTCTCACATTGAGAGTAATAAAAGATATCCTCTTTCCAAATGGCCATTTTTTGTGTAATTATCTGAAGTAGGACATCATCTGTCTGTCTCTGCGGACTGAAACTGAGTTATGAAGAATATCTAACATTTACCATTAATCCTAAATTTTGCTGTCAAAAACGTACCTGTTGCACCAGATGTTGTCAGCAGAGAAGTTAGGGAGGAGAGGGGGAAAACTAGGGCCTCTGAGTACAGGGGGATGTGGGGAGTGCAGGATGGAGCAGTGACTTTGGGCATGATGTGCAGGAGGGAGGCAGAAACTGCAGGTATACTTTGTGCTGCTGGGAGTTGTAAATCCGTCTCAGTTAGCCAGCATGCTCTGACTGCTTTGTGCTGCTCCACAGAAGTATAAAGCAGCCAGGGCATCCTGGTGAACATGTTCCTACAATTACTTTTTTTTTTAAATTTATCTATTTACTTTGTTTGTTTATTGTTTATTTTAAAGCTTTAAGGTTGATTCTTCCATTCTTCATATTACAGGAAATATCACATGTAAACATTTGCTTTTTGGGTTTGAATTCAGTGTTTGTCTGAAATTTTTAATTCAAAAGTAAATTTCCAAGCACCAAGTATATATCCTCAACCTTAACTTAATCTTAGTATGTGTGATATAAGGATGATTAATTATTCCAAAATAAGCATTATAAATACAGAAAAATCCATGTTAATGTATATCTTGACTTCTAAAATTTAATCTTAAAGTATGGAAATGCGCAGGTGGGATAACCAAGTAACCTAACTTTGCCCTGTAGTCATGCCATGAAAGGGGAAAAATCAGTTGAATCTGTCTGACTACAGATGATAAAATGCTTTAGTCATAGTGTATAGTTATTGCATGGTGGTGTAGCAGGGCAGAGTTAACCTAACTATGCATTTCTGTACCGTAACACATCAACAACATATTAACAAATCTTAGCATAAGATTTCATTTTAACTCTGAATTTCCATGGTGTAGAATGTTTCAGGGACAATTATACTTATATAGTTGTTGTTTTTTATAACTGTAAAATACCTATATATACACTCAACCTTAAGTCCATGTTAGCATATTTTTTCTCTGGAAACAAAGAGCAATAACTTTTACATTATCATTATAGTTTGTCAAATGAAGAGAACCTTAACTAAGATGAAAATAACACAAAAAATAAGAACGTGAATGTCTCTGATCCTGGAGAGAGAATGTCTGGATTTAGTTCTATTGTGCAAGAGAAAACCACAAAAGTTTTTAAAATATCAGTTTATTTCTTAACATATAATTTATGAAATTAATTAAAAAAAAGCTTTCATTCATCTTCGCTGTTGTCTACATCTCTGGTATTGTGTACTTTTTGTCTAGCCAATGACTAAGGCAGTGGTTCTCGACCTTTTTTTCATTTGCGGACCCCCTAAAAAATTTCGAATGGAGGTGCGGATCTGTGTGGAAATCTTAGATATATCTCCAGACTCCCAAGGTCTGGGGACCACAGGTTCAGAACCACTGGACTAAGGGATTTGATAATCAAGAACATACATAGCACATGAAAATGTGTCATTTAACTTAGTAAGATATAACAAGAATACCGCTACACTTTCTTTGGCAAACCTCTGCCCAGTAAGAAGCAAGTCTCTTCTACTATTTTGGAGGGTAGTTCTTAAGTCTAAGAAAATGAAACTTTTTCGGGGGTGGGGAGAAGAAAAGAAAAAAACAAAACTTCAGATCTTCCTTCCTAGCTATAGTTCCCAGTGCTTTACATCAGATACTACCACTACCATGCTTTCATCCAGTTTCCACTGCTGTCACATTTGCTTGTTACAATGAAATGAATTTTTTTCTATATGCAGAAAGACTTTCTCTGAGTTTAGAGCTAGAATCATTTTTTGTAAAAACTTTCAAGAATTGAATGGATCAGGGTCAAATTTCTTTGTAATTAGAATAGAATGGGTCAAGAAATTCCCTCCCTGCTAGAACACTAACGGTGCATGTGTATTTTGTGTATAATATATAAACTTTTCCTTCATTTGATCTTTTATAGTCTTAGAGAAATGAACGAACTCCCATCTTTTACAAGAATTTTGAATTTTGTTGCCTCATGTCGGTAACTGAGCTTTCTTTTTTTAAACCTCTTCGGCCTTCTGAATGGACACTAACCTTAAAGTGGATGATGATGTCTCAAATTTCCACATGAAAGCAGTCACTGATGACTGAGGTTTTATCACTTCTGCAGGGAGTGGTTGTACTTTTCAACAATCTGCCATCTCAGTGTGGAGCAGGGATTTTTTTTACAATAGGCAAAAGTGATGATATTGTGTTTAGCGATTGAGCTGAATGTTTACTTGACATCTTCTAGCTGAAGGACTGAGCCTACTAGTCAGGAAGAATAATAGCTCCCGTGTCCCTAAAACCCACTGCCTCTGCAATTAAAGCAATCTAACTGTTCCGTAGTCTTTATGGTGTTCTTTATTTAATTGTGATGCTGTCCATCAACTTTCCATTTAATAAATGTTTAAAAGCATAACTTGCTGTTTCTTGCCTTTTTACACTCTTTTCCTTCTCGGTTTCACTCCTTTTTCATTTGTCTTTTTTCTCCATGCATGGCCTTCCCCCCATGATCTTTCCTCTTTTTTTTTTCTTTCCCCATATTTTGTTCTATAACTTCACCACTATGCTTTCCTTTTCATTCTCCTATCTCCTGCCACCACGCCTTCCCCCAACAACCTCTCTAGCTTTTATGTCTGTTTCTTTGCTGATTCATTCCATTAATCCTTAATCCCATCCTTTCTCACACACTTTCTTACAGAATTTACAAGACACTCAAATCAGAGGACTACACATACCAACCAAAGACTGACCAGGGGCAATGCCAGGTAAAAAGCCAAGCTTCCACAGCTGCTGGGAAAATGGTAGTTACTGTTTCCGACCAGGTTTCCAGCCATACATATATTCCACTTAGGGTGTCTATCTTTTCATAGCTTCTGACTAGTTGGGGTATGATACATTTGAATCCTAATCACTAACCCCTTTGACTGATGGAATGGAGAAAGTGTACACTCTCTCTGTGTGTTAGTCCTTCCTCATCTTCTCTATGAGGTATATGCGCAAAAAACAGTTACTTTACCTCAGCCTCAGTCCAGTCTGGATCCTCCTGCTTAGTTTTGATATTTGCCACCCCTTATTGCTCACAGCTTTCTTTATGAGCAGCAGACTGAAACTGTCCTGCTCATTACTAGTTTTATTGCTGCTTAAATGGTTCTGAAAATAAGCAGTGAAAACTAACCTAAACTGCACTGAAAATATGTCCAAGTGCTGGAGAGGGACTGTGGGCAGGCTGAGAGGAACAGCACTGCTTTGCTTTATACCCTGTTTTTAATTGGAAAATGTTGTAATGTTTTGTTTTCCTTGACAACTAAGGGTTAACATACTCATTTGATTTTAAATGGAAGCTCAGGTTGTGCAGAAGTTGATGGTTTGGCATCGCCACACCCACCTAAGAAAATTTTCTGCTCACTTTGACCTATTTGAAGGAGCCACTTTTTTTTTTTTTTAAAAATCTGAGGGTTTAATCTCTGATTTGAAGTAGATCTCTTATGCATTACTAAAAACTGAGTAGATTGAAGTTTAGATACTTTGTTGAATGACCAGTCATTGAGATGACAAAGTAAAGGTGGGAGGTGGTTCCCATCACAAAGAATTTACATATTACATTTTAAATGTGATGTCATGACTGAAGATGACAGATGGCAAAGCATGTTTCAGTTGAGAAAAGACAAGGGTTATTGTAGATAGTGTCCTGGTTATTCGTTTTAGACAAAGTGGAGTAATGATTTTGGAATAAAGTTGCATTTGTTTTGAAATAGAGTATCCACACAGAATTATTCTGGAATGGCTGTGCTGCTCAGTTTCCCCATGTAGCTAAGCTCTAAATACTGAGCTTGTGAGATTGCAAGAAATGAGAGAAATCAAATAAGAACAGAACACATGTTGCTCATTGTATTTGTATTTTATTGCTTACACTGAAAAAAATTCTGGAACTATTTTAGATTAATTTGAGTTAAAATGCCACTTTTTGATTAAAAAATTAAACATATTTGAGAGAAACCTGAAATGATGAATTTATCAAATGTACATTATATTAGCTAATAAGAGGTAATCAGTGACCTCTGAAAACTCTAACAAGAATGTATTCTTCATCTTGGTTAGTCACCACTTGTACCAGTGGCTTCATACAGGCAGTTCATTAATGTTTAAGTGTTCAATACAAAAAAACCTTAACCTTTATAAAATGACCTTGCCATCTGAAGCTTGTGATCAGATTCGTTTTTTCCTTCAAATTAACATTAAACCTTGTGCAATAATGCCCCATTATGGATAAGAATTAAAACCTATAAAGTCATGGAATTCAGTGAGGCTTCCAGATAAAATTTTACTTTGTCACAAAATACTACATCTGAATATGCACAAAGGTGGCAAATCAGATTTGATCTGGAAGCCTCATTGAATTCCAGTTGCCTTGAATCTGGAATTTAAGTTTCCTTTCAAAACACTGAAATAATGTAGTTTTGCCAAAATGGAAGAAAAAGTTAAAGTAAAGGAACTTAGAGATAAAAGAGCAGGTACCAATTCATTCTAACTGTATCTTACACATTCTGCCTATTCAAGCTATTACCGTAATTTCAATCATTTGACATGCTGAAGTCTAGACTCCCTACTCTTGTTTAAAATGGAAGTATGCTGGAAGGACATCTTCCGCAAGGGATACTTGGCTATGAAATTTGTGTCCCGCTTGATCTTGCAGAATCTCTATTTGTTAACTTGGGCATGCAGCCCTAAAGATGAGGATTAGATTTCTAAACTTCTTCCTTTTACAATTTCCCTGTAACTGATCTGTAACAGGCTGGCAGTGTTTCCTAACACACTACCTTGTTAGCAGGGAGGGAGGCAGCTAAAAAAGGCTAAGTAGTGCTAACACAGTGCTGCAGTTCTATCACTACCCACCTGTTTGTGATAGAGAGCAAGAAAAGGTTGGCAAAGCAGTTGTTTGTACAAACACCAAAACAAGTTTGGAAAATGTCTTCGTGTGAAGGGTTGTGTTCCAAAGCAGAATATCGTTCAACTTTCCAAAGAAATTTGTGTTTGTTCTGGATCAAACATGATACATTTCTGACAAAAGGATAACATTTTTACATACTTTACATAAGTGTTCAAAAACAGTGGTTTCGAGTAGAAGTGTTCTCTTGACCACAACAATGGTGCTATGCATGCTGCTTCCATGTTGTCTTACAAGGGCAACGTCTGATTAAACAATTTTTCTTGTTGGTTTATGTCCTTTACTTTTTCTATAATATGTAATATAAAGAGGAATTGTTACTAAACTAACAAGAATCTACCTATCCAGTTTTCTGAGCTTCATCTTTCTTTGAAATTTATTTTGCTTCGCTGTCTCTTTTAAGCTGCTGGTATGTCTAACTACTACTTTAAACAAATTAGAATTGCTTAAATTAATTGGTGTCAAGTATCAGAGGTGTAGCTGTGTTAGTCTGGATCTGTAAAAGCGGCAAAGAGTCCTGTGTACCTTATAGACTAACATACGTATTGGAGCATAAGCTTTCGTGGGTGAATACACATGCATCTGACTAAGTGGGTATTCACCCACGAAAGCTTATGCTCCAATACGTATGTTAGTCTATAAGGTGCCATAGGACTCTTTGCCGCTTAAATTAATTGCTGTCTGTATTTGTTATAAGAAACTACTGGTTTTCTCCAAGAACTAACTTGCCTGGAAATATTTATCCTGTCTTTAGTGCAGAGATGCCAGATGATTTATCAATTGGGAACTCAAATTGTGGTTTTACGTCTTGTGTTGGAATTCCTGAAACTGGCATTCTCCGCCTCTTCCTTTTTTGTCTTGCTTGGCCTTCCAATTTTATGCAATTCTGATGACTTTTACAGAAGTTTGTAGTGGAAAAAGCTTGGCTGCTTATATTCCCCCCACCCCCTTTTTTTTCAGTGCTGAAAGACAGGAGGACTAAGGGTCTAGGACACAGAGGGTGCCTCTTAAAGTGGAAGGAAGATTTTATTTATATGTTTAGCACAAACCATGGTTAGCTTTATCTAACTTCAGTCACACACAGCTTTTTCTGGTTTCTATCTTACACAGTTTTTTCCTCAAGGGTGCATAGTGTTTAAGCATTCAGGTAGACAAAATATTGATGTGGGTGGAGAACATCAGAACTGTCAACTACGTATGTGACCTGGGGGACAATTTGTGCCCACTCATCCAATTTATGAAAGGTGGCAGTTTGAGATCTGTGGAAGTACACAAGAATTATGTATGTGCAAGTAATACTTATAACAATATTTTGTATTTTCATTCTAATGTGTGGTATGACATTCATTTGTAAACAATGGACTTTACTTTTTTTCTTCATTCCCTCCTTTGAAGGGGAATTTAGTATCTTGCCCTAGATAGTAGTTGGAAACCAGAGGGATATATTTTCATTTAAAATATTTTCAATTATGCAGGCATTTAAAACTGATCTTTTTTAAACACAGGAGTCCTTGATGGACAGACAGCTAATAAATATAGTAAACCTGTCCATTGATTTAATGGGTCCCCTCAGAACTAGATCTGTTTACTATCAGCTACAGTACTTGTACGTCATACTTAATCTAACTTGGTTATGTTCTTCTGCTTTAGTTTCTTCCACCCCTCCTTGGTCAAAGGTAGATAATACAATTTCTGTTTTATGCTATATGCCTATGAATGTGCAAAGTGGGAAATCTGATTATTAGCAATGCTTTTTAAAAATATGCTCTTTATTCACATTTTGCTTAACACAAATGAACAAGAGAAACATCAATCTTCATAATTTTTCACTTCAAAATACTGAATTGTGTGGTATATTTTTCTGTTAACATAACTGATACGAAATCTGGTAGAGGAAAGTATATTTAGCTTTTCTTCCAAAGCACAACTGATTAGAATGATGAAGAGAATATACTCTGGTCTTCTGGGGCATTTAGATAGTCCCACCTTTATTTCCCTTTCTACTTATTTTCTGAAGATGTTCAGGTTCCTTGTACATCTCTTTTATTTATGTGGGGAAATGCAAGATTAGGGCTTGCTGATGTTGGCGTTGCCTAAAGAAGTAGACCAGCTAGTAATAGTGAAGTACCTCACATGGACCTTACGCATCTATCAGTGCAAACCCTAATTTACAAACGAATTGTGGGTTGAACAGTTTATAACATTGAACACCTCAAAATCATAATTTAATTTGCAGAATGGTGCATTGCCTCATTTTCTTCTTGTTCTTCAAGCCACTGCAGAGCCATTTCTAATGCATTGAAGGCATCAGAATTTGAAGGGCTGTCAACTTATTCTTTGTCAGCATCAGCATTTAACTAGATTTACATACTAGATATTTTCTCATCATGAAACCTGATGCAGTTCTCATTAAGAATGGAAAGACTGCTATTGGCTTTTGCAGGATATGGGTTGGGCCCCTGTAAGCTTTCAGAAGATCACAAAACTTGCTGTTCAGAGGTCATATCCAGGGAGTCGGTCATAGAATATCAGGGTTGGAAGGGACCTCAGGAGATCATCTAGTCCAACCCCCTGCTCAAAGCAACACCAGTCCCCAACTAAATCATCCCAGCCAGGGCTTTGTCAAGCCTGACCTTAAAAACCTCAAAGGAAGGAGGTTCCACCACCTCCCTAGGTAACACATTCTAGTGCTTCACCACCCTCCTAGTGAAAAAGTTTTTCCTAATATCCAACCTAAACCTCCCCCACTGCTTGTTCTGTCATCTGCTACCACTGAGAACAGCCTAGATCCATCCTCTTTGGAATCCCCTTTCTGGCAGTTGAAAGCAGCTATCAAATCCCCCCTCATTCTTCTCTTCCGCAGACTAAACAATCCCAGTTCTCTCAGCCTCTCCTCATAAGTCATGTGTTCCAGTCCCCTAATCATTTTTGTTGCCCTCCGCTGGATGTTTTCCAATTTTTCCACATCCTTCTTGTAGTGTGGGGCCCAAAACTGGACACAGTACTCCATCCTCACCAATCACTGGAGGAGAGAGATTTGGGGGAGCCTGGATAAGTTTTAGCAATGGTGGGTTTCAAGAGTTAAAACTTTTTCTTCCATCTGAATGTTAGTGTTAGTTACGTACGAGATGGGAATGCTGTTAGAAGACCAATACATATTTTAAAGTAATTTCTTCAGTATTTTTGAAGACTAAGTTTTCTGCTTATCTAGGAAGTCAAACTATCACACATAGCAGTAATAGAACATAATTCATTCAAGCTTGCATATTGGGTGTTGTGTTGAATGGAAATATGAATATGTTGTATTTCAGGGACCTTGTGAATAGCTCAATTTTGCCAATAAATTTCTAGCCAATTCTGTTCAAAAGCTTGATGAGTTGCTCTTTTTCCTTTGGCATATACATACTCTCTCCGCAAGATTTTTTTTTTTATGGTTTTGATCCTGCCAGTGGTGATTGCCCTCTGTATTTGTTGATTTCAGTGGGGATTTGACCTCATAAGCAGAAAATTTTGATTCCAAATACAGTAAAAGTTGTTTAATAGTTATGCCTTTGTGGATTCTACTGTGTCTTGGTTAAGTGGGTTTAAATTAAATTAATCTAAACCTAATGTAATGTTTCTGTAACTTGTTCTGTTCAGCTGAAGAATAATTACCATACCCACCTCTTATTTATATGCAAAGGGACAGGTTTTCACAATTGCTTACACACAATTATGCATGTGTTCACTTATAAAAATTTGACCTAGAGTTGATTTGCAGTTTGTTGCATTTTTAAACATTAAAATGTTGAAAAAATACATTACTTGATATTTCCTGGTTGCCATTGTGAAAGCACAAAATCCATGAGCAGTATGTGACTTAACCATTTTATTAATGTGTAATGGTAATTGACAGGTTAATTAGACTGAAAATCACAACAAAAATGTTGAATAATTAAGATTTTCATTGAAATGACCAAGCACTCATTCAGTTTAATGGAAAGAAATAGGTTATCTGAGCTTCATCTTACTAAAGTTGTTTCCCAATGATTTGTCTCTCTCCAGTGTTTGGACTGTTTCCTTTCTCCTCTCAGATTTTACTTGATCTAGAATATACAGAATCATTACATGTAATATTACTTCAACTATATAAAATATAAAATTGGAAAGGAAATAAATGAATAGTTACATATTTTATTTGTGGGACACAGATACAAAAATAAAGCAGCCCATTCATTATTAGAATTTGACAGTCTTTTCTGTTTTTTGTTGCTTTTTTTTAAAAAAGCCAAAATGAGTCTAATTGCTCACTATTGTTTATCTAAATATAGAGTAAAATTGACAAACTAATACCCAGGGGAGGAGGAAATAAAAACTAAATAAAATAAAACTCCAGAAAAACAAGTTTAAAGTCATTGCTCTTATTCTTTCTTCCCTAGGATATTTTTACAGTTTAAGGCATACATTTCTTCAGAAGCACTAATGGATGTTGACATGCATTGGATAAGGTGGTGACTACTGGAAGTAATCTGTTGCTACTCACTGCAGAGAGGCTAAATTGACTCCATTTGGAGTTCAGAGACGAAGCGGTGTGGACGTATCAAGATGACTGATCCTATGATGGATTTTTTTGATGATGCCAACCTTTTTAGCGAGACGTTAGAAGGTTTGTCGGATGATGCCTTTGTACAACCTGGACCTGTTTCACTAGTTGATGAATTGAACTTGGGTGCAGAATTTGAGCCTTTGCACATAGACTCATTGAACCATGTGCAAGATACTCAAACTCAACAAAAGATGAGTGAATTTGAGCAGTTAAATCAGTATGATTCATTGAAACTTCAAGTAAATCAGTCTTTCAGCAGTCCAGCTGACAGTGTTTTATCACCACACACTCAATTTAATTGCTCACCAATCCATCCACAAAACCAATCCAATGGAATGTTTCCTGATGTGGCTGATGGTAGTCCTATGTGGGGTCATCAAACTAACACAACTGTTCCAAATCAAAATGGGTCCCCTTTTCACCAAGGACATTCTCAGTCTATGCAGCAAAATAAAAGTTTTGTAGCACACCATGACTTTGCCTTATTTCAGGCCAACGAACAGCAGCATCAGTGTGCCTCACTACAGTCTCGACAAAGCAGAAACAACATTAACACAGGGCAAGACTCTCTGAATCAGCCAAAAAACTGTATGGAGGTTAACGTATCTGCTCCACGCAGAGTCAGTGTTACTCATCCACCTCAAATTGCTAATCCATCAACTTCACAGCAGCCTCTCTCTGTTCAACAGTTTTCTCAAAATGCCAGTGCTTCAATACATTTTTGTGGGAATCAAGAAGGAAACTTTGATGGACAATCTCCAACTATGACTCCTTGCTCTGTTAATAATACACAGCGGTTTCCTTCTCCATATTCTTACTCTAATAACCACATTTCTCCTACTAGCCTTTTACAGTCTTCTACCGCTCTTTCTACTAGCCAACAAACTCATCCTTTATCTGATTATACTGGAAGTGATGCCTTTACATCTCAAACAGGGACCAAGCAAGAAACCACCGAGCACCTCTTGAATCCTAACACACCTTTGAATTCAAATAGTTTCCAGATGTTGCATTCAGCACATTCTCAGGGCAGCTTCAGTAGTTCAAAACTCTCTCCTGTGAACATTAATTTTCCAGCCTCTGCGGGTTCTGCTTCTCAGATAAGCCATTTCAGTGATCCTATAGAAAGCAATGGTTTTTCATCTTTGGATGAGAACTTACTTCATCAAGTTGAGTCTCAAGCTGAACCATTTACAGGACTTGATCCAGAGGACCTCCTTCAGGAAGACCTCCTACCCCAATTTGATGATTCAGCATTTGTTCAGGACACTTCAAGCCACATATTAGAGCATGACCTAGAACACCATATTACCCCACAGCAAATAACACAGTCATCGGATATTGCTCGGACAGAGTCTCAAAGTCAGATGCATCCCTGGCATTCTTCAGTTTCTAATCGGCATCTACAAGATAGAAATCGTATAGCCTTGCAAGGGCAGGTATGTAGCCCTTTTTTGGGAGGGTATGGCTTAATTGTACCAGTGAACTTAATCATATTGGTAAGTATTCATTCTTTGTCCACAGATAACTCTAAAATATCTGATCTGTTGTTGGTCATTTGTTAGTAAAGAATAAGTAACTCTTCTATCCTTGAAAAGAAATTACAACCCATATCCCTAAAAAAGTCAAACCCTAAATATAAACATTGGTTGTTACACTGAACACTTACAATTCATACTCCTATCTAAATGGATGAATAATATCTATAATTTAGCTTCCTTAAGTACTAAAATGGTTACAACAGAATTAGTTTTAGAAATACTACTACAGTATTTGCCTGAAACTAAGAACCTTATGTGTGACTGCTGCGGTCTACATCTTATTTTTGTTAGAGTAAGAATTTGTCACTAATGTGTATTTAGGTACAAATACATTTTAAGAAGTGTTTCAGAGTAGCAGCCGTGTTAGTCTGTATTCCGATGAAGTGAGCTGTAGCTCAGGAAAGCTTATGCTCCAATAAATTGGTTAGTCTCTAAGGTGCCACAAGTCCTCCTTTTCATTTTAAGAAGTTTTTCGTTTTAATAAAAAAGATTAAAGTATAGCTTTAAGAATTTGAGGGACTATTTTTCTCATAGTATAATGCTTTTACTTTACTACCTGCAGTGTATCCAGTTGTATATATTCCCTACTAGGTAACTTTTTGACTATGTTGAGTGAGTAGAAAGACAGGGATCTGTCCTGAAAGCTATAATGCCTGTTGAATTTCAGGGGAATGGAAAAAAAAATGCTGCTTCATTGAAAGCCTGAAGAACTAAGGAGAAAAACTCATTGTTTTACCTAAACTTTAAATACCAGAAATGCTAAATCCTGCATTATTGCCTTTTGTTGCTTATAGCCTCTGTGGAGGACACGAGAAGTGGATTAGATTTCTTAGCCCTTAATTGAGTGGGTGGCTGTGTTGAGTCTTTTTTTAAAGTGATCTTCATTTTCACCTGTTTGTTAGGTATATGCTTATGTTAAATAGGTGTTTGATGAAAATTACTGAGTAAAAATCACTTCATCTTCGATTTTAGTTAGCTTTTTTGTTCTTGTGATTTCATACATTTACTAGTTCTCAAGTTATCCCTTCCAGAAAAACAAACACAGAAAACCAGGATAAGCAAGACCTGAATTCATGTAAATCAGTGCAATGCTGTCCTGTTAATCTAACTTTTTAGAAAACTCCACTCTATAGCTTGCATCACCAAACATGTACACTCACCCCACGCCACTGAACTCAGTGGTGTGAACTTGAAAGACACCGAGCCATTTAAACTCAGATTTGTAAGGTCAGAAGGGACCACTATGATCTAGTCTGAACTCCTGTATAACACAGGCCTGCACCACACCCAGTAACTTCTGTATCAAGCCCAGAAGTTCACTTTGAGCTGCTGCATACCTTTTAGGAAGATATTTGGTGTTAGTGATTGGTGAATCACCACATCACCAAAAGTTAATTATCATCACTGTTTTTTGTGTGTTCTTATTTCTAGTTTGAATTGGTCTAGGACTAGGTTCACCTTGCAACCATTTAATCTCCTTATGCCTTTCTATGTACTATCAGAAATCTCTTCCTCCTGTAGCTGCTTGTAGACTGTGATCAAGTCACCTCTGAACCTTCTCTTGGATATACTATAGATTGAGCTTTAGTCTCTCCACATAAGGCATGTTTTCCAGACCTTAAATCATTTTTGTAGCTCTCTTCTCCAATTGAACATCTTTTTTGAACATTTAACATCCTTTTTCATTCCAGTAATGGTTTCACTGATGCCATATATACACTTCCTTAATCCTACTTGATATTCCACTACTTATACATTCAAGAATCACATTTGCTCTTTTAGCTACAGCATTGCACTGGGAGCTTATGTTCAACTGGTTACCTACCATAATCCCTTACTCCTTTCTTCAAGTCCTTTTAAGAATCCCTGTTTTTCCAGAATACAGTCCTCCATCTTATAACTGTGGCCTACATTCTTTGGTTTTTAAACGTATGACCTTGCTTTTGGCTATATTAAAAGGTATGACTATCAATTGAATTCACCTTACCAAGCAGTCCAGGTCAGTCTGTGTAACGGACTTGTCCTTATTTAACACTTCATCAAGTTTTGTATCTTTGCAGATTTTACCATAATATTTTATATTCAAGATGTTGGCTAGTATAAGGCTAAGAACAGATCCCTGTAAGGCTCTAGTAGAAACACCCACTTTGGATGATGATTCCCCATTTACAGTTACTTTTTTGCAATCTTTCAGTTAACAAATGCTTAATCCATTGAATATGTGCCACATTGATTTTGTGCATAACATAATGTTATCAGAATGTCATGTAGGACTAAGTTAGCATTAACACAGTTACCGTGATCAACCAAACTTGTGATCTCCTTAAAAAAAAAAAAAGAAGTTTGAGTCTCACTTTCCATAAAACAATGTTGATTGGCATTCAGAATACTACCATCTTTAATTCTTTGCTGATTGTCAACATAAGAATAGCCATATTGAGTCAGACCAATGGGTCCATCTAGCCCAGTGTCCTGACATCCAGTAGTGGCCAATGCCAGGTGCTTCACAGGGAATGAACAGAACAAGCAATCGTTGAGCGAGCCATCCCCTGTTGTCCACTTCCAGCTTCTGGCAGTCAGAGGCTAGGGGCTCCCAGAACATGGGGTTGCATCGCTGACCATCTTGGCTTATAGTCATTGATCTATCCTCCACGAGCTTACCTAATTCTTTTTTGAACCCTGTTGTAGTTTTGGCATCCACAACATCCCCTGGCAACGAGTTCCAAAAGTTGATTGAGCGTTGGGTAAAAAAGTACTTGCTTTTGTTCTTTTTAAACTTGTTGCCTGTTAATTTCGTTTGATGACCCCTGGTTCTTGTGTTGTGTAAAGGAGTAAATAACACTACTTTCTCCATATTGTTCATGATTTTACAGACCTATATTCTATCCCCTCTCTTTTCCAAGCTGAAAAGTCTGTCTTTTTAATCTCTCCTCATATGGAAGCTGTTCCATCCCCTTTGTCATTTTTGTTTCCCTTCTCTGTAGCTCTTCCAGTTCTGGTGTACCTTTTTTGAGATGGGGTGACCAGAACTGCATGCAGTATTCAAGCTGTGGGCTTATTATAGTGGCATCATTATATTTTTTTCTTTTTATTCCTTTCCTAATGATTCCTAACCTTCTGTTAGGGTTTTTTTTGACTGCCGTTGCCCATTAAGCGGATATTTTCATAGAACTATCCACAATGACTCCAAAATCTTTGAGTGGTAACAGTAGTGGGGATTATGTTTTCCAATGTGCCTGGAAAACATAATCCCCACTACTTTGCATTTATCAGCATTAATTTTCATGTGCTGTTTTGTTGCTAATCATACAGTTTCGTGAGATCCCCTGGTAACTCTTTGAAGTCTGCTTTGGACTTAACTATCTTAAGTAATTTTGTATCAGCTTCCAATTTTGCCATCTTGCTGTTTACCCCTTTTTCCAGATCATTTATGAATACGTGGAACAGCACTGGTGCCAGTACAAATTCCTAGGGAGCACCACTAGTTACCTCTCTCTAGCCGCTATTTACTTTTGACCATATCAGCCTTAGTCATCTATGTTTTGAAAATTTTGTTAACATTATTAGCCACAAGCAATCTTTTTTCCTCTTTAAAAAGAGAGAAAATAAATTAAATGTTAAACCCTACATTCCAGCACTGTTACAAAATTAAATCAGAAAAATAAGGAAGTGAAAAATCCTATGCCAATTTTAATTTGTCTGCACATAAAATACTATGTGTGTATAATGTAAGTAGTCAAGCGAATTAGCATGGCTTGATTTGGGAGCATAGAAAAGTGCTATACTTGAACAGATCTGTGATCTGTTCAGTCAGATATTTGGCTTCCCAATGAAGGCCAGTACTTCAGAAGAAGGTGCAAGTCTCCATAAGAGACAATTATGCAGTGACATGCCCACAAGGGAATGTTTTTAACCTCAGGGGCTTAGTGGCTGACGGGCATGAGGTTTGTTGTGTAACACTTTCAATTCCTTACTTTGATGTGTTAAATGCATTATCTTAACATAGGTTTTTTGCATTTAATTATTTAACATGGAAGGAGGAAAATATATTTACTTAAGGAATTCTTCTACATCTCGCTTGTAACCTACTCTTTGTGGGATCTCCCACCATAAAACGCTAATTTACTTCAAGATTATTAGCTTGACGCTTAAAATAAAACTACACATTAAACTGTGGGGTTTCCATGTCTTTTATTTTGGTTACTGCTGTCTGTACTGCTTAGAAAGAGGGACTGCACAAGAGCAGTCATAAGGCTGAATGGTGATCCTTCTTCATTACGGGGGTATTTGAGAGGGAGCTGTGTTTTAACTCATGCTGAGAGTTTTGTTACTGTCGTGTAGACTGTATTAACTAAGCAGTTCAACAGCATTTTACCTTGAAATCAGAACCGTATCTGATAGATCCGTAGAGCTTGAAATAAGCAAGTTTTATGTGGATACAATAGAGGAGAGTTGGAAAGTGAAGTCCATTCCCTGCCCTCATCCAGACACATGGTTCTGACCCTGGACCCTCTCCCCAGCTACTATTACAACTTGTAAATTAGAATAACCACTGCAGCACTTTGTGCAGTTGCAGTGGGTTTTGGGGCCACTGAAATTCTGTAACTACAGATTCCTTGGCTTGTCCTCTAGTGTACCTCCTTGTAGTCTCTCTGCCACCCTGTCTGGGATCAACACAGAAACCCTCTTCATGGTATGCAGGAAGTACACAGATGCCTGTGCATAATAGGCCTGTGATATATCCCTGAAGTACAGATTAAGTCATTCAGATTGCCATATGCTGGCCCTCTTTACCATGTGTGAATTTTACCCTATAAGGTTTGACACTAGTGGGGCTTCTCTGTACCACTAGGATTGAGAGGGATTTTGAAAGTATTGATGTAGTACTTACCTAGGTTAGGTATTTACAAGGGACCTACTGCCTTGGTATCTAACCTGTTGTTACTCCTATTAGAGGAACTCAATGAGCTGAAGCCTTCCAGTTACAGGGAATCTCTTTGGCAGAGGGAAAAGATGCTCTCAGTGGCCTCTGAAAATACCCAAATCAATTAAAAGATAGGGCATGAAGTCTAACTCTTTACCTGATTGCCTGCAGGTGAGGGAAAGAGTACTTGCACAGGTAATCTCTTTGTTTCACGAGGAATTTCCAACTCAAACTACTGCAAAATTTTGTGTCCTGAATACCCTTTTAATCCTGCGATCCCACATTCCCAGTGATGCCCTCTGTTTGTGCATTAATGTGTTCCTTTCTGTTGACCGTGTTCAAAGTATAAAAAAAATTAGACATGAAGTACTGTCATATCATGGAATTGCTTTTTATGTATAGGAGATTCTGGTTCCTTTTAAAAAAAAAAAAAAAAAAAAAACCCAAAAACCAAAACCTAATTTACTTTATAAAAATGAGGAACCTCCTCTCACACTGAACACACCAAAATCACTGAGGTTCTCTTGCACAGGTTGGGATGGATATGAGTGGCTAATCTAGGTGTTACAGGTTCCTGTGTGCCATGCAGTCTAACTAGAGGATTTTGGGAGTGGGTCAGGCCAAGAAAAAGTGAGGAGTAAGGGTTGCTGGATTCTTCAGTTACTCTCTCTTATGCTCTGCAGAAGAAGGTGTTCACCTGTGATACTGCAGCCATAAGAATGATGCTTGGGGTATTTTCTGTACTGGAAAAAAGAATAGTGTTAGAAAATATGTTGAATAACATGATGTTAAAAAATTGCTTTCAGTGTGGACGAAGGACAGTTGTATTTAAAAAATATGGTTAACCACAATCAGCTGAAGCATTTTTAAACATGACTTTCCTTGTCCATAAATTCAAAATTGTGTTTACCGCATTGTTTAACATGTTTCAAGCACAATATATTTTCCCACTATAGATGAGGTCTCGAAGGATCGATTTGTTCTTGCCATAATGACAGCTGTGACCCTCCTCAATGCACAGCCTATTTACTGTGCATCAAGAAAAATATTTGGACCATAGTGAATAAACTGGTGAACAAAAAATGGTGTTCAGCAGTCATCAGGCTATTCTTTAGTGTAGAGGAATGTGCTATATTAAACTCCCAGTGCAATAAAACGGTTTATGAAAATCAGATTTATTTAGTCTAGCTTCAGGTGTTTCATTGACCTGATTAAGCAGTCAGGTAGAAGGTCAACTATAGTAAAAGCTCTGTTATCCGACATGTTTGGAGACTGGGGGCTGCCGGTTAATTGAATATTCTGGTTAACTGAGAGTTATAGTTTACCAATGGAATACCAATTTTCAAAGAACTAGAATACAATAAAATGAATAAAGTATAAAATAGTATACAGGTACTCACCAATCCAGTAGCAGTACTGCACTGCAGAGTGGTTGGTTTCTTGAAGCACTTAGGCGTATACAGATAAAGTTTTCTATACAGTAGGTTATGACACTACATATCACTATGGGCAGTGTATGGTGTACACCCAGATCACTAAAAATACACTTCACATTAAAACTATACTGAACATAATTTAATCTTTGATTCAGAAGGCACTTCAGGATCTTGCAGTGCCTCAGGGTCATCATTATCAACATCAATTATCATTGTAGATGTAGCAGGTGTTGGAGTTTGGGCTGAATTTGTAATGACCCTATCACATTCCCTGGAAGCTGCTTTTTTTAAATAAATCCCTGAGATCAGCTTGCTTACTTGTCTTCTGCCTCTTTTGCATAAAAGTAGAGTCCAGAATGTACAATTGAATAACATGCTGGGCAGTATACTAGTCCCGGTTACTAGATTGAAGGTTTGTATTGGGAGATATCAGAAATGCTGGTTAACTGAGTGCCGGATAACAGAGCTTTTACTGTACGTCTAATTTTCAAACTACTCTGAATCCATCTGACTGTCTATATCAGGGGTGGCCAACCTGAGCCTGAGAAGGAGCCAGAATTTACCAATGTACATTGCCAAAGAGCCACAGTAATACATCAGCAGCGCCTCCCCTCCTCCCCCCATCAACTCGTCCGCTCCCACTGCCTCCCACCAACTGGCAGCCCTCCTGACACCTCCCAGGCAGTTGCCCTTTTGTGGCATGCAGGAGGATCTGCGGTGGGGTGGAGGGAGGAGTGAGGGCACAGCAGGTTATGGGCATGGGGTGGGAAGGGATGGAGTGGGGGCAGGGCCTGTTGCAGAGCCAGGGGTTGAGCAGTGAGCAATGTTCCCTCTAATTTTTGACAGGCCGTGTGTGCAAAAAATTTCTTCTGTGCAAATTGTGCTTCTGTGCAAATTTTTGTGTGCGTGGGGTTTAGGATCTATGTGCACACGTGCACAGCTTAGAGGGAACAGTGGCAGTGAGCACCCCCGGCACAAGGAAAGTTGTCACCTGTAGCTCCAGCCCTGGAGTCGATGCCTATACAAGGAGCCGCATATTAACTTCTAAAGAGCCCCATGTGGCTCCGGAGCCACAGATTGGCCACCCCGGACTATATTACCTATCCATTGGAGGAATTCAGCAGATTGTAATAGACTACCAATTTGCTATTGTGGTAATAACTACAATAACACAAATAATCACTTTTTGTTATGTTAAAAATTTATTTTTTTAAATTTAATGGTGTCTATAAATACCTTATTGAGACTCTTGTAGACTTGAGTCCTTTTTAATAATGCAAATAAAAGCTACCTAAGGGCAATATTCCTTTAAGTAAGTTATAGAGAGACCACCTCTAGTTCTAACTTCGTATGGGCTAAATCCAGCAAGGGTGCCAGTAGTTGACTATGGCTTTTGTTAATGTGTACATCTATCCACCAGGAACTGGGACTGAAGCAACCGAGCCTTTTCAGATTGGCTATCAAACAGAATTCAAAGAGAAATGCTTTAAATCAGTGGTTCTCAACCAGGGGGCCGTGAGCAGGTTTCAAGGGGTCCACCAAGCAGGGTCAGCATTAGACTCGCTGGGGCCCAGGGTAGAAAGCCGAAGCTCCCCTACATGGGGCTGAAGCCCAGGGCCCTGAGCCCCACCACCTGGGGCTGAAGCCAAAGCCTGAGCAATGTAGCTTCGCAGGAGCCCCTTTGGCATAGAGCCCCAGGCAGTTGCCCTTCTTGCTACCCACTAATGTTAGCCCTGGCTTTTATATGCAGAAAAACAGTTGTGACACAGGTGGGTAGTGGAGTTTTTATAGCATGTTGGGGCGTCCTCAGAAAGAAAAAGGTTGAGAGCCTCTGCTTTAAATCATTGTTTAGAAAGATTCAAGTCACCACTCTATTCGTGAAAAAGTCCATATGCTGCTATCAGTCCCCTGAGCTAGAAAGTCCCTGTCTTGTGTAAGTTTTTAATTGCAGACTTACGTGTTCATGTGCAGAACAATTAACCCTAAGGAACTGGCTTAATAAAATGGGTGTGTGTCTGTCTCTCTATCTATATATACACACACGTGTATGTATGCATTTGTTTATGTGTTTCTGAGCTACCTGTGTAAATCAACAGGTGCCTGTTTTCGAACTTCTATTCCAGTGGATAAATACTTTTTAAAAACTTTTGGACTTATGAAGTGCTCCTTTGGCAATGCTGCACAGCCAGCAAACTCTCATGGTTTTATCATAAGTTTTGCAATATTTGGTGTTTTTCTTAATCTAGCTACTGCAGTCCTGTGATTTATGTGAGAATCTCTGATTTTGTTTTTAAAGCAAGTTTCTAGTTCTCTCAGTTGAGAGGAAAATCTTGAAAACATCGTGAATGTACCCTACAGGCTCAAAAACCAAAAGGCAAATAAAAAAGCTGCCAACATTTATTGCTTTTTAACATTTTCATAGGTTTTTAATTCAGTCCCAGGATTTTTTGGGACCCGAGTCATGAATTTAATAGTTTGTGGTTTGCAAAACTTTATGCAGTATGTATCAATGGATATTTTTACCTTGTCACATTTTGATCTTTTTAGAAGAGCCAAGGGTCCATTTAAATGAGAATGGATGAAATACCCTCTTGGCGCACAGAGGTGGTTTTCTTCAACATGGGCTCATGTATTTTCTTCAACATGGGCTCTGGCATGTGTCAGTCCTTCCAACCTTTCCCTAAGGATTGGGGCCCTTAGGCAAATAAAAAAGCTGCCAACATTTATTGCTTTTTAACATTTTCATAGGTTTTTAATTCAGTCCCAGGATTTTTTGGGACCCGAGTCATGAATTTAATAGTTTGTGGTTTGCAAAACTTTATGCAGTATGTATCAATGGATATTTTTACCTTGTCACATTTTGATCTTTTTAGAAGAGCCAAGGGTCCATTTAAATGAGAATGGATGAAATACCCTCTTGGCGCACAGAGGTGGTTTTCTTCAACATGGGCTCATGTATTTTCTTCAACATGGGCTCTGGCATGTGTCAGTCCTTCCAACCTTTCCCTAAGGATTGGGGCCCTCTGTCAACTGGAAGTCCTGACCATTTGCTGGGGATCAGAACAAAAAGCCCTGATCCTGTTTAAAGCCAGGATTTTTAGATAAATAGCCTTTCTTTGGATTCTCCAAGGCCTCATCAGTGCCGAATATAGGGGAATAATCACTTCCCTTGATCATCTGGCAGTGCCCCTACGAATGAAGTTCCATACAATCCCACAGTAGTATGCAAACATTTGTGTTTTCAATACAATGGACACTAAAGGTATTAAACTTTAATGCAGTAAGGTTTAATTTAATTCCATAAGATTTGCCCATAATAGTGCAGGATACGATCATATCAGTCACGAGGGAACTGGCATTGCTACTGATCGCGGCATGTTCTGTTGGTAAAGAGAGGAATTCAGTTGCCAGGGCTGGGTCTCTAGTGCTGCAAAAGCATGAAACTTTACTTCTGCTTTTTTAAACAATAGAAATGAAACACTTTCCATAGCTGCGATATCATCTGGTAAGCCTGGTATATAAACAAGACAAGTAATATAAATGGTCATGCTAATTTTAAGTGGAAATTTAATTTAGAGGGTTTGGCAGGCGGAAAATAGGTAAGAAATCTATTCTCTAATTGTCAGACTTTATATTTCCAAATTGAAGCAACCAGTGTCACATATCTGCCTATGTAAACATTATAAATGTTAGAAGACATATGGCTAAATGTACACGAACTATTATTTTGCCATTTTAGATCCTTCTTACTGATACACTGTTTTTTTTTATAGACTCTCTAATTTGAGACAACAAGCTGAACAGTGTCTATGAGGAAAAAATATTTTACAAAATTGTCCTTCACCTTACTTACCATTTCCATTTGTGACATGATAAAAAATGAAAGTATTTTTGGTGCAGCACAGTTCATCTTTGTTTTTATGTTTGCTACTTCATTATTTCATCCTCTGCTTATGTTTGTACCCAAATTTAGTTCTGCATTTCTTTTACTGCAACATTCTTTAAAAAAAATCTTGCTGTTTGTAAATGTTGTTATGAATCTGGTCCATACTGTATGTGCACGTTTCTAGGCTTTGTAGTGGTTTGATCAGCTAAGATGAAATATAGATGTTTTCTTAAGATTTTGATCATTTTTAGTAACATACTAGTTTTAAGGTCATGGGAGACCGCCCATAGTGGCTGGTTTTGTCGCTTCTGTCAGTTCTGTCTTAGCAAAAAGCCTCTATAACCTGGAGATTCATGGAATGGCAGTCAGTGGTGAAATATGATCCTACTTATTACTCTGCATACTGTACTGCAAAGGAAGCAGAGCCTGAGCTCCCTGCCAGGAAAATGAGTAACAGAAACCAGAGTTGTTAACAGTAGCTTTCAGGCTATTGGCCTCGAGTGTGCATACTTAGGTGAAGGGTGAACAGGAAGTGGATTCCAGGAAAAGTAGAGGTGGAGTTGCGAGAAATTCATGGATTAGTCCAGTATGTGAGGAGCATGTAGGATCCAAGCCAAACTGAACAGTAGGTCTAACAAAATTCTTCCTGCTGCTAAGACTTATTACTGTTGTATGGTTCAGTCTCTCTTAAGAATACTCCCATCTTCAAATGAGACATCAGTTACAATACAGAGTTTTGAAACTGACATAATTAGAGTGAAGGTTTTGAGGCGTACCGAAGGTTTAGCTCATTTTAATTATGAGAACAAAGCACTTTACCTCACATATTCCTTGTCAGCCTTGCCTGCAACTTTGGAATGAGACTAGCAAAACCAAATGTTATGAAAATATTTTTACAAAAATACAGTGTATGAGCAGTCTGAACATAGATGCATAATAATGATTCTAATTTCTCTTTAACAGGGCAGACTTTTGTTTTATTCAAAAATAAACTGGTTATCTAATATGCATTGCAAAAGAACCACGAGACATATTGTAACAGAAAGCTAAACATTTACAGTTTTTAAAATAAATATTTAATAAAATCTTCCCTTATTGAATAGTGAGTGAAATTTATGAAAATACTTCAGGTTTTCTGTTGTCCGATATTAAAGTATACTATATGAAAACTAATAAGATTGTAGCTGAAATTCCCAGTGTTTAATTCTTTATTTTATAGTTTTGTAGAATGTATTATCCAAGAGAAGCTTGTTTTATGAGTTTCACTTGCAAAATAATGTTCAGAAACACTTGCTATCCTGCTCTCAGAAGACCATTTCTCTTTGGAATTGGAATAGGTTTGGGTAGGGAGGTCTGTTGTGTGCCCTCCTTATATGCTATTTAAATGACTTATGATGGAATGCCCATGTGTTTTTTCAGACACCTTTTCCCATACTGGTGAGTGTGTTAACTTTTGAATATTGAGAAAACTACCAGTTGGTTTGATTATTTTCACCAGTTTTAATAGTTTTGTGACCGTGGGTGGAAAAAATACCATGTCAGACTGAATTTTTTTTTTTTAATGAAGTGTTTTATTAACTAGCTATTAGATAAAGCCTGTCATTTAGGGGAAGAACTCATTAAGTAGGTATAAGTTTGGATACAGCTTTTAAAATTGATTTTTAAATTAGGGAAAAAAGAGGAACTTACTGTGGTTTATCATTTGAAAATGCTCATTTCAAATGAAATACGTTCATAGCAATGTTACTTGTGTATCTCTGATTTCAGTATACATTAGTTTTTAAAACATGCCATGGTCACTAAAACTTAGTCATGTGCAGTGTAAAAGCTGGTATAATCTAGAATGTTTTGTGGTCATGATATATTTTCTGTAGGTGCAGTAATTTGATCGCATCAAGAACAATGCAATATTCTCTTTAACCATAAATTTTATAGTCTTCAATTGTGCATATTTTATTATAGATCAATGCAATAAGAAGAAAATACAAAGTGGTATTGATTGATGATTATGGAAACATCGTTTGAAGTAGTTTAACTGAGTTTGTGCAAATTTTGTTGAATTCTCCCACTGCATTACTATTTTAATGTTTTAGGAGTTCATAAGATTGTGAAACATCCATTGTAATAAGTTCAGCTTGACAACTGGAGAATGAATTTATGGCATTTTAGTCCATTAATGAAAGAGGTCATCTTGGAATTTGAGAACATTTGTATCTTAAAAACTTAATGTAAGACTCAAAACTTCATTTTCATAATTTTAAATATACCTGCTAAGGTGTTGCAAAATATTAAACGTGTTTACCACAGTGTACCTTAATAACAAAGAACATTAAATCCTCTAAAAAGCTTTGGTTTGCTAATATTCTTTTTCTTAACTTTGAAAATATTTACACAAATGGAATTGTACTATGGATTTTAAAACCTATCCACTCTAGTCTGAGATGCTGGAAATGTATGAGGAATCGTATGTTAATCTTTATGGGATTTTTTTTAAAACAAAAACATACTAGAATTTGATGATAGAACTTTTAGTTTGACTTAGATAATTTTCCATTTCATAATCTTAGGATCTCAGATTGCCTGACATTTATTAAGCTTTTTTGATGGTCTTGTTGATTTTATTAACTAACAAAACAGAAAAGGTTTTAACATATTTAGATTTCATATTAATTTTTAAGCACTATCAGTCTAAAGAAGAGTAGGCTTGCACTATTGTAACTGCGTTCCACATAAAAACAAGTGTAGACAGATATTGTAAAATACATATTTTTTCAGTGAGCATTTTATGGCCATTGCACTTAATTTTATTCTTCTATGCATTTTCCTGGAAGTATGCTGCCACCACTATTGTTAATGGACTGATTACATGTATTAAAGGAGGGAAATACAGACTGTAGTAGCAAAGAGAGGTTTTATCTGAGCAGCAGTATTTATACACATGGATGAAATAGGATAAAGTGATGGTAGTTTTAACTTCCAAATTTTTCTTTTCTGGCTGAAAGTCAGATACTCTAACTTTACTGTTGTAATTAATATATTCAACGAATTAAAAATCTGTGCAATTTTCAGACTGAGTGGGAAACTAAAACTGTATTTGTGCTGGTGAGCACAAGATCTTAACTGTACTTGCTTGCTCTCTTGTTACTAAGCAACAGATGACACTGCATTTGTAAAATGAATTTGTCATGCCCCCCTTGAAAAAAGTGAATGAAATTCCAAGATTTGTAGATGCTGCTTTTGGTGTGGTATACATTAGTGCATGTGTATATATGTTTGTGTGTATGTGTATAAATTTGTTTTCATATATACACTGTGTTAATATCAGAGCGTGACATCCATTCCATCTGCGTAAAACCTGAGAAATTGGGCTTTATACAGCAGGGTTACGGAAGTGTAATCTACACACACAGCAATCCAGAGCACAGAACTTCAGTCTTGTACTGGAATAGTAGCTACAACCCCTTAGTATTAGTTTCTTGGAGTCTTGGGGCCAGTGGATTCAAGTAAATGTAGCTCCACCATCTGCTCTTATCCATGATGCACAGATATTCCTGTATGGCTATTCCATTCATAGACCCCCTGCATTGTACCAGTCTATGGATGAGGAGCTCAGGACTCATTTTGTTCTTCTTAACCATAGGTGATATTCACTCTAAAGAGCTAATATACGGCAATGGTGCAATGAGCACAAATATGAAGATATGGCCGAAAACTCATGCGATCCTGGGATATAAATATGAAGGGGAATATCAAGTAGGAGTAGAGAGGATCTATTACTTCTGTATTTGACATTGGTCGAACTGTCATTTTAATTCTGTGCCCAGTTCTGGTGCCCACAATTCAAGAAGGACGTTGGTAAATTACAGAGGGCTCAGAAGAGCCATGAGAATCATTAAAGGATTAGAAAACATGCCTTATAATGATAGATTCAACTGTCACAACCTAGTTAGTGTAACACAGATGGTTAAGGGGTGACTTGATTATAATCTGTAAGCACCTATCTAAATGGGGAAACAATTATTTAATAATGGGCTCTTCAGGCTAAGCAGAGAGAGAGGTATAATACAATCTAATGGCTGGAAGCTGGTGATAGACAAATTCAGAGTGGACATGAGGTGTAAGTTAACAACAGTTGGGGTAATTAATAGTTGGAACAATTTACCATCACTAACAATTTTTAAATCAAGATTGGATTTTTTTTTAAAAAAGAGATGCTCTGTGAATTATTTTGGGAAAGTTCAAGGCCTGCATTATACAGGAGGCCAGACTAGATGAGCACAATGGTCCCATCTGATCTTGGAGTCTATACAGTAAATGCTGTCAAATATCCAAAATACACAAGTGCGGGGGGGGGGGGGGGTGTGTGTGACTTTTTTTTATATTAATCAAAGGTTTTACTTAAACACTTGAAATGTGATTCTTTCTAAGTTAATATCTGTTTAACTAAATTATATATAGTACACTTTCAGTCCTTATCTTAGTCCATATATTCAGCCCATGGTTTTCACTATAATTTCAATAATTTGAAATCATCCTTACATGTTAAGTGAAACAAGTATCTATAGTTTTTATGTGGAACATAGTTACAATAGTGCCAGCCTTCTATTATTCAATTTTATGAAGTTCTGATAATTCTGAAAGCATCTTAAAATTCAGAAACATTTTGAAATCATAAAATGCCTGGAAAAAAAAGACAAAATGAAAAATACTGAAGACCACTAAAATCTGTGTGGTATACTGTATATTTCATGTGTCTCTAATTAATCTATTATTATTTTTGCGTAGTTTTCTTTTCTGCTTACTAGTGTTGTTTGCTATTGTACAATGTTAGTCAGGGAAGTGGCAAAGACATTTGGAGTTGTAGTATCTTTCTATGAGGATCGTTCTTTAGTGTTGGATTTATGCAGTTGGCACTGTATTACTGTTGCTACTTATCCATCTTTGGATAGAATTAAGGTGGTTGAATCATTCCTTTATTACTTTTGTTGAATTTTAACTAGCAGTAATGGTTGCTTGTAATGATTATATAAGTCCCTTTGAGATTGTTCTGGTTGTCAAACATTATTAGGTTATTCTGTTTTGATTTTGCAAATTTGTGTATTTTTTTCTCAAAATATTTTCTGGTTTAGGTTTATTTTGAATATTTTTTTCTGGGATAATTGCAGGGTCTGTTAGATGTATTTAGAATTCAAGTGATGACTACGATGCCAAATATAATATTGAAACAAATTCAAGAATTAATTAGCAGATGGCAGGCATGGAAGGAGTCTTCTGTCAAGACATGTTTGCAGAGTTATCACATATGCCAGTGAGATTAGACCAATCCCCCCCCCAATTTAGAAAATAGTCCTTAAATTGTTGTTGCAGAAGAGAGCCACAAAGGTACAACTAAATTTATAAATATTATTAGATGCAACAGATGTCTGGCTGACAACATTCAGAAAACTATCAAGTAATTCAGTTATCTGAAAAGTGCTAACCTAGTGATAAAATCATGTGCTAATTATGCAAGTTCAGTAGCTGGAAGAAGAGCTGTCTAGCTAGAGAGGAAACAAAGTCAAGCATATCTTGGACTTATATCTAAATGGAGCAATCCATTGAATGTGGTGTCCATTTGACCCATTTGTGTGTCAGTCCACTCAGATGCAAAAAAGGACAGAAGTAGAATGAGTAGGAATCTGAATCAGGTGCCCACTGAAGTACAGTAACTCCTCTCTTAAAGTCGTCCTGATTAACGTTGTTACATTGCTGATCAATTAGAGAACATGCTTGTTTAAAGTTGTGCAACGCTCACTTATAACGTTGTTTGTCCACTGCTTGCAGAAGGAGCTGCCCATTGGAGCTAGCTGGTAGGGGCTTGGAACCAGGGTGGACTGGCAGCCCCTCATCGGCTCCCCTAAGTTCCCAGTGCAGCAGCTGCCCAGCAGGCTATCACTTGCCCGGCAGTTCAACTGTCCCCCCGCCTCACTGCCGTGAGCTGCTCCTGCCCTCTGCCTTGGAGCTGCTCTCAGAAGCCTCCTGCTTGCTGTGCAGGGGAGAGGGGGAGAAGAGGGGTGCTAATGTCAGGGTGTCCCCCTCCCTCCCTCCCTCTCTCTCCTCTCCCCTCCCCCTTACCCCATCTCCATAGAGCGTGTGGGGGGTGGGAGACACACAACAGGGCTCATGACGGATGGAGCTTGCTCGCAGCAGCTGCTGTCTCAACTTGCTGATCTACTTAAAAGGGCAGTGTACTTAGTGGTGTCAGCATACTTAAAGGGGCAGTGTGCATCTCTCTCTCACACACACACAGAGTGTGTGTCTCTGTCTGCCATGCTGTCTCCCTCCCATGCCCACCCTCCATTCGTGCTGCCTTGTAGAGTGTCAGGCTACATTAACAACAATGTGTTAACCCTTGGGGGCTCAGCCAAGTGCTAGTTCATCATTCAGCAGTAAGGCATTCCCTGGGAAGTATCCCACCCTCTGCCTCCACCACCTCAACCAAGCTTCACAAGCATCATTGCAGTGTATAGTATTAAATTGTTTGTTTAAAACTTGTACTGTGTGTGTATATGTGTGTGTGTGTATATATATATATATATATATATATATGTGTGTGTGTATGTATAGATCACATCTTTTGTCTAGCGAAAAAAAATTCTCTGGAACTTAACCCCCCCATTTACATTAATTCTTATGGGGAAATTGGATTTGCTTAAAGTAGCATTTTTCAGCAACTGAACTACAACTTTAAGCGAGGAGTTACTGTATTTCATGCAATATTACTTATGAGATTTCAAGTCTATAAGCAGCTTCTGCTTAACTCCTCCTTTTCTTGCCATCGCTTCCCCCCCCAAAAAAAAAACCCCCAACCCTGCTAGAGAAGTATGTACTCTATTTTTCAAAATGTGGAATTTTCCTTTCAAACATTCAACTGTTCCAACACTCAGGTGGGAAATATTCACTCCTCAGCAAGTCAGTACTTTAAAAGTCTGATATTTCAAGACATGCAAGAAGGCTAGAAACAGGAGCATTGTTCTGAAAAAAGGAAATTCTGAATCTCTTACGGTATTTGATTCTTGGACTGAAAGTTTCTGTAATATGACTTAAAAATCAGATCATTAAGTACAGAAAAACTATTTGAGGGTGTCAAGGTTCCTTCCCCACTCTGAACTCTAGGGTACAGATGTGGGGACCTGCATGAAAAACCCCCTAAGCTTATTTTTACCAGCTTAGGTTAAAACTTCCCCAAGATACAAACCATTTTACCTTTTTTGTCCCTGAACCTTATTGCTGCCACCACCAAACATCTAACAAAAATAACAGGGAAAGAGCCCACTTGGAAATGTCTTTTCCCCCCAAAATCCCCCCCAAGCTCTACACCCCCTTCCCTGGGGAAGGCTTGATAAAAATCCTCACCAGTTTGCATAGGTGAACACAGACCCAAACCCTTGGATCTTAAGAACAATGAAAAAGCAATCAGGTTCTTAAAAGAAGAATTTTAATTAAAGAAAAAGTAAAAGAATCACCTCTGTAAAATCAGGATGGTAACTACCTTACAGGGTAATCAGATTCAAAACATAGAGAATCCCTCTAGGCAAAACCTTAAGTTACAAAAATACACAAAAACAGGAATATACATTCCATTCAGCACAACTTATTTTATCAGCAATTTAAACAAAACAGAATCTAATGCATATCTAACTAGATTGCTTATTAACTCTTTACAGGAGTTCTGACCTGCATTCCTGCTCTGGTCCCGGCAAAAGCAACACACAGACAGAGAGAACCCTTTATTTCCCCCCACCCCCGTCCAGCTTTGAAAGTATCTTGTCTCTTCATTGGTCATTTTGGTCAGGTGCCAGCGAGGTTATCTTAGCTTCTTAACCCTTTACAGGTGAAAGGGTTTTTCCTCTGTCCAGGAGGGATTTAAAGGTGTTTACCATTCCCTTTATATTTATGACAGAGGGTACTTACAGGCTTCTAAGATATACTTGTTACAAGCCAGGAGCCACAAGAGTGAAGATGGTGCTCCTGGCTGGCCAAAGGGAACTGCCCAGGGACTTGGGCGGGCTCAGGCTTCGTTCCCCGTTCCTGGGGTTGTGTAGTAATTTTTGTTGTCAGAAGGGGGTCGAGATGTAATGAAGTTTGAGAATGCCTGTCCTAAAGAATATCCCTGAATAAGATGATGTTATATTAGATTGTTACCATAATTGAGAATGTTGATGCGAAGTCTCTGAAAGATGAATCCAGGAATGTAACTTAGATGTTTTAGAAACAACTGACATATGCTTTGCATCCTTGAAAGTTGTTGGCATTCGTTCCACTTTAAAAGAAAATAATCAGTTTCTATTACAAAAAGTGGCAGCTGTCGACTTGTGACTTTGCATTTGTTAGTGGTATTTTCCCTTCATATTTTGAAGACTGGCATTTCAATCTGCAAAACATCTCTGTATTCAAGACCTTTTTTCACCAAACAACCTACACTGGTAGTGACAAGAGCCTCTACCTGTAGTTGTTGGGGTGGGTGGAGGAAGGGGAATTCTAACCATAGCTAGCATATGATTATTGAAACAAAGCTGAAATGATTTTGTACATAAGTACTCTTTTACTGGAGAAGTAGAACATTATCTTTGAATTTGAGCTTTGTTTTTGTGCTTGTATGTTCAGAACATCATACTGTAAAACAGGGAATACTTGTTCTTATCTACAATTTTCAAAAAAACTTTAGGAACTGCCTTAGAAAATGGCACCAGTTGTTTCAGGCAATATAATATATTTAAATAGAATTCAAATATTCAGAAGAAAGATTCAAGTTATTGTAAGTAATCTCACTAGGAAAAAACGCTATTATGCTTTCCATGACTTACTCCATACTCTCTTTGGCTTCGATTGTCACTGCTCTAAAAGGGATAAGAAAATAGTTCTAAAAGAGATTTTGCACATTCTTAGGAGTTGGGTTCCTTTTTCCTTCACTGGATTGTGGAAGCTACAGCTACTGTGGGTTAAGCATTGCTCTGTCAGCTTGCTGTAGAAATTCTATTAAATCACTGAAGTAGGTGGTGAAGAGTAACCTTAGTTCTTAAGAGCCTTGAAAGCAGCTGCCAGCTGCTGCAGCTAAAGAACACCAGCTGTCAAAGAGAAGGCAGGTAAACTAAGGTAGAGGAATGCATAAATAATCATTATAATTTATGTTAAACTGGATGAGGGTAAAGGAGAAAGGGTTAGACTGCCAGGAAGGGAGGACTTCAAAGAGCTGAACCCAAGACAATTGGCTAAATAGAATCATATAACCCTTTTTCAGGTTGTTGCTCCCCAGTTAAGTCCACGCTTTAAGAACTGTGCACGCTTTCCTATTTGCAAAACACCCAGTGTATGCTTGCTATTCAGGATTATCATATGAAACAATATATGCAAATACATTGCAGGTGCATGCCACCCCCATTACACAATGTTTATGCACAGTTTTCGGTATGTACATGTATGTGAAACTCATTCTTGTGAGAATGTTTGTGTTTCTAAGTATTTAGGCCATCAGTTTGTCACCCAAATACTTTTTCCTGACTGAACTATAGCTCTGAATGCCTTGAGGTTGGAGGTAAGGAATTCTCAGAGTTCCTTTACTACTTTGCTCCTCATGTTGGTCTGACAGAGTCCAGGTCTGTTGACCTTCAGGGTATTGTGGAGGGAAAGAAAATTCAGTGGCTTCAGTCCAGTGTTTAGAAAAGTTATTGGTCCTGAAAGTATTTACTTTGGTCTGTCAGTGTCTGACAGGGTGGACTAGGCTCAGAGTCCCTCCTCCTGGAGGCCTCAGGATCCTGCCACATGCATCCTAGGAAAGGAGCAGTGGAGCTAGGTCCTTTGAGAAGCCTAGACAGGATGCGAAGGGCTAGCCAATGAGAGAGGCTGCAGGAAGCAGCCAGTGAGGGCCCAATAGGGCCATATGAAAAGGAGCTGCAGTGCCAGTGACAGGCAGTTCCTTGCTGGAGCCACAGGAGTGAAGATGGTGCTCCTGGCTGGCCAAAGGGAACTGTAGCACCACAGACAGCTCCATGCTGGCAGAGACCAGGGGAGTGAGGAAAGAGCTTCTGGCTGGGTGAAGCATGGGTGCAGACTGGGGCCACAGGGAAGTGGCCCAGGGAACTGAAAACGGTTTTGTTAAAGGGACATGACAGTGCATGGCTGCTATTCTTAGGCTTCCTGGGCTGGGACCTGGAGTTGTGGGTGGGCCCAGGTCCCCCCCATAAGCCACTGGGGAATTGGCCTACAGTTGGACAGCAATAAGCCCCCAGAAAGGGATCTGAACTACCTGGCAGGAAGGGCCCGGAGAGGATGAAACCGTTGCCTCCAGGGAGGAAGCCCTGGGGGTACGGCCCAGTACCACAGTTGGGACTGTTTAAAGATTTTAGACGCACCCGACCAGAAGGGGGCACTCGGTAGAGGTGCATGCCACCCCATTACACAATGTTTCTAGTGTTGGTAGGCCATGGAATACGAGAACGTAGGTTTATCATTCTTATTATAATGTGTGTTTTGCATTTCAATTCTGGGATGCTTTTAGAAGAAACCATTAGACTGAAAGATTTATACTCTCCTCATGCCAACGGCTTGGCACACTCAGAGGCAATTTAGAACATTACTTTCTAGTTCTGGTGGGTTATCCAGATAGAGGATGCTAAAATTACATTCTTCTTTGAAAAAAGAAAAGGAGTACTTGTGGCACCTTAGAGACTAACCAATTTATTTGAGCATGAGCTATAACAGCTCACTTCATCGGATGCATACCGTGGAAACTGCAGAAGACATTATATACACAGATTTCAGAGTAACAGCCGTGTTAGTCTGTATTCGCAAAAAGAAAAGGAGTACTTGTGGCACCTTAGAGACTAACCAATTTATTTGAGCATGAGCTTTCGTGAGCTGTGAGCTGTAGCTCACGAAAGCTCATGCTCAAATAAATTGGTTAGTCTCTAAGGTGCCACAAGTACTCCTTTTCTTTTTATTATATACACAGAGACCATGAAACAAGACCTCCTCCCACCCCACTCTCCTGCTGGTAATAGCTTATCTAAAGTGATCATCAAGTTGGGCCATTTCCAGCACAAATCCAGGTTTTCTCACCCTCCACCCCCCCCCCCCACACACACACAAACAAACTCACTCTCCTGCTGGTAATAGCCCATCCAAAGTGACCACTCTCTTTAAAATGTGTATGATAATCAAGGTGGGCCATTTCCAGCACAAATCCAGGTTTTCTCACCCCCCCACCCCCCTCCAAAAACCACACACACAAACTCACTCTCCTGCTGGTAATAGCTTATCCAAAGTGACCACTCTCCTCACAATGTGTATGAAAATCAAGGTGGGCCATTTCCAGCACAAATCCAGGTTTTCTCACCCCCCCACCCCCTTTTTTTGGGGGGGGGGGGTGAGAAAACCTGTATTTGTGCTGGAAATGGCCCACCTTGATTATCATACACATTTTAAAGAGAGTGGTCACTTTGGATAGGCTATTACCAGCAGGAGAGTGAGTTTGTGTGTGGGGGGGCGGAGGGTGAGAAAATCTGGATTTGTGCTGGAAATGGCCCAACTTGATGATCACTTTAGATAAGCTATTACCAGCAGGAGAGTGGGGTGGGAGGAGGTATTGTTTCATGGTCTCTGTGTGTATATAATGTCTTCTGCAGTTTCCACGGTATGCATCCGATGAAGTGAGCTGTAGCTCACGAAAGCTCATGCTCAAATAAATTGGTTAGTCTCTAAGGTGCCACAAGTACTCCTTTTCTTTTTGCGAATACAGACTAACACGGCTGTTACTCTGAAACCATTCTTCTTTGAGTGCTGGTCCCTGTGGGTATTCACTTCATGGATACTCCTGTGCTCTGTGTCTGGCAAAAGCAAATTTTTCAATAGCAGTGTCCGTTGGTTCCAAGCCTGCACCCTGCGCTGCCTCATGCTTTCAGTCAAGGAGCAGCGCGGACCGATCACCTTTCCAGTTGCTTACTCTGCTGCTTGTGGTCTGAGTTGATGCCCTTCTGAGTCTGTAGCTTTATAGCTCTAGCTATTCCATCTGTAATATATTGTAAATAGTTTATTATTTTAGTAGGTAGTATATAGCTTATAGTTAGTGGGGATCAAGAGGGTTCCCCTATCATTTGGGGCACTTAGTATGCTCAAGGTCCCAGGCTTCAAGCAGTGCCGGGTGGGTCTTTCTGGTGAGTGACCCACACAAGAGCTGCCTGCGCTGCCTCAGGAAATTACACATTCTATTGAAGCATGAGATTTGCCACTCCTTTCCCCCTCATCCTAGGCAGTCATGGAAGGTCAGATTCCATAGGTACCTGATGGAAGCTTCCATGAGGCCCTGGTCTGATCTGGAACCCTTCTGCTCTTTTTTGTCAGCTGGAGCCTTTGGGCAGTGTTCTTCCAACACAGGCACCTTTTGAGCTTGAGACCCTAAGAACCAAGGACTCCACGAAACAAAAAAAGGAAAAGATGATGAAACACCCTCAGGAGAGAGACACCCTCATAAGAAGAGAACAATCACTTCTTACATTCTCAAAGAAAAGGACTGCTTTGCCAACTTCCTTGATACCAGGTGAGACTCCATGCCCTGGAGCAAGGTGCCTCTATAGTTCATGGGGAACTTGGACTGACAAAGATGATACCGGGAGATTCCAGTGCTCTGAAAACGTCCACAAAGGTGCAAAGGGACAGGAAGACGCATTTGCCTTCCCCACTGGTGATACAAGCCTGCGCCAGTAGACTACCTGGTGCTGAAGTCTCCTGTTAGCTCTCCTTCAGCCAGACCTCATTACACCCTTCTCAGGAACCTGATGACCTACATGACTACAGAGTAAATGATCCTGTCAGGCCAGGTTCAAGTGAGACATCACTATGCCATCTGTATATCATTCACCGGTACTGAGCACTAGACAGAGTGTGGATGCACCAGGATCATTGGAATACTATTCGCCAGGGCACGCCTTTGGCCTCACTACCTCAAGTCACACCATACTGATGGTTCTGCATATAGAGCCAGGTAACTCTTAATCTGGGGATGAACAGAAGGTTCCCATGGTCTCAAGAAGGAACGTTAGTGCGAACAGGGCTTCCAGAGTCTCCTGGGTCCATACTGTGGAGCTAGAGACGATTGGTATTCCCCCGCCCTTGGGGCCCACTTCCATACATTGTGATCACAACCACTGGCCATACTGGAGTTCTTGGAATCCATATTCTCAAGCCCCAGTCTAAGAAACCCAGATCACCGTTTCAGACAGAAATTGCCTCCAAGAGAGGAGCCTCAGCCTCCTGAGAGCAGGAACAATCAGTACCACTGAATCTGCAAATTGTCATCTTCAGTTCTGGATGAGGTGGTAGCACTGGCCTTCCCACTCCTCTCCAGATGACTACAGGCAGTACCAGGAGCTTCTGAGGAGGATTGCAGAAACCCTACGAATCCCACTGGATGAAGGCCAGGATCCTACACACAGACTTCTGGAGAGCCTCTCTAGTCTAAGGCTCCTTCCATGGTGACTCTCCCTAGTGATGAAACCATTTTAGAGCCTGCTAAGGACATTTGGTGCACACTAGTCCCCCAACCTCTAAGAGGGCTGAAAAGAAGTGTTCCCAGGTGGTGGAATATCTATTCTCCCGACCCTGCCTTGAACACTCGGGTTGTCTAAGCGGTCACAGTGGAAGAGGTTCCTCCAGCCCAGGTCCACCTCTTCAGCTAAAGATGTCAAGAGGCTAGATTGCTTCGTAAGAAAGAACTATTCTTCATCCAACCTACTATTCTGAATTGTGAACTACAAGACACCTATGTCTAAATATGACTTTACTAATTACAACAAGCTGTTGGATTTAGTCAATAAACTACCTCAAGAATATAGGCCTCAGTTCTAGGCTATCCTAGTGAGGGGAAGCTGTTTGCAGGATCATCCCTACGGGCATCACTTGATGCAGTGGACACAGCTTCCTGCGCCATGGTGACTTCAGTGCTCACGAGGCAGATCTCTTGTCTGTAGTTACTGAGTTTTCCCAAGGAGATCCAAGTGGTGGTTGAAGATCTCCCCTTTGAGGGTAACAACCTTTTCAGTGAGGAAAAACCAGAGAGTCGCTTCTCTTTTAAGGACTCTCTCACTGTCTGTTCCTTGAGAATATATACCCTGACTCCTCACAGGAAATATTCTAAGCCACTGCTGGATAGCTACTGGCTAACCCCTCAGCTGGTCTTATCAGCAGAAGATCTAGGAGGCACCGAGAAAACCCAGAGGGTGGAGCATGGCAGACACACCGCACCACTGCTGTGCTCACTCTAGATGCAGCAGCCTACCGAGAAGACATTGTGATGAGATGCTCAAGAGCTGTCAATCATACAGCACCCTCATACAGGAGGTGGACCTTCTAATTTAGTTAGTGGGTGTTGAGCCAGTACCCCTTCATTTCAGGGGGAGGGTTCTTACTCCAAATATTTCCTAATCTCTCAAAAGAGAAGGGGCTGGAGACCTATCCTGGATGTCTGGTAAATGGACATCTTCATCTGCTGCTCAGGATTCAGAATGTTTACCGTGGCTGCTATTATCTCCTCCCATGAAGGAAACTGGTTTGTGGCTGTTAATTTGAACAGTGCTTCTTTTCATATTGACATCTGTCTAGCACACAGGAGATTGGTAGATTTCACAGTGGGCCTAGAGCGTTTCTAATACAAGGCACTGCCATTTGGCATTTCGATGGCCTGGAGGGTTTTTGCAAAAATCATGGCTGTGGTGGGAGTGCACCTGCCCCATCAGTGCATTTCCTTATTTCCCTACCTACATGACTGCCTGCTCATAGGATGATCATATGATCATATCAGGAGGTATAGATAGCAGTCCCCTCTTTACTAGACCAGTGCCGCTCCTTAGGACTTCAGATAAATCCAGGAAAGTCCATATTTACACCTGCAACATCTATAGAATTTATTGGAGCCAGTCTAGACATGTCTGCAGCCAGAGCCTACTTAGTGCATATTCCTTGTGATGAGACCTCATGTCTGAGGGTTGAAAAAAGTCAAATGACAGTCTGATCCTGCTTGTTTTTGGGATGTCACATGGCCACATATGACTGTGTGATTCTCTTTGCAAGAGTCCACCCTTACGATCTCTAAGCTTGGCTGAGGAAGGTCTATGCTCAAAGCGGAGACTCCCTGAACAAAAGTGTTTCACTTTGTCACAGTGTCCTCATGTCACTTATCTGGTGGTAGAAGAGGGACAAGGTTTGTATAAGGGTTGCCTTTGTTCTTGTCCCTCCCACAGAGACACTCATTACAGATCTCTCTCTTCTGGGCTGCGATGCGCACCTGGACAGCTACCTGGACTCTGCAAGAGTTCGTACTCCACATAAACCTTCTCAAACTTCAGTTAACTCATGAAACATGCCGGAGGTTCTTGTCCTTCATTTGATCCAAGTCAAGTTAATGGTCATGTCTAAACACACAGTAGGAAGCAAGATATGCCTCATTCTGCAGGGAAGAGATCAAGCTCTGGAATCATCTAGCGTCAGATCATCCTCTCTGCAATGCACCTACCAGGTATAATGAATTCCCTAGCAGACTGCCTTACAAGGGTCACGAGTGGGAGCTGCATTTGGTGGTGGTCCAGTGGATTTTTTTTGTTGGCAGGAGTTGCCATCATGGGACCTTTTTGAAAGCCAGGGAAATGGGAGGTGTCCTGCCAGTTGCTCTTGAAATATTCAGGGGCACAAGTCAAGAGGGAATGCCACCTTAGCACAATGTTCAGAACCATTGATGTACACCTTCCCTCTCATCCCACTCCAACCTCATGTCCTCTGAAAGATCAAGTGGAACAAGTCAACAGTTACCTGAATAAGACCGCGGTGGCCACAACAGTTCAGGTTCACCTCAGCTTTGCAGATGGCATCCTTCACGTTTCTAGACCTATGTTAACCTGTTGGAATCTGGACGTTTCTAGACCTATTGTCACAGAAGGTAGCAGTCCCAGTCATCTCAACCTAGACATATACAGAGCTCTGGCCTTCTACCTTGACAGAGTACAGCCCTTTAGATGATTTCCAAGGTTATTTGTCTCCATTGTTAAGAGAATGAAAGCACCGAAAATATCTTCCCAATGGCTCTTGAAATGGATTTCCAGTTGTATCCTCCTTGGCTTTGAGTTTTATGGAAGACCTTCCTCCTCAATCTGTCAGAGCTCAAGCTGCCTTCATGGCTTCCCAGCAAGGAATCCCACTCTCGGAGATCTGTGGAGATGCAACTTAGAGTTCTAGTCACACATCAACCAGGCACTATGCCTTGATTCAAGCCATTGCTGGGGATGCTTCATTTGGTTTAGCAGTCCTGCAAGCTGTGGTGCAGAGCACTTCCTCACACCCACCTTCTCAATTAACGCTGCTTGGGAGTCACCCACAGTGAATACCATTAGGGACCAGCACTCAAAGGAAGGTTACTTACCTCTATAGTAACGGAAGTTCTTAGAGATATGTGGTCTCTATGGCTATTCGTGTCCTGCCCTCCTTGCCTTATGCTTGTATCCTCTTGGATTTGCAGTAGAGTAGGAACTGGAGAGGCAGTAGGTCTGCACTACCCCTTATGCCTTCGGTTGAAAGCGCAAGGAGGCAAAGGACACGGGTGTGGACCAATAGACACTGCTACTGAAAAGATTCTGGTCCCCTGAAAACAGAGTGTATGTGCACCCCCAGTGAATACCCAAAAGGACCACACATCTCAAAGGACTCCAGTTACTAGATCCTCTTAAACAGTGGTTCTCAAAGCCAGTTTGCCCCTTGTTCAGGGAAAGCCCCTGGCGGGCCGGACTGGTTAGTTTACCTGTCACGTCCACATGTTCGGCCGATCGCGGCTCCCACTGGCCACGGTTCGCCACTCCAGGCCAATGGGAACTGCGGGAAGAGCGGCCAGCACATCCCTTGGCCCGCACCACCGTCACTTAAAGTCCATATGTGTTGACACCGGGAAGCACAGGCTATGTTTGGTTGGGTTGTAGAGTGAAGTAAAGTAAAGGGTAGTGGGGTTTGTTTGTTCTGTTTAGTCTTGGGTGGGGGAGGGTTGTTTTTTGGTGGGCTTTTTCCCTTCAACGGCCGTAATAAAGAAATCCCCCTTTATACTCATTACCTATGACCTTTGTGGTAGAAGAGTACAGAAATGAAGGAGAAAGGAATAGGAGGATTTTAGTAACGCGAGAAAATGGAAGGACTACAGTGGAGGAGAGATAGTAAAGGTCCTGTTGCCTCTCTTACATGGAGAAGGGGGGTATTAGGTGAAACCTGGTATTCTCTCAGGGAGGAGGGAACTCTGCTGGTTCTCCCCTCACCAGTGCTCTTGGGGAAAACATGGGCTTAGTTGATAGAGCACTAGACTGAGACTCATGAGAGGTGGGTTATTCCCAATTTTGCTACTGGCCTGCTCTGAGATCTTGAGCAAGTCACTTGATTGCTGCATGCCTCAGTTTCCCCATTTTTAAAATAGAAGTAGTGAGGCTTGCCTCCTTTGTTAAAATGCTTTGAGGTCTTCAGATGAAAAATATAAGCTAGTTTGTATTTATTTGCCTCCATTGAATGCAGAGGATCGGCTTTCTCTTCCCTCCCACTCCCCCATGCTACTCTCCCTTTTCCTACTGTGACAAAGTTCCTGCTCTGCCTTGGTGGGTCTTGCGCTTATTGGTGGAGTTGCTCGCCTTGGAGCTTCACGGCAGCCCTCAGCTTGGCCGTTTTTCTGAATTCACAGTCCAGGTCGACTCCTCCTGTGTCTGACCAGGAGTTAGGAGGATTTGAGGGGAACCCGGGCCCGCCCTCTACTCCGGGTTCCAGCCCAGGGCCCTGTGGAATGCAGCTGTCTAGAATGCCTCCTGGAACAGCTGTGTAACAGCTGCAACTCCCTGGGCTACTTCCCCATGGCCGCCTCCCCACACCTTCTTTATCCTCACCATAGGACCTTCCTCCTGGTGTCTGATAATGCTTGTACACCTCAGTCCTCCAACGGTCCCCGTTCTCACTCTCAGCTCCTAGTGCCTCTTGCTCCCAGCTCCTCACACGCACACCACAAACTGAAGTGAGCTCCTTTTTAAAACCCAGGTGCCCTGATTAGCCTGTCTTAATTGATTCTAGCAGCTTCTTGATTGGCTGCAGGTGTTCTAATCAGCCTGTCTTAATTGTCTCCAGAAGGTTTCTGATTGTTCTGGAAACTTCCCTGTTACCTTACCCAGAGAAAAGGGACCTACTTAGCCTGGGGCTAATACGTCTGCCTTCTATTACTCTCCTGTAGCCATCTGGCCCGACCCTGTCCTACTACCAAGAAGCCCAATAACACAAATGCATCCAAGAAAGCCTGTTCAGGGATGGGTAGCCTTTTTATGCCCAAAATTTGGATATTCAAGTTCCATTATGCTGTGATTCACCAGAATATATATATAACATGCCCAGCAGTTGACAATCTACAAATCCTTAGGACTCTTGGGGAGTTTTCCCAATAATCCTGACAATATTTTAAAATACTAGTAGCTGTGGTCAATGTTGTTTAAAATAGCATGCTTTCCTCCCTCCCCCTCCACCCCCAAAAAAGCACCAAAACACCAAGGGTTGTGAGAAATCATCCAGATTGGTGGAGGACCGACAACATGCCCTGTAAACCTCTCACACTAGTAATCCTTTACCCATCTATGTGGGCCTCAATTCTCTACCCAAACCTGTTGGGGGAACAAAGGTGGGTTACTACTTGCTTCCCATATGAGTGGAAGCTAGTGGCAGGCCTGTTTCCCTCTCTTCCTATTACACTTTCTCTTCCTTTCTCAAGTTCCTTATTCTACTCTTGGAATGTCTTCTGATGGGGGTGCTGAAGTGGTTCTTTGTGAGTGGATGGGTTGGATGAGAGTGAATCCAGCTGCGTTCTCCTATTCCATGATCACCCTAAAGCTAAGCGCCCAAAACAGGGAGTGAGAACACTAGCAGGTGGAATAATGAAGAATGGGAGAAAAGGCCATCTCTGGCAGCCACAGCAGTGGTAGCCAAAAGCATGAATGACCAGGAACTGTCCCAGCTGCATAGGGAAGCTAGAGACCTGGGAAAAAGGGCGAAAAGCTCTTTTCTGCTTAATATGGGGCTGTTTCCAAGTAGGATTGTATCCATACAATACTTGTTCTTGCAGCCTGTCCTTTTAAAATTATTTAGAAATTCATCAGCTCTTTCAGTGACTAGGGGACTGTCTTCCTTTTATTCATTCATTCGTAAAGCAGAGTGTCCTTTATTCATTTCACTTTGTATTATATTTGAAATTTGAATTCTTCTTTGTTTTGGGTCATAGCTGTAAGAATTTATAATTGTTCAGCAAATAACTTACATTGGTTAACATTTAGGGTGTTGCTAGTGTTCCAGTCTTGGAGGCAAACAGAGGCACTGTGTTCTGTTTGGGCCTTTGTTTTTCTTCTTGATCTCTGTGGTTCTGGAAGTAAGTGCTAATGCTCGGCTTCCTTTTGAGTCAAACACTTAAAGGTAAAAGAGCTTGTTCCTTTCCAGATTGGCCTTCTGAATTAATCTTTGTCTTTAGAGAAACAAGGTGGTTGAGGTAAAATATTTTATGGGTCCAACTTCTGTTGGTGAAAGAGACAAGCTGTCAAGCTTACACAGAGCTCTTCCTCTGGCTTTGGAACTTGCACAGAGCTCTTCTTCAGGTCAGACCTGAAGCTTATCTCTTCACCAACAGAAATTGGTCCAAAACAAGCTGTTGCCTCACCCAGCTTGTGTTTCTTGTATCCTGGGAGTAACATGGCTACAACAACTCTGCCTTTACAGAGACTTCTTTTGTTTGAGGTTGGTAGGAAATATTACTTTACAGAAGTCTTAGGGTCCTAACTTAGGCCCTTGTATTGCAAAGACAGGCATGTACTTAACTTTAAGCACGTAAGTAGTCCTCTTGATTTAATACAATTAAAGTTAGGCATCTCAATTATTTTTTTGCAGGATCAGGGCCTTAGAGTGTTGACACTGTAAGCAGTAGTAGCTGGAACTGACACATTTAGAGCTGTGTACTACCACCGCAGTATTATAAATTAATTTTTGTCATTTGCCCAGAGTCTTGAGACAAGCTCTGGAGAAATACAAATAAAAATATTAACCACACATGGAACTCTCATTAGCAACAAATTAAGGTCGTGTATAGTCCCAGGTCTGAACATGTGGGTACAAGACTTTCTGAAATAGAAAAGAAGATGGTCAACACATAAGTGTTTCTGGGAGGGCACAATTTAATTACAAAAGAGCCATCATAGTATGCAGGCTGAATTTGCACATAGAAAAGGCAGTCTCGGTACTTCTCAGCAAGAATTTAATATCAGAACAATATGGTGATATCTTTTATTGCTTCATTAAAAAAAATTAGCTATTGAAATATTACAATAAAACTAAATTGCACTTGTCATAAGTGAACAAAGGACAGTGCAATTTATTACCAAGGGCTTTTTTGTGTGTTCACACTAATACACAAAATTTAGTAAATTGCCATGGGTCTCTAAGTCACTGGTGCAAATTAGTGCGTCTCCAGTGCACAGGAAAGATGGAGAGAAATAAAGGGCGGAAAGCAAAGTTGGAATCTACTGAGGATGAGCTGAAGAATGAGGATATTAAAATGTAGAGATACTAAGTGATGCTGATATTTAACCACTTAGTCAAAATAATGTACTGGAGAAATGTTGGTGCTTAATACTTTATTGCTCCTTTGTTTTTGATGCAGTGAAATTGCTTTTTGTCAAGAAGACTATAAGCAAACTATTGGATAAAAATCAGGCAGCACAGTTTGATTACCTGCATGTCAGTGCACAATAATATCTTGGGAGCTGAAACAGCAACTTAGGAGATTTCATACTTGAAAATTCAAGTTCTCTCATTGTATAAGCCCTATTGTACTTTAGAGCCAAGGAATTTGTGGCTGTCAAAGGTTGGCTTAGAAATATGGCATTTTTTTGCCTTGCCTATATGAGATGATACCATTGCTTGTTTGGTTTTGGGTTTATTATTATTCTTCAGTGGATTGAATGTAAAGATGAACATAGAGGAATGGAAATAATTTCAACCACCTTAAGCCCAATTGTTATGTATAGTGGATGGTGACTTGCATTTTCATGTCATAGGATCTTGACACTTATCAGAGAGGACAAAAATTATTTAAGCTGATTTTTATTAGAATCAGATTTTTAAATTTAAATACATTTTTCTTCTTATAAACCAATTTAAAATTAAATATGAAATTGTTATCCTATATTCCATGTAAATTTACCATAATCTATATTTCAAATTAACTCTGTTTCCAGGTGTTTAGCCAGTAACTTCTACCAGTTCAGTGAACTAGTAAACCAGCTTTTGGCAGCAGTAGGTTCTTTTGCAACTGCAGAGAGGTATTTTCTTCATTTCAGTTTATTCAGCTAGTTCAGGTCAATGACTAGTTCATTCAAAGTTGAGAAACCAGTTGGGAATTGAAAACACAGGAAAGCTTATTTTCCTCTTCCAATCAGTGAATAAAAACTGAGATATACTTGTCCTAAAATCTGGAAGGATATGGTGACCAGAAACAATCTGCAGTTCACTCATTACAGATAATACTTGCTTGGTTTAATAAATCAGTTAGTTTTAAATGCAAGACCTGTTTGATAAACTTATGTAAGAAAAAAGTATCCAGAACATTTAAGTAGTTTTATTTAACTAATAAAAAAAATTGTTAAAAAAATGCTGGTTTTGTGCATTTTAATTGAATTCCAATTTTTATCCAGTTGTAGCTTGACACAAATCGCATGTAAAACAGTATCATCTAGTAAATAAGAAATGTCATTCACCATTTTCTGACATAATTTAAGAAGTAAACATTAAGAATCTGAATAAATGTGTGTGTAACATAAGTCTTCTCTCTTTGTTTGCCTGCAATCAGGCAAGTGCTTACCTCTTGCCTGGGTGCCTGATATTCTTGAAGAAAATGGAAATCCTGGGAATGTCCTAACAGTGGTGTTGGATAGGTGAGAATTTTCTATCCACCCATTCACAGCAGCTCTCTGCTATTAAGAAGAATGACAGTTTGTGGTGCCTCCACCTTGATAAGCACTATATATCTCTGTTAGGGTATCTGGGTAACTTCCAGGAACAATTCTGGCCTAAATCATATAGCAGCCCTAGCAGATAAGGGCAATTTATACTGTTGCTCTAAAGAAGCACTAAACACTCAAGTTGGAGCAAGGAACAACTTTACTTAGAAGTAATTTAGCAAAATACAATGATAGTACAATAGAATAAAATAGAGTACCTACTGTAAGGACTGCAACAAACCAATAAGATGGCATTACAACAGTTTCAGCTAATGGTGGCAACTTCCAAACATTAAAGTAAACTTATGCCTGTATTGCTTTATGTAAAAACAAAACTTAACCTTACACAAGAACATTCACCATTAATAATATACAAATTCATCACCTCCCGGAGTGTGTACTCCCCTTTAGTTTTAAAATCCCAGGTACTGTCTAGCAATGGCATATTTGGTGAACGGGAGTTCAAGGGAAGCACTAAGAGTTTCTGATGTATCAGAGAGAGTCCAGATAACCGGGGTGAGACATTTTTGTGTAGAACAGGTGAAAATTGACACAGTTTTAGCTGGTAATCATCAAGTCATAAAACAGCCACCATCTCTATGCAGGCAGTTGCTTTTCTTAAATGCTTCTTTCTCTTTACCTCCGGTGCCCTGGAAAGAGGTACTTTCCCTAGCACAAGAACTTTCACATCAGATGACCAAGGTCTCCCTAAACAAGGATAATCTCTGGGATACTCATACTTTCCACAATTGCCTGGGTTTCACAGTTCAGGATCTGCCAGTATGATCAGCACTTCCTGGCTCAGCTGCTGAGAAGGAATAAATGTGCAGGTGCGGTGTGGCCTTAATACTGCTTGTGTGGCCTCAGTAGGGACATCTGGAGCAGCCTAGTCTACCAAATCTCTTGATCTAAACATAGGCAACTGCTACTAGGTCCTATCCCACTGGGCCTCCTAACTTGGTGAAGTAGCACCGCTGGCTACAGGCCTAGCCTTCCCTTCGCATGAACCTCCAGATCCTCTTTTTCAGTCACTTCATCCTTATCCGCTTTTTTGCCCCTCCAACTTCCTTTAGCCAGCCCTCCAGGCTACCAGTAGGATCTCCTGTCTTTCAACTTCGGCCCAGATACAGGATCACAGAGTCAAGGTGAAAATGTCCCAGAGAATGTCAATTACTACATCATAGGATGTATAGTCCTTTCAGTGCAGAGCCCTTATGATTGAACTGGAAGTTTTGTAGTCCTTTGGAGGTAGTACACAGTGCAAAGAGGACTAAGCAGAACACCCCTGGCCAGGTTCAGAGGTCCCCTTATGGGAAGGGCCTACATACGTGTAGTTATGGTGTATCTGCATAGTTAACAAAAAGAAGGTACCAAATTGAGTGTAAAGGCTATATTTAGTTGCAAATCAACATGTTTTATTGATTAAAACCATCAACTGTTCCTATTTTAGCAGACTTCAAAAGCCACTTTAGGTTACAAATTCTTCAGAATTTAATTTCTGAATAAAATTTTACAATTTATATTATCTAAAATATATTCCCTTAAGAAAATCTACTATTACCCTGGTGTGAGAAATTGGAACTGTAAAGTCCCCTGAATCATACCATGTGTAATACTAATAATTGGGAATATTTAAAAAAAAAAAGAAAGCCATACTTTGTTACATGTTTTGGTTGACCCTGCAAATTTTTAATCTCTTCACCAGTACTAGATTATAAAGAGATGAAGATTATTCTGGTGATTGTAATGTAAAAAATGTTTTGTTACATTCTCATGCATAAAATTCCCTAGCAGTAACTTCTCAAAGATGTACATACTTCCACTGCTGTTGGAAGGAATTATATAAAACATTGAGACGCAAATGTGTAACCCCATAGTCTCCTTTCCTTAAGAGTGGGGCAGGATCTTAATAAGGTTATTTGGACATGTTAATACATAAGTGAAGATTCATTGTGTGTATTTAGTATGGGGAGGTTTACACAATTCAACCACTGACACAAAATTCACTAGGTCAGTAGCCAGAAGACTCATTACCAGCACCTGACGTGCATGTAGGTTGTTGGCTGCTCAGGAGATGGATATATGAAGTCTTGAATTTACACACATGCAGACTTTGGAATTATACTGCACTGTGTCTGTGTCTACCACTTATGTTGGTATAGGTGATTCACACCCCTGAACGACGTGGTGTGGACAGCGCTATGTCTGCTGGAGAGCTACCATCACTAATTGGGGGTGGATTAATTAAGTCCATGGCAGAGCTCTCTAGTTGGCTTTGAGCAATTACAGGAGATAGATTGAGCAGCACAGCTGCACCAATGCAACTGCATTGCTTAAGCTCTCTTGTGTAGCCATAGCCTTAGATAAATGACAACAGCTTAAAGTCTCAAGTGCAAGTCCTGCCCATCCCTAAATGGCATGGAAGGAGCTTTTATAGCAGAACTGGTGTGGTTCTGTTTCTGGAGCAGGTAGGGCAGGATTTGGGGAGCATGTTCAGGGAAATGCACTCTCACTGTGTTAAACCCACCTCACTATGGGGCTGTGTCTGTGTTGCTGTGCAGTGTAGGTTTCGGTAGGTGATTCATTGCTAGAAATTCTACTAGCTGCTCTCCTCTACATAGTGAGGAGGCACACACTGTGGACACTATTCAAGCTATGAATTTGGAGTAGTGACCATTGAACATTTCCTCTTCCATGGTAGGGGAAATTCCTCCATCCCCAAGACCAGATGGACTCCCAAGTTCAGACTGTGCCCTGGGGCTCGGATTTGGGCCTTAAAGCAATTCTTACTGTTCTTGTTTTAGGATGTCTTCCAGTTACTTCTGGGGAATTCTGCACCACTGCACAATGCAGAATTTGTGCAGAATTAATGCTCTGTGCAGAATTTCATGTTTCTCTGGAGAATTGGGTTTGCACAGTTGCTGGTGGCCATTAGGGGCTGCTGGACTCCGCAGAGCCTAGCTCTCCAGCTCGCAGTGAGTGGAGCACCCAGCCTGGTGGGGATAGGGGCTCTTCACACTGACTGCTTGGCTTGATTCTCATCTGCCTGGGTATGGGAGAGGCTCTGGCAAAGGGTGAGGAAGGGCAGGACTGCACTGCATCACATCCCCCAGCAGGACAGTAAAGAGGGTGGGGAGAAACGGTGCAGGTATCTGGGCTGAGGGTGCCCTGTGACTGGGTCTGGGGGTAGGGAATGTGGTAGTCTGGGCTCTGAGGGTAGGGCAGTAGGTCTCAAACTTTTGTACGGGTGACCCCTTTCACATAGCAAGCCACCGAGTGTGATCCCTCTTATAAATTAAAAACATTTTAATGCCATTATAATGCTGGTGGCAAAGCAGGGTTTGGGGTGGAGGCTGACAGCTCACTACCCCCCATATAATAACCTCGTGATCCCTCTGAGGGGTTCCAGCCCCCTGTTTGAGAACCCCTGGGGTAGGGAATGTGGGAGTTGTCTCTGGGGGTGCCTTGTGGCTTGGCTTGGGGGAGGGGGTGCAGGTGTCTGGGCGCTGGTGGGCCCCACACAGCCTCCTCTAATATCGCCCAATTGGAACTGGGTTGTCATAGGGGTTTCTTTAACTTTGTACTCCTGGGGAAATCTTTTTTGTTGTCTGTATTGACATGCTTGTTGACAGATATTTTGAAATAAATTACCAAAATAATTGAAACTAGCATGATTATATTGTGTTGTTTTGACAAATAAAATATGCAGAATTTTAAAACATGCAGAATTTTTAATGTTTTGGTGCAGAATTCCCCTAAGAGTACTCCAGTTCATTGAGTCACTACTCCCCTGTTTAAAGTTAGGTACATGTGTGTTTGCAAGATTGTGACATTACTTTGCAGTTCATAAACAGTGTTACTACTTTCAAAATTAGGAAATACCAAGATGACAACTACATTATTCTTGCATAGGAACTGATCATGGAATACATTGACAAAAAAGTTGGCAGTGTCTGTTTCTGCCTTCCAATCCTCAGAATTATTATATCTGTATTAAAGTAGATTTTAGTATTGAAGGTTTAGTATTGGGAGCTCAAATTTTAGGATGGTTAATGGCCCTAAAACTTGATTCAGACAGTATTGAGTTACTACTAAAAGGAAATGATGGCATATGCACTTTGTCACAAAATTTGTTAAGGGAAAATGTGACAGTTCTCAAGGGTATTCAAGACTGAGTGTCACCTTGTTACCACTTCAGGGAGTCTTGCTTGTTGAGTGCTACCAGCCTTTTAACCACTCTTCTGTGGGCTGCATCCACCCTGTCTTTGCCTTGTAGGTTAACAGTAGGTGAACTCCAGTCCCAAAGTCCCTTTGAATTGTTCCCCTGTGATATCTACCCCCGACACTGGCTATTCAGAAATCCCAGATCTTATGCTCAAAAAGGAGCAGTGTACTCCAGTTTACTAGATATACTTGAAATCACCACTCTTGTAAACCATACAGCACTTGTGAACAATTTATAATAAAATTGGATTTATTTAATAAAGAAGAAAGATTTAACTAGAAAGAAGAGGAAGTAGTGGAAGCAAATGGTTCTAATACAAAACAAAGTAATAAAAGTCTTTACCTGAGTCTACACTTACTAATAATAATCTTTCCTATCTAATAAAGTAGGTTTTTTCCTCCCCGCGCGGCCCCCCCAACCCCCCAGTTCAGTCTGTTCCAGAGCTGGCTGGCTTCATGGCAACCAAGATTCAATTTTTTTTGAGTGGAAATTGCTCTTTGAGGGTCTTTCTCCTTCCTCTGTTATATTGAAATAGTCATAGGGGTTTGCCCTATCTATGAATGGAAACTAGTCTTGTAACGTCGTCGTCCCCCCCCCCCCCTTTTTTTTTTTTTTTTTTTTTTAAATCTTCAGGAGGTTTTGATTGTTTTCAGTTGTCTGGTGGTTTTCCATTGAAAGATTTGGGATTGAGCAAGGCTAAACATTTGAGCTTTGTATTGCATCCACAGCTAGACAGGACATTATGGGAACTTTCTCCTCCCTGAATGGGCCATCACTGATATATATTTTTCCTGATGATCAATTTTTACCCCAAGTCCATAAAGCATAGGTTCAATATAAATACGTTATTCTTTAAATATTACTTTTACATACATCTCACAATGATTGAGTCTCGACAAATTACAAGCTTTCTGTAGATGTCTTACATGTTACTCTTTATGGATAAATATCTTTTAAGATGTGTTTGGTGTGGTGAGCCTGGTCTGAGTTGAGAGCTGTTTGCAAACATTGCGGGTGAGCTCTTTGCCTAGGAGTTGCTGTGTCATAGAGAACTTAAAAAACAAAACAAAAAGATACCTACCACGAGTGTGGTCTAGGGCAGTGGTTCTCAAAGTCGGTCCACCGCTTGTTCAGGCAAAGCCCCTGGCGGGTCTGGCCGGTTTGTTTACCTGCCGCGTCCGCAGGTTTGGCCAATTGCGGCTCCCACTGGCCGCGGTTCACCGCTTCAGGCCAATGGGGGCTGCGGGAAAGGTGGCCAGCACATCCCTGGGCCCGAGCTACTTCCCGCAGCCCCCATTGGCCTGGAGTGGTGAACCGCAGCAAGTGGGAGCTGCAATTGGCCGAATCTGCGGCAGATAAACAAACCGGCCTGGCCCACCAGGGGCTTTCCCTGAACAAGTGGCGGACCGGCTTTGTGAACCACTGGTCTGGGGCAGTGCTTTGATGAGGCTCACCGTCAGCTACTGGGAAGAAAGAGATTTGTGTCACAGTTCTGTCCCTGGACTGTACTCATGGAGTTGATTGTTTTTGTGTTAGTCTGGTATCTTGTAAGATATTTAGTGTGGTTAGTTTGTCCAGTCTGAGTTGAGAACTGTTTGTAAACAACAAGGGAGAACTCTTTACCTAGGAGCTCCTGTGTCACAGAGGACTTAAAAAATAAATTACCAGACACCTACTAGTGTGGTCTAGGGGCTGTAGCTTGATGAGACGCCCTGCAAGCGCAGCACTCCCAGCTACTGGGAAGGAAGAGGTTTGTATCACAGTTCTGTCCCTGGACTGTACTTGGGGAGTTGGTTGATTTTGTGTTAGTCTGGTGTCAAAAATGTAATTTATGTCATAACTGACGTAAAGTCTAGTAGCTGGGGTACAGAATGCCAGAGCTTCTTGGCCACTTCAGAGGGCTGATGTTTACTGCCTCTCCCCTGAGGGCAGTGAGGTGGTTCATAGGAAAGGAATTCTTCACTCCACCCTCAACTTTTGTTGTTTGTTCTGCCCTGTGAATAGTTAAACTCCTTGTGCCTGCTGCTGCTAATGACTTTCCCAAGCAGCTGCTGCACTATGAAATTGTCATGATTCTTGACAATTTCATTGCTGTCCACAGGATCTTGAATAGCAGCAGGAAACTGACTAGAGCCTTGTTAATTTCACATTGCTGCTGCTTGGCAAAGCTGTTTGCACCAGCAAAGATAACCTGGAGCTGTCTTTTTGCAGTCTCAAGAAGACAACACTGCTTCAGTTTATATTCAGTTAAATTTGGAAGATTATTTTTGCAGCCTTACGAGCTAAAAAGGTATTTTTCAAATAAATCATAAGTTCTAAATACATCCCCTCTCCCTTGCACATTTGCTAGAGAAATCTTTCTATCTGAACACTGGAAAGTAAAGGAGTAGCATTTTAAGCCTTGGACAAAGGGATATCCTCATCTAGAGTGTCATCATCAGCCACAAAAAGGGGAAGTACCTTTTTGGTTTGTCACACTGCCTTGCAAGTGCTGGGTAATTTTTTCAAGTTCTTTGTATTATGTTCATTGAATTAAAAGTAGTTAAAAGCTGCAATATTGATATTACAGAAAATTAAATGGCTAATAAGATGAGTACATAAAATTTAATTAGTTTTGCTTTTGTTTGTTTTATTTATATTTTATTTTTAAATTTGGTTGCAAAGTTCATGCAAACTTTTTTTATTTTGGGGAGCGAGGGTGTGTTTGTGGTTTTGTCACTACCACCCCATGCCCCACCCCCCTGACAATATATTTCAGTATTCCTCTTTTTTGGTGTCCATCAGAGTGATGACTCTCTCAATGAAGGTTTATATTCTGGTTTATTGTGATCTTTATTTAGCGGAGGAGAACTCACTGCTGTTTTCCTTCGTTCTCATAATGCCTGTTCCAGATTGGCCAGAGATGTTGCCCTGGAATAGTAAAGTGTACCTCCTGTTCTCTAGCTACTAAGCTTGCTGCTTGTGTAGTGTTCTCTACAAGCCTGGGATGCAAGAAACACTCCCTGATAAAATACACATTGAAGTCAATAGAAAGACTGCCATCAGCTTCAGTAGCCAACTTCATTGGATCAGATCCTGAAATTTTACTAAGAACCCAGTAACAAGAATGTTGTGCCTAGATACTTAATAATAGACTGAAAAACATATTTGGTACAGTGTGTTTTACTTAATTTGTAAAATAACACACCTTTATTAATGTTAAATTTGTTGTAATTTGTATTACTGTATGTATTACAACTATAATGCACAAGCACTTTGTAATTTTATTTATTTAGAACCTCCAAATAATTTAAAACTGAAGGGACGGCATTAGATATAAACAACAAACACAGAGATGTTTTATTTAAATCAAAATAATAATGTTGACAAAAGCAGTAACTTACTTATGTCTATATCACTTGTATTCTCAACTGACAGGGAACTTAATTCTGAAGTAAGTAACGTATTTGTGAATTAAAGCATACTATTAATAAAAGTGAAGCCTAAGCAATGTAAACTCTTAAAAGCTCAAAGTCACTGTAGCATTATAGTGAACATTTAAATGAAACCCCCCATGAAGTGTGATTGTCATTTATTGTTTTCATGATAAATAGTGTTTGGAAAAATGACAACCCTGCCTGATATGGTTTTTTGTTTTTTGAAGGGGGAAGTTGATTGTGAAAAGAATAGAATTGCCAGGGGAGAGGGAGTAATTATCATGTTCTATATTTTAAATAACCTTTAAAAATAATCAATGTACCTGCTCACCTAGTTTGATGGAAATAAGGCTAAATATTAGAAAGATACAAGATGCCTTTGTGTGGTATTTTAATTTTGAATGCTAAAATCAAAATGTAAAATATTTCATCTATGTTAAACAAAATTATAAACCTTTGAATAAATCGGAGCTCATTATTGCGTATGTTCCATCTAACTGAATGCTCTCCAGCTCAAAGTATTGTTTATTTCTCCATGGGGAAAAAAAGAAACAGCAGCAAGAAAAGGAATGCTTCCATTTTGTGTTCTAGTGATCTGTTCTATATGAAATTTCTGTAGTAAAATACTTACTCTCAATGTCTAAAATAAGGCTTAGTGCACAGTCTACTTTGCCTATCTTTTATCCTCTCGGCTAAATTTGTTACGGTGTCTTTATATTGAGCTCTAGAAAATATTTTGTTCTCCAGACTTATTTAAGATTTTGATTATTTCAAATAAACTTGACAGAAATGTAAAATTGCAGCAGTGTCTAGTATGTTACTTGGAATTGATAGTTTGCAAGATTGCTTCTACCTATGTAAAATACAATCTTTTCATTACTGTAGGAGGGGGAAGAGTAAGAGTTAACTACTGTACCACATGTAGGGAAAAGCAGCCCATTGGGGGTTAAATTGCAGAGTCTAATGGAATAATAACTGGTAGCACCATCTGCTGGCCTACTTCCGCAGAAGGAGTCAGTATTTTTAACGACATCTCTAATATTCATGCTGATGCATTTTGATGCTTTGTGCATTCATTTCTTTCTGTGCTTTGTTGGAATCTGGCTATCGGCTAACAGCTGTTGTTGAAATTCTGCTCTTTAGGGGAGATGGTAGTCTTTGTCATACCTGAGTAGGATGAACAGTGGATGTATACTTCTCAAGGAGGAAATATGTTGATAAATCACAGTGTGTATTTATGGAGGGTTGTGCATATCTTGGCTGCAGCTTGCTAAATAGGCCATTTAGCAATCTTCTTTCAATGCTTTTTTCTTGAGCCCTGCCTGGGGTGGTGAAAAAGCAGAGGGCAAGCCTTTGTCTGACGCCAAAAATGTCTTCAGTGAAGAGGCCAAGAGGAAGGGTAAGTGAAAGCCTGAATGAGTGGGAGGAGGAGGGGTTCTTTGGGCTAAAAGGCTAATGGGATTGAATAACCTTCCTTATTACTGGCTGCTGCTGCGGGAGTCGTGCTGCATCGCCATCTTGAGCTTGTTGCTGTTTTCTCGGGTCTTGGTTATTTGTTATAGCTTGTAGGCCTTAAGGTGGCATTTTAGTGAGCGATCCTAAACCCTGTGTCCTTCTCAGTGCTGCAGCATTGCTATTAAGCCTTTGATGAGGCACGTATAGAAAAATTATTCAGTGAAGTGCACTGGATTTGGCTTGAAAATGTGTTTGGAAATTCCTGGTGTCTTTTCCCCATGCTGTAGTGAGAGGCACATTTACGGGTGAGAACGTAACAGAACTGTTATCTGCTATTTTTTGTCTGTTTGAATAGGAAATTCTTTCTATTCCTTAAGGTTAAACAACATGCCTTCTAGATGATTTCAAATAGACTGTTAATTTGAATGTAGAATTCCTAGTTCTAGCATAAAGAATTCTCTATAGATATAACAGTGACAAAGGGGGGAAAAAGTGAAAGTTAACTCCTTCCAGGAGCAGTATAACCTTATGTAATTTTAAATAAATTAAACGTACGCTTCCTAACTACTTTACTGATGTAGAAAACTAGATAATCTGTGTTTGTTCTTTTTGAAAGCCTTGATTTGTTCAAATATCTGGTTTTGTTGGTCGTAAAATAGTGCGGTTTTTCTATTCAACTGTAGGATAATTATTCCCGTTTTGATACTATTTTCAGAGGTATATTGATGCTATACCTTTATTAATTCACTACTCTTTCAAGTTTTGTGAAGCAAATAGCTTGGGGAAATCTCTTCTAAATCCATAAAACATTTTCAGAGATTAAGAACTGGAGCGTCTAATTGCAGAGGTTGGTAAAGAAGGCTATGAGAACTTTAGAAAATCTATTTCTCCTTGATTTTCTGTAGGTAGAACCAGTTTAAATGTAACTGTTGGTATACTTTATTCAGGAACCCACGCCATAGTGGAGTAATACAGAATCATTTTCCTTGTTTATTGCGTTTATATGTATTCTTGACTTTGCTGTAGAACTCGGTGAACAGTATTTGCAAATTTATTTTGAAATATATTTATTTTCTTTAAAAAATGTTTTTATTCTTCCAGCCTCCTTCCTCCAAGAAGACTGATGTTTCAGGGACATATACTAAATTGCAGAATACCCAGGTGAGGGCAATGTCGGAAAAGAAACAGAAGAAAAAAGTAGAATCGGAAAGTAAGCAGGAGAAGGCTAATCGCATAATATCGGAGGCAATCGCAAAAGCAAAAGAGAGAGGGGAGAGAAACATTCCACGAGTAATGAGCCCTGAAAACTTTCCCAGTGTTTCGGCTGAAGGAAGAGAGGAAAAGAAAGGTAGAAAAATTAAATCCAAACCAAAGGACAAGGAGAGCAAAAAAACTAAAACTGGTTCCTCATCCAAAATTAAAGACAAAACAAAAATTGGGTAAGTAGGCTAAAATTTCCTTTTAACTCCCTTCAAATTGCAAACATTTGACTGGAACAGAAACTGCTTATTAATCATAGATATTCTTCCTCTAACTATCTTGAACCCATCTGTTTTTGTTTATTAAGTTGCCTTTTGGTTTGAGTTTTTAAATTTTATTTGATGTATTATCAATGCTATTTTTTATCAGTCTCAGCATTTCTTTTGAGATGAGATCCATGATACTATATAGAGAGAAACTGGACATCTAATTAGCATATTTGCAAACAAACATTAATGCAGATGCCTGAGAAACTGTGGTGTAGACCAGAAGATGTAACAGAGAACTTGCAATCACATTTTATTTATTTATTTATTTTAATTACTGTGTATTCTGCATCCATGCACACTTGTTCTGTCATCCCTTGAAATTTTGCAAGTTTAGCAGGGTCAAGATGTGTCAATATCTTGGTGGGAAAACTGCACAGGATGTTTAAGGTGTTGTAGAAAGTGTTGCTAGGGCTTCGGTAGGTGGCACTCCTGCCTCTGATTTACTACTGACCCATTCCTCCATTGTGGTCTTAAAAGACAGTGTATAATTTGAGGTATTAACTTTCAAACAAAGTTTAAAACAGAAGTCGTGACCATTTGTGTGTCCCCCCTCCTCCCCCAAAATATGCTTTTTTTTTTTTTTTTTTTGGGTAAGAATAGTGATATTAAATCAATGACTTTATCTGTGCTTGAATTTGGTATTATATCCTCAGATGACAGATATGGAAATGTCCTTTTTAGGTCATCCAGTTAATCTCCCTGAAAATGTAAAGTTAATCCCTGTTGTACATTATCTAGAATTTTGTGCCATCTAGTTCTTAAATGTTCCAATTACCTTGGGAGGCTATTCCACAACATTATGAATAACAATCTGATGAAACTTCCTGATTTTTTTTTTTTTTTTCAACCTAAATTTTCTTGGGCTTAATTTCTTCCCTAAATTTGTTGGTGAACCACACTGAATAATTCCCTTCCTTTTTGACACCCACTGTTACCCCGGTCTCTTTCGGCATCATTACTTTCCAGGTTTCTCCCATCTGTTTAATAACTTGTGTGTTTGAATCTTTTTTCAGGCTGTATGAACTCACAGCTTTCCAAGTTGAATCACATTCGGTTGTGTTTTGCCCTGATTTTTAATCTTTCTTTTCACTAGTATTAGCAACTCCTTCCAGTTTAATATTATCAGTGAATGTCAGTAGCATGCTGTTTACTCCCCTTTTTGGGTCATTAATTAATGTATTTAATAAGACCTTATCTAAAACTAATCCGTGTGGTATACCACACCAGACTTTCCCCCTTCTTATTGTATAAATCAAAATAAATAAATAAGTTGTCATTACCCTTTGTTTACAGTTCATCAGTCAGTTTTCAGTTCACATGACATTGTTCTATCCATGACGGTATGGATTCATTTTCAAGTAAGATTTCATGACAGGTAAAATCCAAATTTACAGTAGTGTAGTACTCAAAAATATAATACATTTAATTTTGGTTATTTTGGACCCAATTCAGAGTATATTGAAGTCACCTAAAAGACTCCCATTTACTCCAGTAGACTTTTAGTAATTTGACATTTAAAAATGAAAAAGGAATTTGTCTAACTATGCTTTACAGTTTAGAAACTTTATCATTAATGGGTCTGGTAACCTCAGCATGTTTATTAATTGCAACCACAAATAGTTTAATTATTTTATGGAGCTAGTTACTTTCCTATATTATTCTGTTGTGTACTATTACTGTGTGCTGTTAAAGACCTGTGTTGTACTCCAGAGGTGGCTGGGTTTTACTGGTGGATGGAGTGATCTCTGTATAGTTTGCTTGTAGAGCACTTTCTGATCCTTCTGGATGAACTGAGTTATACAAATGAAAGTTGCTGTTGTATGAAGAAGACTAACTTAATGTAAACAAAGTAAGAACGTTCAGAATTACAACTGAAACTGTATCCATGGTTTATCTTGTTAAAATTTCAGCTCATGAAAGCTTATGCTCAAATAAATTGGTTAGTCTCTAAGGTGCCACAAGTACTCCTTTTCTTTTTGTGAATACAGACTAACACGGCTGCTACTCTGAAACCAGCCTTAATGGTGCATATCCTAATTTTGAAATTATGAACTAGTGAATTAATATGATTATAAGCTTGCTTTTCTGCATGAAGTGTGTGTTGAGCAGGGAAATAAGAATGTGCAGAACTTTCTATCAGAATGTCATGTCTGCTTTTTACACACAAGAACCATAACACGGTGGCAGTGAATTGTCAACAAGAAGCATAAAATGCATGTACAACTACTGTGTATTAATTTAGGCCCCAGTCCTGTGAAATCTGACACATATATGTCTAATTTCAAGCACATGGGTAGTTCCATTCACTTCAATGAGACTGTGTACATGCTTAATATTAAGCATATATGTGTTTGCACAATCAGAACCATAAATATTAATTTTTTTCACTCTCCATCTACTCAGAAATTATTTAAACATTTTCTGCTGAAAATATCCATAAAAATGCACTGTCAGGCAGAGACCATGGCAAAAAAATTTTAGCACAAATACTGAAGTTTTGAAAATCTATGAGTAACTGAAAACAAGCCTAGAATGGACATTCTTGAGCAGTCTTAACAATAATGGTTGCTGCTTCCATTTTAGTTAGTAAGTGTGCGTGTGTGCATGCATATATATGTGACAAATGACAAAAAATTTCTAACGTGCCTAGTAATTGTTGTCTGGGGCACCTTCAAGGGGCCTAATGTTCAGATTGTGGTTGCTAAATAGTTTCAGAAAATCAGACTGCTTTAAAGTTGAACACTAAATTAAGTAGTAGTTCTTTTAGATCTTGTCTTTATTGTAGGGGGAGCTGGTAGTAACTCCTATAGTTTGTCATGTTCTTTCCATTTTTTTATTATTATTATTTATTATGGTCTGGTCTTTGAGAAGTTTCTCATACCTCTGTTGTTTCCAACTGCCATTTCTTTATCTCATGATTTCAATGTTGATTTTGCTGAGATATAAATTGTTAAAAATCATTCTTCTTCTTTGAGTAGTGTCCCTAAGGATGCTCCACTGTAAGTGCGCTTGCGTCCCTGTGCTGCTAATCAGCGAATTTTGGTAGCAGCACATGTGCTAGATGAACAGACACTATTGCCCCTTGTGTCCCTCTACAAGGCTAACTAGTGCATGCAGGCTAACCCCCCTCAGTTCCTTCCTGACCGCCGGGAAGAGCCAGGTCGTCCTCCCTTTGCGTAGAAGCACTAAAGTTATGGAACTGTTGCGTTTCCCACAAGCCTCACTGTGATAACAGGGAGGCTATACTATACATATAGTAGATGTCAGGAGAGACCTAGCCTTTTTCCTGAATAGGACGAAGGATTTTAGGAAGTCTTGTAAACTTTTCCTTTCTGTTGCGGAGAGATCCCGGGGCTCAACAATATCCACCCAGAGACTCTCCAAATGCTTCTCCAGCTGTATTAAACAATGTTATCAGGTTTGCAACATGACACCTCCAGCTGATATTCGCACTCTCTGCAGAAGATTGGTCCCCTGTCACCTTCCTCAAGAATGTCCCTGTCTCAGAAATCTGTAGAGGGGCAACCTGGGCGTCAGTCCATACCTTTGCAGAACATTATGTGATTACTGGGGAGTCCACCTCTGATGCCATATTTGGCTCCACGTTATTGTCATTCGTAACAGATTTGACTCCGAAGCCCCAGCCGTCCAGTGAGGATACTGCTTGGGAGTCACCTACAATGGAGCACCCACAGGGACACTACTTGAAGAAGAAAAAGAAGTTGTTGTTACTCACTTTGAGCAGTAACAATGGTTCTTCAAGACGTGTGTCCCTATGGGAGCTTCACAACCCACCCTCCTCCCCTCTACTTGAGAATTCTTGTCAGGGACTTTGCGGTAGAGAAGGCATGAAGGTGGGTTACCCCGTGCGTGCTGGTTTAGCCTTGTGGTGAGGCATGGGGGAGACATAGCATGCGCGGGCAAAATGGACACTGCTGCGAAGTTCTCTGGCAGCATTGCAAGGAAACAAGCTACAGTGGCGCACCCAAAGGGGGACACGTCTCAAAGAATCGTCGTTACTGCACAAGGTGAGTAATTCTTCTTTCCCTTCTCTCATTTGTATTCCTCAGAAAAAATGTTGGCAGCTCTCCAAAATAACACAAAAGTTTCAAGGCTGGGATTTTGCTGCTGCTGCAGCAGGCGTACATTCTGTTCTGGGGAAATCTGGGAGCAGCTACAGCAGGGGAGGTGGTGGGCAAAGAAGAGAGCTGGGTTAAGTTCCCCACCACTGCATCTAGCATATGCCTCCACTGGTGTATGCCCTCGTATATGCATGCCACCTGAGGCAGGAGCCCCCCCAATTCCTGCAACGATAGAGCCTCCCCCTCAGTAACACCTCCCCACCCCCACTCCCACCCAGATGCTGCATATTGCCCTACTGGCAGTTCCCCCTCTGTGATAACTGTCTCCTGCTGCTAATTAATGTCTAATAACTGAAATGGTAGCATTGTATGCTGCAACGATGAAGGTTTAAGGTTCAAGCCTGCTGATGATAGATGTTGAGGGATTGTTAAAATTACATATATAGTATTTGTAGATTTGCACAGGCAGCTGTAAATATGGCTTTTCCTAACTTTCAAGTGCTTAATTTTTCAACCAAAGTTTGTGTTCTTTAAACATATTTTATAATATGTAATATATAAATAAAATATAAAGTAAAAATAGTGATACGAGAGAGAAAAATGTTTGGCAAAGATCTGACGTGGCAATTTTAAACACAGGGAATGTTTAATTCCGTACATTATATGGGTTCATAATGGAAATCCTGCTAGATCCCTTGCCAGCAGTGGAACAATTGTTACCATTATAATAACAAAAATAATATCTAGAACTAATAAAATGACTGTTCTTAAAATATTTTCCTAAAAGCAATTAGTTATGGGACCAAAATCCTGTTTTTAATGTAATTCAGATTTTCATTAGTTGAAAAGTGAGGCTGGAGAGTAGATAATAACCTCATGTTGATATAATATCTATTTTTAACTTTATTTTAATCTTCTAAAAAAATTAAATCCTATAATTAACAAAAGCTTGCTTGAAAAGTTTACCAAATCAATATAAGGACATTTAAGAATCAGGAGAGTTTGTTAGCAAAACATACAAATTAAAAAAAAAAATCACATTTCATTAAAGCCAACTCAAGCTCATACACTGTCCCATGTGAGCTCTTCAGGGCAGGATTTGTTTCTTCCTGTGTTTTTGTACAGTGATGAGCAATTACTGCAAAATAAATGGAAGGATAGGATTTGCAGAGTGGCCCACGGTAGTTAGAGGAAAGTCCAGTGGGAACTGGGTACCTAATTCCTGTAAGCCCCTTTTGAAAATTCCAGCTTAATCATCATAATATAATTAATAATCAAGCTTAATAGGACTACTCACTGTTTTAAGTACTATGAGCTCATGTGATATGTTTGCAGGTGTAGGTGCATAGTGTGGGGGAAAAAGCCTGAAATATAACTGAAAACTTTTGGTTTTCTCGTAGGAATAAAATTTTTCGGATATGTCCAGATCATCCAAAATTGGGAGAGAACATTGATATTAAATTTCTCTCACTGGGATTTCAAACTTCATTATTCTGGGGGGAAATTAGGAGACAAAAATACATGTTTTCTCTGACAAGGCCCTCACCATCCTAAAATCCAAGCACACTAAATAAAAATTTACAATGTGAAGAAACCAAGAAATAAAACCATTTATCTCCTGGAGGGGGGGACATGGTATGTCACCTAATATGGGATGCAATGGAGACTACTCCCCTAACAGATAAAAATGTAATTGACATTTTAATAAAGGTAAACAGCAGTGGCAGGAACTGACTGGGTCATGTGTATTTAAGAAGTTGTAATTGTGTTTTTTAAAAAGCAGTTCCACTTTGAAAAGTCATTCCCAAAAAAAGACATTGTGAGGGTCCCATGTTTGTTTCTCAATTATTTCTATATCAAATAGTCTCAATTTACAAATAAAAATTGTTTTATTCCAAGTACCGGAGATGCAAATTCAGTGTGTCAAACTGGGTCTGTTTTTCTGAATACTGAGTGGCTCATAAAAGTTCTGAGGATCATATTCTGTCCTGAGTGATTCCTTGTGCAATGCCCGTGATGGTTAATGAGTTTCCCCAGGTTTAACTGATTGGAATTTGCTAATTGTTGATGTGCAAAAAGGAATGAGTTCCAGGTCACACTTTCTCCAGAGTCGGAGAACCATCTGTTTTTCTTGTTAAATTAATAAACATAATTTGGGATGTCATTTGGGTCTTAATGTAGACCTTTATAAAACTTTCGTAACAGCTTCTGGATGTTACACTTCTGCCATTCAAAGTTCAACAGTGTGAATTTTTCTACCTTTAAAGCCTTTTTTACCACGGTTAGATATAAATTTTAAGGATCTACCTCTAGACCAGCGGTTCTCAAACTATGGGTTGGAACCCCAAAGTGGGTCGTGAGCTCATTTTATGGGGTCACCAGGGCTGGCATTAGACTTGCTAGGGCCTGGAGTTGCAGCCTCACCTTCCGGGGCTGAAGTTGAAGCCCGAGCCCCACTGCCCGGCACTTAAGCCAAAGCCTGAAGGCTTCAGCCCTGGGTGTCAGGGCTTAAGTTACAGGCCCCCCACTAGTGGCTAATGCCCTTTGGCTTTGGCCCTTGCCATGCAGGGTGGTGGGGCTTGGGTGGGCTCAGGTGTCTATACGACCCTTCTAGGTGCAATCGTGGTGCAATGAAGTTTGAGAACGCCTGCTCCTAGACAGATTATATCACCTTTGAAGTAGGGGAATAAAGGGCCTGATCCAGTGCCCTCACTGAAGGCAATGGACGGTCTCCCATTGCATTTAGTGGGCACTGAATCAGGTTCTAAATCAATTACATTCCATGTCTAGTTAATTGGATAAATGTTACTTGAGATAAATGAGTAAGTTCCATTTGTTATTGTAATACAGTATCCACAGGAGTACATGAGAGTTTACTAATTTAGGATTACCAAAATTAATTTGGTTGATGATCTTCAAGTAAATTGTTTTATGGGTTGGTTATGGAATCTAGTTAATTAGCAGTGAATTGACATGCTTATTGTACAGTAACAATCTGATGACAGCAAAACCATTTCCTTATTCTAGGTTTTCAGCAAGGTGTTAAGGATTTGATTTAATTTTCCCTTTGCTTTTGCTCTGACTTCACATCTATTTATTATGGGCTTCCCTGGTGATTAAATGTGGAATTCCACTATGGAGACAATAAACATTAATGTCAATAAGTGCATTTTTCTGTCATAGGTGTAATGAATTCTGTGCTGTTTATTTGCTTAAAAAAAAACCAAACCTGACATTTATATTTTGTAACTCCATTACAGCCATGCTCTCATACATATAGTTAAACTCTGGATAGCATGGGAGGCTAATGAAAAGCTTCAGTGATGCTGTGATGAGGTACAGGACAAGACCATTAAGAAATTAAATTCCCCAAGAAATATTGAGGTTACCTTCATCATCATATTGTACACATAATTTTGTAAAGTTCTTTTTAACTAATGTCACATCTAGCACAGTAATTCTTATGTTCAGAATTTCCTTTTGTTATCATAAACTGCATTGTTGTGTGCCCTAAAAAGAACTAAGGGGGATTTTGCCTTATTCATTATTAACTCTTCAAATATATCCTAAATTATACAGCCATTCCTATGTGGTGCAACCCAAATGTAAAACATTATCACCCCAAATAAGTAAAAGAAAAAAATTATCTTTGTCACCTGGAGGTATGCAATAGATGTATTCTGACTTCACTGATAGAACATTCCTGAATCACAGACCTTTGACAGAAAATCTTAGGTCTTTCATTCTCTGGATGTAATACTATATGAGTTGTTAGTTTTGGTCTTGTTTAATCTGATATATCAAAATGGGATGTGAAGAAACACATGGTCATTCTAATACTCTGATCCAATATTTAAGCGTTCAAATACTAATAAGAATTTGAAGTGGTTATGCTGGATAACTAGCAGCCGTTGTGGAGTTCCTGGAGTATGGACATGTAAGTATGCCTTCTGTATTCTGCTGTAGTTGCCACTTGGGATGATATTCAATAGCAGTCTTACATAAAGTATGTTACAGTAATCCAGCCAAATTGTTCCCATATAATGTCCATGTACAACAGAAGAGATCACAACTGCTCATGTGTTTGCTAAATCCTGACATTCCATTTTTGGCTCATGGTTAGAAATGGCCCACAAATTCCATCCTTCTAATAGAACCTGCCCACACTTACTCAGTTGTAACTCAGCAATATTGCTCTTCCTCCACCCAGACGACTAGTTCCTTCAGCGATAGGCAGGGGATGAGGAACCTTTGACCGCCTCTGCCAAGTATGGGTTGGAGAAAGAGACAATATCTTCCTTGAACAACAAACAACTTCCAAAATAAATAACCACAGCAGGACATGAACCCCAAGCATGGTGTTATAAAATCCAAGTGACATAGGACTTATTCCTAACAAGGTCTCTGACAGCCATCCCACTTAGTAGCTACAGTGCTCATTTTACAGGAGAGTTAATGTGCATGTGAAGGAATGCCTGCTAGAAGATGGTGGGTCTATATGTTTAGCCATTTCTTCAGGAAATTTACTGGAGTTTGTAGGATTCCTGTTTTTCAACCAGTGCCTGGTCTTCTGACTGCCACCAGGGCAAACTGATTGTTTATGAATTTGAGCCTGCATTGCTTACTACTCTTCTCTTCTTCTGTCCCAAATGTCCCAAACAGTGAACAAGAGCAAATCATCTCAGTTGGTCACTTCTGTGAAGAGAAAAGAAACAAGTGTGTTTCTTTGGTATTAGCTGACCAAGTGATTAAAATTAGTTTCAGAATGTTGATTTCCATGAAAGTACAAAAATATAATGTTCTTATCTCTAAGAGTCTACTGAAAGACAGGTGAAAAACATGTGGCTACAAAACAAGATTGGTTGTTAAGACTATGTAGATAAATGTGTAAAAATATTCAATCTGTTTTGACTCTGCTCTGTGATGTGTGTGTTATCCTATGGGCTGTTAGCCCAATTGCCCCCAAATCCCTGGCAGATGCTGAGGGATTCACAAAGAAAGACACTTCTGTGCTTTTGCACCAGATCCAGCCCCACCTGGCTCCTCCCTTCTTGGTTGTTTGGCAGCACAGCTCCAACAGAGCTTCACTATCTGGGAGTATCCATGGCTGTGGCTTCCCAGACCACTCCAACATCCCACTGTAAAAACAAAACAAAACCCATCCGCACTCCCAGTCTCCTCACCTATCCATGGAGTAGTCTCCTTGGAGTCTATATGGGACGGGGGGACGACAGTGTCCAGGTGGCAGTTGTCATCCATCCCACTTCAGCATGGGATTGGGAGATCAGTGTGCAGAGTGTCTCTTCCACATGTAAATCTAAGAGGGACAATCTGGGTTATTGAAATTGATGGGACTGTTTGTGGAGCAAGGTACTACTCAACATGAGGCTGGCAGAATTAGACGTTTAGACTGTTCTGACCTCATGGATTTCCCCAAGTACTTTTACATTCTTTACAATCCTAAATCATCTAGACTAGGATTTAAAGGCTTGATGGCTCATGTTATAACATGTTTTAGAAGTCTGGTGTGGACAAGCCTGCCTTTAACATGATAAAATGGTCTAGTAAAAGCCTAGAGGGGAGTCAAGGCGCCAACTCAGTGGCTCTCAACCTTTCCAGACTACTATACCCCTTTCCAGAGTCTGATTTGTCTTGCATACGCCCAACTTTCACCTCACTGAAAAACTACTTGCTTACAAAGTCAGACATAAAAATACAGAAGTATCACAAAAAGAAAAGGAGTACTTGTGGCACCTTAGAGACTAACCAATTTATTTGAGCATGAGCTTTCGTGAGCTACAGCTCACTTCATCAGATGCATACCGTGGAAACTGTAGCAGACTTTATATATACACAGAGAATATGAAACAATACCTCCTCCCACCCCACTGTCCTGCTGGTAATAGCTTATCTAAAGTGATCATCAGGTGGGCCATTTCCAGCACAAATCCAGGTTTTCTCACCCTCCACACAAATTCACTCTCCTGCTGGTGCTAGCCCATCCAAAGTGACAACTCTTTACATAATCAAGTTGAGCTATTTCCTGCACAAATCCAGGTTTTCTCACATCCCCCCCCACTCCCATACACACACAAACTCACTCTCCTGCTGGTAATAGCTCATCTAAACTGACCACTCTCCAAGTTTAAATCCAAGTTAAACCAGAACATCTGGGGGGAGGGGGGGTAGAAAAAAACAAGAGGAAACAGGCTACCTTGCATAATGACTTAGCCACTCCCAGTCTCTATTTAAGCCTAAATTAATAGTATCCAATTTGCAAATGAATTCCAATTCAGCAGTTTCTCGCTGGAGTCTGGATTTGAAGTTTTTTTGTTTTAAGATAGCGACCTTCATGTCTGTGATTGCGTGACCAGAGAGATTGAAGTGTTCTCCGACTGGTTTATGAATGTTATAATTCTTGACATCTGATTTGTGTCCATTTATTCTTTTACGTAGAGACTGTCCAGTTTGACCAATGTACATGGCAGAGGGGCATTGCTGGCACATGATGGCATATATCACATTGGTGGATGTGCAGGTGAACGAGCCTCTGATAGTGTGGCTGATGTTATTAGGCCCTATGATGGTGTCCCCTGAATAGATATGTGGGCACAATTGGCAACGGGCTTTGTTGCAAGGATAAGTTCCTGGGTTAGTGGTTCTGTTGTGTGGTATGTGGTTGTTGGTGAGTATTTGCTTCAGGTTGCGGGGCTGTCTGTAGGCAAGGACTGGCCTGTCTCCCAAGACTTGTGAGAGTGTTGGGTCATCCTTTAGGATAGGTTGTAGATTCTTAATAATGCGTTGGAGGGGTTTTAGTTGGGGGCTGAAGGTGACCACTAGTGGCGTTCTGTTATTTTCTTTGTTGGGCCTGTCCTGTAGTAGGTAACTTCTGGGAACTCTTCTGGCTCTATCAATCTGTTTCTTTACTTCTGCAGGTGGGTATTGTAGTTGTAAGAAAGCTTGACAGAGATCTTGTAGGTGTTTGTCTCTGTCTGAGGGGTTGGAGCAAATGCGGTTGTATCGCAGAGCTTGGCTGTAGACGATGGATCGTGTGGTGTGGTCAGGGTGAAAGCTGGAGGCATGCAGGTAGGAATAGCGGTCAGTAGGTTTCCGGTATAGGGTGGTGTTTATGTGGCCATTGTTTATTAGCACTGTAGTGTCCAGGAAGTGGTTCTCTTGAGTGGACTGGACCAGGCTGAGGTTGGTGGTGGGATGGAAATTGTTGAAATCATGGTGGAATTCCTCAAGGGCTTCTTTTCCATGGGTCCAGATGATGAAGATGTCATCAATATAGCGCAAGTAGAGTAGGGGCTTTAGGGGACGAGAGCTGAGGAAGCGTTGTTCTAAATCAGCCATAAAAATGTTGGCATACTGTGGGGCCATGCGGGTACCCATAGCAGTGCCGCTGATCTGAAGGTATACATTGTCCCCAAATGTGAAATAGTTATGGGTAAGGACAAAGTCACAAAGTTCAGGCACCAGGTTAGCCGTGACATTATCGGGGATAGTGTTCTTGACGGCTTGTAGTCCATCTTTGTGTGGAATGTTGGTGTAGAGGGCTTCTACATCCATAGTAGCCAGGATGGTGTTATCAGGAAGATCACCGATGGATTGAAGTTTCCTCAGGAAGTCAGTGGTGTCTCGAAGGTAGCTGGTAGTATCACAGCACACTATTACTGAGAATTTTTTCTCATTTTTACTATAGAATTATAAATCAATAGAATATAAATATTGTACTTACACCATGTGTATAGTATATAGAGCAGTATAAACAAGTAATTGTATGAAATATTAGTTTGTACTGACTTAGCTAGTGCTTTTTAAGTAGCTGCTTGTAAAAATAGGCAAATATCTAGATGAGTTGATGTACCCCTGGAAGGACCTTTGTCTACCCCCAGACGTATATGTACCCCTGGTTGAGAACCACTGCTTTAACGTAACCAGTTTAGCATGTGTAATATGCAGTATTCCTTGTCTACACTGTACTTCTAAAATATCCTAGTTAACATGCCGATATCATACCTTTAAGTTCTAGTCTAGACTAGGCCATACGTTGCAGTGACCAAGTCAAACACTTTTCCATAAAACGGACACCAATTGGCAATCAATCAGGAAACCTGAATTAACAAGTTTGGGTGATCCATGGAGGTCTGAAGGATTGTGCTTTAAGGGAAAATGAAGCTAGAATACTGTGGAAAAGTCAGTTCATCGAAGAACAAAACTACCTCGTTCAGCTTCTCAAGTTTGAATAAATGCTAATAGACAACCATTAGTATTCACAAGGGAGAAGAAACCAAGCTACTTTTGAAGAAAAAATATGAAAATCAGTGTGTTGATTCTTTAAAATTTATTCCTTGAGATAATGAAAAATAACTTTTTTTATATATAAGAATTAACAGAAAGAATATATGATGGGGCAGAGGTGTGAGGGAAGCCAGGAGCCAATTTCTATCCCACAGACATGTGCAAGCACTTCCCCTTCAATTTAGAATTGCCCAACCTATGTTTACTGCCACTAAATTTAAGCGTACATTTCAGTTTCTACTAGAAATCAAAATTATATAGCAGAAAGAAAACTACTTGTTAAAAGCCTTTTTCCCCCTCCCAGTAAGAATTCTTGCTTTGTTGGTTGGATATTAATAATTGGTGAAAAATGTTGGTCTCTTTCTGAAATGCAACTGTGCTTTGTATTTTGGGAACTATTGTATTGACACTATCAGTAGTGAATTGGTAGTTTGGCATTTCGGGGTTTGTATTTTCTCTGTGGACTGTTGGAGATGTAATGTATTTATTATGATCAGCCTGTCTTATTTTGCCCTTTTCCTAGGAGAAAACGTGAGGCTGAAGGCTAGTCAGTCCTTTTGCTTAGTGCGTTTTACTTTCTTCAGGCTGCTTTGATGAAAATAATTTTACTGGCTGTGAATAAAGGCCAAAGTCTTGTCTTTAGGCCGAGCCATGAAGTGGGAGAAGATATTTGTATGCTAAAGCAATTTTCTCAGTGTTAACATAGTATGCAATTATCAAATCTATATTATGTAAAGTATATATTTAAGGACATCATTTTATTCATGATTGTTTGCTTGTAATCACTCTGTGATTATTCCTCTGAGAATACACTTGAAGAGTAGCACTTGTCAGATTTCAAAAATGAAAAAAACCCATGTATTTTGTCACCCTATCATTAAAAACAAATAATGATATTAATGATATTGCCCCTCTCTGTGTGATTTCAGAATTTAAACTAAGAAATAATTAGTATTTTTCATGTAGAATTATAATTTGCCGCACAGCTCTGGTCCTCCGAAGTGCTGATGAAACCATTGTTGATAAACCTAGGCTTCTCAAATTTTTGCTTTTGTGAAATTGCAAAAAGTCAGACTTCACAGTTTCATATTTTTACCATCTAATAATTTACTTGATGCTATGAATTTTGCATATTATAGGATTTGCTTTTAAATTGTGTAATGTATAACTGTTGTTGTCAAACTAAAGTTTCTTGTATGAGTAAAGATATCAGAAGTTCCATGTTTCAGAGAGAGAGAAATTATGGCATCTAGGGGGTACTGTAATTTGGAGGAGATAAGTATGGTAAATTGTAGCTCTCTATGCAGTTAAAAGTACCCTGTCAACTCAGCTCCACATTTGCTTATCATAAATTTACTTTTAAACATTTCAATTAAAATATTAACACTGTTGAGGAATACATGAGAGATTTGCCTGTGGAGAGAAATACAGATGTTTCCACTAGGCCTTTGGGGATTTAATCAGGAGTAGTATCAAATGCTAACTATTGTAAAGTTGCCTCCTTGTTCTTAAGTAATCACAAAAAGTCAAGTCTTACACTCCCACTGAAGTCAGTGGCAAAATCAGTAGAATTAGGCCTACGTTTCTCCTCTCATTTGTGACGTGGTGGGACTCTATGGTACTGGTAGTAAAAAGAGTAAGGAAATTAAAGTTATTTTGTCCTGGTCAGTGTCCCAGACATTAAATACAAAATGCACAATAGTGCATAAACAGTCTGTCTTAACATTGTCTTATTTTTGTTTTGAAACAGCAAGCTTATAATCACATTGGGTAAAAAGCAGAAGAGAAAGAATGAGTCTTCAGATGAAATGTCTGATACTAAGCAGACTCCACAGCGGTCATTTAAAGATGAGGACTCTCAGGTCAGTATTCATAATTTTTCTTTTTTTGCTTTTGAAGATTTTTCTGTGCCATTATAGCTTTAAACTCCAAAATATTATATTTTTTGACATTAGTGATACTTACTAGTGAAGGCAGAGGGTTTTTTATTGCTATTGAGTTTATATAAATTGATGTTTCTGATTCTGTGGTTTCTGCTCTTAAATGAGTGAACATGAGACCAAATGTCTGTAAACATTTGGGGGAGGGATAGCTCAGTGGTTTGAGCATTGGCCTGCTAAACCCAGGGTTGTGAGTTCAATCCTTGAGGGGGCCATTTAGGGATCTGGGGCAAAAATTGGGGATTGGTCCTGCTTCAAGCAGGGGGTTGGACTAGATGACGTCCTGAGGTCCCTTCCAACCCTAACCTTCTATGATTCTATGAAACCAATGATTCAAACACTCTTCCTTGTACAAGAAATAAATTGCTGATTATGGCTAAAGTGTTATAACTAAGCTGCGTTGAGGTGGTGATTATAGTTCTACTGTGTCTAAATTTCAACACAAATGTGTGGAAACATTTATATAACTATAATAATTAACTTATTCTAGACTTAACAGGTCATTAAAAAATAAAAAGTAAACATCACCATAAAATTTCTGATGATGCCGAGCATCATGCTTTATCTTAGGAATACAAAGATACTGGATAGCTTTTTACAAGAAACACAGCACCAAACTTAAGGTTGGAAGGTTGCTCTGAGATTTATGGCTATAAGGTGGCATAAAAATGATTATCAATAAAAGTTTATTGATGTTATTTATTAGGGCTGACAATCGCAGTTAACTCACGCGATTAACTCAAAAAAATTAATTGCGATTAAAAAAATTAATCCCAGTTTTAATCGCACTGTTAAATAATAGAATACCAATTGAAATTTTCTAAATATTTTGAATGTTTTTCTACATTTTCAAATATATTGATTTAAATTACAACACAATACAAAGTGTACACTGCTCACTTTGTTATTTTTAATACAAATATTTGCACTGTAAATATGGCAAACAAAAAAAGTAGTATTTTTCATTCACCTCATACAAGTACTGTACTGCAATCTCTTTATCATGTAAGTGCAGCTTACAAATGTAGACTTTTTTGTTACATAACTGCACTCAGAAACAAAACAATGTAAATCTTTAGAGCCTACAAGTCCATTCAAGGCTACTTCTTTCTTGTTCAGCCAACTGCTAAGACAAACCAGTTTGTTTACATTTATGGGAGATAATGCTGGCCACTTCTCATTTACAATGTCACCTGAAAGTGAGAACAGGAGTTCGCATGGCACTTTTGTAGCTGGCATTGCAAGGTATTTATGTGCCAGTTATGCTAAAAGAAAAGGAGTACTTGTAGCACCTTAGAGACTAACCAATTTATTTGAGCATGAGCTTTCGTGAGCTACAGCTCAAGTGAGGTGTAGCTCACGAAAGCTCATGCTCAAATAAATTGGTTAGTCTCTAAGGTGCTACAAGTACTCCTTTTCTTTTTGCGAATACAGACTAACACGGCTGTTACTCTGAAACCTGTAGTTATGCTAAACTTTCGTATGCCCCTTCATGCTTCAAACACCATTTCAGAAGACATGCTTCCATGCTGATGATGCTTGGTTTTTGTTTTTTGTTTTTTTAAATACATAATTAAATTTGTGACTGAAGTCCTTGAGGGGGAGAATTGTATGTCTCCTACTCTGTTTTACCTGCATTCTGCCATATATTTCATGTTCTAGCAGTCTCGGACAATGACCCGGCAGATGTTGTTCGTTTTAAGAACACTTTCACTGCAGATTTGACAAAACTCAAAGAAGGTACCAATCTGAGATTTCTAAAGATAGCTACATCACTCAACCCAAGCTTTAAGAATCTAAGGTGCCTTCCAAAATCTGAAAGGAACGAGATGTGGAGCATGCTTTCAGAAGTGTTAAAAGAGCAAAACTCCAATGCAGAAACTACAGAACCCGAACCACTAAAAAAGAAAATCAACCTTTCTGCTGTTGGCATCTGACTCAGATGATGAAAATGAACATGCATTGGTCCGCACTGCTTTGGATATTTATCGAGCAGAACCCGTCATCAGCATGTCTTCTGGGATGGTGGTTGAAGCATGAAGGGACATATGAATCTTTAGCGCATCTGGCACGTAAATATCTTGCAGTGCCGGCTACAACAATGCCATGCAAATGTCTGTTCTCACTTTCAAGTGATATTGTAAACAAGAAGCAAGCAGCATTATCTCCTGCAAATGTAAATAAACTTGTTTATCTGAGTGATTGGCTGAACAAGAAGTAGGACCGAGTGAACTTTTAGGTTCTAAAGTTTTACGTTTTTATTTTTGAATGCAGTTTCTTTTTGTACATAATTCTACATTTGTAAGTTCAACTTTCATGATAAAGAGATTGCACTACAGTACTTTCATTTGGTGAATTGAAAAATACTACCGATATTTCTTTTGATTTTTTACAGTGCAAATATTTGTAAGAAAAATAAATATAAAGTGAGCACTGTACACTTTGTATTCTGTGTTATTGAAATCCGTATATTTGAAAATGTTAAAAATATCCAAAACTAATTAAATAAATGGTATTCTGTTATTGTTTCACAGTGATTAATTTTTTTTAATCGCGCAATTAGTCGCGATTCATTATTTTAATCACTTGACAGCGCTATTTTTTATATAGCTTGACTGGCAAGGCCTAGCAAAATTTTTGAAGGGTATAAACACCTCCTAACAAAAGGAAGTTAAAAACACCATAGGCTTGCGTGAAACCATAGATGTAGCAATCCTAGGATGATGAGTCCTTATCTAGATGAAAATTCTCACTGGTGTTAGTTTTAAAAAGAAAAATTGTTGTACAGGATGGCATATATTGAGCTGATGATAGTCTGTTTAGTTTTAATATTGAGATAAATACTGCCATTCTAAATAGTACCTATGGTAAATAAAATGAATTCTCTACCAGCTTTTCAGATATTTTAATATTCCAAGTAGTGATGTCATCAGTTTTTATTAATTTGTAGCTCTTTGTTGTACACTAAATGCCATTTTCTTTTCTTGGTCTGTGGCCATTAATTGTTGTCACAGGACAGTTAGTCACCAGGAGTACATTAAGCAATATGTAAAATATTCTGCGCTGGGAGGTCCTCAGATCCTAAGCGTTGATCTTCTGCCTAGGCTATGCATTTTTGTCCTGAAAATTTCCCTGCTAGGAGTCAGTCCTTTTCACTGAGTTGCTGCAAGACCACAAATTGCACAAGAATGTCAGGCAAGCCCAGAAAGAAGTAGAAGGCAGAGGTATACTCCTCTTGGTAATCCTCCATCATTGAATGCAATGATAGAGATTTCTTCAACAACCTACAGTGAAGTATATCTACAAGGTAGCCACAGGCTGTGCAAGGAAATGCCTAAACTTTTCTCATCCAAGGAAGAACAGAACTTACTGGGCTCTCATTATCCCGGTGATGCTGGAGGAGAATTAGCTAGAAGTGCTTCCAAAACTTTACCTCGAGTGGAAGAATAGGAGAAGGAGGAACCAGACAAACTAGGAAAGCGTTAAACTGTCTGGAGTTGTCAGCAGTTAAATGTGTGCTGTGCTGTACAAAAGAAGCATATTTTTCTTTTTCTGACTATCTGTTTCTGCCTCATAAGCCAGTGGGGCAACATTTTGGACAAGAGCTCAGACTGATAGGGATGTGCGCGGTATCCTCCCATCAACAACCAACCTTGATCCTGTATTCCCTCTAGTAGTCCCTTTTAGCCATTTCTGCCTACTTCCTTTCCCTCCCTGTCTGTGATCCCTGTAACGTCTAAACCCATCCTACGTTCATGGCACAAACTGCATCATAGAAAATAAAAATATCCATATCTGCTGATGGTTTTCGGTGGTAGATTTTACATACTTATTTAATCGTGCCCCAAAGTGCAAATGGGCTCTAACCAGGCCCTCCAAGTGTAGGGCAGGAATATTTTTCAGTTCTGGAAGTTCTTCACTGGGAGAAATTTTTCGGCCTCCCAGATACAAAGGACTATCTGAAAAAAAAAAATCTAGCCCCAGATAAGCTGCGACTTGACACATGAGAGAAGTTGCACCCCATTTGAACCTTCTCTGAGGTGTATCCTAAGGAAGAGACCCTAGGAACCAGCTGACAACTGACTTGACAACCTCCATGGCAGGAGTACCTTCAGAGCTCCTCCTCCTTCCCTTAGGACCCACCCCAATGGGCCTTCTGGCATCTAGGGTCCTGTATGGAGACTGTCTTTAGTAGGTATCCTCACAAAAGAGGAACTGCCAAGAGGTGCAGTCACCAGTACCTCAAGACCACCTTCCTCAAGATGACCCTCAAAAGTTGAAGAAAAGGCAGCACCATCTAACAAGTTCCTCTTCCTCTCCAGACAAGGCAGGTAGCTTCTTCCCTCATCCTTTGCAAATGATGTTGAAGTCTTCCAAGAGCTCTTGAAGGTGATAGTCAGATCCTTATAAATCTCCTTGAAAGAGGCCCAGGAGCCACAACATGCCCTGGCAGATATCCTACACACTTCTCCCAAAGGTAAGATAGCCTTACCTAGAAATGATGTTCTTCTGTTAGCAGCTCAATTAATATTGCAGACACCAGACACTACACTGCTTACTTGCAAGAGGGTGGACAAGAAATACTGTGTACCTGCCAGTGGCTCAGAATATCTCTTTTTCCACCCCATCCTGAATTCCCTAGTGGATGATGTTGTAAATGAGAGAAACAGAGAACAGATTGATCTTCACTACAAGAAGTTTGAGTGTGTGGAACTTTCTGCAAAAAACTGTTCTTTGGCTGCATTACAAATCAGGGTAACTAAATAGGACACCACAAATTTCAGCAAGTTCTCTTTGCCACAAAACCAGAAGGACCCAGTTCCAGGCTCTTGTCACTGAAGGTCAGAGGATTGCCAAACCCTCTTTGCAAGCTTCGTTGGATGCAGCTGACATAGCCTCTAATTCCACAGCAGCTGCCTTAGCTATCCACCATACTTTATGGCTGCAGCCCTCCTTCCCCAGGGAAGTCGAGAATATAGTGGAGGAACTTCCATTCAAAGGCCCCAAGCTCTTCAGTGATGATACAGATGAATCTCTTCATTCATTAAGAATTCTAGAGCAACCCTCTGATTGCTGGGCAACCAAGAAAAAATTTAGCAGGTCATAGACAGCCCAATCGTCTCAGTTGATTCCCTACCAAACTTCCCAGAGAACTGTAGAACCACTCAAAAAGAGGCCCAGATGCCATGAGAAAGGACCATCTGTTGTCACCTCTCAGTTGGCAACTTCTTCTGAACAACCATTTTGATCTTTGTCATGAATCATTTCACAATCTGGATTTTATGCTGCACCACTCCACTAGACATCCTACAAGACATCATCTTTATTTCAATCTTTCTTGGAAGCACATCACAACAGACACATGGATTCCAGAAGTCATGACATCAGGCTGTGCCATTCATTTCAACTCCATTCCCTTCACCCACTATGTCTCCTCCCTCTCTCTTTTGAGGATCTTCGAAGCCAGGAGGGCCCTCGTGCTCTTGGGGGCAACTGAACCACTTTCCCTCTCTTTCTTCTGGAAAGAGTTCTACTTCTAGTATTTTCTGGTACCTAAGAAAAAAGGAGGATGGAGACGAATCCTGGGCTCTGAACACATTTATTCAAATACAAAGGTTCAAGATGGTAACCATAGCAGCAATAAAACCATCATTAGATCCAGGAGAGTGATTTGTGGCCCTTGGCCTTCAGGGTGCATATTAGTATATGGTAGTGAATCCAGCTCACAGATACTTCCTACAGTTCGTCATCGGCAACAGCCACTATCAGTATTGAATACTTCCTTTCAGCTATCTGACCACCTGGCATCTTTACAAAGCTTCTTGGTTGTCACAGCCCATCTGCGGCAAATAGGAATAGTTATAGTCTCCATCTGGACAACCGGTTCTTCAATGGTCATTCCTTCCCTGAGGTTGTCAACAACCAACAAAGTTCTAGTCCTCTTCCACTCCTTGGGCTTTTGAATCAATGCATAAAAGTCTACCATGACATCTATCCAACACACAAACTTCATAGGGGCCACCCTGGACTCCACAATCACCAGGGCATATTTCCCACAAAAACATGAGTTTGCCTCTCCAACCTCATCTCTGGTGGGCCCTGAAACTATAGCAGTGGCCTACTTTCAGCTTCTGAACCATGTGGCAGCCTATACAGTCGTAACACCTCATGCCAGACTGCATTCCTGATGCCTTCAGGCCTGGCTCAGAACTGTCTACTGTCCCAGTATGCACAACATATGTTCAAGTGTGTCTCTGTTACTCAGAAAGTTCTCGACTCTCTCAGTTGTTGGAAGGATCCCCAAAAGGTTTGCATGAGAGTTCCATTCTTGCATCCATACCATTACAAAGATCATCACCACAAATTCCTCTGTAGTAGGCTGGGGGAGCCACCGTGAGGGCCTCATGGTGCAAGGTAGATGGATTCCTTAGGAGTCTGCTCTTCACATCAGTTGGCTTAGCTCAGAGCAGTTCAGTACAGAAGCAGCCACATCCTACCTGAGATCAAGGGCCACTTGATCAGAGTCATGACAGACAACAGTTATCATGTACTATATAAATTGTCCAGAAGGAGCAAGTCCTTGTGCACAGAGGCAATAATTCTCTAACTTGTGCATAACCACTAATTCAAAATCACAGCAGTACATCTACTATGTCTGCAGAACACCATCATAGACACACTGAACAGGCATTTTTTCCAGGACCATGAATGGGAGGTTGAGCAATCCTTTCCTATGTAAGATTTTTCTTTCCTGGGACTTTCTGGAAATAGACCTCTTTGCAACACCCTCCAACACAAAATGTCTGCGATGCTACTCAGGAGCAGGACGCAGCTGCAACTCCTTACGAAATGCATTCCTCATGTCTTTGCTTCAGATTCTGATATATGCCTGTCCCCCAACACTGTTACTTCTTAAGGCCCCTGAACAAACAGTAATCATTTTCATAGCACCAGCTTGGCCAAGGCAGTGATATGGTTCTTGTACCTGATTCGCCTATCTCTTTAGCCACATTTTTGCCCTCCTCTGACAAAAACTGACCCAAGAATCGAGCACATTGACTCACCTCTTCATAAAGAAAAGGGGTACTTGTGGCACCTTAGAGACTAACCAATTTATTTGAGCATAAGCTTTCGTGAGCTACAGTGACATGAGAAAAAAGGTGAAAAAAAAAAAGGTGAAGTGAAAGCTACACTTAAGTGAGCTGTAGCTCACAAAAGCTTACGCTCAAATAAATTGGTTAGTCTCTAAGGTGCCACAAGTATGCCTTTTCTTTTTGCAAATACAGACTAACACGGCTGTTACTCTGAAAACTGTCACCTCTTCATACTACATCTCAGGTCCTGGCTCCTCAATAACTCTTGGGTGTAGAATGGACTGTTCTTTCAAAGAACAGAATGTGCTGTTTAATAGTAGGAAACCTTTCATGAGAAAGACCTACGTGCAAAAGTGGAAGCAGTTCCACTTCTGATGCACCCAGTGGGCATTTTCTCCCTCCTAGCACCTCACTCATATACTCGAATTCAAAAATCCTGAGCTTGTCACTGAGCTCCATCAAAGTCCACCTGGCTGCTCTTACAGCTTTTCACTTACCTGTTGAGGGGTTTTCAGTATTTTCACACTCTATGACTTCAAGGTTCATTTCACCTTTTTTCTCATGTCAGATAGCTTACTCTGCCTTGGAACCTCAGTCTAGTTCTCAGCGCATTGAAGAAACCATCCTTCAAGCACACAGGGAGTTGTTCTCGCCTCCATTTATCCTTCAAAACATTGCAGTAGCTACTAAAGGGAATTTCCCCACAAAAGACACCACAGATAGGAAAGAGGACTCCTTACAAAGGAGAAACTTTGAGGCAGCCTTTGGAGTCCTGAGGTGGCAGCAGCTAGATTTGCAGGCAATCCTGACTTGGATTGAATCCTGATAGGCCACCAATTTGATCTGCCTAATGTACCCTCTCTATACACATGCAGTTCATACATCATTTGAAAGCCTATTATGTCTCCTTTAAGATGAGCTATGATGTGGAGCTATCTAGTGGTGCCGTTACCATAGAAACAGGGATAAATAACGACACCAACAACACATTGAAATGACCACTTAGAAGTATTTGCATTTGTTTCTGTTAGTTTAATCACTCTGTGTATTATTTCAAGACACACAAAATTGTATTTCTTTGTGACCTCAAAGCATCACAACAACAATCTAAAGGGCAAAACAAATTCTAATAATATATTTGCTGCACAGGTATCGTTGAAATGTAATAGGGTTGGTGACATTTTTAGTCAACCTCATTATCCATCATCTTGTTCATCATTATGATCTCTGTCGAGAGTGCAAGGGTTACCAGAGTCGTCTTTACCTTGACTTGTACACAGTTCTGTGCCAAGAAGATTGTTCTGCCTACAGACACAGTTGATCATCTCAAAAATGTTTTCAAGGCGTGTTGCTTGTGGAAGTGTTCTAGATTTTTCAAATGCTGCACAGTGTGTAAGAGACTCTGATTTTCAAGGGAGAAGAAGTAACTGTTCTCTCCCATACTTCAGTGATATTTCTTGTGATGTTTGGGTAGCTGTAGACTCTTCTTAAAATACCACTCTAGCCAATGAATGGAAGATACTCTTTCCATCAGTGGTCTCTAAATTTATTTCTATATGATCATCATCTTCATGGATGAGGTTTCCACCGGCATGAAGTGGTACAATTCCATTTGGAATGAACACACCTTCCTAGAATCTTTCTACTTCAATTTTTGTAGTACTAGTGGTGAACTGCCATAGCTTCTTATAATTGATGCAGTGTCCATGAAGCTGTAGTATAACAATTAAATTGCAAGATCCAAACTCTGTGTAGCTGTACTGCAAGGCTTACCTGCAATGGTGTGGTAATTTTGAACTTGTTAAATACCATGCACTCTGGAACTTAGAGGCACCTTCTTTGAATGTCTTCTGAAGGATGATACTCCATTGCTGACTGAATTATATGCCTCTTTATGCATCAGTCAGGAAAAACTCCTGCCAGTTGGAGCACAAAAGTAGCTAATCTCTATAAACTGTAGTCACTTTGCTTTGGATAATATTTTGTTTGGTTAAGATGAAGAGAAGAGGTTTATAAGTCCATAAGTTACTTTGAATGAGACTTGTAGTCCTAAATTGCTTATGCATTTTTGAAAATCATACCCAAGGAATTTAGGAAGTCACCTAAGTTCTTTGTAGCCTGTGAGAATCAGTGTAAGAAGAATGCCATTTCCTCTCTAAACCAATAAAAATGGAGCTGAGTATGCTCTGAGACCATGCTCTAGGTAGCGTCAGGAGCAGTTGATCTTAAAACTGACTGTGTTAGTGCTACTGTGGTATCATGTCAGTTGTAGCAGGTAATAGCAGTCGTAATAGTAGTTAGCTACCTGGAGTTCTGTTTTATGCAGCGGTAGTGATAGTGTGGCTGATGTGATTAGGCCCTATGATGTTGTCCCCTGAATAGGTAGGTGGACACAGTTGGCAATGGGCTTTGTTGCAAGGATAGGTTCCTGGGTTACAGGAAACCTACTGATTGCTATACTTACCTACATTCCTCCAGCTTTCATCCAGACCACACCACACGATCCATTGTCTACAGCCAAATAAATTTGTTAGTCTCTAAGGTGCCACAAGTATTCCTTTTCTTTTTATATTGCAAGTGTTCTAGGATTTGAAATATGTCTGACTGAACAGTTGACCTTTTATCTAGCTCTCTTAACTTCTTTAAATCCCTTTCTAGTTTCTTTTTTCATACTGATAAGCTGACATTTTTTCTATGACTGCCTACATTTTCTCCTGAAATGCCCTCCTTTCAGAGATAGCTGACTACTGTGTTTTATTAATTATGATGTAGCATTTGGATATCTGTAAATTTATGGTTTCTCTGTGCATAAAAAAACCCATTTTGACAACGACTACCTAATACAGACGGACAGAGCTCCATTCCGATAGGCTTGAGCATAATTATTTTCACTTATATGCTCTCCCTGTATACTAAAGTCTGTGATGATTATATTCATTTTTTATTTTATGCGTTCATGCTGATGATGGTTTCTGTTCGATAACGATCCAAAGCAGTGCAGACTGACACATGTTCATTTTCATCATCCGAGTCACACATCACCAGCAGAAAGTTGATTTTCTTTTTTGGTGGTTTGGGTTCTGTAGTTTCCACATCGGAATGTTGCTCTTTTAAGACTTCTGAAAGCATACTCCACACCCCGTCCCTCTCGGATTTAGGAAGGCCCTTCAGATTCTTAAATCTTGGGTCGAGTGCTGTAGCTATCTTTAGAAATCTCACATCAGTACCTTCTTTGCGTTTTGTCAAATCTGCATTGAAAGTGTTCTTAAAACAAACAACATGCTGGGTCATAATCCAAGATTGCTATAACATGAAATATATGTTAGAATGCAGTTAAAACACAGAGCAGGAGACATACAATTCTCCCCCAACGAGTTCAGTCACAAATTTAATTAACCCATTATTTTTTTAATGGATGTCATCAGCATGGACGCATGTCCTCTGGAATGGTGGCCAAAGGATGAAGGGGCATGCAAATCTTTAGAATATCTGGAATGTAAATACCTTGCAATGCTGGCTACAAAAGTGCCATGTGAACGCCTGTTCTCACTTTCAGGTGACATTGTAAATAAGAAGCGGGCAGCATTATCTCTCGTAAATGTAGACAAACTTGTTTCTGTTAGCGGTTGACTGCACAAGAAGTAGGCCTGAGTGGGCTTGTAGGCGCTAAAGTTTTACATTGTTATGTTTTTGAGTGCAATTATGTAACAAAAAAAAATCTACATTTGTAAATTCCGCTTTCACAATAGGGGGATTGCACTATAGTACTTGTATGAGGTGAATTTAAAAATACTATTTCTTTTGTCATTTTTACAGTGCAACTATTGGGTAATAAAAGTAATATAAAGTAAGCATTGTACACTTGTATTCTGTGTTGTAATTGAAATCAATATATTTGAAAATGTAGAAAAACATCCAAATTATTTAATAAATTTCAATTGGTATTCTATTATTTAACAGTGTGATTAAAACTGCAATTAATTGTGATTAATTTTTTTGAGTTAATCGCGTGAGTTAACTTATAGCAACTTATAGCCCTTATAGCAACGTAGTTGATCAAATTGATAATTTTTAGAAAATACAATTTGCCTAATGTTTACGATATCTTTCTCTTCTTGGCATTATTTCATTTTTTTTCTTTTCTGTGTTGTTGTAGACCATGATGTGTCTTTTCTTGCTTTGTGTTTACTGTTATTGCCTATCTTCACTTGTCTAGGGGCTCACCTAAGTGAAAAGCCAACTCCCAAATCCTCTACTTGTTGAGAAGTAAAAGGTGTCTGGGATTCCCAAGGGGATGTTATCTCTAAATCCTCCTCAGGGGAATTTTCTTATTTGTATTAGCCTCTGGGTGGTATGTGTCTCTTGTAGGCATTCACTTACGGAAGGAAAAAGAGCAATCTCTTTGTATTCATACCTCCTCCCCCTCCCCCCCACACACACATTCCACTTCTGGTTTCAGTTTAAGGTTGTGATCCTTATCTTCAAGGCCATTGTTAGATTAGGACCCTGCTCTGTCACTACATCTCCATCTGCTATCTTTTAGGATGTTTGTGTTTTTCTGGAGCAAGGCAGCTCACAAAACCCAGGGAAAAAGTGTCAGAGCTAGAGATAAAGTATTTTTATTTGAGGTCTTCATACTATGGAACAGACTCTCAGGGGAACGCTTATTAATTTGCAAAAAGAAAAGGAGTACTTGTGGCACCTTAGAGATTAACCAATTTATTTGAGCATGAGCTTTCGTGAGCTACAGCTGAGCTCACGAAAGCTTATGCTCAAATAAATTGGTTAGTCTCTAAGGTGCCACAAGTACTCCTTTTCTTTTTGCAAATACAGACTAACACAGCTGTTACTCTGAAACCTCTTATTAATTTGGAGTTCAGCCTCCTCATTGGGCACACCATCTTCCTCTTGAGAGAGCATTCCTGCCATAATCAGATATTTAAACCAATCCTCTTCCCCCCCCATCCCATTTAAAAATTGCCCTCCCTTCCCACAATATAAATTCAATGCAAGTAAAACGTTCTGTTCTTCTCACTTTACTAGTTATGAAAGACTCCAAGGATTCCACAGGAGACCTCAATATACTTTACTTTATATATGCTTAGTTATTATGGTGGTGGGCTCTATACAAAACCCTTAAAATAGATAAGAGCCTCTTGGCTACTGCAAAAGTGTGTCAGGGACTATTGTACACCTTATTTCTGCTTAATGAATTGCCCCGACACCTGCTTCCACTGTGGCTCATAGCTTTAATGTTTCAGATAACAGACTAGACTGGTCAGTTTTCACTCTGATGCAGTAGTGTAAGTTCTGCAGAAGCTTTTGGCACTTGCCATATTTGGTGTAGAGCCTTGTTGATTGCTAGCTAATTAGAGAAACACCTTACTGTAAATGAGTGCTTCATTCAGAGTAAATCCGTGTGATTCAGTTACTTTGCTATAAAGCTCAGTCCAGTATGTATGGAGTTGTAGAGCTGTCTTATTTCTATACTTCTGCTGATTCATTGCCCAAAATAAGAGATTTTCGTAGGCAATCGGTGTTTTCAAATCAGTTAGTTGTCAGACTTTGTGTTAATTGTTATACTGATTGCAGTTGCCTTTGTTATCCAGTCTCCTGTTAGTCATCAGCTCATCAAAATAATTAAGAGATTGTAAAGGTGGTTTTATCATTAAGCTTAAAATGGTTAAATGTGTAAAATCTGCAAGTATTTGAAAGTTATAACACCAAAGTGAGAGAAATTGTTAAGAGTGGGATAGTCTAGTAATGAGATTTTTTAAAGAAAGTAAAAAAACATTAAGCTGAAATGTGTATGATATCTCAAAGTTGATGTTGGTTATACTAGAATAACCTTGATCGAGACCCGTAGAGGAGATGATGGAATGGACAGTATACTTGTTGAAAACAAATAATAATAATAATTAATTAATAAAAATCATACAGTATCAGCAGTATGACTGGCATGATCTGATAGGTCTCTTCCCTTTCTTAATTTCTGAGAGTCTTCATAATACCGGTTTATACAAAAAGGACCTTTTATTTAATAGAGGACTCACTTTAGCATATTGTGTAAATCTTCACTTTATAGGTTATTGGTTTAGATAGATTAATAGCACACAGTGGTCTTCCGTATTTATCCTTATGAAATTACTATTGGGAGAAATTACAGTGAATTCATGAAACAAAATAGCTCTCACTTGAATTTTGTTCGTAAATATCCAGAAAACATTACTCCAGTTTCATTTCTTAGCTGTAAATACAGACAAAGCCACTTAACTACTTTTATATTTTATTATGTATAACTTAAAGAAACATTAACAAGATTTGTAGGTCGAAAATTTGGCTTAGAATCTCCCCACCCTGTTGTTGTTTATACAGTTACTTTTTTTCTTTAAATTTGTGCACTTATCAAAATTACGGCTCACTAAATTTTCTATAGTAATATGTAGTGTAGCTGAATGACTATTTTTAAAAAATCAATATAAGCAGTTCTTGCTAGAAAGAATTTTCAGTAAAAATATTATGTTGATATTACTGTATTGTAGAAGAGAAGATCAAATCGTCAAGTTAAAAGAAAAAAGTATGCTGAAGAAGGAGAAGGAAAACAGTCAGAGGAAGAGGCTAAAGTTTCTGTGAAAATCAAAAAGAGTTCTGCTCCTTTGCCTGCTGAGCAACCCTTACAATTATTTGTGGTACGTAAAAATCCAGAACTGTGAGTAGTGTGAATCTTCCAACTAACTTCACTATATCATGGGTAAAGCCCATTTTGTTAGCCATGTTTGGCTGACTTAGGTCAGTTACCCAGTAATTATGATGCACAGTAGCAAGTGCCCAGGTTCCATACAGTTATCCTCCCCTTTCCAATTTTCAGGTCATCTTGTGTGACATAAATACTACTTTTTTGGAAAGCTGCAGCAAAAACAGTTCATCCATTATTGAGAACAGGGTTAGAAAAAATTACATTGTTTTGCCAAATGTTACAAAATTATTGCAGCTGTTTCATTGAGAAGTTATGGCACCTCATGCTTTTGAGCAGGGACTTGAAATATGGTAGGTGGTATATCCTAGGGTCAGAGAAATGCCTTTACCTATTCTTTTGAAAATCCACCCCAATTTAGCCACATTATAAGCCTCTCAAAATTACCATTTCCACATGCTCCAAAGAGGTTTGTTAGAAAATGGCAGCAAAATTCTCAGGACATTGCATCTCCACTAAGCATGCTCCACATCTACAGAACTGTCATGTTCCTGCCCAGAGCTGAACTGGACTTTTCCTGCAGTTGCTCCTTCTGGCTGTTGATGACTGCTGTGACTGTGGGCACCAGAGCTGAGAATAAGGAGCCTTTCTCTCTTGTTCTCAATACTCCCCCTGTTGGAAACTAGGTAGCAAGGAGGAGACAGAAGCCAACTTTTTTGAATTCAGGGAGTTCAGTAATAGAGTCAAGGGGGAAGAGCAGTCTATTGGTGGACAGGTACAGGGGATAAGAGAAGGGAAATAGCAACATATTTAAGGGATGGACAGGAGTATGAAGACTGGTACAGTCTGGGCCAGGGTTTCTGATCCTGTGGAGTCATGACCCAAAATTAGGTTGCATGTGTGTCAGAGGGTTGCTTAGGAGGCCTGGGGAATTGATAGCTCGGGGTAGGTCCTGTCTTTGGGGAGGGAGTTGCAGAGCCTACCCCTCGTTCATTCTGCAGTGGCAGCTCCTGACATGTGGGGCTGGCTGGGCTCTGCTCCCCACTTGGGGCATTTTGCAATATTGTGCATGGGGTTGCAGTGCTACTCAGGTTTGGCTCAGTTGTCCTGCTCACATGATGTAGGATGAGGGGGCAAATTTGAGTAAGTTGTGCTGAGTCAGAGGGGCTGGTCCAAACCTGAGGGGTGCTGCAACCCCAGAGGTCACAGTGCCTGGAACAAGGAGGTTAGCCCAGCTAGTTCCGATGGACAGGAGCCACAGGAGCTGCCACTACGGTGTGTAAGTTGTAGTTATTTAGTACTTGTTTTGTTGATGTGGATATTGTATATTGTGGATAAGAAATATTTAGTAAACCACATGTGTTTTGCACTAAAGCTATTTAATGCATTGTGACAGGCCATCGAGGTTTACAAATGAATCCTGAGCCCCAAAAGATTGAGAACCTGTGGCCTAGGCAGGGACAGGAGCAGAGTGGGACTGTTATGTGCAAAGAGTAATAGAAGAGGGACTGACAAGAACTGAAGGGGATATGCTGTTGAGGGACATTCCAGGAGACAGGCAGAAGGAGACAGACAGGTAGGCTAAGAGGATCTGTAACCACTAGATACATTATTCCAGATTTTAGGAGGGAACGGAGTCCCAATGTGCCTTTGCTGTCAGCAGATATCCATGAAACTCACTGACCAAGTGTGTGTTTAACTTTGAGTAATTTTATATCCTCTGCACCTCACTGTTCACCTCTTTTTCTAGATCATTTCTGAAGATGTTGAACAGCACAGATCCCAATGTTGATTCTTGGGAGACCACGCTATTTGCCTTTCTCCCTTATGAATACTAACCATTTATTCCTACCCTTCATTTCCTGCCAGTTCCAGTTCTGCTGATGGCCCACGTTGGGGTCAGTCTGATACCACGTTATGGAATTTTTGTTTTTTGTATTTGCTATAAAAAACCCTGCACACTTTGACAAGGGGTTGTGTGGGAAAAAAATATGATGTGATCATGTAATTAAAAATTGTCTTAAGATGCATTTGCACAAGGGGGCGGAATTATGGCTGCACAGGCAACCTTTGTTCTGATCTTACTGAACTTCTGAATGGTGGACTTTGAAACCTTAACTTTCTTTTAACATAGGTTTTTTGTTTAGTTGTATTTTTGTTTTATATGTAATAACTTAGGGCTTGAGATATGGAATATTTTTTGACAAATTGTGGAAATTGCGAGACATTTTTCCTTTGCATTTTTTTCTTTTTCTTTTATAAACTGCACACACCCACACACTTATGCCTGTCTTTTCTTTTTTCTCTTTTTTACCTTTTTTGCCTTCTTTCTCCCTTTTCTTTCCCTTGCCATGTTTGATACCTTTATTTTTTTTAAATTCTTCTGTTTCTGCTTCTTTATGCTTTTGTTGTTGTTGTTGTTGTTCCTTTTGTCCCTGGTTTTTTATTTCACCGTCTTGGCAGAGTTGGCAGAACTGCAGCACTTTACACACAGACTGAATGGAGAGGAAAACTGACTAGCATCCTAATCGGTTTTCCCTTTGGCTTCTTACTGTCCATGTAAAGACTCTTTTCAGCTACCAAGAGCAGGCTGCTAACGAAAATGGTGTGTGTGTTCACCACAACAGATTAACTTTCCATTTCACTATATAAAAATTTTGCTGTAGAAGCAACCTGAGAAGCTTAAGGTACCTTTCCTCTTCAGGTGCTGTGGAGTAAGCTGCAAAGGTAACCGCTTGCTCCAAATACAAAGTGATGGAGTGCTGCTACTTCTGTTTCTTGCAGGTTTGGCAGCCCTGGCTTACTGAGGGCTTGATCTAATGCCCACTGAAGCCAATGGAAATATCCCCATTGACTTCAGTTGGCTTTCTATCAGGGCTTCAGTGTTCTTCTTCGAGAGCTGTCCCTGTGGGTGTTCCATTCTAGGTGCTGGTGCGTCCCTGCGCCTTTATTCGGAGATTTTTACAGCAGTACTCGTACCAGTCACGCATGCGCAGAGCTTCCTCTTTCCCCCCTCCCCCTTCGCTCTGAGTGTACCTTAATAGTACGCGTGCAGAATACCCCTCAGTTCCTTCTCTACTGTCCCCAGCCTGAGACAAAGCTCAGCAGGTGCCACAAGTACTCCTTTTCTTTTTGCGGATACAGACTAACACAGCTGCTACTCTGAAACCTGTCATTTTTCTCCCTTGTTACTCTTACCTTTTAGATAGTTCGTTTGTTACCAATAGTGTTCGTTATTAGTGTTACCAGTAGTGTGTTAGTTTCTTTTAAAAAAAAAAAAAAAAAAAATCTCTTAGTTCCTGTCAGTGCAGCCGCTCCTGGCATGCCTGGCTCCCCAGGCTTTAAGCACTGCTCTAATTGTAAGGATACCATCCCTCTGTCTGATGGCCATTCAAAATGCATAAAATGTTTGGGGGAGTCCCACATCCCCCCAAAATGTGCCCACTGCAGCAAACTTGAGTCTAGGGCACAAAAGGACAGGGAGTTGAGGCTAAAGCTGCTCCTGCTGCAAAAATCCTTAGGGTCAGCTTCAGAGCCAGGTGCTAATTTCGGCTCTGCTCCTGACCACAGCCCCCACGCCGCTAAGAAGATGAAGAAAAATTCAAAAAAAATCACCTTCTGTCAGCCACAAAGCGAGCTTCGCAGGAGAAGGCTTCTCCTGGCAGGTCTACCACCTCCCTCCCAGCGCTCCCCTGGCTGAGCAGTTTTGACGCACCGGGCTCCTCCAGTGCTGCACGAAACCCGCCTGGGGCTGCGGCAGTAGCATGGAGCTCTGGTGCCGAGGCTTCAGGCTTCCAGTTGCCTGCCTCTCAGCACCTTTCGGCACCACGGTGGAAGCAGTGCTGACACATGCGGACGTGCCTGATGCCCCGCAGGCTATCACCGCTCTCCCGGCACCCGCTGAGCTGGCCGGCAGCCAAACGACTTTGAAGACACCGGTGCAGAGGAACTTTTTGTCGCAGCAGATTCCTCTCGCACAGCCCTCACCACACAGAGGAGCTTCAGCACTACAATTTACACAGTCAAGTGACGTGCTTGTGTCACCCGTTCTGCAGTCACCCTTACTGAATGCCTGCTTCTCACCAAATGCTCAGCCAGGCTCCGAACAGCCTTCCTCCAGTGAGGAGGAAGCTGGTCTCCAGGAGGATTTTTCACCATATGAAGTGTCTCATCCTCAGACCACAATTAATAGAGGTCATAGAAACATCACCTCGTCATACTCTCAGGATCCTGCCCTGTGGTGTGTAAACCCGTGGATGGCACCACCTATGCCCTTCCCACTACAGTGGCAATATTGGGCCCCGTGGGCATCCTATCCTCGAGACCACACTCGCTATGCCACCTCAACCAGGCCCAATACCGGCCCAGCACCACAAGCTCACGAACCTGCCACCGATGCCAGTCACCAGACAGCACCATCACAAGTGCAGAATCAGGCACAACCTGTCTCTAACCCAATAGACTCAGTTGTTACGCCTGACAAAGCCCTGCTTCCCCCTCCCCCATCATCTTCAGATGACTTTTCAAAATTTCAAGACCTTTTCAAAAGAATGGCCAGTGAATTAAGAATTAATCCGGAGGAGGTTCCTGAACAGCAGCATGAGTTAACGGACATTCTGCAGCCGCCTTCTTCTTCCAGGATTGCATTGCCGATCAATCCAGCTCTTCTGGAACCTGCGAAAGCCATCTGGCAGACTCCTGCTGCAAGCTTACCTACCTGCAAACGAGCGGACCGCAAGTACTTCATCCCTTCCAAGGGCTCTGAATTTCTTTTCACTCATCCAGCACCTAATTCGCTGGTAGTTGATGCAGTGAACCAAAAGAACAAGCACCAGTATCCCCGCTCCGCCCCAGTTGATAAAGACAGTAAGCTTTTAGATCTGCTTGGACGTATGTATGTATAGATAATGACAGACAACATCGCCTGCATGTTCTATCTAAACAGGCAGGGAAGAGCTTGCTCTCATTCGCTTTGCACAGAAGCTATGAAACTCTGGAACTGGTGCCTTGCGAACAATATCCGGATATCAGCCCCCTACCTTCCCAGGGCTATGAATACCACAGCAGATGAATTAAGCAGATGTTTTCCTTGAGACCACGAATGGGAGATAAACGAAATGATCATCACCAGCGTATTCCGCATTTGGGGCTACCCAACCATAGACCTCTTTGCAACTGCGAAAAACACGAAATGCCCCGAATTTTGCTCCAGAGCAGGACTGGGCAAACACTCCCTGGGAGATACATTTATGATTCTGTGGCACTGGAACTTACTCTATGCTTTTCCCCCGATCCCGATTCTCCACAGAGTTCTGACAAAAATACGAACAGATCGTGCCAAAGTGATCCTGATTGCCCCAGCATGGCCCAGACAGCCGTGGTTCCCATTACTCACCAGGATGTCAACTCGACCACCAATCTCGTTGCCTCTCATTCCAAACCTCCTGTCGCAGCAACACAGCCGATTTCTCCGCCCCAACCTGTCCATGCTTCACCTCAAAGCTTGGTTCCAACATCGTTCTCCCAAAACGAACTAGCATGCTCTGACAAAGTCCAAAGAGTGCTCCTACATAGCAGAACACAATCTACTTGCACCACCTATCTCCAGAAGTGGAAGCGATTTACGCAATGGTGCTCAACTAAATAACTGCCTCCTATGTCTGCACCTTTTCCTCTTATACTTGGCTACTGTTGGACCTCAAACAATCTGGCTTTTCTTTCAGCTCCATCAAAGTCCACCTAGCTGCTATTACAACCTTCCACAATAAAATTGACAGTACCTCTGTGTTTGCTCATCCGATCACTAAACGTTTTCTCAAAGGACTTCAATCCCTAGACCTAGACATTAGACCTCTTACCCCCCGTGGGACCTTCACTTAGTGTTATCTTGCTTAACTCAACAACCATTCGAACCCCTAGCCACTTGCTCCCTCTTACACCTTTCTGTGAAGACAGCATTCTTGGTGACAATCACTTCTGCTAGACGGGCAGGAGAAATAGCAGCTCTCATGGCAGACCCACCGTATACCCTATTTTTTAAGGACTTTAAGGACTGTCAAGCACTTCAGACCAGTGTAACTATGAAGGAAAATTCCATGGTTTGAGGGGCAGGAAGGACATTTTTGTGGAAAGGGTTTTTTTAAAAAAGGGAGCTGTTCAAAAGATGGAGTTTGAAGTATTCGAAGTAGTGCTGGCAAAAAAGAATTTGTGGGTGGGACTGCAGGTGCGGCTGTGGAGGTGCAGGGTGATAGCAATTTGCAGCATAATCCTGCAGTTTATTTACATAGGTTTAATTCTTGTTAATGTATGGTGATATTGAACTATCAGAGTAAATTCAGAGTTCTTTGACGGTGTGAATGCTGCCTGTTAATGGGCTGTTTAGCTTCTAAAGATTTTTGTCTTTTGAAATTTAAAAATAAAAAGTATATCAAATGAGAGGTTATACATGTTCACTAAAGATACAAGTATGTAGCAGGTATTACCAATGTATGTATTTTTGGTTATGGGATATTCTCTGTATTTATATTTTTAATTAATGTTTATCTTCTCATAAATTGAGAGAGGGTTTTTTTGTTTTGTTTGTTTCTTTTTTGTAAAGATTGATGTCTGGGGAGCCTCAGTTGGCAAATTGTGGATAGAGAGCTTGACTTCTTAAGACAAGATGTTTGTTAATGAAAAATAATATGTTGCTTGCTGCTTATTCTGTGTCAGAACACATCCTCTGTGTGATATATTGAGATCCTAGAAATCTGTTTGCCATGGAAAAATACAGAATTTGCATTTGTACAGTACATTTTAGTTTTTACATTTTGTGAAAAAATAAAAACACATTCAGATAAAACAGGGTTCTACTGTGCCTCCGTTATCCGGCTGTCCATATTAACAGAACCAGGGCTGTCAACCTGAGCCCGGGGCTGCAGGCTTGGGCTTGAGCTCTGGGCGGCATCCAAGCCCTGCTGCCCAGGCTGACAGCCCAAACTATATTAGCTGAAAATACAGAATGGAGACATAGAAGTATTTGGTGTGTATATATAAGAAATACAAATCACAATTCTGTTAATTTTATTTTATTATAATGATAATGGCACTGGTAGGCTTCAGACTTGCTTAAAAATGTAAATATATCAGTAACACATTATGTTCAACTGATACCTGTATAAATTGTGGCTAGGGAAATTCAAGTTCAGCGTTTCATTTTAGTCTGGGAAAAACATGGATTTTTATGGGGGTTTTTTTGGCAAATTTTGGGGTTTTTTTATCATAGAAAACTAGGATCACAGTTTGATGTCGAACTAATCAATTATTTTGATGACTCAAAGAGACGGGTATGATTTTAGAAAGTAAACAGTAGAAGAGAGGCCATGCCCTGTTTTCATTCTGAAATTCTAAAAAAGCTAAGGAAGAAAAGACAAACATTCTAGAGATAATTCTGCATTCTGTACTACCATGATTTTTAACTTTCCATGAGACATCAACATATGCTTATGTAGTCTCTTATACTCAAACAACCATTGTTGCTTCCAGATGACCTTGCTACGAGGATAAGAAGTAACCCAACAAATACCTATTGAGATGTTTTTGAAAAACTTGCTTTATAAGATATCCATATCTTACATAGGATATATTGTGCTGAATAATGCCACATCTCACCTATAATAAAGTAATATTATAAACCATCTTAACCTTCAAGCAGAACAATTAGAAATTAAAACATGATTATTATTAAAATACGCTTTATATAAATGCAGTTGGCATCTTGCTAAGCTTTCATGAACGCTATCAGCTAAATGGCCCATTAACGCTTTTCCTTCTCTGACAAAAATATTAGCCAGCTTAATTAAGTTACAGTTAAAGATAAGTACCTATTAAAAATTGAGACATCTTGCATACTGTGTAGAAAAGAAGTTTATTAAAAGGGTCTGTATTCAGTTCAATCTAACATTTTCATTAATATATAGAACCCAGAGGGGGCTTTGGTGACACTGTGTGAGCTTCACAGAAATAAGCATTCGATTTTAAAAAACATGGAAACTATTTTATACTTTAACTGAAAGAAAAAATAGTGTGATGGATCAGCAAAATGCTAGCACATGTTGGAACTTCAGCATTACATCCTTAAATTTTTGAACAATAAAGTACCGCTTCTCTGGTTATATATGGTACAGAAAGTGAATTGAATTGACCTCACCAAAGTAAAAGGTACAATGATTACTTTAGAATACACATTTTAAAAATACTGATTTTGTGTTCATCTGGATTTTGTGAAATAAACAAAGTGACAAGTTAATAACCAGTCCAGGGAAAGATTTATTGAAAGATTTTTGTCACTGGCTGAAAGGAAATGGAAAGTTTATGTACATTAAGAAAAAGAGACAAAGAAACTGTTTTTGCAGTACATGCTGGCCTTTTAACGTTCCACTGTGTTTCCCAGGCTTTTTCAGCCTTATACATCTCTAAAGAGATTGCCTAGTACTGACTGTAATCATTTAATTATTTTTCCACATTTATTAGGAGAATCCAAGTGAAGAAGATGCAGCAATTGTAGATAAAATTTTATCCTCCAGGATAGTGAAGAAAGAAGTGAGTAATTGTGACTAAAATGAGGGTGGTGTGTACACGAGGGAATTATTTATTCTAAGATGTGCTTTAAATGTTCATGAGTCTAAAAAATCTTGAATTTACTTTCTTAGATATCTGCTGGAATGACAATGGAAGAAGAAGAATTTTTTGTAAAATACAAGAACTAGTAAGTATTATATCACAAGAGTGTTGTCTTCCTGAGTTTGTAGAAAGCCTGAAACAAGCTTTAAGATATGTGAAGTGTTGCATCATGTTAAATAAGGCCCTTCTGTACTATATATTTTTGCTCCTACAGAATTTAGGAATTCGGGGAATTCAGCATTTTTGCTACAGAAGTTCCCACACTGTGTTACCTGTGGCTTTGCCCTGCTGGGTCCTGCCAGCAGCCGCCTTTAGATTTCCAGGTTTCCCTGTAACAGGGAGTTAATTGGATACAGTGTGTATTCTTTACCCTTTTCCTCGGAGCCATGCAACAGGGAGTTGGGGAACCCAATCTGAATTTCAGCTTGCAGCCATAAAACAAAGGTTGAACCAGAAGTGCAGACTAGTGAGCTAGGCTGCCACTTTGGAAAACAAAGAGAGGAGCAACTGAAGCTAGCTACAAGCTCCCCCTTTTCCTGGCACACTTGAGGTGAGGATGATGTTCTGAACTGGACCACCTGGATACAATCACAATTATTGAAGCCAATGAGACAGGCATGATAAACTTGAATCCAAAATGGAAAATAGTAATGGTTGATGATGAAAAAGAGCCTTCTTTCATATGGCTTATACGTCTTTCCTCTCATCACTAAGATCTTTCAATTGCAAAGACTTGGGCACTTGGTTAATTTTATGCATGTGAATAATCTCATCAAATTATTACTCCTCGGTGTAAATCTCCAGAATTGGGGCCCAGATGTTCTGGGGTTTAAAAGTTTTCTCACTAAAAGAACTGAAACTTACTTAGCAAGATTTTTTTTTCTAATAAGCTATTTCTATTAAGATGTTAATTCTCTTATCACTGCATGAGCAAAGACCCTGATCTTGCAGAGTGAGGTGTGTGAGTAAACTGCTGCAGCTGTATGGAGCCCCATCAATTTCAATGGGGTTCCATCCGCTTGCTGAAATCAGTCCATATGCAATACATTGCAGAATTGGGGCCTAAAATGTCTTTGAGCTCTAGAGAGGGAAAAGGTGATTGATATGTTATTCATTAAGGGTGCCTTAACCACATGGGGTCAATCTAAAGTGCATGTATGTGGAAGGAGGGGGAATCGACTGATTGAACAACATGGTAGAACATATTGTGTACATAAAAATGTATGTGAAGACACATTGCTGTCCTCTTTCGATGATTGCATATTGTGGAACCTGTAGGATAAAATAAGTATAAAAACTTTCTTGTAATAATATTTTAACTTAATGTTTTATAATTTTAGCTCCTATCTTCACTGTGAATGGGCCACAGAACAGCAGCTTTTGAAGGATAAAAGAATCCAGCAGAAAATTAAACGGTTCAAGCTGAGGCAAGCACAAAGAGCCCACTTTTTTGCAGATGTAAGAAAAATACACAGTAAATTAGACTTTTGCTTGCCAAAAGCTTTACAAATTCTTTCTTTATTTTTGCATTTATTTTGAATTACGTGGTTGAATTTTAATGCTAAATAAAAAGGTCTTGGATTTTTCTCTTCCTTAAAATTTATTTGATCCAAAAGAATGTCATCTGTAGTTACTTAAGTACTTGTGTCTTTTAAAGTCAGGATTAATTATGTAACTTTGTGATCAGGAGAGACTGATTCTATTAATGACTGACAGACACGCAGAGTATGGGTATAGTGCAGACTTCCTGACATAGTGATGTCAGGGTACTTCAATCCTAAATTACAATACTACTTCTACTCTTGAGCTAGGTCACTCTGTGGCATCATTTGTCTCTAATTGTTTGGTGGTGTTGTTTTTATTGTTATTTCTGTTGCTGTAGTGCCTGGGAGTCTAGTCATGGACCAGAACTCCATGGTCCTGGCTAGGCTCTGTACAGACACAGAACAAAAAGACAGTTACTACCCCAAAGGGCTTACAATCTAAGTATAAGACAAGAGACAACAGATGGATATAGACAGACCGAGGGAGAACAAGGAAACAGACGAAACTGGTCAGTATGATAGGCTGTGGTCTCTGTATACCAGCAGCCTAACCGTTGTCAAGTTTTCGGTAGGTATCACAGCAGAGCAGTGGTTTTGAGGTGGATAATGTGGACAGAAGCTCACAGGCATTAGATTGAGACTGCTTACTTATATTTATACCTAAACAGGTAAAAGCTGGTGTATTAAATCACAGCAGCACTGATCTCCTCTCCAAATAACCCCAGATTACTAATTATATTACTCTTGAATTGTAGATGGAAGAAGAACCTTTTAATCCTGACTATGTTGAAGTGGACCGGGTGCTAGAAGTCTCCTTTTGTGAAGATAAGGACACTGGTGAGGTAAATATTTGACCAAATGTAGCTTGAAGTAAGCCAAGAACACAAATTCTCTGTGTTTTGTGGATGTATCACATGTTTTTATTTTAGTGGACTTCAGAATAAAATCTTAATGATGTGAGTTTCATCAGTGGTTTTGACTGAAGTGTGTGTGTGTGTGTGTTTGTCACTCCTTTTGTTCAATATGTATTTTGAGCCCTCTAAGGAAAATAGAAACTCTATAGAATGTAATGCCTTTTCATTTTTTGTAGTATTACTAGGTACTAGGTATTTAGAGAAGAATAAAATACAAAGTGAATGCCCTAAAAACCTAGTCAAAACAAAAGCATGAGATGACAAAAACAAAAAATTATGTTAAGGGAATGGAGAACATTAAATTCAGCTGTAAGAGTCACATATTCATAGATTTATTTTTTTTAAGGCTAGAGGAGACCATTATGACCATCTGTCTGACCTCCTGCTAAACTCAAGCCATTAAACTCGCACAATAATTTTTGCTTCAAGTCTATAGTACACAAATTGCTAATATTAAGGATTTATTTTCCTGCAGCCTGTTATTTACTACCTAGTAAAATGGTGTTCATTGCCATATGAGGACAGCACCTGGGAGTTAAAAGAAGATGTAGACCAGGCAAAAATAGAAGATTTTGAACAACTGCAAGCTTCCAGGCCTGATTCAAGGAGATTGGTAAAAATATACCTAATTTGTCAAATAGGACTTTTCCTTTCCAGCTTTAAAGCTTTGACTGTATTAAAATATAGTATAAGTTTCACTGAAAATCTGTAAGGTGTACTGAAAACACTCTTACAAGTTTATGCATTACAGCTCTCTCTTTTATATGTTAAGGTCACAGATGTGGTATATTCTGCATCAGGGAGAGTCTAGAACTGTCTGCCTGCACTTATGGAGGCAGAACTAAAACTGGCTGGGTCATCAAGGACTGTCCAATCTTAATGTCCATTCGCTTCCTGCAAGTAACAGACATTTCTTTTTCTGCCTCCAAAGCTGCAGATAGGGTGAAGACCTACTGTAATAGGTCTGTGAACTTTATTACCCAGACAAGACATTCTCAGTTAAGTACGGATACAGTAGAACCTCAGAGTTATGAACAACTCGGGAATGGAGGTTGTTCATAACTTTGAAATGTCCATAACTCTGAGCAAAACGTTATGGTTGTTCTTTCAAAAGTTTACAACTGAACGTTGACTTAATACAACTTTGAAACTTTACTATGCAGAAGAATGCTGCTTTCCTTTTTTTTTTTTTTTTTTTAAAGTAGTTTGTTTAACAGGACTGTTCTCTATTTGCTTTTTTTGGGGTGGGGCGGGGAATCTTGCTGCTGCCTGATAGCGTACGTCTGATTCTAAATGAGGTCTGTGGTTGACTGTTTGTAACTCTGGTATTTGCAACTATGAGGTTCTACTGTAAATGTTCCTGTTCTCGTATACTGCCTGCATATATAGCTGTTAGTAAGATACTTAACTTTATTAATCAGAAAAAATTACAGAAGTATTCTGATAACTTTCTGCAAAGCTTTAAAATAAGAGATGAGTAATAGAAAGTAAATTACCATTGTAGAACTTACAAAGGTGAGTGGAGAAAACACTTTTGTAGAGAAATCCACTACTAAAATGAACAGAGAGATAATTAGGTCCTACATTTCCACACCAGAGCAAATATGCAAATATAACTGTCACAATATACTCCATAGCTATTTCCTGACTTATTTTTCTCCTCTTGATAATAATTGAACAAATTAAAAACTTAATAGGAAGAAAATTATGTACAACAAATAAATTACTTTTGTTGAAAGAGAAGTCGTATATGTCATTGTCACGATGTACCATAAAAGGCATATATAGTAAAACTCTGATTTTATTTTATGGCAAAATAAATAATCAAGGGGGTGGAGAGGGTGCATGACTTTTTGTACAAAATCAGTGGTTTTTTCCTTGTTGCTTAATGTGCAGGCTTTGCAGTTTATTTCTTCATTTTTGAAGGCCATATTAGCCTCTTTTGCTAATATCTTGCTCAGTTCCTCTGGTACTTGTTTAAAATGTCACCATTTTCCAGAAGTGTTTTATGTATCTGTTACCTAATTCTTTTGGGAGGTTGGGTGGGGAAACAGAGCAAACTTGATGTAAGTGTCATCTGAACAAACATTTAGTAGGCCTTTTCAGTCTGCCGAGACTGTATCTTTTTTTCCTTCCTGTAACATTCAAAGCAATCTTTTAACTATTAGCATTTATTTCTAAAAAGTCAGTTACATTTGATTTTGATTTATATGTTTTTCAATTTATTAATAAAGCATTTCTCGTGAGCTCTAGGCATATGTGTAATAAATGTATGTAAATTCACATTCATGAATTAATTTAATCAATAGAGAGTAACAATAACAAGAACCTTCCCAACCACAGAAAAACAGGCAAACTCATAATCCTTCAAGTCACTCTCTGAGGAAAAACAGAGTACAGAGATGTTTTGGAAACAGAAAAATATTTATGCTTAGTTTAAAATATTTTTGTTTTCCTTTAAGGACCGACCTCCTCCTAACTCCTGGAAGAAGCTAGAACAGTCCAGAGAATATAAAAATGGCAACCAGCTCAGGGAATACCAACTGGAAGGACTCAACTGGCTCCTTTTCAACTGGTACAATAGGTAAGGGCACTGAACATTTTGATGTAAATTTCAACATTATATTACAGGTAAAATGGATTGCTATATTATCGTGAAGGAATAGTGCTTTAGTTTCATTTGCATTGACTTTTCTGTATTTAAGCGGAAAAGTTAAACCTAGGAAAATATTTAAGAGGCTTTCAATTGAAATTTGTTATACAGATTGTCAGTCTGGATATGTGCATCCTTTTGCAAGTCTTTGAGATTTTATTTTAACTAAAAGTCAAACAAACAAAAAGTTCTATTAATGTTTTTTTTACTTAACTAAACCCCAAACACTGCACTTTACTGGAAGTTGGATCCTAGAAGACAGTGAAGTGCACAGGTCACCAGTATATCATTTAAGCAGGGAAGACAAAAGGGTCAGACCCTTGCTTATTGGAGTACCAGAGAAAGGGGAAGTAAAAAACCATTAGAAGGTGGAGGAGGTTGAGGGCAAGCCAAGACTGCTCCAGAAATAAGTCACCAGCAGGGTTTTGAACATTTATAGCACAAAATGGAATGGAAGGGACTTGTGGAAGGAACAGGTGGGGGTCTCTATACTGCCGGCTTCTGTGTCTCAAAAAGTAATAAAGCACACATAAGGACAAACAAGTTGAAGAAAGAACATAAGGAAATGCATATATTTACAGCATTCCAGGAGCTTAGACATAAGGATGTTACCAGTGTTAAGCTAGCACTGGGGGCCTTAAACCTGTTGTCCTAGTTGTAGTGGCCAAAATTTGGGATGGGGACATCATAGGTCCTATATCTGGATGCAGATGGGATATTCCAAGCATGGTACTCACCCCTCCCATGTGTGCTGGATCCTCCACAGAATATGCACAGAGCCAGGAGCTGATGTAGGGTCACAGGACCTCACCTCCAGTAGATCCTTCTAGCGAATCTGTGTGGTTTGTAGCCTAATTCCCTAGTCTTACTGGGAGGACGGTGGTTAGGCTGACACTACCGTGAGAGAGAGAATTGAAGAAAACTCTGCAAGAGGAACCTTGTGGAGTTCTCCTCCTCCCTGACTGCCTCCTGGGTTTTTACATTAAGAGGTACAGTTCGACCTCTGGGTGGGTACCCAGTTTCATGCTTTTATTACAGTGGGAGGAATACCGTTGAGCCTATTCTGCACTGCCTCAGTTTTGATTATCTGTTTTAGACTTATATTTTTATGAACCTTAATTGTTTTCAGATAGTGTCCTTTTGAGTAAAAGTGCAACATTTATGGTTCCCTCTAGCCTAATAACAAATATTTGTAATTTCAGACGAAACTGCATTTTAGCAGATGAAATGGGTCTTGGCAAAACCATCCAGTCAATTACATTCCTCTATGAAATCCTCCTGACTGGTATACGAGGGCCTTTCCTGATCATAGCTCCACTTTCCACTATAACCAATTGGGAAAGAGAATTTCGCACATGGACTGATCTTAATGTCGTGGTATATCATGGGAGCATGGTTAGCAGGCAGATGATACAGCAGTATGAGATGTACTTCAGGGACTCACAGGTATTGTAGTGATGTGTTTGTACACTAGCTTACTGGCTAACTTAGTAACCCAGTTCAGATAACAACTAGGAAAATCACACGGTAGAGATCAGTGGTATGTGTCTTAGTAAAAGCCGTTTTACATCAGAGTATATATTTTTAATTACTATTTATCAATCTTTAGTGTGTGATAATGGGTGAGTTTAATATATGTGGTAAAATTGGTATTGTTCCAGCTCCTCTAGATCATTGAGCCCCTCCAATTTTGCACTTGACTATGCATGGTGTAACCCATCACTGACTTCAGTAGGGCTCTATGGGGAGGCGAGGGTGAGCCCAAATATAGTCAACTGCAGGATCTGGGCCTGAATTTGCAGAGTAGATGGAAAAGAAAGTGAAGTTCTCCAAGCTTTACATAGTCTCAAAGAAAATTAATTTACTTGCTTTGTATAAGGCTATTAATTCCCTTTCAAGATTTAAATGAACACTACTGAGATCCAAATTGTATATATTAAAAAATTTACATGTATTACTAGTAACTTGTGTTTTATTGAAATAACTAAAAAAAAAATTTGATTTCATTTTCATCATTTACGTTCTTTCTTTTTGCATATGCCCTGTCTTAGACTAAACTGTTTGATTCTTGTGTGCTATTTCCAGCATTACAAAGGCCATTTTTTACTTCCTGAGAGAGGCATTTTTTTCATTTAAAAATATTAATTAAATTTACATTTATATTTGGTTTTATAGTTTTTTCAAAATACAAAACCTAAATTCTAAACATCAAATGTAACATGGAAAAGATATTTTTAAATTGACTTGTGTCCTATTTTACTACTTCATACTGTGTAAAGAAGGTCTGAGAAAAAAAATTTTCCCCCACCTTTCTGTTTACTTCATTTTCAAAATTATAAGTGAAACTAAACGGAGCAGTTCTAGATTCCCAGAACCCAAAGAAACAATAATCTGATGGCCTATGAAGTTTACAGTAGTTCACTGATGTATTTTATTTGTTGCGATATGTATGATATGAATTCATCCTTAACTATGGAGTCAGGATCAGTGCCTACATAATGTGATTGATCATTTTATCTGTACATTAATAATTCTTCCAAGAGCAATACATAATGTTTTCATTAAAGGTGCTCTGAGATATAAACAATATGGCAGTCTTAGCAAAATAAGTAATCCAGGACTCTGATCTAGGCCACAGTGGTGAAAGTAGTTCATTTGGGCTCTTCCCAGGTGGACCCCTGTGCCTGAACAGAGCCCATTGAACAACTTGCAGCGTTGGTGCCTGTGGCGGGAAGGCCGTAATATCAATGGAACTGTTACAGGATAATACAGTAACTCCTCACTTAATGTTGTCCTGGTTAATGTTGTTTCTTTGTTACCTTGCTGATCAATTAGAGAAGATGGTCATTTAAAGTTGCGCAATGCTTCCTAATAATGTTGTTTGGCAGCAGCCTGCTTTGTCCACTGCTTGCAGACAGAGCAGCCCATTGGCGCTAGCTGGTGGGGGTTGAAACCAGAGTGGACTGGCAGCCCCCTATCAGCTCCCCGCTCCCCTAAGTTCCCTGTGTGACAGCCGCCCAGCAGACTATCAATTGCCGGGCAGTTCAGCTGTCCCTCCCCCCACTGCCTTGTGCTGCTCCTGCCCTATCCCTTGCAGCTGCTCCCAGGAGCCTCCTGCTTGCTGTGTGGGGGGAGGGAGGGAGAGAATGGGGAAAGGGGTGCTAAAGTCAGGGTGTCTCCTCCCTGCCACTCCTTTTCCCCATCTCCACAGAGCAAGGTGGGGACATGACAGGGCTCAGGAGGGAGGCAACTTGCTGGCAGCAGCTGCTCTCTCAACTTGCTGATCTACTTAAAAAAGTAGTGTACTTAGAGAGGAGTCAGAGTACTTAAAGGGGCAGTGTGCATCTCCATGTCAAGGTAGCTTCCCCACTCTGAACTCTAGGGTACAGATGTGGGGACCTGCATGAAAAACCCCCTAAGCTTATTTTTACCAGCTTAGGTTAAAACTTCCCCAAGGTACAAACTATTTTACCTTTTGCCCTTGGACTTTATTGCTGCCACCACCAAGTGTCTAATAAATATATAACCAGGAAAGAGGCCGCTTGGAAACGTCTTTCCCCCCCAAAATCCTCCCAAGCCCTACATCCCCTTTTCTGGGGAAGGCTTGATAAAAATCCTCACCAATTTGCATAGATGAACACAGACCCAAACCCTTGGATCTTAAGAACAAGGAAAAAGCAATCAGGTTCTTAAAGAAGAATTTTAATTAAAGAAAAAGTAAAAGAATCACTTCTGTAAAATCAGGATGGTAAATACCTTACAGGGTAATCAGATTCAAAACATAGAGAATCCCTCTATGCAAAACCTTAAGTTACAAAAGACACAAAAACAGGAATATACATTCCATTCAGCACAACTTTTTATCAACCATTTAAACAAAACAGAATCTAACGCATATCTAACTAGATTACTTACATCCGATGAAGTGAGCTGTAGCTTACGAAAGCTTATGCTCAAATTTTAGTCTCTAAGGTGCCACAAGTACTCCTTTTTGCAAATACAGACTAACACGGCTGCTACTCTGAAACCTATCACACATGGTGTGTCTCTCTATCTCGCTGTCTCCCCTCCCTCCATTCGTGCTGCTTTGTGGAGTGTGAGGCTACATTAACAACCATGTGTTAACCCTTGAGCACTCAGCCAGTGCAAGTTAATCATTTAGCAGTAAGATCATTCCCTGGGAAATATCCCACCCTCTTCCACCCTCTGACTTCACCACCTCAACCAACCTTCACAATCGTCATTGCTGTATACAGTATTAAATTGTTTGTTTAAAACTTATACCGTGTGTGTGTGTGTGTGTATATATGTGTGTGTGTGTGTGTGTATATAATATAGTCTTTTGTCTGGTGAAAAAAAATTTCCCTAGAACCTAACCCCCTCCTATTTACATTAATTCTTGTAGGGAAATTGGATTCGCTTGACATGGTTGTGCTTAAAGTAGCATTTTTCAGGAACATAACTACAACTTTAAGCGAGGAGTTACTCTACTCTTTTTTCTTCTATATAAAGATCAAGGTTTTGCAGAATATAAAAATATAAGGGAAACATTTGTTTTCAAAACCAAAATGTTGATCCAAAACAGGAAAACCATGTTGTATGAACTTTCTTTTAGGCAAAGTTCTATTTAAAATGTTTTTTGTTATATTGAATGATATGAAGTGTGTGACTGAGGTTTGGTGCAATAGGCTGTGACAGTGATAGTTGCTCACTATACTGTGTGAACTATTGTATTCTGCCTTTCTGCAGAACGGACATATATATTGCTAAAATTACAGGGGTTTTTAAATGTTGAATTTTTATGAATAAGTTGATTCTGAGTGGCTGATATGCAATTTTTACAGTTTACTAGTGCATAATGGTGTCCCATCCAGTATTATGATTGATTGTCTAGATTCCATTTTGTAGATGCTTAAGATAGCCTTTTGTTCAGATGATAAGAGTGTGTTATTATCTAAATGCTTCTATTTGATAGGACACTTAATGATTGAAAAGCAACTCAAATTGGTTAGAAATTTATTGTCCATGAAACAACACAGCATTACTGAAAATGGACAGTTATTCATTTAGTATTAATTATAGAATTGCACAATCGTAGTGAGTCTCTGGTAAGATGAAAAGGATTTATACCTCAAGATTTAAAACACTACTGGATTATATTTCAGTAGCAAAACTGGCAACTTGAGAATGAAAAATGAGAAGATTCAAGATAATGTGACAAACTGTTACGTTTGTTAATAAATCTCTAGGGGCGTATCATTCGAGGTACTTACCGGTTCCAAGCTATTATCACCACTTTTGAAATGATTCTTGGTGGCTGTCCAGAACTCAATGCAATTGAATGGCGGTGTGTTATTATTGATGAAGCGCACAGGCTGAAGAATAAAAATTGCAAACTTCTGGAGGGACTCAAACTCATGAATCTTGTGAGTGGCTGCATTTCATTTACTTGGTTTAATGAGATTTCTTTCCTGTTCGGGAGAATACTACAATAAATTATAAGGCTGTTTAATTGTTAGACATAAAGAGCGTGTTTTATATGTGGGCAGCTATGAAAGTTTTATTATTCCACTACTGATAGTTTTCGCAGCTTAAGGTGTACAATTTTCAGAAACCTTTTCAAATATAGTTTTGTGGGATTGAAATGCAACTTGCATAAGCAGAATCCATTTTACTAGATCTGTTTCTGATAGCTTAATTTATTTTGAATCAGAGTTTTAACTGCAATCATAGTTCTTATTTATACAGTATTTTTCAACTTCTTAGTATACACAAATATTGACACCTTTAAAAGGAACTGGATGATGATATTGCTTATATGTTTGCAACTTACTTGCTTAAGATTTAAGGGTTATAACACCTTATGCCTGAGGCCATGGTCTGGTCTCCTGGAAGGTTCTAAAAGGAATTCATTGCCATTGACTATTCATGTATTATAATGCACAAATGACTAGATGCATTATGGGATTTTTTTGAGTTTATAAATTTTTACTTTACGTTGAAGCATTAGATATTGCCTGCTGTCAGAAGCACAGTACTAGACTAAATGTATCAACTGTCAAATTTGGTATTCTAATTTCTACTATAAACTTCAGTAATTATTGAGAGAGAAGTGTATGTGAATATTAGAAAGAGGGAAATAAAGTGTGTAACTATTTCTTTATTACTTGGCTGTAACAAGAGTTTTTTGTTCACAGATTAATAATGTAGTTTGAAGTTTATTAACATAGTATCTTAGCCATAGACCACTGGACACATGATATTAATGTAAAGTTTAGAGAAATTCTGGTTCTCAAATAGTTTGCTTACTGATGCTCTTCCTTTTGTTTATAAACCATCAGATCTCTAGTGCTTGTGTACTGAAATCAATTCGATGTTAGTGCTCAGAAACAAAAAAAAAAAAAACATTTTGCTAACTGTGCACATAAGAATTTCATGTGACATCTATGTCTTTATATAGGAGCACAAAGTGCTGTTGACAGGCACGCCACTGCAGAACACAGTAGAAGAACTGTTTAGCCTCCTTCATTTTCTTGAACCTTTGCGTTTTCCTGCTGAATCTACATTCATGCAGGAATTTGGGGACCTTAAAACGGAGGAGCAGGTACTACATATAAACAACTTCTTAATTTTCTACTTGCAAAATACCAATTTGAGTGAATAATTTGAGGATGTTTTTTGTTTTGTTTTTCTCTTTAATACTATGGTTTATAAATGGGTTATACTTAAATCCTTTCTGCCTCCACTGCCCTTTCAGTCAGTGCCAAAAGAATTTGGGTGACTAACTTACTATCAACCGTCACGCAGATCAGTTCTTCATATAGATATTTAATTTCACTTCATGACACAAGACGGTAAAGAGAGGGTTCACCCTCTCAAATTTTTAAGCAAGCCAAGGACGTGTACTTAGCATCACAAATTTGATGCACAGAACAAACATCTCTAAATGAAATATAACCTGTAAAGATTTGCTATTTATTTGGTATTAAATAATTCGTTTTTTCCTATTAAATAACAAATTATGTGGCTATGATAAATAAAGGAATAAGATTAATGGAAATTCAAGTTCTTCCTCTTTGAGGCCAGGCTGTCTGCTGACAAATGCTAAAAGCTTCCTTTCTTAATCAGAGCACTTGAAAAATTACTTTGGTAACTTGTCTCTGAGAGTGAGACTATGTCCCTTCCAAGCAAATATTTCATGTAAATCTGGCAAGCAGGTAATGTAGATTGTAAAATGTTAAATTAAGCTTCTTTGTTACCTTTGCATACATTCCAGTTATATATATATATTTTATTCAGGTGCAAAAGTTACAAGCTATCCTGAAACCAATGATGCTGAGACGGTTGAAGGAAGATGTAGAGAAAAAGTTAGCTCCCAAGGAAGAAACTATAATTGAAGTAGAACTAACTAATATCCAGAAGAAATATTATCGGGCAATTTTGGAGAAGAACTTTGCATTCTTGTCAAAAGGAGCTGGCCAAGCTAATGTACCCAATCTAGTTAACACTATGATGGAACTCAGAAAGTGCTGCAACCACCCTTATCTTATCAAAGGTAAAACATTATAAATTAAAAGACTGACTTTTTCAGTTGATATACTTCCTTCTTGGTGTCATAGTTCAGGGCAACTGCACCTGTAGTTCCCCTCTATAGTCTAGCCAAGGCACCCACTCTTAATTTTCTGGCTCCCGAGTATTGCCTCTCTTAGCAGAGACATGCATGTCTCTCCTTCCTGACCATGGTGTTTCCAGTCTGCACAGCTCCCGGCCTAGACTGGGAATTCCCCAGCAAAGTCAGACTGCCTAAGCAGGCCTGCTTTTCTTTTTTCCACAGAGCAAGTAAACAATGTAGTTGCCACAGTTCGGTTACCACATGGCTCTGTCTAAGCAAGCGTGTTTATTCTTAAGGTAAAAGCATTACAGAGAAAATATATTTAAAACAATAAAAATACATGCAAGGATGCTAATAAGCTTACCAGAGATCACCTCTACTCCAACAAGGACTCTGGCCAGTGAACAGTCCTTCAGACCCCACTAAGGGTTTTTTCTGGGGTTACCAGTTCATAACTTCTTTTTCTCAGAACAAGATCACTTGTTAAACTGGGAGTTACTTCTTTAAATAGTTTTTGGGTCTTTGATCTGTCCTCATGTAACAGGTGGTCAGCAGACAAAAGTTTCCTTCCTGTAGGCAAAGCTTCAAAGGCAGAGTTCTTGCTTGAGCAGAGTGCGTGCATTTGCTTGCCCCTCCTCCTAGAGATTTCCTGGGAAACCTACTTAAACTAACAGTTTGTTTTTGTCTTAGGCCATTGTTGAAAAGAGTCCTTTGATGCACAAAGCACTTCCCAAGGTTTACATTAGTCATGTCTCCTAGACTAGTTAATACGATCCTGCAATAACACATCACCATTTGTGATGTGACTTTCCCTTCAGTGGTCATAAACTGTTCTTGGAAAACATGAGTCATTGCAGAATCTGAAGGACTCTGATTCCAGATTCCCTAAATCCACCAAACCACCCAGAAAGAGACCTAGATTTCAGAGAGAGAGGGACGCCCAGCCACCCTCTGTGACCACCTATCCAGGGTTTGAATCCCCCTGCATCTCTGTATTGACAGCTGTGCCCATTAGCCCACCTCTCCCACTTTGGAGACTGCCTTGCCTATTTTCAGTATGTTTGGAGGCAGTTCACTGCTGACAAGTAGGTCATAGGAGTCATAACATTGGTTAAACCATCCATTTTATATCACTCCCTCTCTTCCACCCCATTCCTCTTCAGGGACTCCTCTCACAAACTTTTATCGAGGCAAGAAGTGAACTTTTTTTGAATTTAGGAGCTTATAAACACAAGGGATTACGTATTTCCTTGCACCAAAGAAGGACACAGGGTGGAGACCGATCTTAGATCTAAGACTTCTAAACAAATTTGTAAAGTCTGAGAAGTTTAGGATGGTAACTCTGGCAGCTATAATTCCTTCACTAGAGAAGGGGGATTGATTTTTGGCCCTCGACCAACAAGATGTCTATTTTCATATAAAGATTCACCCATTGCACAGGAAATACCAATGTTTCACTGTAGTCCCAAGATCATTTCCCATACTGAGTGCTGCCCTTTCCTCAGTCTCAATGGCGTTCTCGAAAGTCCTGGCAGTAGTGGCTGCTTACCTCCAACAAGAAGCGATCCAAGTCTTCCTGTACCTTGGCAACCATTCCTGCGAAGCAGTGCTGTCTTCCATCCAGATGGCCCTTGCTCTGTACCAGGAGTTGGGTCTGCAGCTTAATGTAAAAAAAAATCCATATTAACCCCTGTACAGAAGATACAGTTTATAAGGGCATATTTGGATTTGTTGACAGCCAGAGACTACCTTCCTTAGACAGATTTGTAACCTTGTCAGGTCTGGGGTGAGCAATTCAGGGGACCGTTGAACCACAATAGAAATTCAGTTCTTGGGACACATGGCAGCTTGAACCTTTGGACCAATCATGCAGGGCTATGTCTCTGCTGCTTCCAGGGTTGGCTCAGAATGACCAGTTCTCCAGTCAGAGACCCACTGGATAGATAGATGACAGTTTCTCTATGTGTGAGGAACTCCTTAGACTGATGGAAAAATTAACTCAATATCTGTGTGAGAGTCCCTTTCCGTCACCCAGCCCCTTAAGTGACTGATGCATCACAGTTGAAATGGGGAACTCACCTCAATTTGTTGGAGCTCAGGGCTGTCAGGAATGCTTTCCTTCATTTCCTACCCCTCATCAGGGCAAATCAATTTGGGTCACGGCGGACAACATATCCTGCATGTTCTATATCAACAAGCTTGGAGGAGCAAGATCCTCCTTCCAGCGTGCCAAACCCATGAAGCTATGGGATTGGTACATAGCTCATCAGATCCAAATTTCAGAGATCTACCTCCAAGGTATTCAGAACAACAATTCCTCAGCAGACAGTTCTCACAGAATTATGAATGGGATCTAGACACCAGTTTCTCCTCAGCATATTCATAAGATGGGGACTGCCAGAGGTGTATCTCTTCACTACCGCTAGGAATAGGAAGTCTTCTCTTTCCTGCACAAGAGGGGATCTGGGCCACCACTCCTTGGAAGAAGGGTCTGTTCTATGCAATTCCTCCAATGCTGCTGATACTAAGTGTGATGAACATGATCAGACAAGACAGAGCCGGAGTTAGCCTTATAGTGCTGACGTGGCTGAGACAAGTTTGGTACCCATACCTGTTTCACCTATGTACCCAACCATCGTTTGAACTTCCGTCCATTACTCATCTTCTGTTATAGGATATGGGTCATGTGCTTCATCCCAGCCTAGCAATTCTCTGCCTCAAGGTGTGGCTCCTCAATGGTTCATGAGGTTAGAATCCTCCTGCTCTACGTAAGTACAACAGGTTTCAGAGTACCAGCCGTGTTAGTCTGTACAACAGGTGTTACTGAATAATAGAAACAGATCAACCCTCACTACTTACCTGCAGAAATGGAAGAGATTCTTCCATTCGTGTTGTCGTTGTTGCCTCCTGCCTGATTTGGTGCCACTTTCAGTCATCCTGGTTTATCTGTAGGATCTAAAGAAACCAGGGTTATAAATTAGTTTGATTAAGGTCCATTTGGCCAGAATATCAGCCTTTCATCCTCTGGTAGAAGGATTGTCTGTATTTGCTCATCCAATATTGTATAGGTTTATTAAGGGTTTGGGGAATCTCTGTCCGCAGACTAGAAACCCTGCTTTAACCTGGGACCTTAACCTTGAACTCAGTGACCTTGTAAGATTTCCATTTGAACCACTGGCAACCTGTTCTCTGTTGCATTTGTCTATGAAGATGGCCTTTTTAGTAGTCATCATGTAGGCTGTTGGATCGGGAGATTGGAGCCTTGATGGCAGAACCTCCCCTTTATAGCGTTCTTTAAGGACAAGGTGTCCTTATGTCCCTACTCTAAATTCTTACCTGAGGTTCTATCAGAGTTCCACCTTAATCAGTCCATTCATTTTCCAGTGTTTTCCCCAAAGCCACATAGTTCTCTACAGGAATTCTATTTACATGCCCTGGATCTTTGAAGGGCATTGGCCTTCTACTTAAATAGGATGAAAAAATTTAGGAAGTCACATAGGCTCTTCATTTCCTTTGCAGATAGATCAAAGGGTCCTTGATCTCTGCTCAGAGACTGTTGAGATGGATATCTGGTATTATTGCTTGTTATGATGCTGTGTGTGCTCATTCCCCCCCAAAGGGTGTTAGCACATTCAGCCAGATCACAAGCAAGATCTACAGCATTATAAAAGAAAGTGCTGGTATCTGAAATATATAGAGCCTGTACATGAGTTTCAGTACTTACGTTTTCAAAACATTACGTCTTGATCCATTCCATCAGATCTGATTTGACACTTGATTCTGCAGTACTGTCTTCAGTTCTGAACTATTCTGAAGCTGCCTCCTCCATCTGGAAATATTGCTCGAAGTCACCTGAGGTGGAGCACTCATAAAGACACTATTCAAAAAAGAAGTTGTTACTCGGTTTGTGTACTAACTGTTTCTTTAAAATATGTCCACCTATGGGTTCTCCACTACCCACCCTCCTTCACCCATCTTCTTATATCGTATTGGTAGATGTGAAGGTGAATGAGCCTCTGATAGTGTGACTGATGTGATTAGGCCCTATGAATAACAGAACGCCACTAGCCATCACCTTCAGCCCCCAACTAAAACCTCTCCAGCGCATCATCAAGGATCTACAACCTATCCTGAAGGACAACCCATCACTCTCTCAGATCTTGGGAGACAGGCCAGTCCTTGCTTACAGACAGCCCCCCAACCTGAAGCAAATACTCACTAGCAACCACACAACAGAACCACTAACCCAGGAACCTATCCTTGCAACAAAGCCTGTTGCCAACTGTGTCCACATATCTATTCAGGGGACACCATCATAGGGCCTAATCACATCAGCCACACTTTCAGAGGCTCGTTCTCCTACACGTCCACCACTGTGATATATGCCATCATGTGCCAGCAATGCCCCTCTGCCATGTACGTTGGCCAAACTGGACAGTCTCTACGTAAAAGAATAAATGAACACAAATCAGATGTCAAGAATTATAACATCCAAAAACCAGTTGGAGAACGCTTCAGTCTCTCTGGTCACTCGATTACAGACCTAAAAGTGGCAATACTTCAACAAAAAATTTCAAAAACAGACTCCAATGAGAGACTGCTGAATTGGAATTAATTTGCAAACTGGATACAATTAACTTAGGCTTGAATGAAGACGGGGAGTGGATGGGTCATTACACAAAGTAAAACTATTTCCCCATGTTCATTCCCCCCTCCAACCCCCCACTGCTCCTCAGACGTTCTTGTCAACTGCTGGAAATGGCCCACCTTGATAATCACTAGAAAAGGTCCGTCGACGTCCCTGTGTTACCCCCCCCCCCCCCGCTCATGCTGGTAATAGCTCACCTTAAGTGATCACTCTGGTTACAGTGTGTATGGTAACACCCATTGTTTTATGTTGTCTGTGTATATAAATCTCCCCACTGTATTTTCCACTGAATGCATCCGATGAAGTGAGCTGTAGCTCACGAAAGCTTATGCTCAAATAAATTTGTTAGTCTCTAACGTGCCACAAGTACTCCTTTTCTTTTTCCACAAGGTGAGTAATCTCTTCTTTTCTATGCTCTTCTGGTTTCAAAAAAACAAAATTCTTAGCTACCAGTGGCTTTGTTTTAATCAGTAATTACAATTGTATTGGTTATGAATGTTGTAGCTGTGAACCTATAGTGTGAAAAGGTAGTTTTGTGTTAATACAATGTTTCTGAAACCTTTGTAAATTATTTCGGCGGGTATACTCAAATTTCTGATGGGATAAGGCCAACTGCTGTTCCTTAAATTCCATTCTCTGAAACAATGTGCCCAAATATTGTTTCTCTTTTTGTCATAACTAACTTTAAAATGAATTACTCCATTCAGCCCAGGTGTAACTTATTTGAAATCTGTAGCCATCAGAGGAGGTACATAAAATGTGAATTTGGCCTGATGAATTTAGGGCCACTCAGAAAGATAGACAGACAGGTGTGATTATGTGCTCTGTCTCTTTAAGCCATCTGTGTGTCTTCTTTATTTTGGACTGTTCTGAAGGCCAATGTGACCCTCCCGTCCTCTTAGACAGCTCATCCCTAGCTATGTATAGATATCTACTCTTCTAGAATTTCTGCAGCACACTTCTCCTGACACCAAATATACCTTTACTGCCCCCAGCATGCCTCCTACAACAGGATTTTAATGGCAGCCTTACTAGGGTTGCCAACTGTCTAATTGCACAAACCCAAACACCCCTGCCCCGCCACTTCCCCAAGGCAACATCCCTGTCCCCGCCCTTTCCCAAGGCCACCCACCCACTCACTTCGTCCCCCTTCCCTCATTTGCTCACTCTCTCCTCTTCCTCCCCTCCCATCCTCCCTCACTTACACTGGACTGGAGAAAGGGGTTGGGCGTGGGAGGGAGTGCGGGGTCTGGGCTGGGGGGTGGGGCAGAGGGGTTTGCAGTGTGGGAGGGGGCTTCAGGCACAGAAGTGGGTGCACGGTGCTGGCTTTGGGAGGGAGTTTGGGTGCGGGACGGGGCTCAGGGCCGGGGCAAGGGGTTGGAATGTGGGAGGGAGTTTGGGGTTCGGGTTCCAGCCAGGCGGCGCTTACCTTGGGCTGCTTCCGGAAGTGACTGTCATATCCGGCTCCTAGTTCCCCTGCCTGCAGGCACTGCTGCCACGGCTCCAACTGGCCTATTAAAATCTCCTGGACTGGTTTCAGTAGCCACCAGGAGATCGATTCCGATTTTAGGAGATTCCGGCCAGTCTGGGAGGGGTGGCAACCCTAAGCCTTATGGAGAGCCATTGCTAGGGGAATTCTCCCTAAGCCAAGTAAGGGGGCTTTTCTTGTCCCTTTGTGCTGTCACATCAGCATATGGGAGCGTGGCTTGTGGGGAGAGGGGGAATCCCTCCCAAGATTTCCATTTATGCTCCCTCCTGTGGGAAAAAATCTGTCTTTACTTACAGCTGTAGCCTGTAATGTGTGGTTTGGGTTGTGTTGTGTTTTTTGTTTTGTTTTTGTTTTTAAAAATGGCTGTGGTTGGAGGACAGAATTTGCCCCAAAGGGAACAGTTAAACAGTGAAATAGAGTGGGTTAACCAATCTGTGTGATCATTAACTTGTTGTGTGGGTGAAAAAACAACAACCACCATTTCTTTTGAGATTAGTCATATATTTTTATTATTTGACAGGTGCTGAAGAGAAAATCCTTGGGGAGTTTAGGGAAACATATATCCCAACTGCTCCTGATTTTCATCTACAAGCAATGATCCAGTCTGCTGGTAAATTGGTCCTCATTGATAAACTTCTTCCAAAAATGAAAGCAGGAGGCCATAAGGTGCTTATCTTCTCTCAAATGGTGCGCTGTCTTGACATCCTTGAGGACTACCTTATACATAAAAGGTAGAATGCTACATATTTCATAAACTCTGTGTGCTGTTCTCAACAGGGATATCTTTTTGATAAATGATTGCAACCTACTAAAATTAAAAAAAAAAAAAAGCAAAGTTGGTACCATTCTTATATATAGCTAATGTTTCACACTGCATGCAAAAATATATTGGAAAGACTTTGCATTTTATATATTTAATAACCTTTATGATGCAATTTTATTTAGGACCGTAGTTGTATGTTTTTTTTTCAATGCTTGCGGTACAAATTAGCAATTACTCACAAGGAGGAATTCAGCTTGTATCAGTATCTTGATTTCAATTCATATGATTTTGTGATATTGTTTAAAAATGTGTATAAAAAGATGTTTCTTGTTTTATAAGCAAATAATACATAGACTAGTGCAGCATCTGAACAGGTTGACTCTTTTGAATGCCATAGAGGTATGAACTTGTTTGGCTTTGCTCTTTGGTTAGAATTGTCAGAGTTAATACATGACAAAATGCATTACACCAGAAACATGGCTGACTGCCAGAATGCCTGTGGATTATCTGCTGTGCCATTTTATGGTTGGTCAGCAAGGGGGAAAAATGCTTGTGAAGCTTTCTACTGACAATTAAATAAAAATTTTGCAGTTTACTCCGCTTATTTCTCTGCATGTGGTCTTTCTATGGTTTAAGATGTGGGAGCAAAGCACATATATTTTGATATTACAGCAAGAGTACAAGAGTCTTTGTAATTATAAAAGTTAATAAAGGAGCAATAATTTAACTAGGTTTTTCATTTTGTCAGCTTTTCTTAAGGAAAACGTAGTTTCACTGGTGCCTCTTTAAAGACTTTGGGGGGGGGGGTTGACTTTATTCTTGTTCCAGTTTGCTTGGTCTTGAGAGCTTGATAGAACAAAATTATTAGTTTAGAATTTAATAGAAATTATTACATATTACAGTTAGGCTAATGTTCAACACTTTGCAAAAAAAAAAAATGCTAATCAAATATAAACCGGGCTAAAATTTAAAGAAAGACTCATTTATTTTTAGAAGGAATACTTGTTCACAATGCAATACTGGTTTCTCAAGTGACAGTTATCTAAACATTGCTTTATACTGATTACCCAATAATCCCGTATGTGATGAGACAATTTAGCATATTACAATACGAAACCAAAGTATGTTATAATTTGCACTCATTTTGTGAGCCCTGTTAAAGACTTGAAATGTGGTAGACAGCTCCAGAGGGAGTGGGACTTTCGGAGTGGGGCCCCACTGCCTCCGATTGGGCAGCCAGAGGAAAATGGAAGCTAACTCCTTGTCCTTCCCTTCATTAATTTAAACTTCTGCCTGCGTCTTTTGGAGCCTCTTGTCCCATTTTGCTGCTCTACCCTCCGTCCCTGTAATTATAGCATAGGAGCTGTGTTTTTATGATGATCACACATGTTAATGTGTAGGGAGTTTTTCCTGTTGGGGCCAAATTGTCAGAGGCCTGATGGTATTTTTCACCCTCCTTGCAGCATCATGGAAGTACAGTTTAATTAAATAGACATAGGACTTAGAAATCAATATTAGTCATTTGTAGGAATGTTTAATTTGTCGCAACTTGCAGCCAGTATCCAGTATGGATAAAGGCCAGATGGCCAGCTCCCACAAGTAAAAGAGACGTGAGATTTCATTTGTGGACCTCAGGCCTATGGGAGAAGGAAAGACCTGAAAGCTTTGCATACCGAGATTTCACTTTTGATACCCTCTCTGGGAGTATGAGAGATGATTCAGAAGTGTGGGCTGAGTTATGGGTTATATGGTGGGAGCCCTGTAATCCCCTCATTGGATCCAATTAAATGTTTGGTACATGCAAGTCGGGACAGATAGCACACTTTCCCAGTGTTAAAGTAAGAAAGTTGCAGCTGGCCATATAAATCCATCCCTGTGTTTAGCTGCATTCACCTGTGTATCCAAATCAGTGCTGTTCATGAGAGGTAAATAGAAAGCAAAGATAACTTTTTTCTATTGTAGATAATAGATAGGTAACTGTGCTTTTGTAATACCTGTTTTTCTAAATAAGGGGTTTCTTTTGCACTTTCTAGGTACTTATATGAAAGAATTGATGGGAGAGTGAGAGGAAATCTGAGGCAAGCTGCTATTGATCGGTTTAGCAAACCAGACTCTGATCGGTTTGTGTTTCTTCTGTGTACCAGAGCTGGTGGATTAGGCATTAATTTGACTGCAGCTGATACATGTATAATTTTTGATTCTGACTGGAATCCTCAGAATGATCTCCAGGTAAATTCATTTGAGGTTATAACTGGAGCATAAAAACCACCATGCTGTATATTTCAGTAACAGTATAACAGAGCTTTTTTTTTTTTTTTTTTTTTTTTTTTTTTTTTTACAATAGGATTACAGTATACAAACAGAAGATCAACTGTATTTGGCTGGACTGTCTCTTTGATAATCAGAGCTATATTTTTCCATCCCATTTTCTGTAATTGTCTTGAAATCCGAATACAAATGTAAATTTTGAAAGGCTTTCTTCTTTAACTTTTCCTGTTTCTCCCCAAAAATATTCAAAATAGACTTTCTTTATTCATTTAATAAAATTAGTTCTCTGCTTAAATCATAATAAATTTGCAGTATATAAAGTGCAATACAGGCAAACTATTAGTGAGATTATAAAACTCTGAAGGTTTTGAGGATATCACAGAACACATTGGGGGACAGATTTTACTCTCTCATACATAATTAATTGAATAAATGTTAATGGAACTGCTCTGGATTTATAATAGTAGAACTAGAGAAGAATTTGGGCCTATGCTAAGTTTCAGTTATTTCTGTGATGCTCATAGTGTTAGAGAAGGAGTGGGAATGACTTTCAGAAACTATCCACACACAAAAATTGCAGTGGAAAGCCAGTGGCTGGCTATTCATTATCAGTGCAGAAAAATTACTTTGTGTAAATAATAGAGAAAAGTTAATAATATATGTGAAGTGATGTTGAAGTGAAGAAGTAGATATAATCATGGAATTATAATTAGAGGTATCACATGTAAGAATCGGGGGGGGACGTGTCTCCTTATTTACATCATGCTCTTTAGATTACAGCTGGGATTTGGCATACAGTTGTGGACACTCTGCTGCGTATCTCATAGAATAACTGAAGATTGCATCAAGAGGACTATTTAGTATACAAAAAGGGTTGTGGGGGTACACACAAGAGAAATTTGAACTAATAAAATATGTACAAGTTCAGAAAACTGAAGTTATCCATTAAGGACATAGGGGAAGAAAGAGATGACTCTTAATACAAGTAGATAAAAGAATAATGCAAAGATGGAGAGATTTTTCATCACTTATTAAAACTAGAAATAATTGATTAAAATTAAAACTAGAAACCTTCTGTTTAGATTAGCACAAAAATGTTTCAGTTGTAAGATCACCTAGAAAATGGACCGAATTTAAGGAAAAGGAAGTGGAATCAAAATCTCAGAAATCCTCAAATGACTTTGTCTAGCATCTGACTGGAGTGATGTGGAGAGATCAGTACTGTGAACAAATATATAGATAGGATTTAATTATGAGCTAAATAACATGATATCATGCAACTTAGACCACTTCACCTGCATTCTTCCTACTAATCAATCTTTTCAAGACTACTTTTAACTTTCCAGACCTCTTCTGTATTTGTACGACTTCCATTTAAAAACATTGATTTGTTTTCAAGTAGACTGTGTTCCTTTAAGATTACTTTATAACGCAGCAGGTTTCTTAGATGAAGGAATATATCTTGCTCCTAGGCAGAAACCTGATTTTATTTTTGTTTCCTCTTTCAAAGGCCCAAGCCCGTTGTCACAGGATTGGTCAGAACAAAGCAGTAAAGGTCTACAGATTGATAACTCGGAACTCATATGAGAGAGAGATGTTTGACAGAGCAAGTCTGAAATTGGGTCTGGATAAAGCTGTCTTACAGAGCATGAGTGGAAGAGAAAATAGTGTTGGTGGTGTATGTAGACTTTTTGTTTTTGGCCAGAATAACTACCATTTTTAAAGCTACTTTTGTAATTGCAAGGAAACAGCTTAATTAATTTTAACTTTTTTCTTGGGCCTTTTTTTTTTTAATTGTGTGCATAGCTATGTGATGCTTTCTGATGAAGGCAAAGATGAACATTTGGAAATGTCTTCAAAAGCTTAGCCATAAATTTGCTTTGAACTCTTGCACAGACTACTTCCTCCATCTTTTCTTGTTAAACCACAGGGTAGATAATTGCCTTGGTGACGTATCTGAAAAAGTGAAATATTTTGCTTTCCACATTTTTTTTTTAAATGGTATAGGCTTTATTTATTTTATTTGTACAGATTATGCCAGACCATGAACCTAGAATCATTAAAGTATTATGCTTCACATTTCACAACATTCGTTTCAAATTCTTCACAACAGTGAGACAGGATTCCTATCTCATTTTCTGTGCAGCTTTCTGTTTGTATGGAAGAAGGCAGGACTACATTAGCTCCACAATCAAACCTTGATATATCGTAGTTTGGTAAAGGAAGAGTTAATTGAGTTATACTGGTGATCATATACATCTTTAGATATTGATTAAACTAGGGCACAAAGCTATTTTTTCCCCGAGTCCCACATGAATCATGACATATAATAAAGCCTTGATTCATCAAGGTACTCAATAGGTGCCCAAATGTAGACGCAAGGGTACACGAAATATGCTATAATAATATTTATATAAATTTAATATAATTGTATTTATCACTTTATTGTTTTTATTGTTTAATTATAAAAAGGTAGATACTAAATCTACAAATCTGAAAGGTTAACTTAATTATAAAAATATTGGTCATGGAAGTAGGTAGAAAAAATACTGCACATATGCTTTTGTGAATTTTTCATCCATTTTTACAACAAATTAAAACAAAAACACCTTTAATTATTTGTACAGATCCAACAGCTTTCCAAAAAAGAAATAGAAGACCTGCTTCGAAGGGGTGCCTATGGTGCTATTATGGATGAAGAGGATGAGGGCTCTAAATTCTGTGAAGAAGACATAGACCAAATCTTGCAGCGCCGTACGAAAACTATCACAATTGAATCCGAAGGAAGGGGTTCAACGTTTGCCAAGGTACAGTAGCAGCAACTTGTTTTCCATTTGATCATGCTACTCTGCCTTTTATTTAAGAAAATTCTTATTGTTGCTTAGATTCAGAATGTGAGATTTGTAGAACTTTGTGTCAGCAAAGAATTTCATGGGACTGTTTGTTTTTAAATTTGAGGCCCACGTTGCATCTGTTCTTTTGCATGCGCACACTTCTGTCTACTTTACCTTTTGTGTATGTACTTGAGAGATTTTGCATACTGATGTCACTAGAGAGAGACCTATATGGACGTGTGCACATGGAAAAATCTCTGATTGGCATGGCATACATTGAGTAAATTGCATACTCAAAAGTATGGACCACGTGCTGGGAAAACAATAGCTGTGTACTTCTGGTGTTTATTTTTGTTATGTTTTTTTTTTAAAAGCAACGACTACTAATATATTTTTGATATAGAGGACGTACAGTTACTGAGAATACTTTTGCTTTGCTTTATTCATACAGTAGCACATAAACTAAGACAGTCATTGCAGGTGTAAAGCACATACGAGCAAATAAGTGTTGAATGGGATTAAAGAATAACTCAGGTTTATACTGGAAATGCAGAGGCATCTCTTTATCCATATTGTTTTCTTGTTAGGTGTTTGAAAAGCAAAGCAAGGATGGTTGTATAGGAGAGGAAATGAAGATCTATAAAATGTAAGAAAAAGAAACTGAGGGTGTGGGACAAGGATAGAATTGAGGAAAATAATTCCATACTAATTTCTTACTGGTGCTAGAGACAGCATTTACATTTAAGACAGAAAATAGAATATACTCTATGCTGGTTATTGGCAAGGGCCATGTTTGAGCTATTTTATGGCTACTTCTAATTGTATTCATCTAAATCTCTTTGTTTAAAATGCTTCCCTTGAAAATAATTTTAAAGCATTTTTTGATTTCAAGAATGAATACAAACAATGTGAATTATGGGGAGTTATAAACTTTCTCAAATTGGTTAGGCCATTGACATATAACATTCACTATAGCAGACAGAAGTGGCAGAAATAAAAAGAACGAAAAAGGTTGAGGGGGACAGAAGAACTTAGCTTTCTATGGATCTCAGAATATGCATGCAGTTATATTGATTGAGGATCCATTTAAACTTATTGATTGTGGAGTTAGGTTTCTCTTGTGAAACCTATCTTAGGAAAGAAGAATCAGGAAGCTTAATGCTATCATCTCTTCTTTATGAGAACAACCAAAAAGTATTTTTATATATAATTTACCTTTTCTTCCCATGCCAGTGTTATTTGCATGTCTGTCTTTGGCATTAAACTGCCCCCAAATCCCTAATTTAAATTACCAGGGGCTGGAAATCAGAACATTCCCTTAATGTATTCTACTTAAATGAAACCTGAATGGCCATGTCTACACTTAATGGAGATCGACACTGCTGCGATCCATGCAGCAGCGGTCAATTTAGTGGGGTTAGTGAAGACCCCATAAATTGACCACAGAGTGCTCTCTGGTCGACTCCGGTACTCCACAGGAACGAGAAGATTAAGGCAAGTCAACAGGAGAGCGTCTCCCGTTGACGCAGCACGGTGTAGATACCGCATTAAGTTGACCTAAGCTACATCAACTCCAGCTACATTATTCATGTAGCTGGAGTAGCGTACCTTAGGTTGACTTACCCCGGTAGTGTAGACAAGGTCTGTGTAAGATGAAATCCCTAAGTGGTGATGTGGCCTCTTCAGAGAGTTATTTTCTCTGTTATGCTAAATTAGTCATAGGAATTAAAAGCAGCAAGGATGACTTCCTGGGGTCATCTAGTCCTTCCTCCCTGTCAGTGCTGAGTAGTTCCTTATGTTAAAATTTGTAGAGCTCTGTCTTTCCTGCTTTAAAAGTTCTGAGGGAAATACACTTATGAAAATTCCACTCCAGGTCTCCTCTGAAGATTCAGGTGATATATTGAGGGATGATTGTGGAGTCATAGCCATGTAGTCTTTTTACAAAATTGACAGGTTACAAACACTACTGAGTCATTCACTTTACATAAAAATATAAATATTTAGGTCCTGATTCTGCAGTGGGCTCCATTCAGGTGAAACCCTTTGCCCAAGTGGACCTATATGTAAAATCAGGGCCTTTGTTGGGTTTAGCATACATGTTCAGAATTCCTTGTATCCTGCCTATAATTGTTCCTTTGCTATAATATGCATACCAGTGAGACCTTGCTGTATGTCTTGTGTATCCTAAGTTACATGGTACGTAGAATAAATAAACATTTTAGAAAGTCCATCCAACTTTTTTTTTTTAAACACTAGTCTGCCTCTCATCTGAAACATTTCAAATGACCACACCGCACTTTTAAGTTTTCTGGGCTTGCCGAAGGAAGGTAGCAGTGTTTTATGGGTTGGGGGGGGGGAGGTCAGAAACTGCTGCAAAAGGGAATGTAAGGGGCGGAAGACTTTAAAGGTGCATTATGTAATGGCACATTACAGTTTTGATGTGTTAGAGTGGCCTATTCTCTGTGTTGTTGCCTTGAGATCTCTTTGGCAGTCACATGGAGATCTATATATCGTATATACTTGTTCAAAAGCCGAATTTTTTTAGTAAAAAAGGGAAGCATCAGAGAAAGGGGTTGGCTTATGAATGGGTATAGAGAGGGGGAGAGGTGGGGCACAGCCCCTCCCCCCAACAGAGGGGGCAAGGAGAGGCAGCAGAGCCAGAAGGGAAGAGGCGGGTCCAGAGTCTCTCCGCTTCTGGCTACGCTGCTCTCCCCCCAGCCTCAGAAGCAGCTGCAGCTCTGAGGCTGGCAGGCTGTGGCCACGCCACCCGGCCCGGCCCCCCAGAGCAGGCTGTGGCCCAGTGGCTTAGCGAGCGGGGCAGCGATCGCTCCCCCACTGAGCACAAGTGGCACCTTGTCAATTTCTTGGCATCTTTTAAATTTTCCCATGTTGAGGGAACAGGGGGAGCGATCCAGAAAAAAGGTGCCACCCGCTACGGCGCTTTTACGCACCCGGCAGCGCTCCAGGTCTTCAGCGGCGGGACCTTCAGTGCCGCCAAAGACACCCAGAGCGAGTGAGGGCTGGCCGCTGGAGTGCCGCTGGGTGAGTAAAAGCGCCGCAGTGGGTGGCACTTTTTTTTTTCTTTTTTTTTTTTTTTTGCATCGCTCCCCCTGTTCCCTCAACCTGGCTACACGGGTGTGGCCGCGCCGCCCGGCCCCCCAGAGCAGGCTGTGGTCGCCCGGCCCGGCCCACTGGAACATGCTGCGGCTGCGCTGCCCAGCCTGCCAGAGCAGCTCCAGCTAGGCCAGAGACGTCCTCCCCTGGCCCTCCCCAGATAAGGTGGGAAGGGGTGGGATAGGGAGAGTGCAGGAGCCCCGGGCTAGGGGTGGTGTCATGTGGGGGGTGGTCACAGGGGTTACTCCCTGATCCCCAGCTTCTCCCCCACCCCCCCAAATTTCCCCACCAGTTGCTGTCCTGGCCCATCAGGGTAAGCAGTTGGCGTGCTGGGACACTTCGTGTACTTAGGTTTTCCTCCGTGTCTGCGGAGGGCTCGAGGTAAACAAACTGTCTCTGCCAGTCAGCAGCTTATCCTGATGGCCCGGGAGCCAAAGTTTGCTGACCCCTGCATTATAGGGTTGGCTTATGAATGGGTCATAAACATTTTCCATTTTTACTTATCCATCTCGGGGGTGTTGGCTTATAAACGAACCGGCTTATGATCGAGTATATATGGTAATTTTTACCAAACATCATTCTTAATTAGACACCTGATTGTAGGACAGGTCTGGATTCAAATTATCTTTGTGAGATTTCTTTTCAAAATGAAAGGTCCTGCTCTTGTTTTCTTTCCTCTGATCTTATGGCATGTTTTTGGTCAAGGATATACTGCAGTTGATTATTTAGATACTTTCTTTTTGTAATGTCTTTTAGAGGATGCTGTCCATCACTTTTCTGTGCATGGGAATATTTTTGCTGCTGCTGTTCTGCCAGTATTATGTATTTAGTTAAATGTTCTGATCCCTTTAAGGAGCTGGGAGTATCTTCTAAATAGAGAAACCCTTCTAACTCTGCAAGCTCAGAGTTGGCATGTACATGTTTTAGCAAAGTTTTTAGAGCATGAATCAATAATAATCCTGAAATATTTTTCTCAGTAGTTTATATCTTGTCCACCATCCAGCTTTTGGCAGTCAGGATGTACTCTCTTAGTGCTTTTTGTCAGTACCAAATTGATGGAGGCTACAATGTTTTTTTAGCATCTCCTTTCTTAGCTGCTGCCTTAATTTTCTGTGAATTTATGGACTTAGAAGCATTTTTGATGCACACATTGAACATGAGGGGCTTAGTATTTAAAAAGAATAATTTGGTGTATATTTAACATAGTCATTCTGTATTACAGTTTAATGCCATTAATGAATATGATGATGTTTATTGCAGGCTAGTTTTGTTGCATCTGGAAATAGAACTGATATTTCATTAGATGATCCTAACTTCTGGCAGAAATGGGCCAAAAAAGCAGAAATAGATATAGATGCCATCAGTGGTAGAGTAAGTATTTTTTGTGTGTGAATATTTTCATTTGTGTACATTCTTTTTAATGGTCCTTTTTGTCTTTCTCATAATCATGTTGCTCATGTGAGTTGAATATTCTCAATAGAGATTGAACTATCAAGTTACCACCTTTGCAAATTAATATTAAAACCTTTGGCCTTTAAGGATAGCAGTGTTGGATTTATGAAACTTTTTCAACCAAAACTAATCATCACACTTGTTATTTTAAATTGACTTCTTTGGTTAGTCAGTGCATTAGTAGGCAGGTTCAGGGCTTTTCTAATGTAAATCTGGTTCCCAAATGACCCAGGAGACCATTTTAGCACCCAAGAATGGCTGGAACACAAGAGCCAGTCTGACTGCTTGATTTCCATTGGTCACAACCCCTACCATAGGCGCTTCGAAAGAGTGTGAGAGAGAGCCACAATGTCAGTTCTTCTTCAAGTGCTTGCTCATGTCGATTCCATTTTAGTTGTGCACGCGCCCATGTGCACAGTTGTCGGAGATTTTTGCCTTAGTGGTATCCATAGGGCCAGCTGTGGCACCCCCTGGAGTGGCGCTCCCATGCGGCGGTATATCAGGCGCCGCCAGCCCTTCCCCCTCTCAGTTCCTTCTTGCCGGCAACTCCAACAGAGGGGTAGGAGGATGGGACATGGAATTGACATGAGCAAGCACTCGAAATAAAAACGGTTACCTACCTTTCATAACTGTTCTTCAAGATGTGTTGCTCATGGCCACGCCACCCCTGTGTTGAAGGAATCACTAGGTTGTCAGTTTTAAAATGGCTTTATGTCTCCTTTGCATTGCCAAGAGCATAGGGAAGAAACTGGTCCCCAATATCTATGGCAGTATTCAGTACAAACAAAATAAAATGTTACATCTAGTTTGTAATGTACATCTAATGTATTGGTCTCATTGAAGGAGTAAAGAATGAAGAATGTCTGTTTTGTTGCATAAGAATTCTATAATTGGTTTACAGCTAGGAATTTCTTTGATGTTTGTGTAAATGTGAAATTTAAATAGAAATTGCCCTCTCAAAATTATGTCAGGTACTTTTAGAAAATGTTACCAACTCTGTCTTAAATAATATTTGTTAAAATTTTACAGAACAGCCTGGTTATTGATACCCCAAGAATTAGGAAGCAAACAAGACCCTTTAGTGCCACAAAAGATGAGCTGGCTGAGTTATCAGAAGCAGAGAGTGAAGGGGATGATAAACCAAAACTCCGCAGGCCTTGTGACCGCTCTAGTGGATATGGAAGAACAGAGTGCTTTCGGGTGGAGAAAAACTTATTAGTCTATGGGTAAAATATACTCTATTTTGTTAAAGTGAAACTCACAACATAGTGTTGATTTCTAAATATACTAAATCCTATTTATGGAATATACTTTTTGTTTTATTAACAAGAATGAATTACAGATCTTAAGATGTAAAATGGTTATGTGCATTTTAAATATTGCCAACTGTTGAGACTTATAAACTAGTAAAGTATGAGATACACTGGCAGCATAACTCCTTTCCTTTTTCTTCAGTATTTTAAGTCATTCTTCTAATATACTCTTAATGTACTTCTGTATTTTTAATTCTCATCCTCCCCGACTCTTAAGAGGAGTGCTCTCAGGAGCTCAGATGAACTGCAGCTCACCAATAACACTGTCAAACTATCTATCAATTTTTAAATCAGAGTTGTATGCATGAGACACGTTGGGGAAATCTGTTTGGGATGGGAATTTTGTTCTGTACCCTATATAAGTCTTTTCTCTTCTGAAAAGTTTAATAGAAAGAGTGAGGTTTTTCCTTTTTAATCAAAATGTGAGAAATTTGTTAATCCATGGATTATACATAAATTTTAAGTGTTCACTGGAAAGAACTATGCAGAGTTAGAAATTGCGTAATATAATGCACATACAGTATGTGTTCATTTTAAAATCAGTCTGGAAAAATAGGACACAATTTTCAGAAAGAGATACCTAAAGTTAGGCTTATAAATCCATAATTAGGTGCGTAAGCAATCTTATTTTGAAATATACTAAGCACCCTGCAGTTCCAGCTGGTTTGAATAGGAACTTGCAGATTCTCAGCACTTTTGAAAATCAAGCCTATTATTTATGAGCCTAACATTTGGGAACAAAAACCTTGGTCGTAGTTCACATAAAGAGAGAGACAGTGTGTGTACATTTAGCAGTACTGTAATAACGATTTTTGAAAAACCTAAACCAATAATCCATATTTGAGATACACATTCTTCAGATTTTCATTTGAAACGGTTATTTTGATGTTTACAACATCATGGTATCTGAAGCCTGAGTGATTCACAGTCCTTTGGACTCTAGGAGCTTAAGCTTCCGAAGACACCAAAAAAGTGAAAACCACAAAATCTTAAGAAGTTGTTCCTTTTGCAATAATACTCATATACAGATTGCCTGAGTATTGTATTTTAAAAATTCTGCTGGGTGTGTCACTTTGGATCAGGTGGGGTCGTTGGAGAGAGATTTTGTCACATGGTCGCTTCAAGAGGCAACTAAATGAACAGGACGTGGAGATAATTTGCCGAGCACTCTTAGCATATTGCCTTGTTCACTACAGAGGAGATGAAAAGATAAAAAGTTTTATATGGGATCTCATCACCCCAACAGAGGATGGGCAAACACGAGAGCTGCAGAATCATCTAGGTAAGGAACTAAGTGTTTCTGTAATTAGACAACTTTTTGTATGTAATTTTGTGATAAAGAAATCAACATTTTCTAAGTATGTGAAAAAAACAGCTAAAATTTTTGTTTAAAGAATAATTAAATAACTAAAGTAAATGGATTTTGCTGAGGTTATCTCAAAAGGTTGATTGGAAAAGCAAATTCTCCTTTTTCCCATTCTTTGCTATTGCTGGCTTTCCACTATGGGTTGGTATACTGTATGTAAAGTAGACTTTCCCAGTTCATTGCTCACTGAAACCTAGTTCACTGTGTGCTAACAGTGACAACAAGCAATCTCTCCTTTATCTTTCTGTCCTAATGATGAAATACACCTCTTAGAGATTCCCTTTCTGACAGGCCAAGGACCTATAATGAGCCTGGTATCCCATATGGCATTTGAGGTCACCACCAGAGTTTACGTCTCTTTTAGAATATATTAATTTAAAAAACACTACAAAGCATCTGCCAGTTGTACATTACTGTCCATTGCTTTGTATTTTCATTTTGTGTAGGTTTGTCAGCACCTGTGCCGAGGGGTAGAAAAGGAAAGAAAGTGAAGACTCAGGCTAGCACTTTTGATATACATAAAGCAGAATGGCTTCGAAAATATAATCCGGAACATCTACTGCAAGATGAAGGATATAAAAAACACATAAAGCATCACTGCAATAAGTAAGTACTAGTATAAATGTGTGAACGTATTTTTTCAGTTTGTATAAAGGATTATTTTTTCTTTTAGCTCTTCATTGTTATACTCTTAAAAGATTAAAAAGTATATCTTAAAGAACAAAAAGGGGCGGAGGGGCAATCGTTTTTCCCCACCGATGATTTTCCGAAGCAGAAAGTAACATAGCTCTAGTAGTAGTAGTAACCTTTATGGCATTTTATTGTACATTTCCAAAGCATCTTACAAATATTGTTTGTTTCCTTGCTTCTTTGCCAACTTATCATTCTGTGAACAGAGATCTGGGAAGTCTGCTACTTCTGCAGAACCACAGAATTCACAATTGTGGGTGTTGTGCAGAAGGAGGTATTAGTAGCACCTGCTTGTGGGGCAGGCTTATGGAGGGTGGGCCACACATCTCTGGGTGATGGTGTGGCACCTGCTGGTCTTTGTTGGCCCTTTCTTATTAAGAATGCACCTATTGGTCGGTGCCAAACATCCAACAAGCATGTTGGGTTTGGGTGGCTTGGAGCTGCCCATAAAAGGCAGGAAGGAGTAGAAGCAGCTCTCTGTCTATCCCCTTGCTGCAAAATCTCAGCTTCCAAAATGTTACCATCAGTTTCCTGTGTTTCTGTCAGTCTGGGGGTTTGTGTTGTTGGGTTAAACTATATGTTGAGGTTACAAGCATTAGAAGATACAGATACGTTTCAGTTTTAAAACGGTTGCAAGGCATCTGGACTTTAGAGGTTGTTATGGGTTTGATTTAACTCAGTAAATAAATAGCTAGGCTCAATCAGTTTTATTAATCAAAGATTATTAGTCAAAGATTAAAACAGTGTAATACAGAAAGAAGAATACATTACCAGCAATCTGGGATGCAGTAGTGTAGTTTGTAAGCTCTCTCAAAATCTGAGCTTCACTCTTGCTCTCTTTATACTACAGTTGAGGGTTTCATCATTTCTTTGCATTACTTCTCATCTACTGTTTTTGACATGTTTTGAAAGTCTTGCACAGACCCTGCACTAAACAGGGCAAAGTTTGTAACTAGTTTATTACCTTGTTTTGATCATAGTATTCCAGAAATCAGCAAAACTTTAGAGACAGCCTTCACCACTTACAGCTTGGAACAGAGGGCATGTTAGCTAAGCATCAACAAAATTGTTCATCTGTTTCTTTTCTGGAATGACTCTCTAGCTAACACAGAGATCACAATTCTTCACATCTCATCTTGTTTAAACAGTTTAATATAAGTAAAAAGCACTTTGGGGAAAGCGGAACATGAATAAAATTCATAGTTCTACAAAAACACTAAATCTTACAGACATTTTCTTATTTGGCTCCATATGTATGCTCCTGTCTGCAGTAGCCAAGCATAGCAGAATGCCTAAAGGATTTTGGTTTGAGAGTATGTCTCAAGCCTTCTTGTATTCTCCTTCTGTCTACAGAGCAACACAGTTGTGCAAAGCCGCAAAGGTTATAGCATGTAACTTTAGAGTAATGTTAGTGTAATAGAACTCAGCATGAATGAATATAAAGCAATGTAAAATGTAAGGTATTATACTTATTTATTAGGGCTGTTGATTTATCACAGTTAACTCATGCAATTGACTCAAAAAAATTAATCGCAATTACAAAAATTAATCACGATTAATTGCAGTTTTAATCGCACTGTTAAACAATAGAATACCAATTGAAATTTATTAAATATTTCGGATATTTTGCTACATTTTCAAATATACTGATTCTTCTTTGAGTGCTTGCTCATGTCGATTCCATTCTAGGTGTGTGCACGCCCATGTGCATGGCCCTCGGAGATTTTTGCCTTAGTGGTACCCACAGGGCCGGCTGTAGCGCCCTCTAGTGTGCTGCGCCTGTGCTGCGCCTATGCTGCGGTATATTAAGCGCTGCCGGCCCACACCCTCTCATTTCCTTTTTACCTCCCGTGGTGGTCAGTCAGAGCGCCTCTCTTGTTTGTCAAGAGCTAGCAGTTTTCTTCCATGGGCCTTCGGGTCTTTGTTTAATTGTAATTAGTGTTAAGTAGCTGTTAAGTAGCATAGTTAGCTGTTAGCGAAGGTTCTGTCTGGGACTTCGCCCCAAATGGGGCATGCTCCGAGCTCCTGGGTTTGAGCCCTGCTTGGTCTGTAGCAGGCCTATACCTGTGAGTGACCCCCATGACAGCTGCCTTAAGTGCTTGGGGGAATCACACATTAAGGAGCGTTGTCGGATCTGAAAGAACTTTCGGCCTCGCACCCAGAAGGAGAGGGACATTTGCCTCAGAGCCCTCCTGATGGAGTCCGCTCTCCGCCTGACACTTCCGAGCCCTCAGCACAGGCCGCACCGAGTACTTCGGCCTCCGCACCAGCGTATGGCTCCTTTCAGCACTGTTTGCCAGTATCGAAGAAGCAGGCGAAGAAGCACTCGCAAGCGCAGAGCAAGAAGGCCCAAGGGTCATCGGGTAGAGGGACCAGGCCTGTCTGCCAGCATTCTCCAGAGCAGCGCGAGCATGCCTCTGCGGCTGGGGCTCTTGGCCCTCTTAAAAGTCCATCACTGACTCTGGTAAGCAGTATGGGACCACCACCCTGCCTGCACCTTCGTCATCCCAGGCCTGGGAGCAGAGAGAGCACAGGTCTCCACCTGCTCCTGTGACATCTCCGGTGCCACAGGACCAGACTACGGCTCCCTGAGAAGGCAAGCCAGTCATTAAGACCCCTCCAGGGCCGGGGGATCACTGGATAAGCAATCCCGTGGCAGGTCACCCACCTTGAAACGGGCAGAGAAAAAATATTTTGTGCCAGCCAAGGGTTTTGAGTACCTTTATACTCACCCACTTCTGGGCTCGCTGGTTGTGTTTGCGGCCAGCGAAAAGCACAAGCAGGTCCCCACTGCCTCTACTTTCAAGAATAAAGAAGCCAAAAAACTTGATGTATTTGGCAGAAAAAATTATGCAGTGGCCAGCCTACAATTATGAGTGGCGAACCATCAGGCCCTGCTATGCTGGTACAATTTTAACTTATGGGAGAGTCTCCAGAAGTTCCAGGACTCCCTTCCTTAGGGTCAGTAATTTGGTACCCTGGTGGAGGAAAGGACCACAGCAGTCAGATGCTCCCTGCAAATGACATGGGATGCGGCGGAATTGGCAGGGAGAGTGGTTATGCGACGCAACTCCTGGCTCCAAACGGCGGTCCTGTCCCAGGAGATGCAGGCCTCTATTCAGGACCTCTCTTTGACAGAGTTGGGCTCTTCTCTGATCAAACGGACACCAGGCTCCACAGGCTACCCTTCGCTTGTTGGGTATGCACTCACTGTAGTCTGCCAGAAAGCCATTCCAACCTCCGCCACCGTTGAGGCCTTGGCGAGGCCAGCAGGGATCTACAAGGAGAAGGGACACCGGGTTTAGCCGCCGTCGTCCCTCCTCCTCTTGATTTCCAGCCCAACCTGGACCCACTAAGCACCCAGGGCACCAAAAGCAATCATTTTGAGGGTGTGCCCCAGTCAGCCAGCCAGATCCTGCCTGTCCTTTCCTCAACCCCTTTCACCCTACTGCTCGGCCAGGTCGTGAGTTACCTTGGACCGCTAAGTCCTGGACGTAGCATATCGGGGCTACAACCTGCAGTTTGTGGATACCCCTCCTTCCCGTCCCTTCTTTCCTGTCCCTCTTCAAGGACCCCTCTCATGAGCAACTCCTGGTTCAGGAGGTCCACAAGCTCTTGCAGTTGGAGGCTGTGGAGGTGGTTCCTCGGGACATGGAAGGAAGAGGATTCTACTCCCATTACTTCCTAATCCCGGAGGCTATGGTCTCTGCACGGTCTCCCTGGTCTCCATTATCCCCTTCCTGGATCCAGGGGACTGGTACGCTTCTCTTGACTTAAAGGATGCTTACTTCCATATCTCCATATTCCTAGGACACAGGCAGTTCCTGCGTTTTATAGGGACGGGGTGCCATTTCCAGTTCACAGCGCTACCCTTTGGCCAGTCCTCAGCCCCCAGGGTGTTCACGAAATGTGTGGCGCCCATAGCGGCTTACCTCAGATGTTGGGGGTGGGGGGATTCCAGATCTTCCTGTAACTAGATGACTGGCTTATCAAGGGCAGGTCTCCGGGACAGGTGTGGAGAAGCCTCGATGTGGTATGCTCCACCTGCAATGACCAGCACCTGTTAATAAACGCACAAAAGTCCACATTGACACCAGTCCAGTGCATAGAGTTTATCAGAACGGTTCTCGATTCCGCGCAAGCCAGGACCTTCCTTCCAGAAGCATGCTTTGAGGCAATGGTGGATCTCATTGCCCACGTGAGGAGGCATCTGATCACCATGGCCCACACTTGCCTGCGGCTGGTGGGCCACATAGCAATGTGCACATATGTGGTCAAGCACGCCCGGCTTCATCTGCGACCCCTGCAAACGTGGCTGGCAACGGTCTGTGTTCCCAGCAGGCACCCACTAGACCGAGCGGTCATGGTGCCGTACCGCGTCCTCTTGTCCTTGAACTGGTGGCTAGACCCCAAGTCAGTGCTGTGGGGGTTCCCTTTTTTGTCCCCATCACTGTTGCTCACCTTGGTCTTGGACATGTCAGATCTGGGTTGGGGATCCCACCTGGGCGAGCTCAGCACCCAAGGCCGCTGGATGCAGCACAACTTCGCGCTTCATATCAACGTCAGGGAGCTCAAGGCGGTGTGCCTGGCCTGCCAGGTGTTTTTGACCCATCTGACAGGCAAGGTGGTGCCTCATGGATAACACAGCCATGATGTATTGCATCAAGAGGCAGGGCGGCGCCAGGTCTTCTGCTCTGAGTTAAGGGGCGCTCAGCCTCTGGTACCTGTGTGTGCAGAACGCCATCCACCTGGTGGCTGCTCACTTACCTGGAACTGGGAACATCCTGGCAGATCACCTCAGCAGGACCTTCTCCTCTCGCCATGAGTGGTCCCTCCATCTGGAGGTGGTCAACTTGTCCCCCACTGTTGGAAGATCTTCCCAGGTAGACCTGTTTGCGTCCCCGCAGAACAGGAAGTACCACAGGAAGTACCACAAGAACAGGAAGTACCACTGCTCCCTATATGGCGGGGTTAAGGGTTCCTGTTGGATGCCTTCCTGATCCCATGGTCAGGAGTGTTAATGTATGCCTTACTGCCAGTGCTGCTTCTCCACAGAGTCCTGCTTATGGTGAAACAAGAAAGAGCATGGGTCATTCTCATTGCACCAGCATGGCCTCACCAGCACAGGTTTGGCATGCTGCTGAGTCTTTTGGTGGCTGACTTGCTGCAGTTACCTTTCCATCTGGATCTGCTGTCCGAGAACCAAAGCAATCTGCTGTACTCAAACCTGGTGTCGCTGCGCCTGACAGCGTGGCTGCTCCATGGCTGAGCTCGGACGAGGGAGAGTGCTCCGCAGCGGTCCAAGAGGTCCTGCTGGGCAGTAGGAAGCCCTCCACCAAGGCTATCTATGTAGCCACGTGGAAGCGCTTCGCATTTTGGACCTCAGACAAGTGCGTTCATCCTGAGGAGACCTTGTTACAGGTCATCCTGGACTATTTGCTGCACTTAAAGCTTCAAGGCTTGTCGCTGTCTTTGGTCAAGTTGCACCTGGTGGTCATTTCTGCATTCCACCTTCTGCTTCAGGGCACGTCTGTCTTCGCCCATCCCATGACAGCGCGGTTCCTGAAAGGTTTAGAGCACCTGAACCTGCACATCCGTTATCCGGTTCCTCTGTGGGACCTAAATCTGGTGCTCTGGAAGCTCATGGGCCCTCCCTTTGAACCCTTAGCTTCCTGATCTCTCCTGCTTCTTTCTTGGAAGGTGTCCTTCCTGGTCGCCATAATGTCGGCTTGGCGGAGATCAGGGCAATAACATACCCAGTACAGTTTTCTACAAGGACAAGGTCCAGCTGCGCCTGCATCTAGCTTTTCTGCCCAAGTTTGTGTCCCAGTTCCACATGGGCCAGGACATCTACTTACCAGTCCTCTGTCTGTAGCCTCAGATGAGGAGTTCAGGTTGCATACGATGGATATCAGACGGGTGTTGGCCTTCTACATTGATAGAACATGGCTGTTCCGTAAGTCAACACAGTTGTTTGTTGCTGTCATGGACAGGATAAAGGGCTGCCTGGTGTCAGCCCAGAGAATTTAGTCTTGGTTTATGGCGTGCATTTGCCAGTGCTATGAGCTGGTGAAAGTGGCCCCACCAGCGTTTGTGACAGCTCATTCCACTAGAGTGCAGACGTCTTCCTGGTGCAGGTGCCGATTCAAGAGATCTGTCGGGCCATCACCTTGTCGTCCGTCCGTATGTTCGTGTTGCACTACGCACTGACTCAGCAGGCGCGAGATGACACTTTGGCAGAGCCGTACTACAAGCTGAATGATGGTGAACTCCAAGCCTACCTCTGTTGATACGGCTTGCGAGTCACCTAGAATGGTATTGACATGAGCAAGCACTCGAAGAAGAGAAAATGATTACCTACCTTTCATAACTGTTGTTCTTCAAGATGTGTTGCTCATGTCCATTCCATTACCCACCCTCCTACCCTTCTGTCGGAGTTGTTGGCAAGAAGGAAGTGAGAGGGCCTGGGCCGGCAGCGCCTAATATATCACGGCATGGGCACAGGACGCTAGAGGGCGCTACAGCCAGCCCTACGGGTACTGCTAAGGCAAAAATCTCTGACGGCTGCTTACGTGGGTTGTGTGCACACCTAGAATGGAATGGACATGGCAACACATCTCGAAGAACAGTTACGAAAGGTAGGTAAATGTTTTTTCGATTACAATACAGAATACAAAATGTACAGCACTCACTTTATTTTTATTACAAATATTTGCACTGTAAAAATGATAAAAGAAATAATTTTTTTCAATTTACCTCCTACAAGAACCATAGTGTAGTCTCTTTATCATGAAAGCGCAACTTATAAATGTAGATTTTTATTTTATTTTAGTTTTTTTTTTTTTACATAACTACACTCAAAAACAACACAATGTAAAACTTTAGAGCCTACAAGTCCACTCAGTCTTACTTATTGGGCAGCCAATGGCTAAGAGAAACAAGTTTGTTTACATTCATGGGAAATAATGCTGCCCGCTTCTTATTTGCAGTGTCACCTGAAAGTGACAATGGAGGCATTTTTGTAGCCGGCATTGCAAGGTATTTACGTGCCAGATACACTAAACATTTGTATGCCCCTTCATGCTTTGGCTACCATTCCAGAGGGCATGCTTCCATGTGATGATGCTCATTAAAAAAATGTGTTAATTAAATTTGTGACTGAACTGGTTGCGGGAGAATTGTATATCTCCTGCTTTTTGTTTTCTTGCATTCTGCCATATATTTCATGTTATAGCAGTTTTGGAACCCAGTGTGTTTGTTTTAAGAACACGTTCACTGCAGATTTGACAAAACTCAAAGAAGGTACCAGTGTGAGATAACTACGGCACTCGACCCAAGATTTAAGAATCTGAAGTGCCTTCCAAAATCTGAGCGGGATGAGGTGTGGAGCAACACTCCGATGCGGAAACTACAGAACCTGAACCACCAAAAAAGAAAATCAACCTCCTCCTCCTTCGAGTGATTGCTCAGTCCATTCAACTTAAGTGTGTGTGCTCACCGCATGCAGCAGTGCCGAAAGTTTTTCCCTCAGCAGTATCCACACACACCTAGGTTGAATGGACATGAGCAACACATCTCAAAGAACACGAGTTCTGGAGCTGGTGACATGTCTCTGATGATGAAAATGAACGTACGTTGGTCAGCACCGCTTTGGATCGTTATTGAGCAGAAGCCCTCATCAGCATGGACGCATGTCCTCTGGAATGGTGGTTGAAGCATGAAGGGACATATGAATCTTTAGCACATCTGGCACTTAAATATCTTGCAACAGTGCCATGCCAACACCTGTTCTCACTTTCAGGTGACATTGTAAACAAGAAGCGGGCAGCAGTATCTCCTGCAAATGTAAACAATCTGGGTGATTGGCTGAACAAGAAGTAGGACTGAGTGGACTTGAAGGCTCTAAAGTTTTACATTGTTTTATTTTTGAATGCAGTTATTTTTTGTACTTAACTCTACATTTGTAAGTTCAACATTCATGATAAAGAGATTGCACTACAGTACTTGTATTAAGTGAATTGAAAAATACTATTTCTTTTATTTTTACACTGCAAATATTTATAATATAAAATGAGCACTGTATACTTTGTATTCTATATTGTAATTGAAATCAATATATTTGAGAATGTGGAAAACATCCAAAAATATTTACATAAATGGTATTCTATTATTGTTTAAGGTGTGATTAATCGCGATGATTTTTTTATCACACGAGTAATCACAATTAATTTTTTAATCGCTTGACAGCTCTGTTATCTGTTTGTGAGAGCTGTTTCCCCAATATATTCTCTTTTACAAGAGTCAGCTTCACTAACACTGATAAAAGTCCACTCCTTATATGATATTTGTCACTACGGCATTTAGCAAGGTATGTGACTAAAACATTGCAAGCTTGGCTTTTCCTATTTCACGTATGGCCTGGCTAGTAGTTTGGCAACTACCATGGGGCCTTGGCTTAGTTTAGTCAAGGGTGAAATCCTGGCCAGATGAAGTCAATGCGAAAAAATCACACTGATGTCAGTGGGGTCAGGATTTTCACTCTGGAGATACAGTGTAGGTTTGTTTGGCAGTTACATTTGGACTTGGAAACAAATGAGTGAGTTTCTAGTGAGATATGCAGATGAGGTAATATCTTTCATTGGACCAGTTTCTGTTGGTGAGAGAGACAAGCTTTTGAGCTTACACAGAGTTCTTCTTCAGGTCTGGGAAACGTGCTCAGAGTGACAGCTAAATATAAGGTTAGAACGGAATGTTTAGCATTAATATTTAACACACATTTCAAAGGACCACTCAAGGTGAAGTGCTGTTAACATCTCTCCAGTCATAGAGGGGGGAAAAAAGCTGAGTGGGAGGTTTGGGGGTTAAATGGCTTATACAGGTGTGGCGGGTGAATCGCCGTCTGGGGGAGGCCCCTGCCACAGCCCCCCCAGTCCCGTGTGCAGGGTGGGCGCATTGTCCCCTTTCCCCCCTGAGCACAGGGTGGGCAGCACGCAGCCCCACCAAGTGCAGGGCGCACTCCCCCCGAGCTCAGGGTGACCGGTGCACTGCCTCCTCAGCCTCAATGCCCCCAGCTTCCCCCAAGCACAGGGCAGGCAGCCCCAGTGCCTCCTGCCCCTGAGTGCTGGGTGGTGTGACCCCAGTGCCTGGTGCCCCCCAATGCTGGGTGTCTCCCCCTCCCACCCCCACCCCCCAAGTCCCGGCTGCCCTAGCCCCAACACGCTGCCCTGAAAGAGGAGCAGCCTGCCTGGGCTGGGGCCAAGGGGGAAGAGCAAGCCAGGAGGAGGCTCAGGGAGGAGAGTGGGTGGGGCCACACGGGGCTGTTTGTGGAGGCACAGCCTTCCCCAGCCTATGTGACATGCAGCCCATGGGCTTATAGATTGTAGTAATAAGCAATAAATTCAGTGTCTCTGTTCAGTCCTCGATTGTTAGTATGTAGCAAAGTTATGAATTTAAGCTCCCAAGTTCATCTTTTGACGGTGTTCCTCCCACTCCCTCATGAGTTTGAGGAGTTCCTGTTGCATGTAGTTCCCTCAAAGGGGCAGATGGACCATTTGCTGGATGCTGGAAGGTTCTTGCAGGGGGCAGGAGGCTTGTCCAGACTGACTCTTGTTCTCCCTGCTGCTCTGGCAGTATAGTGTGTGTGGCAGTGATGTGGTATAGTGTGTGGCAGTGATGCTTTGCCGTTGGCCTGGCTTTCTAGAACGTGATATTGGTGGGCAGCCAGCATTTTTCCTGAGGAATGCAAGTGAGGGAAGGGAAATGGCAATTTTTAGCAGTTTATAACTCAGCCAAACCTGAACAGAATTTCAGGGGACAAGAAAAGGCATGTCTCTAGCCAAAGGCCTTTTTCCCTCTTGAATTTCAAAGGCTTGTTGCAAAGAATGGAGGTCTTTGAGCAGGGATCGGCAACCGTTGGCACACAGCCCACCAGGGTAATCCCCCTGGTGGCCGGGCCGGTTTGTTTACTTGCTGCGTCCACAAGTTTGGCCGATCGCAGCTCCTATTGGTCATAGTTTGCCGCTCCAGGCCAATGGGGGCTGCTGGAAGCAGGGGCCAGCACATCCCTTGGCCCACACCACTTCCCGCAGCCCCCATTGGCTGGGATGGCGAACCGCGGCCAGTGGGAGCCACGATCGGCCAAACCTGCGGATGTCGAAAGTAAACAAATCGGCCCGGCCCACCAGGGGGCTTACCCTGGTGGGCTGCGTGCCAAAGGTTGCCGATCCCCGTCTTAGAGATTCTCAGGTAAAGGTTGTACGAATCTTAAATGTTAGGCAGCCTAAGTATAGGATCACTGCCAGTTTCCCCTGTATTTCAGGAAAAAGCAGAATTGAAAAAAAACGAGTAACTAGTTAATTGCACAAAAAAAGCCTTCCAAACATAAATATTGATAGCGTTCTAATGTCTGTTTCTTCTATGTGCTTGTTTTTAGGGTCTTGCTTCGAGTAAGAATGCTGTATTACTTAAAACAAGAAGTCATTGGTAATGAATGCCAAAAAGTGTTTGATGGAGTTGATGCCAGGTGAACTATACTGAAGTTTTTTTGCTTGTTTTTAAATGTAGACTATTAAGTAAAAATTCAGAATACCTCTCAGGGAAGAACAAGTAAAATTTACCATTTTTGCCCATGAAAAAACTGTTTTTGTTGTATTTACTTTTTTATCATTAGCAATTCAAAGTTTTAGGAAATATAAATATATTTAGGACAAATAAAAATTCACCTGATTTATACTCTGTCAGCAGGATTCCCATGCTTTTTAGTAACAGAATTCAGATAATGGATCTCTTTTGACTCTCATTGACGTTAATGGCAAAACCTTCATTGGTTTCAGTGCCATCAAAAGTAATTTATGTGCTTTAATTTAGCTGCAAATTACCAAAGCTCTCAGTTCTCAGTGAAAAAATTGTCCTTTTCATTCATGTTGCACTGTTTATGATTTATGCATGTCAGTGCTTTTTTTTTTCTTTCTTGGAATGACAGCTGACAGATATTTTTGCAAAAGAGAATGTGGCCTATATACTCTGTCTTTTAACAGACCTGGAAGCTGTGAATAAAATGATGTTTAGCTTGTTGATCAGAGGCTGGTTTTTGTGTGTTTGGATATGTAAAATTATTGCTGCTTTCTATTGAAAATTGAGATATAAAATGTGGAATAACAAAGACAAATTAAATTTCATCCTTCCCTGTGTAGATTTATGTTTGTTTTATTGATGAATTTTTCAGTGAAGTTGATGTTTGGGTCCCTGAGCCAGAGCATTCTGAGGTCCCTGCAGAGTGGTGGGATGCAGATGCAGATAAATCCCTCCTAATTGGAGTTTTTAAGCATGGTAAGTAATAAGGATTACTGGATGACTAAATAGATATATATATTTCCCCCCCACCCTCCCCGACACAAACCTTTCCTCGTTTCCTTTTATGCCTTCTTTTAAAAAATCACTTTTATGTTGTTGCCTCTTCCCATTCAGGGTATGAAAAGTACAACACTATTAGAGCAGATCCTGCACTGTGTTTCTTGGAAAGAGTGGGCAAACCAGATGAGAAAGCAGTTGCTGCTGAACAGAGAGCAAATGATTACATTGATGGGTATGAATGTTTAGTTACAAGCTGTTTGATGTAAACTGAACTAAACTTATACACTGGGCCTGGTTCTCTTCTCACACTATTTTTACACCAGTGTAAGCTGATTGATGTAAATGACATTATTTCTGGTGTGTTCCAGTGTAAGTGAAAAGAAAATCAGGCCCAGTGTATTTATAGCACAATATTTAGACATGGGAATTCATTGGTAACATAAAAACTTAGGTTATCCATGTGGCAGTGATAGTGCTTTGCATTGCTATATGAGAGATGTGAGTTTGATTCCTCAGTACAAAAGCCAGCAGGAATTGGGAGTTGCTACCATATTAGTCAACCTTTTCTCTAGAGGCCAGGAATGCCTAGTGTTGCTAAACAGCAACCCCTTTAAATCAATTTGAGTAGCATTGACAGCCTCCAAAGAGGAGTGGTGGTTCATTTTTCATGAGACAGAGGTTTGGTGGCCACAATTTAGGGCCACAGACATAGAAGACCTCTTGGGGTGATTGTGGGGCAGGAAAGAGGGAAAATGTCGAAGCCATAGTTCCTGTTGTAGTGTTTTTTTCCCCTCCAAAGTACAGTGACTGAGATTTCCCAGTAGAAAGTTAACCAGAGAATAAATCCATCTTGATTTAGAATTGCTTTGCATAATACAAACAGAATAGGTCCTTTTAAAAGAGTATTAAAATGGATTATTTTACTGTGCTGAAATTTTAACAGGGATGTAGAAGATCCAGAATATAAACCAGCCCCAGCAATGTTTAAAGATGATATGGAGGTACGATATGCATCTGTTTTTAGTTCTTTCTATCATAATGAAAATGTTACTTCTAACTTTGTGGAGCTAGTTATTTTAGCATTTTTAATATTTCCTATACATGCACAGCTTAAGTATAAGTCTCACAGAAGTCTTTGACAAAGTATTTTTGGGTGATCCCTTCATATTAAAGATGCCTTAATAGCCAGTTGTCTAAAATATAACAAAATATTATTATTCTTATTTTATTTTTGTTAGTTATCTATCTAAGGTGTGTGTTTTTTAACTGCATCTCTGATGGATTTATATTTTTGATTTATTTCAAATCTTGGATTTTTTAGGATGATGCTTCATCACCAGGAGATCTAGTAATAGCTGACGGAGGTAAAGTAAATTAAACTTCATATATGATCATTATTGTGAACGTATAGTATCCTATCATGCTGGGCTACATCATGGCTTGGCGCAGCCCTGCTTTAGGTGTAGTGCAGAACCTGAGACACTATCAATAATTGACTTGTTTCTTTGAGTTTGGTTGTTTTCTTTTAATATAGACGGTCAGATGATGGAAGGAGACAAAATTTATTGGCCCACTCAGTCTGCTTTAACAACACGTCTGCGACGCCTAATAACAGCCTACCAACGTACTAGTAAGAACAGGCAGGCCCAGCAAATCCAACCAACGTTTCCAGTTCAGGCCACTGTGATGCAGCCTCCATATGAAGAAGCTGCTCTAAATCCAAAAATTGCTGCCAAGATTGAAAGGCAACAAAGGTTTGTGCAAAATAAGTATTCTGTTTAAATGCATGAGCCTATAGGAACTCAAAAAGACTTCTTAAATTTTTTTAAAGCTGTAATCACTAATGATCACAGGTGATAATATTAAGAAAATTACTGAATGTCCAAACTTGATTGATTTTTTTTTCTTTTTATTGCCAATCCAGATGGACGAGAAGAGAAGAAGCTGATTTTTACAGGGTTGTATCCACATTTGGAGTGGTGTTTGATCCTGACGGGGGTCGATTTGACTGGACAAAATTTAGAGCCATGGCTAGGCTACATAAGAAAACTGATGAGAGTTTAGAGAAGTACTTGTATGCTTTTATGTCTATGTGCAGGAGAGTCTGTCGCCTTCCCTCAAAAGAAGGTATGTATCATAGGAAAATAGAGTACAGTATGTTTTAAAAAATATTTGAATCATGTAGTTAATACTGATCGTACAAAATATTGTTTGTTTCCTCTTTCCAAAAAGTTACAACTCTGTCTGCTTTCCAAAATTTTATTAGGGGAGAAGAAAAAGGGGAAAAGTCTAATGTGGAACATGAGGTTAATGTTTTGTGGGACTTGGCTGTTAACTGGTTAATGTCACTTGCTTCTAATCTGCGTTACAAGGTTTTGTTTGCCAGATACTCCCATTTGTTTTATTTTTATATAGAACTTGTAGACCCAACCATTTTTATCCAACCAATTACTGAGGAGCGTGCTTCTCGGACCTTATATCGCATTGAACTCTTGAGGAAGGTACGAGAACAGGCTCTCCGACATCCACAGCTGTTTGAACGCTTGAAACTTTGTCAGCCAAATCCAGACTTGCCAGTCTGGTGGGAGTGTGGGACTCATGACAGGGATTTACTTATTGGAGCTGCTAAACATGGGGTTAGCAGAACAGACTATCACATTCTTCGTGATCCTGAACTCTCATTTATGTCTGCCCAGAGGAACTACAGTCAGAATAAAGTGGCACTATCAAGAACTTCTACTCCACTTTTACATCAGTATCAGATGGCATTGTCTGCTTCTCCTCTTGCACCTCAGTCAAGATTGCCAGATACTAAAGGGAATGCTCTTGAGGATACAAAAGTTAAAAATGAAAACCTTAAAGAGGACCCTCAGTCGTCTGAAGAAGAATCTATGTCTACTGAGGAAACACGGACAATGATGAAATCTGAACCTCTGAGCCCAAAGAATGGCACGCCATTACAGACTACAGACCACAAACCTGGCGTGAAAACTGAAACTGACAGGCGTATGGTTGCAGCAAGGACAGAGCCCCTAACTCCAAACCCTGCTTCCAAAAAACAGAGAGTCAACAAAAGAGGGTCAGACTCTAGCTCTGATTCTGACTCTGATTCAGACAGATCATCCTGTTCTTCCAGGTCATCTTCATCATCCTCTTCCTCTTCCTCTTGTTCACGCTCCCAATCAGGATCCAGCTCTTCTTCATCCTCATCTTGTTCGTCAGCATCTTCCTCCTCTTCATCATCTTCATCTTCATCATCGTCGTCATCATCGTCGTCATCTGAAGAGAGTGACAGTGATGACGAAGAGGCACAAAAGCGAGGTAAGTGTCAAAAGTCTTATTACTACATCATAATTTTAAAACTAAAAATACTGAATATTGAAAGACATCTGAAAGGCATAGGAATAGGAGAATACATAGTAAAAACGAAAGCAAATATTCTGTATTTCCCATCACCTCCTATCAATGCCTCTGTCGATTCAAAGCATCATGTTGACTGATTCCATAGAGAGCTGTGTTCAGCATTTGACTCAGGTGTGGGAGGAAGGGATGAATTGCCAGAATTTCTGCAAAAATGTTTTTCTCCTCTTCTTCCCCATTTCTTTTCTTTCCTCCTATATTTAGGTTCTTTTGGTACTGCTTCTGTTTTTCCCTCCTCATTCATCCCTTGTCCCACATCACTACACCACTCTTAAGTATCTCTTGAAAACTCTCAGTCCTGCAATCTGCCAAAGATCATTAAGAGTAATTTGAGGTACTGTCTCAGCACCCACCTATGGGCAATCTTGGTTACCAAACTTAGATATCTAGAGCAACAGGCCCTCCTTTTATAAAATCTCCCTTTTGTTTCTGTGCCTCCCTTTTGTTTCCCCTGCACACTATTTGTCTGTTCCTTTCCTCATCTTAAAGTATTTCCTAAAGCAGCAAACTATCGTGTCATGTAGTACTTTCCCAACAGCAGAAAGAATTGTGACAACAAGGACCATATTCTGGCAAAGCATTAGCTCAAAGATTTTCATGACAGGAATTACACAATGGGGGAGCATGATTCTCAATGTCTTGTACTCAGTTCAACAGTTTTACTGTTAAGAATATAACCCTCTGCTCTGTTTTCTGTGATGGAGAGAAAAATACATTAAAAGTGCTAATATTCAAGATCTGCTTTAAATTGGTTTCCAGTATGCGTACAATAAATGTTATATCATGGTGATCATTAACTTTCTGGCAGTAGAGTTGGGTTGTGTGGGTTAGGATTGGTTTCCCACCACGAATGGTAAGGTTTTAGGCTGCAACATCAAGGGTCAGTTGTGAGTAATTTGTTACTATGGGATATTGGCATATTATATAAGTGGGTGTTTGCTCATTCATTTATGCTTGTGTGACACAGTGCAACGTGTATTTGCATTCACTGACAAATTTTCAAGCATTTTTGCACCGATATTCAGGCTTCAAAACTATTCAGAAAATGTAAACGAGATTGTGGATTAGTGTAGGGCCTAGGAACACAGATAGAATTTTCAAAATCAGCTGTGTGGCTTGGGAGCACTAGTTCCATGGTGTTGTTTTTTTTCATTAGGATTTGTGTTCCTGTGTTATTTAGGTACCTTTGAAAATCTCATCCATAGCAAATCTATTGATACATTTCATATGGTAAAAATCTTGACTATAGTATGTATTTGGCTTAGCAACAAGTGAGGCCTAACAGTCAACTAGATGGCATGTCTCTGAGGCATTGTGACATCAGAAGTAAATCAGCTAGTCATCACTCTCCTCCTACAGTTCATTTGCATACTCAATTCCATTTGTCAAAATGAATCAGCAAGTGAAACTGGCAGTCAGAACTAAGACAGTTGGGGTGGCATGGGAGTTCAGGACTGGAATAGAGGGCTGTTCCAGATCAATGGTTCTCAAACTTATTTGATTGCATACCCCTTCTTTGTGTCTGTAGCAGTTTATCTCTCTCCCCTCCCCCCCCCCCCCCGCCGCAACCCCATCACTCTCTAGCCACTCAGCTCTGAAGGCAGAACAGAGAGCAGCAGCTGCTGGTCAGGTACCCAGCTCTGAAGGCAGCGCCGCCGCCAGCAGCAGTGGAGACGTAGGGTGGCATGGTATGATATTGCCATTCTTATTTCTCCGCTCTTGCTGGTGGCAGCGCTGTCTAGCAGGCATCCGCAGCTCTCTAGCCACCCAGCTCTGAATGATTGCAGTCAGGTTTTTTTTCCCCTACAGCTTCTCGTGCTCCCCCAGAATACATTTCGTGCTCTCCCAGTTTGAGAACCTCTGTTCTAAATCAGGAGCTATATTGGCTGAGTAGGAATGAGACGACATTTGCACTGTGACTCCCTCCACACTATGCCTTGCAAAAAGAAAAGGAGTACTTGTGGCACCTTAGAGACTAACCAGTTTATTTGAGCATAAGCTTTCGTGAGCTACAGCTCACTTCATCGGATGCATACTGTGGAAAGTACAGAAGATCTTTTTATACACACAAACCATGAAAAAATGAGTGTTTACCACTACAAAAGGTTTTCTCTCCCCCCACCCCACTCTCCTGCTGGTAATAGCTTATCTAAAGTGATCACTCCTACTTAAACCTGTTTTAGTAGAATCTCTCTGCCTTGACTGTCAAGGAGGGAGATGACCAAGGTAAACAACAGGTTAGTGTTAAGGTTTAAAGCTAAGGTTAGAATTACTGGCTGAGTAACCTCTGATGTTGCAATGCTCCTCTGCCTGCAGGACCAAATGGGCATTGTCAAGGGGATGTTGTTGATAAGAAACTGATAAAACAAAGGAGAAGAGGAGGAGGAGGACTGGCTTAGACAGTGTAACACAATTTAGGTTTAGTGGCAGTATCCTGTAAAATTGCTGCAGGTTCTAGTAATAGGGACGGTATTCCTGCCCTTTCCACCACCTGCCAGTTGAGCCTATGTAACCAATGATGTGTCCAACCCTCGAGTTGTAAAATGTCAGCTAGGGAATGTAAATCCGTCTGTCTGTCTTTCTGTTGCTGTTTAATTAGAAATTTCCATTTTAAAGATTTGGTAACTGCTGGAAGGTTCTCTTAACTTCAGTGCAATTCATTATGCACCATCTCTTTAATATGTACTTTTTTTAATGTGTAATACACCATTCGTAGCACTTTTGAGCAGCTGTTCTATATATTGCACACTTGACAGATACTAGTATTTTAGACCAATCTGTTGCGTTCAAGCAGTTTTTGAGAGGACAATATTTGTAACAAATGCCTCGCTGTTTAGTGATTTTAATTTTGGTTACTAAACCATTGTTAATACTGCCATTATTTCTATAATCCCAGGATTTGCATGCTTAGCAACTGTCCTATTCTGCATGAAAACAATACTTCAGCTGACGGAAGGGATAGCCAAAACACTTCTACCTCCACCCTACCTACAGGGCTCTCTGGAGCAGTGGTTCTCAAAGCCGGTCCGCCACTTGTTCAGGAAAAGCCCCTGGCGGGCCGGACCGGTTCGTTTACCGGCTGCGTCCGCAGGTTCGGCCGATCGCGGCACCCACTGGCTGCGGTTCACCGCTCCAGGCCAATGGGGGCCGCAGGAAGGGCGGCCAGCACGTCCCTTGGCTCACGCCGCTTCCCACAGCCCCCATTGGCCTGGATCAGTGAACCGCGGCCAGTGGGAGCCACAATCGGCCGAACCTGCGGACGCGGCTGGTAAACAAACCGGTCCGGCCCGCCAGGGGCTTTCCCTGAACAAGCGGCGGACCAGCTTTGAGAACCACTGCTCTAGAGCAGTGTTCCTCTCAACCTTTTTGATACAAGGAACCTTTCTGCTGCCTTCCTAAACTATGTCAGGGAGATCTGAGTGACTGGCTCTGATCCACAGACTGGTCATTGAGAAATACTGCTCTAGAGGAAGAAAGTTTTCAGCAGGCCCTACGTATTGGACCTTCATGGAAGGGGCGGGGGGAATAGTGGAAAAATGGGTTACATATCAGTTTGAAATAGAGAGGTTTTTGGTGGTCCCAAGCATTCAAAATCCATTTCAGTTTTTGAAGTATTAATATTTGGGAGCTGAGATTTGACAAGCATGTTATGAGTTACCTTTTGTTATCTAGGGCATTCTCACCTTTGTATTGTGGCTGCTCGGTGCTGTGCCACAAGTAGATTCTGGGTGCAAAGCCAGTTTAGCCACTATGAGATGATATTCCCTTCAGTCTCCCTTGCACGGGGGTCATCTGGTGGTGTGGAGCTAGGTTAGTCATTAACTGTGTTTAGAGAACGGAGACATTGCTGGGACTGCACTACACCCTGCTGATCCCAAGCTGCCTTATCAGTCTGTTGGTGCTATTGGTAGGTACTATTTACAATGTCCTTCAGACTGTGCTGAATTATGCTTGGGACCATCCTGATGCACATCTGGTCCAGGATCAGGGAGTAGCGGGGAAGGGCTCAGCACAGAGGCAAATTGTGGTCTTCTACCATAGAAACTTTTAATATTTTGTCAAATAAGTGGTGGGTAGCATTTTTTATCAATATTTTATTATTAGAGTGATAATGGAAACACTTTTTTGTAGAAAGTGGAGTGTTGTGACACAAATGCTTTTTCTACAAAAATAAAAAACCACACACACTCTCACCCACCCATCCTCCGTAACTTAACCACACAATGCATAACTAAAATATATGGTATTAACTGATTTTAAGCAATGAAAACAATTAAAATCTCCATCTTTCGCTCTCACTTATGTACGCAATTGTAATCTTGCATTTTTTGTTACACATAAGTTTGAGCCTTGCAGAATTATCTCACATTGCTCTTGCATCTGTACTCTTTCCTACGCAGCATTGGTTGTTAGTTTAAAAATATGTCTGGCCTTGCTACCAGGAAATTTATACTGTGCAAACACAGAGACATAATATCCCTGATTTTCTTCTTCTGTTGGAGATAATCTGGAAGAGGAAAGAAATAAAAAATGGAGGTTGGGATGTATGGAAAATATGTGAGGGTCAGGGGAGAAGAAGAAACAGTGGAATGTTAGTTGAAAAGAAACTCAGAATTTAAAAATGAGTGTTTAAAATTGTAATATGATGTAGACATACCATATTAAAAAAATTTGGGGGAGGCAAATGGAGCCTTCTACACCCCATCTAATAAGTGAAATGGACCACATATAACAAGTAATATCTCCTCAATAGATTTACCACACTCTGGTGACAACCACTTTGCTTTCCATGCTTACTTTTCTATTTAAAAATGGAATTGATTTATTGTCTTGAAATCACATTTTGTTTCACTTCAAATTGAAATGTGTGTGTTCTAAAATGGTCACAAGGGATTTCATATCAGACTTTAGCAAGCAACCTGTTTTGAAATATCTGAATACTTCACATGTTAAGCTCTAGAAAAGAGAACAGGAATATAGTTATGTGCAGAGTAGTAGTAGTTCACAATTTACATGAAAGAGCTTCAGCACTCCTAATTTAAAAATCAGCGTTGCATATACCCAGAATAAAAATTTCATTTTTCGTTTTATATTCGTGTTCAAATTTTTCTTTCCAAATCTTTACATACTTTGTATGAGCATCCTAAAAAAAAAACCTATGGTATATTTTTCTATACAGCTTCAAGTTATATGTAGTACTTTTATTTAGCAGAAGGAACCCCTCACATCAAAGCATATGACGAAGAGAGCGTAGCCTCTCTGAGCACCACACAAGATGAGACCCAGGACTGTTTCCAGTTGAACAACGGGACGCCAAATTCCAGCTATCTCTTGCAAGGTGGATACATGTTGGCTGCATCCTATTGGCCAAAGGTAAGTTTGTAATACCATTTTCAGGCTCAAATGTTATAGCTGGGTCATTTTTCTTGGGGTTAAAATAGACGAGTTAAAATAGTAAGCTGGGGGTGAATCCTGTTGTGACTATGCCGATATGATGTTTTGGGTTTCGAATCAGACCAGTCAGGTTTAGTCATTGCCTGGCCTGGAACTCTGGATGTCTTAAATGTTATGCTGCTGTGGCTTATAGCCCTGACATCAACAGCCAGCATGCAAGCATGCAGAGCACACTCTGGCTTCCACCTCCCAGTTACGTTTTGCAGGGTGACCCGAAGACCCTCCCTGTCCTGTATTTCCCCCAAAATGTCTGCCCTGTAGTGTCCAGCCCTCTCACTGACAACTTATAGAAGTTAAGTTTGCTGCACCCTTCAAGAGACAGTACCTGGCAGCTTATTACCTTAACTGGGGTTAACACACTGAGTTGGTGTATAGTACAAGTAAAACAAGTTTGTTAAACAAAAAAGTCTTATGTTTAAGAGATACCAAGTATAAGGAATAAAGATAGAAAAGGTTACAAGCAAACAAAAGTAAAAATACGCTTCTAAGATTAAAACTTACTTTCAACAAGTTGCAATATTTGCTTAAGCAGGTTTTTCATCTGTATTCAGTTCCCAGAGACTTCAAACTGCTTGGTTAAAGGATCCACTATTCTGTGATTTCAAGAGCTCTGGCCCCTTTAGTCTCTCATGTGAAGGAAGGCAAAAGCCAAGGAAGGCAAAATGGCTTTCTCTCTTTATATCTTCCCAAAGTTCAGTGGTGCTGCTTCAAGAGGCAGGAAGGCTTCGGGAGGTGGGGGGTGCACTCTCCATACCCCATCGAGATTAAGTGGTCATCTTTCCCCACTTGCTCTCCTGATGGCTTTGTTTACCATGCATGTAAATGTGCTTTTCTTTGTCTTTGGTCACACCTTGCTTAATTTACACCAGAAATACATTCAAGCAATGTGAAAACACACTCAGTTAAAGCTCAGGCGCAGCATCTGTAGTTTTCCTTAAAGATATCCCTGTTACTGAAATCTGCAGAGCAGCGACCTGGCACTTTTTATACACCTTCGCTAGGCACTGTGTACTGGGTGTGAACAACTGCATCTGATGCAAAACTACCCTGCCTAGAGAAGCAATGTATGTCATAGGATTCTAGGATTCCTTAGAGACACGGCTTGTGAATCACCAGAAGTGCACAACACATAGGGACAATCCCTGGAAGAAGGAGGATGGGTTACTCATCTTGTAGTAACAGGAGTTCTTTGAGATGTCTTTTCCCTATGTATAGTGCACTACCTGCCCTCTTTCCCCGCTTCCTGGTCTCCTACTGGGAACTGGTGGTAAAGAAGGAACTGAGATGGTGGCAGTCTGGCAATCCCCCCCTTTATTCCTGTGATGTGGTACACAAGGAGAAGAGAGGCACATGGGTGGACCAGATGGACAGTGCTAGGTAAAAATGTATAGTTTTTGGAGTGCTTGCTCATGTCCATTCCATATTAGGTGTGTGTGCTCTCCACATGCACTGGTGCTGGAAGTTTTTCCCTTAGCAGTATCCGTAGGGGACCGGTTCTGGCACCCTGTGGAGTGGCGCCTGCATGGCGTGGTATGAGGAGCGCTGCTGGCTCCCCCCACCCTGAATTCCTTCTTGCTGCCAGTTACTCTGCTGGAACTTCTGCTGCTTTGGCTAACTTCAGACCGCTGGTCCTCAATACCGTGGCGGAGTGTTATATCCTACAGTTTACTTCTACCCCCCCCTTACCCGGTCCCTCTTCAGGGACCCTTCTCACAAGAGTCTCCTCATGCAGGAGGTAAAGGGGTTGCTGCAATTGGGTGCGGTGGAAGAAGTTCCTCTCAACTACAGGAACAAGAGGTTATATTCCCGGTACCACTTAATCCCAAAGGCCAAGGTCCGTCTGAGGTCCATCCTGGACATGAGGGACCTCAATAAGTATCTAAAGAAGCATGGTCTCCTTGGCTTCTATCATCCCCTCCCTGGATCCGGGAGACCTGCCCTTGACTAGAAGGACATGGACTTCCACATAGCAGTCTTTCAAGGTCACAGACGCTTCCTTTGGTTTACAGTGGGCCCCCACCACTACCAGTTTGCGGTCCTCCCGTTCGGCTTGGCAACAGCACCCAGAGTGTTTACCAATTGCATGTCGGTGATGGCTGCTCACCTCAGATGTTGGGGTATCCAGATCTACTCATACCTTGATGACTGGCTAATCAAGGGCAACTCCATGTCTCAGTTCCAAGAGGATGATGTGGTGCTGCAAGCCATGTGCCGCCTACTGGTAAATGACAAAAAGTCTTTGTTCATTTGGAGCAGTGCTCAACTCAACCTGCGCCAGAGCGTTCCTGCCGTTAGAAAGGTTCCAGACGTTGACGGACCTCATCGCAGAGGTCTCTGCGTTCCCCCTGACTATGGCCAGGGTTTGCCTGCGCCTGCTGGGTCACATGGCAGCATGCACATACATTGTCCACCATGCCAGGCTCTGGATGCGGCCCCTGCAGCAATGGCTGGCAATGGTCTATTCCCAGTCCAGAGATCACCTGGACAAGGTTGTTACCATTCCCCCTATGGTACTTGCCTCACTGTGATGGTGGACCGATCACACAATCTTCCTACAGGGGGTTCTGTCAACACCCACCATCACTCCATCGAATTAGTATCGGACGCCTTGGATTTCGGCTAGGGTGCGCACCTTGGTGACCTCCAGACCCAGGATATGTGGTCCCCAGAGGAGATGATGTTACACATAAACGTCAAAGAACTCAGGGCAGTCCCCTTGGCATGCAGTCTTCCTACCTCACCTGTCGGGCAAGGTGGTGAGAGTCCTGACGGACAACACTGCCTCGATGTTCTACATCAACAGGCAAGGGAGAGCACATTCATAGACTCTCTGCCAAGAAGCACTCCATCTTTGGGATTTCTGCATCAGCAACGAAATCCATCTGGAAGCTTGTCACCTCCCTGGTGTCAAGAACACGCTAGCAGATCACCCCAGCAGGGACTTCTCCTCTCGCCATGAGTGGTTGCTCCACCCGGAGGTAGCCTGCATGATCTTTCAGAGGTGGGGAACTCCCCAAGTGGACCTGTTCGCCACCAGGCTGAACAGGAAATGCCACCGGTTTTGTTCACAGCAAGACCTGGGCAAAGACTCCCTCTCCGATTCCTTTCTCCTGTCGTGGTCAGGGAACCTGATGTACGCATTCCCTGCGATTCCTCTCATCAGCAGGGTCCTGGCAAAGATCAAGAGAGACAAGGGACAAGTTATCATGGTCTCCCTGGCTTGGCCTCACCAGCACTGGTTTTGCACGCTCATGAACCTGGCAGCAGCCCCTCCCTGGCCCCTGCCCAACTGTTCCTGCCTGCTCTTTTTGTGAAAGGTCTCCTTCCTGGTGGCTTGAAGGGTCTCTGAAATCAGAGTGCTTACGTCAGAGCCACCCTACACGGTGTTCTATAAGGACAACGTTGAACTGCGACCGCACTCTGCCTTTTTACCCAAGGTAGTTTCGCAGTTTCACACTAATCAGGACATATTTTTACCAGTCCTCTTCCCAAAACCTCATAAATCTGATAAAGAGTGCAGGTTACACACTGTGGACGATAGGAAAGCACTAGCCTTTTATATAGAAAGAACTAAGTCGTTCCGTAAGTCAACACAATTTTTCATCACAGTAGTGGACAGAACGAAAAGTCTACCTCTTTCTGCTCAGAGAATTTCCTCTTGGATCACCACCTGCATCAGGTTTTGTTATGAAGAGGCAAAGATACCACTGCTGACGATCATTACCGCCCATTCCACCAGAGCGCAGGCCTCGTTAGCATCCTTTCTGGCCCAGGTGCCAATTCAAGATATCTGCAGGGCCGCTACCTGGTCATCCATCCATACCTCCATACCCATTACACCCAGCAGGTCCAGGGCAATGCCAGCTTTGACAGAGGAGTGTTACAATTCGCATGGCCGTGAATTCCAAGCTCGCCTCCAGGGATACCACTTGTGAGTCACCTAGAATGGAATCGACATGAACAAGCACTCGAAGAAGAAAAAAGGTTACCTACCTCTCGTAACCGTTGTTCTTCAAGACGTGTTGCTCATGTCCATTCTATGACAGGCCCTCCTACCCCTCTGTTGGCAAGAGTTGCCGGCAAGAAGGAACTTACAGGGCATAGGGTCGGCGATGCCTCATATACTGGTGCATGAGTGCGGGACTCCAGAGGGTGCCAGTCAGCCCTACGGATACCACTAAGGCAAAAAATTCCAACAGTGGTGCACGTGGGCGCACGCATACCTAGAATGGAATGGACATGAGCAACACATCTCAAAGAACAAGAGTTACGAGAGGTAGGTAACTGTTTTTTACTGCATGGTGAGTAAATCTATCCTTTTACATGCATTAGTGGCTTGTTCTCAACTGTACTAGTGGCAAACTATGAAGATTTTGTGATTTGTTAAAATGTATACTTAAAATATAAACTTTAATCCCAGTGATTAATATACTTTTGACAATTGCCTTCACAATGGAAAAGGATAGATATTATTTTAAAAATGAAAGATTAGATTAGCTTTGACACTTGACGTGAAAATCAGAAGATCCAAGAGGAATACTTTATGGGCGTCTAAAGCTAATCTTGTTTTCACAGTCCCCTGCTATGCTTATGGTTTGCAGAACATCTGGCTTATAAAATCACCACCTTCTTGGACATGCTAGTTGGATTTTAAGTAGATTCAACTTCATTTTTGAATTTTCTGGGATTTATATTTTATTCAGTAGTTCTAAAGTTATTTTAACATAATTTTGTAGAATGTAAGGGTCACTGGTGGTGTTCTAATTCTTCTACATGCTACTTTCCAAAGAATCTGTGTTCCCCTCTACAAAACTGTTTTAAATTATGTAGATAACTATAACACAGTCTTAGAGTAAAATTTCATTGTATTTGTTAAAGGCATGTACTATATTATAAAAAAAAATAGCTATTGGTTTCTCAATTTGCAGTGGTAAAGATCTCATTCACTGGAGGCAGGCATGGATTGCACTGAGGCTTGAAAATACGCAGCCAGATTGGAAGCTTCTGATGAAGGCATTGTTTTCAGAAGTCAAGCAGCTGAGGAGGGCCTGAAAGGGAACTTCATGACAAAGGAAGAGACAAAAAGGGTGGGGGAGCTCAGAAGAGAGAGATTAGTATTAGTATCTGAAATTCAGGAGCTTTTAATCTCCACTACATTAACATCATGAATATTTTTCTTAAAAATAACTTTGGTTTCAATGTTCATGATTTTCAGTTTTCAAGAGCATCACTTGAGCTCTTCTTAAATGGTCTAATTTTCTTAGGGAAGGTGGAAGGCCCATTTAGAATGTGTCAAAATGAACACCCACAAATAGAGGCATAACAAAACAACTAATCATTTTTGAAAATGTAGGCCCTTGTTCTGAATGTGGTGGTGTAGAACACAATCAAGATTAGGAGAGAATTGTAAAGAGCATTTTATATGTTGGGCAGTTTATTTCTTGGACAAATATGTGTGCTCTAATGGTATCAGCAAACTTTATGGATTTTATTTTTATATTACATAGGTTCTAAAAGGGTCCCTTACATTTTATTTGGGGAATTCAGCATGTATTGCTTAAGGTCTAAGTACGTGCTTGACTTTTCAATGGGACTGTTTGTGTGTTTAAAATTAAATATGTGCTTTGCCGGCTTGTGACCTAAGGTATTTGAATCGGGAGCGGAACAGATTCAAACATGACAACAGGAACTGTGAATAAGAGCATGCACATTTATTTTTATATTTGTGGCTGGTTATTATATTATTGTAGCATCTACATATGTTAGGTGATAGTCCCTGCCCCAAATGGTCATGGCCAAAAATCTGCACACACTTCTGCACTGTTTCATTTTACTATCCAGAGTATTCCCATTAAAATTAATGGGACTACTCATGTGAGTAAAGCGAAGCATGTGCTTAAGTATTTGCAGGAGCAGGACCAAAATAGACAAGATACACAAAGGGTAGAAGAAAGGAAGTACCATTGTCCACATTTTGCAAATGGTTATGTGAGGTATAGAGAGATTGTGATTTATCCAAAGCCACACAGGAAAATGTTGTAGAGCCAGGAATTGAACCCAAATCCTGAGTGCAAGTCCAGTGATTTAACCATAAGATTATCCTTACTCTTCTTTGTAGAAGAGTAGGGTTTGCATTCTGAATGGCATCATGTATAGATTTTATAAGCAGTTCCTTTGTAAAAAGTTTTCTCTTTTTTTCTAGGATCGAGTTATGATTAACCGACTAGACAGTATTTGTCAAACAGTGTTGAAAGGTAAATGGCCTTCGGCAAGAAGAAGCTATGACAGCAATACAGTAGCATCTTTCTACACAACCAAACTTCTGGACAGCCCGGGTGCAGCTGCAGACTACAGCGAACCTAGTGCACCAACTCCCCCAACTGCAGGTGTTAAGGAAGAACATGATCAGTCGCCACAGATGCCAAAGGTGAAGAAGCATGTACGAGAAAAGGAGTTTACAGTGAAAATCAATGACGTATGTTTATTTTTATTGCCCTAGGACCTGATTGCGATTGCGGTGTGCGGCATGCTTTACCTGCAAGTGGCTGCCTGCTCTCACTCTTACTTCCTTTGCACATTAGTTTACGGGTATTTGGATATGTTTCTTTTGGGCATTGGGCATTTTTAAATTTACATATCCTACTAGAGGGATCATCATTGAATGTATGTCCCTCTTTAAACTTCTGAAATCCTGCTGTTAAGATGCTTCCTCAAATGGTTTGTTTTATGCAGTTTCTAACAGTCTGGTTAGTTGCATAAATAATAGGTGTTTCCAGTGAGTTTGACTTTTTTTGAACATTTTAGCATGCCCTACTCAAATTAGCACTTTATAATTTCATGTGCTTCTAAAAAGGTTACAACTAAATCCTGTAGTTTCACATACATACTAGAGGTGTCTAAAATACCCATTTCCTGTGTTTGTAATTTGAGATTTGTTGGTAGTAAGTACAAATAGATGAGAACTCTGTTCTAGTAATTGGATTTGGGATTTGCATAGGATGAGATTAAGGAAGTAGATAGATGTTCAGTATCTGAATTTTTCAGTTAAGATATTAATTTTTTCACAATTTGTATTCAGAAAGGTGGTCCTGTAAAATTTCTGGTTAGACTGGTTACTTTGAAGAAAAGCAAGGCTTGATTAAAGTCTTGTGTGATCTCATTTTCCCTCAACTCTTCTGTAATAGATGTGTTTTATGTGAGAATCCTGAACTATGAAGTAGTCATTTCTGTCTCAGAAGACAGTCTTCTAACCCTGGCATTTGTTTAACAGGAAGGTGGTTTGAAGTTGACTTTTCAGAAGCAGGGGTTTTCTCAAAAAAGGCTGTTTGAAAGTGAAGAAGGCACGTTAGGACAGCAGCAATACCTGGCTCGGCTTCGTGAGCTCCAGAATGCTTCAGAGACCAGCCTTGTCAATTTTCCAAAATCCTTACCAGAATCAGGTAAACATTATGATTTATTATAGTGTCAATTTACATAATGCTCCCTGGTCACAAGAATCTCTTTGACAGTGTACATTGTAGGGAAATAAACAAAGAGCCATTATACTTTGTCTGCCATTTTCTATCTGTGTTAATTTTCTGTGCTCTTTGTAATCTGTCTCCTGTGTCTGAGGCAATCAAACAGTCAAGTATAGTAGGATAGAGACAGTTTTGTGCTTTACTACTGTGATCCTTAATAATATTCTGTATTATTAATCTTAATAACAAAACTGTATTCTATTTCAATCGGAAATATGTGTTACAACTAGAAAATAGCCTCTGATACAAATTTAAGATCTGGATCCTCAATTTTTCATACCAGGGATGTTTAGATTTAGGTATTTGTTTTGGATCCATTTCTCATTATAGATATGAAAGTCATTAAGTTCCAGAGGTTAATTACACATTTTTTGTGGGGGGGGAATTCCTTTTATACTTTTGAAATTTGTTACCTCTCCATTTCATTGGATGCCTTCTAGTTCTTGTGATGGTGTCATGACTTCTTTGGTGCTACTATGGTCTCATTGTAGTAAACTCGTATTTAGATTTTTCTATGGATATTTAGCCTAGTAGTCTTCAGTAGCTTTATTTTATAAATAAGTATTCAGAAAATGTCTAAAAGGGATATTATTTACCCTGTACATTACAATAGCTTCTTAAGAACTTAATGTAATTGTGTTTGTGTGTGTATATATATAAAATTGTAACCAAGTAGACCATAATGACTCGTATAGAGACATAATCTCTCACATATACCTGAGTTATGCATGTGAGTAACATTTATGAAAAGTAATGTGTGTAAACATGAAGTAGACACAATGTTTAAGATGTTCATAATATTGACCAATTGTTTACACAGTTTTTTTAAAATCTAAGCTCAAGTTACAGCAATTCCAAAATATATCTTTCACTTAGAAAACTGTACACATTTTTCATTTATGTAAAATGGAAGCTTATTGAAATCATTTTGTTGAATACAAGCTACATAAAAATACAGAAGTAGAAACTTGGTATGTCAAGTTTCAACTTAAAACAGGATAATACATCTCACATCCTTAAGCCTATTAAACATGTATAACAGTGTTGTCAACTTATGCAATATTTTGGGTCTTTAAGGGTTCTCATTCATTTATTTTTTCTTCAATCTTGCAAATTTCTGCCCTCATCTAAAATGGCTCCCATATCCCATTACCATCTGGGTCTGAAGGCACATGCTTCCCTTAGCAAGGTGCATTGTATATCCATTTGACCTTTTCAGATGAAAGTGAGGCTGCCCTCAGCAAAGATAGATGCCATCCTATTGGTTTCCAATGGCTCTGAAGCCAGGCTACTCTCAGGGAAGATAGTGTCCCCTTAGTCACTCTGTGAGGGCCGGGCAAATATGGAGGTGTTAGGAATGGGACTGTAGGGACTATCAGGGAATGGAGTGGGTTAGGGAACTGGACAGGGCACTATGAATCAAAGGATTCTGAGAAGCAGAGTACAGATAGGATGGGATACTAGGGAATGTTGGGATCAGGAGGCCATCTGAGGGGTGGCAGCAGGATATAAAGGCAAAGTGAGAGGAGCTGAAAGAGTGCAGAGGAATGTGGTATGGAAGAGAAAGAGAATGTGATGGATAAGAAACTGTGAGGGAGGGAAATATGAGTAGGGGTGAATGTAGGTGACAGTAGAATGTGGGGAAATGTGTGGAAAGAATGTGAGTGCAGCAGCTGCCTATCCTGTTCAGCTAAGGACTGGATAGAATGGAATTGCCACATGCCCCCCCATGAGGACAATAGAAGGTAAGTGGAGTTCCCTCTAATCAGTGAAAAAAGATGCTGCATTTTTGTGTATATTTAAGGTTGCATTTTGACCCTAAGATGATCACACATACAGTATGCATGGGGAGCTCCCCCTTAAAGGTGAAAAATCAAGACAGGTGAAAAACTGTGATTTAAAACAAAAAAAACTCAACCCCCCCATGTTTTTAAGTTACTCTTAAGACATTATTTTGGAAGATGGTGTAGTGTCTCATATGTTGAATGTTGAGCTTGTCAGTACCTTGATGGAGATTCTTAAATGGGTACAACTTTCTAGGAATTTAAGTCCAAAACATGTTACTTTAAAATTGGTTCATTATGTTGGTGAGTGATATTTACATATAGAATACTGGTCTGAGAACACTTGCTTTCCTTTTTTGGGGGGACCAATTTGGGGGACCCTTCTCAAACTGTTGTCATCCCTGCCGGCTTTGGAGCGGTTGTCTGCTAAAAACACTGTTCTGAGCTAATCATGGTCAGTCTAACAGCACTGAATGATGTTGGTTCGCAAATAAAGAAATAAAATGCAGTAAGCACTGATGGCTTCTTCTGTAATAGAAAATTAAATTAAATCATTTGGAGTTAAAAAAAAATCTTTCCCTTGTACAATGGAGATGGAAAAATAGTTGATCGTTTTAATTTTAATAGTACTAGCAGCTGCAACTATGATTTATTGGTTTCAGAGTAACAGCCGTGTTAGTCTGTATTCGCAAAAAGAAAAGGAGTACTTGTGGCACCTTAGAGACTAACCAATTTATTTGAGCATGAGCTTTCGTGAGCTACAGCTCACTTCATCGGATGCATACCGTGGAAACTGCAGCAGACTTTATATATACACAGAGAATATGAAACAATACCTCCTCCCACCCCACTGTCCTGCTGGTAATAGCTTATCTAAAGTGATCATCAGGTTGGGCCATTTCCAGCACAAATCCAGGTTTGATTTGTGCTGGAAATGGCCCAACCTGATGATCACTTTAGATAAGCTATTACCAGCAGGACAGTGGGGTGGGAGGAGGTATTGTTTCATATTCTCTGTGTATATATAAAGTCTGCTGCAGTTTCCACGGTATGCATCCGATGAAGTGAGCTGTAGCTCACGAAAGCTCATGCTCAAATAAATTGGTTAGTCTCTAAGGTGCCACAAGTACTCCTTTTCTTTTTATGATTTATTGATCCCTTTTGTTTTTTCTGTACTTGTTACAGGGTCTCTTTAGCAGTTTGATTTTTTGTTTATATGTGGGAATTATCTGTAAACTACTCTATTTCAAATTATGGAACTTTTTTATTGAATGTGTTCCTGATTATAAATGGAACACACCTTTGACTCATTAATGATATGCATTATTAATTTGATAGGTGCTTCCAATCAGTTAACAGTTAATGCTAATGGAGTGATGGTCGACAGCCAGCCTGTAGTCAAAAAGAGGAGAGGAAGGAGGAAGAATGTAGAAGGAGTTGACATCCTCTTTATAAATAGAAATAAACCACCTAATCATGTAAGTAAATCTGATTCTATATCCAAAATACAAGTTCAATTTTACTCTGAATTTCTTAATTGAGCATATTGTGCTGCGAACAAATAATTGCTAAACTTTAGCATTCAAATGATTTCATCTGGAATTACTCAGTATAAGCTTATAATTAAGGTCCTACTTAACTTGCAATATTGTGAAAATTGCAGATTCTGCAATATTACACTTCCACTGCAATTTTGACAGTGGGAGCCCTGGCTCCTTCCGTCAGCCCCAGGCAGCCAACAGCAGGAGCCACCACTCTCAGCCATGGATAGCCGAAAGTGGAAAATCGCACAAAAGTAAAAATGGACTTCATTACTCCAAATAATAAGGTCCATTGTTACTTTTCTGCAATTTTCCATGACTTGTTCACAATTTTTTGATGATCATCCCGCAATTCAAGTATTACCTTACTTATAATCTTTTAAATGTGAGCTGGAAAGGATTTTTATTAAAAACAAACAAAAAGCCACATCTATGGTATTGCTTAATTACAATATGGAAAATTACATATAGATCTCTTTCAGAATGTAATTGGCTGTGTATTTAACTAAATTGGAGACCACCTACAAATTCTTTGTGACATTTGTTTTCCAATGTATTGCGTGTTTCTCAGAATATTTTGTCTTTCTACAGGTTAGTCCAGGCATTAACACCTCGCAAGTTGCTCCAGTAATAAACCCAACACTTACTTATGCTCAGTCCCAAGGTCTACTTGATGAAGAAAGCCCAGTTCCTGTCATTAACCTGAAAGATGGAACAAGACTGGCAGGTGATGATGCACCAAAAAGGAAGGATTTAGAAAAATGGCTTAAGGAACATCCTGGTTATGTTGAAGATTTAGGAGCTTTTATTCCTGTGAGTATTCTTTTGAACTCTGCTTCAACTAAATAGTGAGTCTCATTCTGCCTCTGCATATTGTATTTAAATTTGTAATATATACCACCTGGGATTCCTTATTCTCTTCTTTTTTCCCCCTTTCTTTATTTTCACTTGATTTGAAGCGGAAGTCTATGGGATGGTCTCTTAATTTCTATCTATCTTCTTCCCATCTCCATGCAATTTGTACACTAAGGCCAGCCCAGGAATATAGCATTTAATCACTAATAAAAAATAATCAATAGCAAGATGCATTATCTGTTGCCATTTTTTATGGAGACTAATCCATTTCAAATATTTCTTTAATGAAAATTAGGAAATATGTATTCATGTGATGTTTCATTACTTATAAATGATACTGAAAATAGATGCGTGCATTCTCACAATTATGCAAGAAGAGTAAGTTAGTTACAGTGGAATAAATATCATAGGGACCTATATTTTAAATGTGTAGTAATGTCAAATGGATTTGCTGTTCCCACCTTGATACCTCTGAGCTTGCAATCTACTGATCCATAAATCTGCACATAACAGACATTAATGGGATATTATCACATTTATGGGATTAAAACCAAAAATTTTCTGTTCTCTAAAAGTGTTTTAATATGAAGTAATATAGGATAAACTGGTATACCCAGAAGTAAAGTACTCCTGAAAATTGCAATTTTATAAATACAAAAGGGGAAGCAGGAAATGATGAGCTCAAAATGGAATTGTTTGTGTACCTTTTGTCTTGCACTGGGTGTATATAAATTTGGTTAAATTTTGGACTAAATTCTAATATTTCAGTTTAAGAATAATTTCAAATAACTATTAGAAGCTGAATAACTAAAAGGAGGCATCAGTATTCTCCAGCTACCTGTATCATAGACTCTCAGCCACTTTTTCTCCTCCTCCTCTTCTTCGTGACTGGTTCGTGTCAGGCCTGTCCATTCTGTCCTTGCGCTGTTGGTAAACCTGTCAGGGTATTAGGAGGTTGAGGATGCTAAGTATATTAATACAATCTGTTGTAAATATTTCATTTTTATTCCAGTATCTTGTCTGTGCCCATTAAACAGTGTGTTTATTATCTATCTTAATGGTCAAGTCTTCAGAATGCTGATTGGTTGATAAATAATAAAAGTGCACCTTGATCATCTACATGCCCCTCAGGTGCAGACTCTTCACGCTAACAGGGACAGTCATATCTAACAAATTCTTCGTCTTCCAAAGTTATGATCTTGACTAACTATGGGATTCTGTTATTGTAAATAATCCTGCTATATTAGAATAAATATGTAATACATGTTCTTCTATCGTTATTGTCGTAGCCACCAGTCTGCTCCAAATTTGACTTCAGCCAAATGCTGTTTCCAGTTTTTTTGGTCAAATAGTAAAATTAAGCAGTGAATACACTCATAAATTAAACATCTAATCTTATATAGTTTTTACGGTAATAGTTAAAAACAATGACTGTATGAGACATCAGAGGTAGTAAAAACTCTAGGAGGCAGGTGTGCCTCCTGTTGTGGTCCCTACATGCTGCTCTAGTGAAGTATGTGAACAATTTCCCCAGCACAGGAGTACCAGAGGTCCAATGTAAGTGTCACTATGCGATCTCTTGAGCAACTTCCAGCTGGAGGGGGCATGTCAAGTAGGTCGTTGAGAGTCCATAGTGGTGATCACTGTAGAGATTTTGGGCTGTCGTGCAGCCTATAGGCCATCTTGAGGAGTCTGCCATAAATTAGTACAGAACATACCATTCATCTTGAAGTGATCGTCTGAATGTATATTCCAGACATGGGTTTGCATGCGCCCGAGTACAGAATTTTTTGCAAGCATTGTTGGCCCTCATATGCTATGTAGTTCTCCTTGTACTCTGAACTGGGAGAGTAAAGCAGTGAGGGCCAGTGCTTCTCCAGGTCCTTCTTACCACTGGATGGTCTGAGTTGAAATCTTTGATATCTTCAGCTCCTTTCTACTGTATCACTTCTGTAAATATATTGTAAATAGTTTTAGTATTTTTCTCATATAGTATAGTTAGCTATTTTCTGTTCCCCTCCACCCCTCTCAAGAAGGAATTTTTCCCCCCAAGAAGGCTGAGATTATGCCTGGGATTTTGAGGTTCAAAAACTGCATTTCCTGCCATTGCTCCATTTCTGTGAGTAGTGAACATCAATAGTGTCTCTGCTGCCTGAGTAAGGCTCACTTCTTAGCCAAGTGCAGCATCTGCTGCTCCTTTCCCCCCAGAACTCATGAGGGTTGGGAACTGAGGCTTAGGAAACACCTAATGGAGAAGGCTATGAGACAACAATCAGATCCAGATCAGAGAGACCCCTCCACCCGCAATACATCAGTCTCCTCAAGCATAAGTTGGGAATGAAGGCTAAGGCTTTTGGAGGCTAAGACTTCTAAGCCACTTCCAATGAGAGTAAAGGGCAAAGGGACAAACTGTCTTCTCTGAGGACTGCTCTGAAGAGAAAGGAGCCCTCCCCAACCCTGTCAGAGTCAGAAGAGCCTTCACACACAGGCATCAAGGACTTAGGCCCGAGTAAATCTTCTCAGCAGGAGAAGATGGTGTGGAAGGGTAGAGATCCACTGATTCTAGCATTGGTTCCTATGGCGAAGGCTCAAGCCAAACAGCCTCTGATGCTCACATCGTCATCTAGAGCAGATATAGTGCCTAAAGCAACATGGTCCAGATGAGATCAGACTTCCACTGTAACCAGGGAAACTCCTGTTCCATTGGCTCCATCAGTGAACTCTCCCCACACCTCCTGACAGTCTGAGATATTTGTCTCCATGGAGGACATTTTTGCTCTCCCTGATCATCCACCCCTCCTGTCGAGATCATCTTTATTTTGGGACATTGTCACTCCAGAGGAAGAGACTATCCCAAGGATGCAGAGTAATTCTCCCATCCCAACCTGCCAGCCTTGGTGTGCAGCCATCAGTACTATCAGTAGTCCAGGATCCAGTCTTTTTCTTACACGTACCTCTGATTGAGAACCACTGGTCTAGAGGAACAGCTACAGCCCTTGTTATGAGGAGAGACTTATGGTTACAATCTTCAGATTTCATAGAATCATAGAATATCAGGGTTGGAAGGGACCTCAGGAAGTCATCTAGTCCAACCCCCTGCTCAAAAGCAGGACCCATCCCCAATTAAATCATCCCAACCAGGGCTTTGTCAAGCCTGACCTTAAAAACTTCTAAGGAAGGAGATTCCACCACCTCCCTAGGCAACGCATTCCAGCATTTCACCACCCTCCTAGTGAAAAAGTTTTTCCTAATATCCAACCTAAACCTCCCCCACTGCAACTTGAGACCATTACTTCTTGTCCTGGGTACAGACTACCATCCAGGATCTGCCCTTTGATACGATCAATCTGTTTCATGAGGAGACAGATGAATCTCTCTGCTTCCTCAAGGACTCAAAGACAACTCTTCACTCTCTGGCATCTCTATACCCATGCCCCCAAAAGAAAATATCATCGACAGAGGTATAAGGTGGGACTACCTACCCAGCTCTTTTATCATCATTATCCTCAGGAACCACCACTAAAAGACAGAAGCTTTATAGGCCCAAGAATACAATCTCTGCAGCATCTTATTTCAGCCCTTAGTCCAAGAGTTTCTTTTTACGAGACTGTAGAAACCCCCACATACCTTTTATTGTTGCCACATCATTTTTGATTTTTGGAGGCCACCTTACCCATATTGCTCGCAACTGGAGGGCCCTAACTGCCAACAAATGCGTACTGGAAGTTATTCATGGCAACTGTCTGATCGAGTTTCTGGCTACTCCTACCCACAAACCCCCTTCACAGTTCCTTTTCAGGGACCATTCTAATGAGATGATTCTCTGACGGGAAGTGGACTCAAGTTTCTCGTCCTACACCAGGTCACTTACAGACCCCAGACCTCAATCAGAACTTGCCTTTCCCTTCTCAGCCACATGGCACCATGTACACACATGATGTCATTTTCCAGGCTTCATCTTCATTGTTGTCAAGCCTGTCTTCTCTCTGTGTACTCACCAGAGAGAGATAACATCAATTATCTCTGGTGGCAATTCCATCCAAGGTTTTGGACTCTGTCATCTGGTTAACAAAGCCAAAGTTCAGGTGGGGATCCCTTCCTTCACACTGACTCCCAACGCAGTCATCTTGACTGATGCATGCCTCTTAGGTTAGGATGGTCATATGGGTGATCATACAGCATAGGGCCTGTGGACCTTTAGGGAGTCCAGAATGCAAAGGAATAGAACTCAAGGGGTTCATTGAGCCCGCAACGCCTTCCTCCCACTTACCTGATCCTGGCATGTTCAAGTAATGTTGGACATTAGGATAACTATATTCTATATATACAAGTATGGGAAACGAGAGCCCCATTCCACTTTGTATAGAGGCAGTCAACCTCTGGAATGATGCATCAGCCATCACATACCCCTTTCAGGAGTATACTTACCAGGGGGTGCAGAATTCCCTAGCAGACATCTCAGCAAACATTTTTCTGCTACCCATGAATGGGAAAGTCACAGTTTGGTTCTCAGCAAGATCTTCACCCAATGGGAAATGCCAGCCTCAAACCTTTTTGCCTCACACATGAACAAAAACATCCCCCATACTGCCCCAGAGCAGCCCTGGGCAGGGTCTCATTGGGAGATGCTCTTCTGCTCTTCCATCCTTAGAGGTTTTTAAGGCCCAGCTTGACAAAGCCTTAGCTGGGATGATTTAGTTGAGGTTGGTCCTGCTTTGAGCAGGGGATTGGACTAGATGACTGCCTGAGGTCTCTTCCAACCCTAATATTCTATTATTCTGATTCTGCTACTATGAAAGGATCACCTGAAGTATGCCATTCCTCCCATTCCATTAATACCACAAGTTCTATAGAAAATCTCTCAAGACAGAGCTCGAGTCATCCTTATTGTGCCCAACTAGATGATCACAATGGTCCCTTCTGGCCTTGGAATCTGTGAATCTGTATAAAATTGGCTGAGACAGTTCTGGTTTACAGATCTACTGAAGGCCTCAGCTCAGCCACCATAAACATCTGCCTATTTCCAGACCTTCTAACACAACACAAAGGCATTTTCAGGCACCCCCATTCCAGAACCACTGCAGATCATAGCTTAGTATTTGAATAGGCATCACATGTAAAGTGCTCATGTTCCAGAATGGTTCGATCTATCCTTAACAAAGCAGAAAAGACTCTACTAAGATATGTTATTCAGCCTAATGGAAGCATTTTTCCACTTGGGCTCAGCAACACCAGAACTGGCTGGAATCCCTGCTATCCTAGAATATTTTCTTACTTATCAGTCTCCAGGTCTCACTTTCAGTTCCTTCTAGGTGCATTTAGCAGCAATCAGTGCTTTTCATCCTCTGGCAGATAACCACATGATTTCACTCATCCTTTCACAACTCGTTTTTTGAAGGGGCTTCTTAGATCCTTTCCACTGTTGGTGAAGTTTGCACCTCAGTGGGACTTCAGTTTTGTTCTGTCATTTCTCACCAGCATCCCCTCAAGCCTCTGGTCACATGCTCTGTGGTCCATCTGTCTATGAAGTTGGCCTTTCTAATCACTATAACATCAGCCAGAAGATTCAGCAAGCTGGGGGCACTTACGGCAAACCAGCCATATACTGACTTCTATAAAGAAAAAGTCTCATTACATCCCACCCCAAATTCATCCTTAAAGAAGTTTCTGAGTTTCATATGACTCATACCATCCACTTACTGCTATTTTCCTCTCTTAACCACGTGCCTCGGATGAAATGAGGAGGCTGCATTCTCTGGATGTCCAAAGGGCCTTTTACTTACAAGGGCCTTTTGTCCAGTAGGCCTTTTACCTAAAAAGAACAAAAGACATTAGAAAGACATCTAAACTATTTCTTTCCATAGCAAAGAGATCATGGGGTCAAGCTGTATGTGTTTAGAGATTTTCGAAATGGATGTCTGATTGTATTATCCTTTGTGTTATCTGCTAGCTCACATTTTCCTCCTCTTCCCAGAGGGAGTGAGGGCTCATTCTATCAGAGCTCAAGGAACCTCTGCTACATCTCTGAAACTGTGGGTATGTCTACACTACAAAATTAGGTCGATTTTATAGAAATCAATTTTTAGACATCAATTTTATACAGTCGACTGTGTATGTCCCCACTAAGTGCATTAAGTCAGAGGAGTGCGTCCTCGCTACCATGGCTAGCATCGACTTACAGAGTGATGCACTGTGGATAGCTATCCCACAGTTCCCACAGTCTCCGCTGCCCATTGGAATTCTGGGTTAAGATCCCAGTGCCTGATGGGGCGAAAACATTGTCGTGGGTGGTTTCGGGTACATGGCATTAGTCACCCCTCTCTCTGTGAAAGAAACGGCAGACAATAGTTTTGCGCCTTTTTTCTTGGTTTACCTGTGCAGACACCATACCATGGCAAGCATGGAGCCCGCTCAGCTCACCGTCACTGCTGCTGTTGTGAGCATTGTAAACACCTCGTGCATTATCCTAGAGTATATGCAGAACGGGCTAAGAGACGCCAGCACAAGGAGGATTTTGATGAGGACATGGACACAGACATTCCTGAAAGCACGGGCTGTGGCAATTGGGACATTATGGCAGCAGGGGGACTGGTTGATACAGTGGAACACCGATTCTGGGCCAGGCAAACAAGCACAGACTGGTGGAACCACATAGTATTGCAGGTATGGGATGATTCACAGTGGCTGTGAAACTTCTGCATACGTAAGGCCACTTCCTGGAACTCTGTGAGTTGCTTTCCCCCACCCTGAAGCGCAGGAATACCAAGATGAGAGCTGCCCTGACAATTGAGAAGCAAGTAGCGATAGCCCTGTGGAAGCTTGCAATGCCTGACTGCTACCAGTCAGTCAGGAATCAGTTTGGAGTGGGCAAGTCTACTGTGGGGGCTGCTGTGATCCAAGTAGCCAATGCAATCATTGATGTTCTGTTATCAAGGGTAGTGACTCTGGGAAATGTGCAGGCTTTGCTGCAATGGGGTTCCCTAACTGTAGTGGAGCGATAGACGGATTGCATATCCCCATCTTGGCACTGGACCACCTTGCCAACCAGTATGTGAACTGCAAGGGGTACTTCTCAAAGGTGCTGCAAGCACTGGTGGATCACAAGGGACATTTCACCAACATCAACTTGGGATGGCTGGAACAGGTGCATGACACTCGCATATTTAGGAACTCTGGGCTGTTTGAGCAGCTGCAAGAAGGGACTTACTTCCCAGACCAGAAAATTACCGTTGGGGATGTTGAAATGCCAATAGTTATCCTTGGGGAACCAGCTTATCCCTTGCTCCCTGGCTCATGAAGCCTTAAACAGGCAGCCTGGACAGTAGTAAGGAGCAGTTCAACTATAGGCTGAGCAAGTGCAGAATGGTGGTGGAATGTGCCTTTGGACACTTAAAAGCTCGCTGGTGCTGTTTGCTGACTAGGTCAGACCTCAGCGCAACCAACATTCCCATTGTTATTGCTGCTTGCTGTGTGCTCCATAATTTCTGTGAGAGTAAGGGGGAGACGTTTATGGCGGGGTGGGAGTTGAGGCAAATCGCCTGGCATCCGATTTTGAGCAGCCAGACACCAGGGCGATTAGAAGAGCATAGCAAGGCGCGCTGCGCATCAGAGAGGCTTTGAAAACCAGTTTCATGACTGGCTAGGCTTCGGTGCGACAGTTGTGTGTGTTTCTCCTTGATGCAAACCCACCCCCTTTGTTGATTTTAATTCCCTGTAAGCCAACAACCCTCTCCCCTTCGAAATAAAGTAACTACTGTTTTGAAACCAAGCATTCTTTCTTTATTAATTAAAAAAAGAGATAACGGACAAGGTAGCCCAGGTGGGGCGGGAGAGGAGGGAAGAACAAGGCCACATTGTTTGTTATAGCCACACTAAAAATCAAACTGTTTGAATGACAGCCTTCTGTTGTTTGGGCCGTCCTCTGGAGTGGAGTGGCTGGGTGCCCGGAGCGCGCCCTCCTCACCCCCCCATTCTTGGGCATCTGGGTGAGGCGGATATGGAACTTCAGAAGGAAGGTATGCAGTTATACGGTGGATGCAGCGGGGGTCTGTGCTCTTGTTGGTTTTCCTGCAGCTCCAACAGACGCTTCTTCGTCTCCGTTTGCTCCCCCAACAGACGGTATTGGTCTCCGGGAACTATCCCTGTTGTAGCCTCTGTCCAACATGCCCTGTGAGATTTTGGCAAATATATTTGCATTTCTTCTTTTTGATCAGAGTTTGGCCTGCACAGATGCTTCTCCCCATACAGCAATCAGATCCAGTGTCTCCCTTTCAGTCCATGCTGGAGCTCGTTTGCAATTCTGGGGGACTGCATGGTCACCTGTGCTGCTGAGTTTGGCACACTGAACAAACAGGAAATGAAATTCAAAAGTTCCCAGGGCTTTCCCTGTGTAGCTGGTAGTGCATCGGAGTTCAAAGCGCTGTCCAGAGCTGTCACAATGGAGCACTCTAGGATAGCTCCCGGAGGCCAGTACTGTTGATTTGTGTCTGCGCTACCCCAAATTCTACTCAGCAAGGTCGATTTTAACACTACTCCCCTCGTCGGGGAGGAGTACAGAAGTCGATTTTAAGAGCCCTTTAGGTCGACAGAACGGGGTTGGTTGTGTGGACACAATCATTTTTAAATCGACCTAACGCAGCTAAATTCGACCTAACCCTGTAGTGTAGACCAGATCTGTCTCTACCCTGCCAGGAGGCTGATATCTAGAAGAGAGATGTAGGGCAGCTACTGGGAGCTCCTTGCATATCTTCACAATATATTATGCTTTGGTCCATCTTCTCTGGCAGATACAGCTGTAAGGATAGCAGTATTAGTCAGCTCTCACTTCTTCATCCTCACACCCACCGTCTGTTTGAATGCTGCTTGTTAATCTCTCACCTATGGAATACACATAGGGACTATCACTTGAAGAAGAAATGGAGGTTACTTATCTGTAACTGGAGGTTCTTCAAGATGTGCAGTCCCTATCTGTATTCCACTCCCTTCCCTCTGCTCCGGATTTTTTGGATATTAGGTAAGAGTAGGAACTGGAGAGGCATCGGCCCAGACCGTCCTTTATGCCCTCGGTTTGTAGCACAAGGAGAGCCATTGCACATGTGTGGGTTAAAAGATGCTACTTGCAAAAAATTCTGGACTCAGACATGTGGTGTGCATGCGTATCCATGTGTGGAACACAGATCACACATCTCAAAGAGCGTCCTATTTCATTTGTTACCTCAGTTTTCCTTTTTCTGTTGTCCTTTCCACCACTCTCCTCCCCCAGCAAACTGGCAACTGGGAGTGACAACTTAGTGTTTCATACTCATTACATCCCAGTGAATGCCATTACTCTACCATATGTTGACCAGCTGATATGTAAATGTATAATTGGAAAAAAAATTCTAAGTGTATTGATAAATTTTAAAAGAACATAGTATGAATGTCCAGAATTTTATACTGAGATTTTCAGAGTAGTGCAGGGGATTTGGCCATGCGCTGCTTTGAGACTCTGTCTCAGTTTTTAAAATCAGAAGACAACAGCTGTACAGTAACTCCTCAATTAAAGTCTTCCCGGTTAACGTTATTTTGTTGTTACGTTGCTGATCAATTAGAAAACATGCTCGTTTAAAGTTGCTTAATGCTCCCTTATAACATCGTTTGGCAGCTGCCTGCTTTGTCCACGGCTTGGAGAAAGAGCAGCCTGTTGGAGCTAGCTGATGGGGACTTGGAACCAGGATGGGCCGTCAGCCCCCCATCAGCTCCCCACTCTCCTAAGTTCCCTCTGCAGCAGCTGTCCAGCAGGCTATCAGTTGCCCACAGCTGTCAGCTGTCCCTCCCCCCACTGCCATGTGCTGCTCCTGCCCTCTGCCTTGCAGCTGCTCCCAGGACCTCCTGCTTGCTGTGCGGGAGGTAGCTGTGTGGGTGGCTAATGTCAGGGTGTCTTCTTCCCCCGCTCCTGCTCCCCACTACTTTAACCTATTTCCACAGGGCAGCGGGGGGACATGCCTCCGTCCTGAGCCCTGTCAGCTTGCTGGCCGCAGCTGCTGTCTCAACTTGCTGATCTACTTAAAAAGGCAATAAGAACAGGAGTACTTGTGGCACCTTAGAGACTAACAAAAGCTTATGCTCAGATAAATTTGTTAGTTTCTAAGGTGCCACAAGTACTCCTGTTCTTTTTGCGGATACAGACTAACACAGCTGCTACTCTGAAACTTGTCATTAAAAAGGCAATGTACTTAGAGTGGTGTCATTGTACTTAAAGGAGCATGCACCTCTCTCTCACACAAACACACACACACGGTGTGTCACTCTCTCTGCCATGCTGTCTCCCCTCCCTCCATTCGTGCTGCCTTGTAGAGTGTGAGGCTCCATTAACAATGTGTTAACCCTTGAGGGCACAGCCAAGTGCTAGTTCATCATTTAGCAGTAAGGCATTCCCTGGGAAATATCCCACTCTCTTCCACCCTCTAACTTCATCACTTCAACCAAGCTTCACAATCATCATTGCTGTGTACAGTATTAAATTGTTTGTTTAAAACTTATACTGTGTGTGTGTGTATATATGCATATAGTCTTTTATCTGACGAAAAAAAATTCCATGGAACCTAGCCCCCCCCCCCCCCCCCCATTTACATTAATTCTTATGGGGAAATTGGATTCGCTTACCATCGTTTTGCTTAACGTAGCATTTTTCAGGAACATAACTACAACGTTAAGTGAGAAGTTACTGTACAAGGTAAGACTGCTTGTGATGTTGGAAATATGAAAGCATTTACCTTAAAATGAGAGGGTGGTTTATAAGAATAAATAAACAAGTCAACTTTCTCAGCACTTTTGTAAGTAGTTTTCCTAGAAGACTAAGATTTATAATTCATTTTTTAAATCCCTCTAAAACAGAGAATGCAGCTTCATGATGGGAGGCCCAAACAAAAAAGGCACCGTTGTCGAAACCCTAATAAACTGGATGTTAATAGTCTCACTGGTGAAGAACGTGTTCAGCTGATCAATAGAAGAAATGCTAGAAAGGTAATCATATTACTGTGTCCACTCACCCTTTCCCCAAACACAAAATTTATGTGAAATGAAGTTTTCACATCTTCTGCTAGGAAGTCCTTATGCACAGTCTAAAGTTTGTTTTATTAAGTTGTTTTGTAAATGGGACATGAAGCGTAATTATAGTGTTTAAATCAGGATTTAGTAAACGGAGAAACTTTAATAAGTTGCTGCAAAATTATTCTGGAGATTCTGTGCAAAATTACACGCACTAAGTGAATATACAGCATTGTATGTTTCTGTTCAGTGGAGTTCAGCCAATGCAGAGGGCCTGCACAATGTCCTATGCACTACTCCAAACCCATGTTAAAAAATTTGAAGAAGTTTATAGGGCCATGCAGGAGCCCCCAGCTCTGGGGTGAATTTCATCTACTAAGAATAGTACAGTATTAAACTGAGGCTTCATAATAACGAGTAAATTCTGAATGATCAAGTACTGTGAAAATGCAGCTATAAGGTTGGAGTCACCGTGTGGAAAAACAGATTGATAAGTGGGAGCTGCTCTGGATTTGTTTAAGCTTATTAGGGGGATATTCTTAAATTGATGTTTTAACACTGTAATTTTTCTTTCACAGAAGATGGAAAACTTTTTTTTAAGCTAAAATGCAGTTGTCACCCCCTCTCTGGATATTTCTAGACCATCCCTGCCAGAGTTAACTTAGTATAAATATTTCCAGCAAATAATTTTATTAAAAATTTCTGAAGTGCTGTTGCCTCTTACTTGGGTTAAAAGTTTTATTTAAACAGACATACTAATGACTAGATTTCCTGGCACCTCACTCTTCTGTCTGCAAACACATATCCCTCTAATGTTAACAGCTCATTAAAGGACATTTCTTCTGCAGCGTCCTGGCAGGGTAAAGACCATTTTAGAGCTACTGTGTGTGTGTTGGGTAAATCTACAGAGTTGAGCGGGCTGAGCTGCCAGTAATTTCTGCATGATTCGTAGTGTGAGTGCAAAAAAGAATTCACCAGGTTTGCAAGTGCAAGAGTAGACCTGACCTGCATCCTGTGGGGCACAACTACAAATGTTGGGTCTGGGTCAGATGGGAAAACAAAAGGACCCTCCTGGTATTGGTTCAGGTCAGTTGTCGTCCTCCCGCTTGTGGGGTTGGCATGGCGGCGGCTGCATGCCCCATGCCACAGGCCATCCTCCCCTTGCTGCACTGTTATGCTGCAGAGTGAGCGTGGAAAGGAGCACAGCGCCTCCCCCTCCACAGCGCAGGCAGCACAGCAAGGGGCAGTGGATGGCATCAGCGGGGCATGTAGCTGCTGCCACGGCAACCCCTTGGGCTGGAGGAGGAGGAGAGTCAGCTCCTTGGGCAAGAGGTGGCTGTGATGATGCTGACTAAGGTTTGTGGGAAAGGGTCTGGGTTGGGTTGGAAAATGACTTGACTTGCTCAAGTGGGCTTGAGTCTGGGTCGGGCCTAAAAATTAGGCACAAGCAGACCTCTACTTAGCAGGTGAAAATTTCCTTTCTTCTCTTTCATCATGGTTCTTGCAACAGCTTCTGGTGGCTCAACTTGTACAAGCACAGCATATCCCACTCCACAAAATCTATAGCTTTCTCCTCTCATCCTCTTGTACCCTTATAGGATGATAGAGGAGAAGAAATGTCCCCTTAGCTAATGATGGGCTGCTAACACTAGAGGGTCATGTACTTAAAGACCCAAGAGGTGAGATGGTTTTAAAATGATCTCGTCTCATGAGCCCCAGTACCTTTGAACCTCTGGACACTTTCAATTTTCAGTTTCTGTTTCAAAAATTAAATAATAATTTATTCAATATTCTCAGTTTAGTTACTGTTGAAAATGACCTGGAACTCAACAAGAGGGATGCAATGTGTGCTTCGGAAGGGGCTTTAGGAAACTGCGGGAATAAGAAGAGAGAAAAGGGATCCAAGGAGTCGGTGGAAACTTAACAATAAAGAAAACAAGTTACTGAAAATTAATTTAAATATATTTAAAATTGCATAGAAAACCTTTTTTCTAGTATTTCCTATTATCCGTCTACTAGGAACAGTTCTTACATAATGGAAGGAGAGTTTCATAAACTACTTTAGCATGTGTTTAGTTGTTGCTTAAGTGGAGTTTGCAATAAGCCTCACCAATGTGTGAATTAGTAGATTACTGATGTATTATTGTGTGGTTGAAGGCAAAAGTTTAAAGGCCAAAGCCTGCAGATGATGTGGCTTTTTACTGTAGAACACTGAAAGTACGCTTCACTAACAGGCTGAATCTTGATGTAGTTTGGTGTTGGTTCTGTAAATTCTTGAAAATATCCATTATTACAGAAGTGTAGTAACTTTTACTGAGAAGTCTGTGATGCTTGACATATAATGATGGCTTGCATTTATAGAACACCTTTCGTGCAGAAGGATCTCAAAGTTATTTACAAAATCACTTCACCCATCATGGAAGTGTTTTAACCGTTTAAAAGTCCCCAGGAATATTGCTCGACAGTTTAGGACAGAAAGTGAAGAATGCCCTATCCAGTTGAAATAACAGGGAGAATTGTAGGTAGGCAGAACATAATTACCCAAGTTGAATTGGGCCAGAACACCAGGATTAACAACCCTGCTCTTGCAAAAATTGCTGTGGTATGAGAGGTCAAGGCCTTAGTGTTAAATGTCACCTGAAAATTGTAATCCTCAGCATCACAAGACCCGCAGTTATATTTGTTCTAAACTGACTTTGGAGGGGAAAATGATCACCAACCACTTCTTCAGAACCTTGGAGGTCTTCTGTCAAAGTAATGACCCATCACAATCCTCCTTAATAGGAGCTCTCAAAGATCACAGCCAAAATGATAAAGTTTCCAGTCCTGTTTCTTCAACATTTGATTTTTTGTGAGTGTGTAAATCCTCTCCATGCATGATTCATTTCAGGTTATATGGTTGTATATTCGGTCTGTTAGACATCTCATGATTTTTATTCTCCAAAGACAGCATTTTGTGTTGTCTGATCAAGAATAGATCTCAACGCTAGTGTTACTGGTATTAAATATCTATCACAAATACAGGGCTTGCTATTATAATGTTACTGTTTTGGCATGGAGTGGTATCCAAGATACTACAGTTCACACCAATATTTAGAATAGAAAATAAGTACGCTGATGGTATAGCATCTTTTGGCGAGTGTTGACTTCTCAGTCATGTCCAGTCTGTCACTTCCAAAGACAAATGTGAGTAGCCTCTGATGGGTGATGGAGACAAAGGAGCCTTAATGGGAGATAAAACAAAGAGAGAACAAACAGAAGGGGGGAGGGGTATATTGGATAAGTAGTGATTCCTTAGTTATGATTGTGTTGAGAATTACACTTTCAGCAAGTTCACTACAACTTTTCAGAGGACAATTTAATGATCTATGTAATCTTTCTTAATAAAAAGTTTGCTAACTTTTCCAAAGAAAACACTTGAAAAATGCCCCCTTGAAGTTTTGCCTTGCTTTACATACACTTCTTTGGATGACTGTAGCTAAACAGCCACAAACACCAGAAATTCTAAACGTGTCACATACCTTCTATTATATTTCAGACATCATCTACTTTCAAGGTTTTTAAAATTAATTGAATAGGTTTTCTTGCACTCGGACTGACCAGTAGAATTGCTCAGATTTGTCAGCTGTTTCTGTGTTCATTCTGCCAACCTGCATTCTGATTCACCAACATGTCCATTGAGTCAGGTTGCCAGGTTTCATAGCAGGGTAAAGGGAACTGTTCTGGGGGAAAGATGTGGCTTGGGGTAGGGATGTGGAATTGCAGGCAGATGGATCAGGGTTTGCGAAGGGCATGAAGGAATTCAGCTGGGCTTTGAGGAAGGGTAATGTGCAGGGAAATAAAGCACCGTTACCTCAAAAGCACTGGTCTCCGAAGCCTCTTCTGTGGCCTGAGGACCCCTAGTCAAAACATGCTTCTCCACCTAAAATCCCCAAACCACCTTGCCCTTGCTAGCCACTCGCTCCCCAGTGCCCAATTTTTAGGCCCTCTAATACCTCCAACTCATTCATAAAGCTGCCTGGATGGAGCGCAGGATTCAGGAAGGCCTGGATATGTGTGTTTGGTGGGGAAGGCGGGGGGTCTAAAATGAGGGAATCCCAGTGTCTCTGTACCAAGGACTGTACCAGCATTGGAAGGACTCCCCTAAGCTCCCCAATGCACTGAGGTAGCAGCCCCAGGAGGAGCCAGTGTCAGTGCCTTGACACACATACCACCATGGGAGAACAGAGTGTACCCCAGGGAGCTGAGCCAACAGCACTGGGGAACCCTATCAAAGGAGGTTGTCCCAGTGCAGAGACATTTGAGCTCTCCCCACCACAAGCTGCCTGCACAGTGATACTCCTTTGCTGCAATGAGATTCATCACTGTAAACTGCCTGCCCCATTACCTTCTATGTTCCCAATCACTACCTTGCCCCAACATCCCTGATCCCCTGGCTCATTTCTGCTCTTTCCTTTTTGGTTCTCTCAGTTCTCCATGCAGCAGCCCCGTGGGGAGCCAAGGAGCAGAGGCGGATTTCTGTTTTGTGGGGCCCTGGACCAGAACAAGTGCACGTGGGCCCCCCGGCACCCCTGCTAGAGAAATGGGGTCAGAGCACGGGGGCTTGCCCAGCCCCCCGCCCGCCCAGCACTACGCACAGGCCCCTTTGGCCCAGTGGCTAATCCGTCACTGCCAAGGAGGGATGAAGAGCTGGTTAGAGAAGGTCTAGCAGTTAACAGAGATGTGGAGGACATGGGGAGTGTGAATTAAAAATGAGGCTTCAGCTGAAAGGAGCTTGAGTGGAGAAAAACAAAGAGGAAGCGCTCCTCTTCCCTCTCCTTCTTTCATTCAGCTCTGTCCTAGATCAAACCGTACTTCTCCCCTTCCATATCATGATGAGATGTAAAAAGGGGAGTTGATTACAGGAGTTTTTGATGACTTAACTGCTTATTTCCTTGCTTTTTATGGGTTACATTGATGGGATATGCTGTTTAGCAACCTTAACTCAAAATTAAAAGTTTGATTTTTGTGTGTGGGAGAAAGTATAAGAAAATAAATAGTTTACCCTGCCAGAAAGAGCAGCTCTTATTAGACAAGAAGAAAAGCAGATTCAGGGGTCATAGGGTAGAACTGATTCACCCACCAAAAGGTAAGACATTTTTAATAAACAAAAGGAGTATGAATTCTCCTTCTAAAACTTTGACACCTATTTTCACATATTCATTATTAGTGTGACACTATCCCATTTCAGTACGCTTCTGAAATGAGCCCTGGCATTTATACTAAATCTTACATTAGTAAGATTGTCAGATATTGAAGTTGCTCTGTGCGAGTTTAGTGGCTGCCGACATCTGGAACAAATTAAAGAGTACCTATTCTATTCCATTCTGACAGAAACTAATGATAAACCTGGAGTGCTGTTTTGCTTTCTAATGCGGTCAGGTTACATTTGATTTTTTTGAAAAAGACATAAATGAAACCAGAGTATCAAATCAGGAAAATCCAAAGTAAACTGAGAAATGTTTCTTTTATTTTTTAGGTGGGAGGTGCTTTTGCTCCACCGCTGAAGGACTTGTGCAGATTCTTGAAAGAAAATCCTGAGTATGGAGTAGCTCCTGAATGGGGAGATGTTGTGAAACAGTCTGTGAGTATTTACAGGATGAACAATATCATGATCTATGATGTGAAGTCTGCTCTCTTTTTTTTTTTTATTATTATTTAAAGAAAGAGACAGACAGATACTAGCATTAGATTCAGGTACTAAAGTCAGTCAACTATTGTTTAATATACCTTTGGATGCTCTTAGGAAAATCTGCCTGCCTACCCATGGTATCTACTTCTCTCTCCTTTGCCACAATGATGAAGGTAATTACAAAATTAAAATTTTAATTCGCCATCAAAATACAATTACTTGCCCTGGGAAAATGAGCAAGTAGAATTTTTGAAGATTGATTTAATTATACTACGTATCTAAATTAAGAGACAACTATTTATTAAAATAGCTATTATCTTCTGCATTTTATTTTCTAGTTCAGAACTGTACTGTTAGGCAGATTCCAGTGGAAGCGAGATTTATATGTAGCAAAAGTTCAATTGTGTGGGGTGTCCTACACCTGTCCTTGTAAACTAAAAAAATATGCTTAATATTTACAGCTCTACAGTGAGCAGGGTTTTAAAGTAGAGATCATAAACTAGACTTACAGCAAAATTTTCTGAATTGCTTATAGTCTCATGTTCATATGTGACGTAGGCTCCTGAATCAGTTGGCACTTCAGAAAATTTTACTCTAGTGTCTTGTGCCCTCTAATTTCCAGGAGAATGGTTTGTGCTGCCCTGGCCTCACCCACGCAGTTCCTTCTGTTTGGCTCTCCACTCTGTATGTGCTACTAGAAATGTGTAACAGAAGGAACATGCTCCCACTGGCACTGGAGCAGCTTAATGCCAACAGCAAGATGCATCTAATGTGTAGTTTTTCCCAGGTTAGGACTTATGAATGTAGCTCTAAGAATATATATGTATTGCAGCCCCTTCTACATTGTAGATCAAATTTTAATATACAATTTGAAAAACTGCATTTGCAGCTATTCGTGGACACACAGTTTGCATTCACATTTGCAGATCAAATAATTGTGCATGTGCCAACCTAATTTACCAAATGTAGACTTTGTGCACACATAGGTGTACACAAAAATTTGTGACCACAATTTCTGAGGCCACTTACAAATTTTCCCCTCTCTGTAGAATTAGTAGGAAATATCCAAATCTCATGGGACATGTGGTACGGAAGAAGGAATCTACAAGGATGTTTTTATTTCTGCAATGAAAAAACAAACCCAAAAACCAAATTCTGTTATCTGTAAAAAGTGACAGTCTGTTATAAGTGCAGTGATCAAAATAACACGGATCATTTTATTTGAGATTTGTACCCCAGTAAGTTGAAAGGGAAAATTTCACTTAATTATGGATGCTGTTTTTTGTCTGCAGGCTCAGCAAAATAGCATGCATATATTTTCATTGTGAAAACTGTATATCTGATTCATCTGTCCTTTGTTTTATTGGGATGTGCTTTTTTTTTTTTTTTTTTTAAACACACAACACCACTACCACCCACCTATGGACACATAGCTGTAAACCCACCATCCTTTATTTCCATGCAAATATAAGTGACTAGAGGTCCAGGCCTCAAAATGTTGGATAGCAAAATCCTGCTCTGGGGAACTTTATTTACCCTTCCACTCCTCATGTCTCCCATAGAGATGAAGATAATTTCTGGTGGTAATCCTGTGAAGTCTGTATACCCACCTGCCAGAACTGGTAGGGATTGTGTTACATTTGCTGTACACAGTCAGCCTCAGGCGGAGGATTGCAGGTTTTTATTTATTTAACAACATTTTAGGTTTTTGCAGTTAATCATAAGTACTACGGTATTTAAAGTGGTATTTTCTTACTTACCTCATCCTTACATTTATTGAAAGTTCTGAGCACTTGCTTTAGTGACAATGTAATTTTTACTATTTTTTTTTCTTATTGTTATAACAGCGCCAGTACAGCTAACAATGAGCTAGATTCTGTTCTGGTTAATATGCCAACAGAATTGTAAAGTTCCAGTTGCAGGACTAGGTTCTGCCCTCTTTTATACCCAGGCACCTCCATTTAGGGTAATGAAGTATCACAGCAGTAACCGGGAGCAGAACTGGTGACAATGATTACCACAATATAAGAGAGAATAGAATTTGCCCTGTAGATTTTTGTAATGGTGATCCTGAAAGCAGAAAGAATAGAGCTTGATTTTCAAATCCTTGGTTGAATGAGGGCTGACAATTTTTTTAAAATTAGGGGATCTTGTATACTGAGCAAACTTCATATTTTACAATCATTGAATCCTGTGGTGCCATTTTTATAGTCAGTTTTCAAGGCAAAACTGCACTTCAAAAAGAACACCAGAGCACAATTAGAGTCCTATCTTTGCCATTAGATAGGACTTACATAGATGGCAGAACACCATTCTAGGTCCCAAGAGAAGATTTTAAGTGTCTTCGATTTCAATTTATTTGGACTTTCAGTCTTTAGTAGCTTGTGTGAAATGTGAAGAAAGGATGAAATTTGATAGGATGAAATAGATACTAATAAACATTAAAATGTTCACAGATTATGGCTCCACATTAAAATGCACAATTATTTTTCCTGTTATATTAGATAGCTCTGTTACCTGTGTAATCACAGTAACTAGGCATTTAAAAAAATCAAATAAATTATTGGAATCTGGAAATTACACTAAAATCTGTTGAAAGATCCTAAATCCACACTAGATTTTAAATCTTAAATTCAGATTGCTTAGGCCAAATCCTACAATAAACCCTGTGAGGATGATCCTCTGGGCCTGTGGAGAGCCCCATTAAAGGTAGTAGGTATCAACGTGGGTACAGAGGACTATTCAGGGTTACAGGGCTCATGGCAGGATTGAGGCTTGAATGAGGTACCTTTGGGAAGTGGCAGCACAGATCAGTCACAAACTTTCAGGGAGTTGTCTGGTTAATCAAACTGCTGTGCTAAATTTAGTTAAACAGAATAGTTTTTGGAACTATTCTTGAGTATTTAATTTTAACGACATATCTTTAACCTTATCTTCCTGTAGTGGCATTCATTTTCATATATTAATATAGAATGTATCTGTTTCAGGGATTTCTTCCTGAAGGTATGTTTGACCGTATTCTCACTGGGCCTGTTGTACGAGAAGAAGTAAGCAGGAGAGGGAGACGGCCTAAAAGTGAGATTGCCAAGGCAACAGCTGCAGCAGCAGCAGCTGCAACAGCAGCAAATGTTTCGGTCAACCCTTTGCTAGCCAATGGATTACTTCCAGGAGTGGATCTATCTACTCTTCAGGCCTTACAGCAAAACCTGCAGAACTTGCAATCACTTCAAGTAACAGCAGGATTAATGGGAATGCCTGCTGGACTAACTACTGGAGGAGAAGCTAAGAATATGGCTGCCATGTTTCCCATGCTACTGTCAGGAATGGCTGGATTACCAAACTTGCTGGGTATGGGAGGACTCCTAACAAAGTCAACAGAATCTGTTTCAGAGGAGAAAAAGGGAAATGACTCAAAAGAGCCAGTTGTAAAGAAAGAAAGGACAGAAAACCAACATGCAGATAATGGTGGTGAAGACTCTGTGTCAAGTTCTCCCTCTACGTCCTCTGCTGCTGCCAACCCTTTAGCTCTTAACCCATTACTTTTGTCCAATATACTTTATCCAGGGATGCTTCTCACTCCAGGCCTTAATCTTCATATCCCAGCATTGTCCCAATCCAATATTTTTGATGTACAGAATGCTGAAAACAATGACACAGGATCAGCCAAGCCTACAGAGGAAAAGGAGAAAAATTCTAGGGTTAGAGATCAGGAAGACAAAGGGGGAACAGAGCCAAGCTCTCATAATGAAAACAGCACAGATGAGGGTTCAGAGAAAGCAGATGCTTCATCTGGATCTGACAGTACATCGTCTTCATCTGAAGATTCAGATTCTAGTGATGAAGACTGACCCCAGACTATGTACTTAAATTATGAACTAATTTTGAATTTATTCTTTAATTATTTCATTGTAAATAGCCCAGTGTTGAGCTCATCAAATGATTTATTGACTCAACTTTCAGTATTTGTTTAGAAGTGCAAACTGCTTTCAGAGATGTTTTGCATGTAATATTTCTTGAAGTTCATAAGTTTCTGAACTTGTATGTACTATCAATACACAATGGTGTAAAATTACAACAAATGGCATAATTTTGGGAGGTTATTTTATGAAAATAATGCTCAGTAAGAGCTGTATATTTAATATATTTGCAGTGAACACAGAATATTTTAGGCATATTATTGATTTAATTTGAATATAGTTTTACAGCCTCCTTGACACTTATAATTTACAGATCAAAACTCAGCAATAATTTGGGCAGCTAATGAATGTCATGAAAGCTGTAGAATCTAAATCACCATCCATTGCTTTAATTACATGAAAATGCTATAGTGTTGCGATGCACTGCTGATGTTTCCAATTCAGGTACAAGTGTGTTTAAAAGGAGGAAAAAAGTTTCCCAGTCAGCCAGTTAAACTGGCTATCTGTTACCTCAGCTGAGTTAGTTTAGGAAGTTTACATTGGTTTCTATACTTGTTTTCGGGTTTTGTTTTGTTTTTAAACACACCCTCTATGATATGTTAATCTGGCAGGAGATAGGACTGTTTTTGCTGATCAAACGCGTTCTTTGATAACAGTAAAGGGAAGTTGACACAAAATATTCCTATCTCATCCTACTTTGGCACCACAGAGACCTATTTAGTTTAAACCTTGCAAAGTTTTGGGCTCCCACCACAGAAATACGAGGTCCTGATTGAGGAATAGTATCCCCAAAACTCAGAAAAGGCAAACTGTCATGAAGTGCCACTGAAAAGACCTTTCAACACTGCATACTTCATGTAAAAAAATGTTTGTTTGCTTTGTTTGTGTTGATTTTTATTTGTGTTTTATGTAACAATGCCTCCCGGGATTACCAGATAATAATGGTAAAGAAGAATATTGATGGTTTAAACTCATTTTGAGTTTAGACTTCTCTACAGGTTTAAATATGACTAAACGTTATGACGAAATGTTACCCAAAATCATTCTTGAGGATTTAGTTTATATATTATGCTGAGTTGCCCAATTTAAAATTTAAAAAAGCACTTTGAATAGTAAAGACAGATAAGTTATTCCTGTAAACAATAATAAGAGGGCATAAGACATCTGTTCAAACCCAAATCCTTAGAACCCTTTACTGTATAAAATCAGTCTCATATTTGATGTGTGATATGATTCCTCTTTCTGCTGAAGCTGCTATTACTCTGACATGGTAGAGGCCCAGATTCACACTTACATGTTTGAACTGAGATTTCGATTGACTTTAGTTATCTCATTTGTGGCCCAAGATAGGGAAGTGCTCAGAGAGAATAGATACAGGTACTAGTAGAAATCATTGAAAAAAGCTTTTCAAAGGGATAAATTTGAAAAAAAACAAAACTGTATATTTTGATATAGTTCTGTTGCTCGCTTGTATAGTAAACAAGACTTTTGTTTTTTACCAAGAACTTTTCCAATACATTATATGTTTCTATGTGCAAAATAATTAACCCCATGATTAGAAGCAGTATTACATGTAATTACACAATTATACAAGTCCCATTTGGATTGTCCTGGTTACTGTATTTTCCCACAATAGTATTCTGATTTTTGGCCTTTCATACAGTGTCTTAGCAATAGTGAAAATTAAAACCTGCCAAGAGAGGGGTGTAGCAATTCTTCATCATGAAGGGATGTATTGCATATTTAATATTTTTGCCCTTTGTAATATAGCACTTTTGTTTAACTAGGATGCATCTATGAAATAGCCAAAGTTTTTCAAACACAGTTATTAACTTAGTTTGCTGATGGAATATTTCAACAACACCCTTGCCCCACAAAAGAAATACTAAATCTTGTGGCTAAAACATAATTTATATCAAATTTATTAAATAAAGTATTTTCCTAATTATGGTCAAGTGAGTTTGCTTACCGTTCTAGTGATTCTCTTTCTATGTAATAAGGCAATTGCAGTTTAAAATAATTAAGGCTGATATAGACTTGAACATAATGTATTGGATTTATTTTTAATCATTATCAATTGGAAGAGGAAAAATGTGTCCCACTATCAGCTAAACAATATGCAAATATGGTTGTATAAAGTTAAGGGTTGTAAGGAAACTTCAGTAGATTTACACTAATACTGAAGTTGCAGTTAAAAGGATACCCAAGGTGATGATAAAGTGTGTGTTGGTAGTTACTAAAAGAACTTTAGCTGTTACTGCCTTGTATTTCTATCCCTTGTTTCAGGCTTCATGATACAAGTCTTAGTCCAGTTTTTCTTTTGGACATTTGCAATATTTGCCAGTTGTGTTCTGTGTAGTCTGAATTTGCTTTCTGTAGTTCAACAAGCGTCTTAAAAAGTCATTTGTAATTTATTGAATTACTTTCTATGATGTTCTATAGAGGAAATGGAAGTTTAATTATTTTTTATTAAACATATTCTTTGACTACCCATGATGTCAGCCTTGATACATGAAAATAATTTTTAACATGAATACAGATTAAATTTATATCTGTGAGCAGTGTAGGTGAAGCTATTAGTAAGATTCCAAGGTGTTAAAATACATTTTAAGATGTGTTACAAAATATAAAACTTGAAGTTATTCAAAGTTAAGAATTCAAGTCAAGGTTATTTAACTACATACAAATTCTGTGAATTAGTTAATAGGAACTTTACTGGTGTTCTTCCCTTGTTTCTGAGTGAATCCATTTCAGCCTATTTCCTGTAGCATTTATATGGGTATTGTGCTGATTCTATCAGTGTTGTTCAGAGATAGTATTATAACAAGATAACTTGCTGAACCAAGAACAATTTTTTTTTTTAAATCAGGTTATTTTGCACAAAATAAGGTAATTTTAAAACATGAAGGATATATCACACCCTGCAGAGCCAGGGAAAGGCACTAGATAACCTTATGAATCTTAATCTCTAATTTTTATGAAAATCTGAAGGGAAACGAACAGCCAAATTATACTGAAAATAAAACTCTGGTCCTATAAACAAAATAAACCATTAATAGCCACACAGTCTTTGAAATATGCCACCGGATAGCTATTGTTAGGAAAGAGGAGACTGTCAAGGTTTAGGCCCAAAATTTGATTTGCTTTAAAGCCATTTATTTCTAGTATTAGAGTAAAATATTAGGCCAGAAGGTGGATGTGACTGGGAGAGCCATAATGTCCATCTAAATCGATCAATCTGTTTTGCTTTTGTATCCTGTTACCTTTTAAGTGCTTGTCTAAATCTTTTGATTACGTTGGCAGCTGCAGCTCCCATTGCTCCCTTTAGTTTAAGCCACTCAGGATAAATATATTTTTTCCTGTACGCTCCCTAGTTGTCTGCGCCTTCTTGTTTCAGTCTGCTGCTCACTGTTAGTTCAGTGGCATCCATCTTATCTATTCTCATCTGAATCCTATCTCTAGGTCTTGAGTGTGCTCTCTGTTACTCCTTTTTCAGATGAATGTATACCTAATTTACTTAACCTGTCATTGTCCTATTTTAAATTTGGAGATCCTGCAGAAGCTCCAGTAGCTTTGTTTTTATTTCTAAGGGCTCATTTGAGAAGAAACAGTCATACATTTCAAAGCAGTTGATAAAGAAAATTATATATGATTTGTAGCCGTTCCATCTTTGGATGTAATCCTTTCAGATCTCTCACAAGTTAAACTGTAGAAGGATCAGTACTTGAAAGAGAATATACAGATTGTGTAGGCCAGGGCTTCTCAAACTGGGGGTCGGGACCCCTCAGGGCATTGCGAGGTTATTACATGGGGGGTTGCAAGCTGTCAGCCTCCACCCCAAACCCCGCTTTGCCTCCCGCATTTATAATGGTGTTAAATATATTAAAAAGTGTTTTTAATTTATAAGTGGTGGGTCACACTCAGAGGCTTGCTATGTGAAAGGGGTCACCAGTACAAAAGTTTGAGAACCACTGGTGTAGGCAGTGGTGTTGGTGACTCAGTGAGTACCTCTACACTGCAGCTAGGACCATGCTTCCCAGCTTGAGCAGGCAGACATCTGCTAGCTCTACTTGATCTAGAGCACTAAAAATAGCAGCGTAGTCAGGGGTAGCAGTAGCACATACAGTGGCGTGAGCTAGTTGCCCAAGCATGTACCCAGAAGTTCTGAGTGGTGTTGTACTCAGGCGGCTAGCCTGAACTGCCACCTGTGCTGCTACACAGCTATTTTTAGCCTGCTAGCTTGAGCGGAGATAGCTCGTGTCTATTCAAGCTGGGAAGCATGCTCCCAGACGCAGTGTATAGGTAGGGTGACCAGATCGCAAGTGTGAAAAATCAGGACAGATGGTGGGGGGGTAATAGGAGCCCATGTAAAAAAAAAAATATGCCCCAAATATCTGGACTGTCCCTATAAAATCTGGACATCTGGTTACTCTGTATATGTACAGATGAAGTGACAAGTCTTGTAAATTGGTACTGATGCAATATCCTAGCATGGAGTTAGCACCTCAGGAAGCTAAGTGCACCTGATTAACAAGTCATGAATATCAGTGGTCATCCAAGGCTCATAGTGTTGGTATACCAGATGAGATTTTAAATCTGCTGTTTTGGGAAAATTCCAGCCCAAGATGTTAATTCTACCTAAACTCTCGCTGCAATTTCAACTGGATATGGTATTCTTCACTTCCTCCCCTAAATTATTACACCACCACTACACTGTCAAAAAAATGTTTCACCTTAGTATTGGCTGCATTTAAGAGGCAGATTAAATGATCTGTGTATGGCTTGTATATCTGATATTTTATACAGCACTTTGGGATGTAATGCATAATACGTACTTTGCATTGTAAAGATTATTAAGGTTTGTCCACAGTAGGAATTTTTGCACTGTTTAGCTATACCAGTATTAGTGTAGAGAATCTGCATTGGTGTAAAGTGGGATTTGAATGACTGCAATTTACCCTGTTTTCAACTTATATACCAGTGCCATGCATGTACTTTGAGAGGGGAGAGGTTGCATCTGTGTAGCTACAGTGAAATAATTCCTAATGTAGATGACGGTACACTGCAGCAAATAGCTTTCTGACTGCTAACTAACACGGTAATGTTATTTTTAGTAAGCAGAGAGCCATTCTTTGTAGCCACCTCAGAGGAAAGGACAATAAAAAAGTTTTGATTTCCTGAATTGAGTGGTAGCTGATTAAAATGCATTGTCTGCATTCTGATTCTAGAATTTAATAGTCCTGATAATTTTCTTTAACCACAGGTTTGAAATGCAAATAGTCTAATTCTAGTAAAATTGAGACACTACAGATAAAATGATTTCTGATTATTAAATGTTTCTTCTAAAACAAGTAAGTTTCAATGAAACTTTCCTTGAGGAAGCAGAACTTGCATATTGCAATTAAGTACTGACCATATTTCAAATAAACATGGCTACAGGTGTAATTCACACTTACTTTTAAGTACTAAAAGATGTTCTAATGCTAAAAGCCTTCAGTGGAAATGTAAGGATTACAAGGACAAAACAGAGAGGTTTGCAAAGGTGATTTGTTTGGTTGGTTGGTTTTTTTCAGGGGAAAGTCTTGGAGTTTAGCACAAGATTTTCGAGTCAGAAGGAAAGAATTCAGATTAGACCAAGTAAACACATTGGGCCAGATTGTTTATGGCATCCGTCTTTCACTGCATTCCAGGGGTAGGTGGAAAGGCAGACAGGTAACTGGTTGCCTAAGGACGGTACATCAGTTGGGGATTACCAGAGCGCATTGTGCTCTAGACACACTCCCCCTTCACTGCATGTTGCTGGTTCAGATGGGAGGTGTAGAGAATTGGCTCTGTCAACACTATTCCTTCTGAGGAGACTCCTATGTGGAGGTATCCCCTGCTGGATGTGTGTGGGAGGTTTCCACTCAGGTGGAGTAAAAGGAACCAAACGAAATAGAGAATCTGGCCTAATAACTTTGTGTTCCTTCACTGGATTCTGTTTCAGTGCATGAACAAAGGTGGTGATGTACTCTCTAAAGACAAAATCCTACTCCATTTGAGGTAATGAAACATATCTGGTTAAGTACTTGAATATGTTGATGACATGAACAAGAGCACAGGGGCAAATCCTCAACTGAGGTAAATTGTCATAGTTCTGATTGAAGTCAGTGAGCTATGACAGTTTACCCCAACTGAGGATCTGCTCTCTGTGGAACAACTTTAAATGACTGGTTTTGAAGGCATGTACAAAATTAAAATACACTTGCAGGGAAGAAAAGAGTATTTCCATCAAGAGTTAAAAGTGAACAATTAAGGGAACTTTCCTCAAAGGTGAGTTTGGTTGAGGTGATGTGGGCTGACCAAGAAAGAGGACGTGGAGATGGATGTCTACATTCTGAATAATTTCTCTTCCCTGGAAATGCTGTGTTATTTCTGTATTTTTAATTTTGGATAAAATTCAACATTGTGGACTCTACTTTAAAACAATTTAGAAGATAACGGAAAACAAAATTACCACTGTACAAGAGCCTCCTCCTACATGACTTAAAATGAATCTGAGACTATGGAATGTCCACCTATCAAGAAGAAAGTTAATTTAAATAAATAAGGCAGATTGAGACTAATCTCTCCTTGTGTCTTTCTGTCATTGTCTTGGAATCAGGTAGCCCGTGCCTCATCTCTCTGCTTTTCTTCTTCCAGTTCCCTCAGGTGGAAGGATGATGGATAAAAAAGAGAAGGAAGGAATACAATCCAAGAGAAACAGAAAAGAGTATAAGTCAAAGTCCAGGTGAAAGGGTCATTCTGAGATTCCTCTGTAAGAGAAAAAACTTGCTTCCCTGCCTGCTCTCCAACTCATCTCTGAGCACGTGCTAAGAGTGCAAAACCCCATGTGAGTGCCCCAGGTAAGAGGTGCTTTGGGCGTCCCTTTTACTGCCACCTTTATGTATACGAGAAATTTTGGCTGTTTCTTTCCTCACTTCAGTCTAAGATGATGGGGGACAGTTCCTCCTGCAACCTCTGCAACTCTTCTCTGGGATGTGGGAGATGACATCCTGTTACCTACTCTATTTCCAACAGTTGGGAGTCCTGTTAGATAGGGGCTCTCTTCTACCATGTCTTCCTGCCAGTGGCAGCCTCTCCTCAGACTCTGTCTTGCAGTTCAGCTGTGACTGCTGCTGTGCCATCTTAGGTGTTTCCTGCTGCTTTGATCATCATTGTGTCTATTCGGACAAAATGAGTGGCTATAGCTCAGCTCTGCACTTTTGCAATGGAGGGAGCCTTTTACTGTGGTGAGGAAAGACTCTGGCAGGGGAGAGGCAGCGGGACACTATACTGCTAAAAAGTAGTAGTGTAGGTGTGGGAAGCACTGCTTAGACATGTAGAGAGATATGTAGGGTATGTACCCTTGTGTTCTGACATGTTAGGTACTCTAATCCAGTGGTTTTCAGACTGTGGGTCGTGGAATGTAAGGCACTGGGTCCCAGCGGCTCTGGTCAGCACTGCCGACCGGGCCATTAAAAGTCCCACCGGCGGTGTTGCCCAGCTAAGGCAGGCTACTCCCTACCTGTTCTGACACCGCGCTGCGCTCTGGAAGCGGCCAGCAGCAGGTCTAGCTCCTGCGGGGGGGGGCATGGGGCTCTGTGCACTGCTCCCGCCCTGAGCACTGGCTCTGCACTGCCATTGGCCAGTTTCTGGCCAATGGGAGCTGGGGGGGCGACGGTGCCTGCGGGCTTGCGCGCCTCCACCGAGGAGCCAGACCTGCTGCTGGCCGCTTCCGGGGCACAGCGCAGTCCGTGGTGCTGGGACAGGCAGGAAGCCTGCCTTAGCACCCTGCTGCACCGCTGACCGGGAGCCGCCTGAGGTAAGCCTATACCACAGTCCCCTGCCCCAACCCTAAGCCCCCCCAAACCTGGAGCCCCTTCCTGCACCCCAAACCCCTCATCCCTGGCCGCACCCCAGAGCCTGCACCCCCACCCCAAAGCCCTCACCCCTGTACCCCAACCCTCTGCCCCATTCCCAGCCACACACTAACCCTCTGTCCCAGCCCTGAGCCCCTCCAACACCCCAAACCCCTCATCCCCAGCTCCCCTGGGTCACAGGCGTCAAAAATTTTCTTCAACTGTGTCACCAGAAAAAAAGTTTGAAAACCACTGCTCTAATCTACTCGCATAAGCCATGCCTCAAATCTACACTGCTAGCTGGGCATATAGCATCTGTACTCTGCACATGGCCCTGAAGTATAGACATAACTTTGGTTTACCTCCCACTTTACCCAACACACATCTTCTAGACTCAAGTAAGGAATTTCCTCTTCTTCCCAAACGCACACAAACCCTTACAGTCATAGTATTGCCAGCCCCAAATATTCAAAAATCACGAGTCAGGCCCCAAGAAGTCATGATTGGCTTTAAAAAAAAAATGGTGATTTTTTTTAAAAGGTTTTGCATTTGCATTCTGTTTTTTGGCCTTCAGGGTGCATGCCGATCACATTTTTTCAAGCTTTTCTCAGCAAACACAAGGGCTAGTATCTTACTGCTTAAAAAGGAAAAAAAAAAGCTGAAATACTCACCTCTGGGAGCTGAGGCTTTAAATAAAACATCTATTGCAAGACCCACAATAAAACTGTGAGTTGGCAATACTGCAATAAGCACGGGCTACATTGATGACGCAATTGGAAATGCTAAGAATCATATTTGGGACAAAACATTCCTAGGTATGCACTACTTTCCCCATGCACAAATCTCTCCAAGAATTGGTTGACTTGGACTAGCCTAATCTGGACCAAGCTATGACTGATAAGTATCCTGTCTCCTTTGAGAAGTACTTCTTAGTCTCCAAGGTAGATGGCAAGGTAGCAGCCATTACTTCAAAATCTGCCCCTAAATTGATTCTCTTGCTACCCTCATGAACAGATTGGGCTCGGTCATCTGCCAGTGCAAAGATTTTGACATTGTTACCTTGTCCCTCAAGATTGCAACCCATTTGGTTTACATAGCTAGGTCACTGCAGTTGCTCAACTAGATCACCAACCTGGCAGAAGCTACCATAAAATAGAATCACAAAATAGTGCCATGTATGAAGGATTTTTGAGCTATCTGACTTACTTCTCTGCCACACAATTTCTGGTAGAATCACCAATGAGGTTAGGTGCACTAGTTGCTCTACAGTATTAGACACATATGGCTTTGAGTTTTAAAATGCCATTTTGTGAGGAAAAATTCAATTTGTAACTATTGCTTTCAAAGAGGTAAAGCTGTTTCTGGAAGTGAAACCAAGGAACAATGTGATACATGTAAAAACCCCATCAGCTCCCAAAGCTCCCTGTACCCACCCAGTGGTCTTGTAAGAAATGTCATTCCCAATCTTTCCCAGGGCCCTTTCTGGGATGGAAAGTCTATGATTATTTATATTGCAGTAGCATCTAGGAGCCCTAATCATGGACCAGAACTCCATTGACATAAGCAGTGTCTACATTAGGGGGTTGCAACAGTACAGTAGTGTTGGTAGCTGAAAATTTAGTGTAGACAGGGCCTTAGATGGCACTGAGAAGTGAGTTAGAGGGACACAATGAGTTGAGTTAAGCAATTAAAATTTTAAATGAGGTTTGTTTTTCCTAGAAGGCCAATGGCATTTTGGGATGTATAAGTAGGGGCATAGCGAGCAGATCGAGGGACGTGATCGTTCCCCTCTATTCGACATTGGTGAGGCCTCATCTGGAGTGCTGTGTCCAGTTTTGGGCCCCACACGACAAGAAGGATGTGGATAAATTGGAGCGAGTCCAGCGAAGGGCAACAAAAATGATTAGGGGTCTGGAACACATGATTTATGAGGAGAGGCTGAGGGAGCTGGGATTGTTTAGCCTGCAGAAGAGAAGAATGAGGGGGGATTTGATAGCTGCTTTCAACTACCTGAAAGGGGGTTCCAAAGAGGATGGCTCTAGATTGTTCTCAATGGTAGCAGATGACAGAACGAGGAGTAATGGTCTCAAGTTGCAGTGGGGGAGGTTTAGATTGGATATTAGGAAAAACTTTTTCACTAAGAGGGTGGTGAAACACTGGAATGCGTTACCTAGGGAGGTGGTAGAATCTCCTTCCTTAGAGGTTTTTAAGGTCAGGCTTGACAAAGCCCTGGCTGGGATGATTTAACTGGGAATTGGTCCTGCTTCGAGCAGGGGGTTGGACTAGATGACCTTCTCGGGTCCCTTCCAACCCTGATATTCTATGATTCTAATATTTTAAAGTTGTGTGTTGATCTGGTTTTGCACAACTGAGCTTTGTGCATATTAGCATGTTAACTTGCTTTTCCAAGAGCAACAAGATTTCAATACATAATTTGAAATATCTGTAGAGAAGGTAGATACTGTATATTTTAAAATACAAAACTTTATTTAAAAATACATAGTTATGGTTGCTAAGTGAGAACAATGTAGTTATCACCTCATTTACAAAACCCAGGCTCACAGAAAGGTAGGGAAATATGCATATTTCATCACCACATAACAACCTTACTTCTGACCCATGGCTTATTGACCTTTTATGTTGTTTTTGTTATCTTGATTTCTGTCTAAATATTTTCTCTTAAATGTCCCTTTTAAGGGAGACTTGTCAGTGGAAATGATCAGTTAGTATATTTATCATTAGTCAGTAAAACATTGTGGTAAAATATTTTATAATTGCTTTTTTCTTGAGAATAATATTGTATATGTAGCTTAACAGAAAAGCCATAAAACAGCTGCCCCTGGCACACATCTTTCTGGCTGGCACAGAGCTAGCTATGTAGACTTTGCCTCACTTAAGGTTGCCCCCACACTGGGAGAATATGACTCTATTTTAAAATGCTTTTAACTTTCTAACTCGGGTTTGTTTTTATTATTTTTGTAAATAGTTATTGGGTAATTTTCAGTGAGGATCTATTCATCCTGAACATCTAGGCCTTAATCCTGGAAAGAACTGTTAATGTGCTTCACATTATGCATTTTGTGAATAATAATTCCACTAACTTTAGTGGGACTGCTCATGAACCCTGATCTTCAACTTGTGTAAGCTGCTATAGCTCAGCTGAAATCAAATGAACTATGGCAATTAATATCATCTGAGGATCTGCAGGATCAGGACCTTAAATGGAAAAGGTTTAGCCATTTTGAGTGATCAGAGCAGAAGGTTTTAAGCTCCCCCCCCCCCCCCCAAATCAGCTTGCTCAAACGGGGGAGGGAGGAGAATCATCCCAGACTAAAATCAAGCATGGAAAATTTCAGTTAGAAAGGACAAAATTTCACGTTAAGCATGTGAATATAAGTCCATATGAAAATCTTACCATTCTATTTTAAAAGGCAATGTTCTTTTCCCATTAGTCATATTTTAAGGTAAATTTAGTTTGTGCTCCCAACTAGTCTATTAAGAATTAGCATCTTAGAGCCCAGTCTTCCAGTCCCATGGCTTCATCCAACTCCCACTGAAATGAACGGGACTCTGTTCCTTGACTTCAGGGGGATTTTGGCTCTAAAATACTATTGAATTAAATGAAAATGTTGCTACAGTAGGGACTATAGGTTTGAGTCACAGTAAATGTTAACAAAAGTTGCTATGTAATCTTTCATGTTGTTTAGATTAATTCTCTGGTGCCATCTAGTGTTTTTAGACTAGACTAAAAATGTCTAATCTAGTTCTTGGAAGATAAATTGTTTCAGGCTACACAAATCACCCTTCACTGCTTTTCAGTTTCACTTTTATGTATAAAATCATCCCAGCGGTTCTTAATATGTGTGATTTAGACATGAAACTTGACTAGTACAAGACCAGACATAGCAAAAACACCTTTCATAGCAAAGGTCTCAAAGGTTCTGGTCTTTCTCTGATTTTCAGTAAACTTCACTGAGAGGGTTGTTCAATTTCCCTGTCTAGTCTTGGTGAAAAGAGCCACTAGTAGGGCATTTACTTTATGTGACTACTTAGCCTCTGAAAATGGAGACCTACCAGTTCATTTCATGTTGACTGACCAAAAGTAATGACTTTTTTGATCACTATCAACAAGCAGCCAAACTGAAATCAGAAACGAAAGACTGCATACACCATTAACAGTTACTGCCCATAATTGTGGAACCTATTCTTCATAAAAGTCTAAAACTTATTTGGGGTACTGAATTCCCCTGGCTTATTTCATTTGGCATTAGAAAAAGGTTTTTGGGTTTTTTTTTTTTGGGGGGGGGGGTGTCAATTTTCTGTAAATTGGTTTTTTAACTAATTGAATGCCTCACTGTGCTAGCTGCAAATCTCACAGCATTCAGTGAACACTCATTAACTTCGTGTAACCCTGCAAGGTACTGTCTGTAAGTATTCCCTTCCTTGCTGGTAAGGATGAGATTAAGGCGTCTGTGACTGGCCCAAGATGACAGAGCAAGACACCGAGGGAACCGCTGTAAAACCCAGCCGTTCTGATGGCAGAGTCCCTGTTCTCCTGGCGAAACAGGACTGCGTGCCCTCCCCTCACAACGGACCGGGCCTGAAATTCAGCAAACGGAAACCCCGCGCTTTGGTTCCCCGGGGCCTTGCGCCGAGGGGCGCCGGGGGTGGCCGGCGGGAGACCTGCCCTCCGTTTGGGGGCGGGTTAAACGTCAGCGGCGCTGCCACGTGGCCGCCGCGCTCACGGGCCCCAAGCGGCGCTAGTTCAGGGCACAGCATCCGGGGGCGCTGGCAAGGCGGCTGGTTGCGGCCGGGCCCCAGGGGCCCCCTGCTAGAGGCGGCGCATGACGCCGCCATCCTCCTTCCCCCCCCCCCCCGCCCCCGCAGCAACGGGCCCGAGCCATCGCAGTGCGTGCTGGGAGTGGTAGTTTTTGCTGCCTGGCTGTGGGTTGGAGGGGGCGGGGCTTGACACGGCTTGCTGGGATCGATCACGGAAGCGCCGCCGCCGGCGGCTGCGTAGGGCTAAGTGTACTGCGCCTGCCCACAAGGAGCCCGTTGATTAGTAGAGGCTCCCCTCCCGGCCAATGAGGGTGCAGAGTGGGGGCGGGGGCGGAGCTCGGCGCCCGGGTGTTTGGATTCGAACGCAGCTCCTGGCCGGCGCAGGCGCAGTGTGAGGCAGGCCGGCGTTGCCCTCTAGTGACGGGGTAGGGGATGCCGGGCGAGGAGGAGGAGGAGGCCGAAGCGGGGGCCGGGGGCAGCGCCTCCTCCCCCGCGGCGGAGGAGTGGGGCACTCGACAGCGCTATGAGGAACTCTGCAGCAGCCTCAACATGGACGAGCGCGCCCGGGCCGAGGCCTGGCTCAGTTACCAGGGCATGAAGCGTAACTACACCCTGGAGGTGAGGGGCGGCCGGGGGGGCGGTCCGAGGTGAGGGGTGGCCCGGGGGGACCAAGCTGAGCGGGGAGGGGCGGAGGTAAGGGGCGGGGCAGAGGGCTAGCTGCGGGGAGGTGGGCTCTCTGTGACCGACCTGTCCAGACCAGGAACGCTCTGGGAATCGCATCCTGTGTTGTTGTTGCCTCAGAGACTCTCTTCCCCAGCGTCAGGAAATGGCTCCGTAGCCCTCTGGGCAGGAGTCCTAAGGTCCCTCTTCTTGGGGAGCAAGGGCGAGGATGTTAGTGGTTGCCCCCTGAGGGAAGGAGGGTTGGATTCCCTGATCTGTGATGTATTAACCTGAGGCTCCAGCTTTTCCCTAATCGAGACCAAACCCAACAGTCCTGTCTGAGATATTTGCAAACCGGGATATTTCTCTCCCAATTCCTTTAAAATTGCCATGTGTCCATTTCTGTAACATTCCTCAGACCCAAAAATGTGTTCGAGTCTAATACAAATTTCTTCCCGTCTATTAAACCTTTGTTTAAAAAGTGGGGAGTTTAGGTGAAGTCTACAAAGTCTAAAGCTTTGTTGCTTTTATAAAATATAATGTGGAATATTTGCAGGTGGTATGAAGAGTTTTTTATAAATTAACATTGTGTGATGCAGTAGCCTCAGTTTTTCTGTTGGTTTTTTGCCTTGCTGTTTTCAGAATTCAGTCGTTTACAGTGTATGTTCCCATATGGACTAATGGGATTCTACCATAGTGTACTTTCTGGTGATTTGCGCAGATATGTTTTTCAGCTATCGTGTATTATATCCAGATAAAGTACTTTTTTGTGTTGGTGTTTTACTAAATGTTGAACTAGGTTTTATTTCACATATTACACTAGTTTCTGGATTAAACAACAGAATAAAGTAAAGAAAAATTCAGAACTCAAGGACACAGATACTAAAAGAAAGAAAATTCAAAATTTAAGTAATAAAACTGACTGTTCTTCCAATGCGGTTGGCAAACTGTCTAGCTATAATGGAAAACAAATAATATGGGCCTGATTTCCAAAATATACACATCCAGTTTGCTTACACAGCTACTGTGATTGAATGAAAATCTGATAGATGCACACATACCTATTGCTATATAAATAGGTACCTATTGGACGTACAAATATCTGTAGTACCATAATAACCACAGTTTCTATGTGTGATCTAGCACAGAACTGTGCATGTACATCTGTATGGTCAATTTTGGGAAACTCAGCTTTTAAATTTGATCCCATGACGTTGAGATTCAGATTTATTTGAAAAATATTTCTACCTGGTAACTTTCTTAAAAAATAAATATGGCAGTAAAGAAAAGTGTTAATATGTATATCTGAATACACTAGGATGGCAATTAAATAGAATTTACTGTGCAAATATAACTTTTTTTATTCATATGCAAAAATATATTTAAAGGAGAATTAAGATACAAGCACTCAGCCGGCACCCTGTGCTTCTTGTGCCCTACCAGCATATGATAATTTAATTCCCAGACTCAAAGGATGCAATACCAGCTTCCGTTACATACTTCTTATAAAAAAGTAGTTTAAAAAAAAATCACCAAACTACAAAGGTTAGAAAACCAAGAAAAGCTGAGTTAAGGGGACATTTTCCACATAATACAATACCTCTTACCATGCATCAAAAGCCTGATTTATTTGGAAAGGAACAGTGAGGTCAAAGCACCAAATTTAAAACCAACTTTTTGGTAATTTAGAAAATTGTTACCTCAATTCCAGATTTTGAATGTTAGCTCAGTGTCAGAGACACAAGGTGGTTAGGTAATATTTTTTATTGAACCAACTTCTGTTGGTGGAAGGTAGAAGCTTTCAAACATCTCCCTGAAGAAGAAATCTGTGTAGCTTGAAAGCTTGTCTCTTTCACCAAACAGAATTTTTTCCAATAAAAGGTATTACCTCATGCACCCCTGTTAGTCCCAGGATATTACAGACACAATGACACTGCAAACAATTCACTGTCAGCAGAAAAAGTAGCTTACTGCACAACACGTTTTATCCATTGTCTGCTGTACGCAGTTAGGATTTCCCTGATTTGTACTTTGTCAGTTGAGGTGTTATGATTTTATTTAAATTGCTACCATGTTTTTGTTTGTTTGTTTGTTTGTTTGTTTTTTGTACTGATTGTTTATCAGGAATAGGTTTATCTCATCTTAATACATCTTTCTGCAGGCCAGGCAGCCCAGGAAAATTATGGCTGTGGTAGAGAGCATATATTGCAGATGGAACATTGAGAGTGACATGCTAGACTTACCAATAAGATATTCCCTGACAGGACACAAGGACATATGTGCCCACTGCTAGAAAATGCCTTGAATCTCATCTGTGTGACACTTTCAATTACCTTGATGAAATAGACACATGAAACTGGATCAAGTGTATAAGTTTTTAACTGTATTGATTGTGGGTGCAGCCAGACTGGAGAGCCCAAACTTGAAAGCTTTCATTCTTAGCCCTTGAGGAAAAATGAACACGTGTCCTTAGGAACAATTTTTAGTATAGTCAAAGGAGTTTATTTTTGTGGTGGTCACACAAATGGGTAATCATTCAGTTGTGTAAAGTAGACATACAAGTAGATTGAAACAGACTCCAATATACAGTTTCCATAAATCATTTGGGGAAGAAGAATGTTCTAGTAGCCAGGAGCAGTTGCTCTCATATCCACAAGGTGATAGAAGATTTAAAATAATCTTCTCTTGTTAGAAGTAAAAAAGCATGCAAAATACCCCATGTTAAATTTGGCTTAAACATGAAATTGGTAAGTGTAAGTTAATTGATGCTTTCGTAATTTTGATGTTACCCAATTTTAGCATTTTTTTTTTAAATTCCTTCATTACATTATAACTAGGAAGAGCTTTTGAATAATTGAGTTAAGCTTTACAAACTTTCCCTTGAAATGTCCTGGATTATGTTTTGCTTTTTTCTCCATATTGGATGCATAGCTGAAGTAAAAGAAATATTTATCAGTTTATCCTTTAAATGGCGTAATGTTTAATTTCACAGGGGAATGATCTACACTGGCTAGCATGTGCCTTATATGTGGCTTGCAGAAAAGCTGTCCCAACTGTGAGCAGAGGGACAGTCGAGGGAAACTATGTATCCTTAACAAGAATCTTGCGCTGTTCGGAACAGAGGTAATTTCTCATTTAAAAGTGCAACTATGTTGTTAAAATGTAAAAGACTGCATTTCACCTGCAAAGGTCTAGAAATTGAGAGTGAAGGCTGAAAATTATCTTTAACCCACTCTTATTTCCTGCATTTTGACACACGGTATGTCTTCACTACCTGCCAGATCGTGTACACTACGCAGTGTAGACCAGGGCACAGTGTCTAAGAACAAAGGTCTTGCAATATAACTTAACACTATCATGAGTTAAAGACAGTTTCTGTCTTTAATACTTTCCATCATTCTGAATGAGGATGTTTAACTAAGAAGGTTAAAATCATTTTAACAGACTTTGTTGTGATTTTATATCTAGTCACACAATTCACCTGAATCATTAGCATGTAACAGAGCATGTTCTATCTCTGAGGCTGGCTTTTCAACCTCAGGAATCACAAGCAGGCCCATAAAAAGTAGTGGTGGTGTGTTGGGGTGTTTTGGGGGGGTTTATTTGGTAAAATCAAGTAAAAGCTGAACTACCTGTTTAATACATAATATTCATATTCTTGTCTTGATTTTTCTCAAGTACTTAGTGGTAATAACCAAATGAAAGTGAGAATTTATTAAGTTGCTCTAGTCACATGAGACATTTTCTTGAATTTTACGCACATGCGTGTGCACACACACTCTTTCTCCTTCAAACAGTAGAAAGATGTTATCTTTGAGTTCTGGTCCCTGTGTGTATTCCACACACTCTAGGTACCTGAGACTGGAATTTTCTAGCAAGTAGTGTCTGTTGTTTTGCGGCTATGCAGTTATTCTCCTTGTGCTCCAAGCTGAGGATATAAGGGGTGGGGCAGATTGATGTCTCTTCAGTTCCTTACTGCTGCATGACCTGATTCAGAATCCTCTGAGTCCTAAGCAATCTTGACATTGTTTCTTCCGAATGTGTAAATATATTTGTATGTAGTTTTTAGTATTCTTAGTGTTTTAGAGTTTTTATAGTCTATTTAGTATAGTCTCCCCAGTCGGATCCAGGCACCTTTCTGAGCACAAGTTCCGGAGCAGAGGCCAAAACTGTAAGTCTCAGAAACAATTGCCTCGTGCCTCTTACAAGAGTAAGGCGCATACTCATGGGCATAAGAACTGATCCCCTTCGTGATCTGCCTCTAAGACAATGCCCCTGCATGCCTTGGATCTGTTGGTCCTGACCCCTGGGACTATGCAAACTCCATGATGGACTGAAACATTTACCTCACCAGAGGATATTTTCACTTTGCCCTGACAACAATGTCCTTTCCTGTCTGGTCCAGTCCTCCTCTGACACATTTCATTGTCAGAAGAAACCACTTTGAGGAGAGGGGAGTCCTTTCATCCGGTCTGCCACTGCTATGAACAACTGGCTGAGGTTGCACCTTATCCCTGTGGAAAACTGTATAGGGTGGGTCAGAGGTAAGGGCCTTTAACTCAGACACCCTCCTTGCTGATGTAATGGCGACCAGAAAGGCTACCTTCCATGACAGATAGAGAAGGGAGCAAGTCGCCAGCAGTTCAAATGGGGACCCCATCAGTCTGGAGAGGACCAGGTTAAGGTCCCACGTGGGGACAGGCTGTCTGATCTGGGGATGTAGCTGTTCCAGACCCTTGAGGGACCGACCAACCATAGGGTTGGCAAAGACGGGGCATCCAGATGCTCCCGGGTGGAAAACTGATATAGCAGCAAGGTGTACCTTTATGGAGGACGCTGCCCGGCCTTGCTGTTTCAGAGGGAAAATGAGGAGAGCTTGCTAAGTAAGTCGCTGCAGTTCCAACGACGGTCACTGATGGTAAGAAGGAGCTGAGGGTCGGCAGGGTCCTATATTGAGTGCTGTGGAGGCGCCATTCCTGGCGGCTCCACGGCCAAGCTGATGGGTTCTGCTAGGAGAAAAACTTTCGGAAGACTCTGCATGCGGCATGTGCACACACCTAACTGGAATCGATATGAGTAATCACTCGAAGATGAAAATATGTTGCCGGAGTACAATGTGGTTTCTGATGCACCAGTTCCATAACTGGACTGCCCCTATACACAGGAGTTTATTATGTATGTCATGGATCTCCTCAAGACAGATCTGGAGTTCAGTCACAACTATCTGGAAAAATTCCTGGAATTGCCTGTGGTCATTATGCAGGGATGGCAATAATGGAGTGATTGCCTTCTCAGGTGAGGAGGATGATATGCCCATCAGAACCGTCAGTACTGAAGGATCTGATTCAGTTTCTTTCTCAGTGTACTGCAGCAGAGCTTGGTGGCATCAACTAGGACAAAAGGGTAGGTGCAGTTCATGCACGGATCTGGGATGTCTAATATATGGATCCCATGAACCGCAGTAGAGCCAATATGAAGGGTCAACTGGCTGGGAGACACCAAGACACTGTTTATCATCAACCCCCTGGATAGTTGTACGTGGGAGGCTCCAATACTTTTTAGAGGTTCCATCTGTGCTTGCCTCCTGTAAGGAAGCAAAGGCTCATCTAGAACAACAGACACGGCCAACGAGAAGGTAGGCTCATTTTTTAACCGGAGAAAGAATGTTCTGGCTTGTGCAGGGGGTAGGAGAGAACTGAGAACTAAACCGGGTCAGCAGGGTCATATATTGAGCGCCATGTAGGCGCCATTCCAGGGGGCTGCACAGCCGATGTCTGCTGCAAGGGAAAAACTTTCCCATGTGCATGCTGCGCACAACCACCTAATTGGAATCGATATGAGCAACACATCTCGAAAAACAACAGTTACGAGAAGGAGAGTAACCATTTTTTCCAGGTGTGCAGGATGCTCTGGCACACAATCTCAGCAGGAACTTTTCTACAAACCACAAATAGGAGATACACAGTTATGTCCTAAAAGACATCTTGGCTCAGTGGAGAATGCCATCTTGGGATCTGTTTGCCTCCCAGGCGAACAAGAAAATTCCATCTGTACTGCCTCAGAGCAGCACTAGGCTGATCATCTAGAGCCGAGGCCCTCCTGTTATCCTGAACAAGCCACCGGAGGAGAACAGCAAATCAAACCTCCCAATCCAAACTCTCTTCACCTCATGGCCTGGTTTTTGGATGGATATCAGATGTAGACTGTTCGTGTTCAGCAACCATTCAGTCTGTCCTCAATCAGAGGAGAAAAAGACTCCACCAGAAAATGCTGTTTAGCTAAATGCAGGCGTTTCTCAGGCTGGATGCAATGGAACCAGCTGTCCCTAGAATCAGCAGATATTCCTGCTGTCTCCTGTCCCTGAAGACTTCAGGGCTTTCTGTTAGTTTGCTGTGGATCCACCCAGCAGCAGTTGGTGCCTTCTATTTGGTAGTAGGCCACTCCATTTTTACATACCCAACAACAATCAGATTCCTGAAATGTCTCGTTTACCACCGGTGGTGAAACCAGCACCTCAATGGGATCTCAACCTTGTACTGTCAGTATTTACCAGACCACCCTTTGAACCACTGCTATGTTCAGTGTCCCACTTTTTTATCAAGGTCCCCTTCCTAGTTGCCATCACACCAGCCAGAAGTGTAAGTGAACTAAGTGCTCTCATGGTTGACTTGCCATGCGCCATACTGTAGAAGGTTTCCCTTCAACTTCGTCCAAAATTCATCCCCAAGGTAATTTTCAAGTTTCATATGAATCAGCCTATTCACTTGCCAGTAGTATCCTTTTCAAAATCTCATACTTTCAAAGAGGAGAGGAGACTTTACTCTCTCAATATCAGATGGGCTTTGTCTTTCTATCTGGAAAGAAAGAAACCAGTCAGGAAATCACCAAGATTATTTATTGCTATAGCAATAAATAATCATGAGGACAAGCATTAACTTCTCAGAGACTCTGTGTGGCTCTCTGGCTGCATCGTTCTTTATCAGTTGACACATATTCTTCTACCAGATGAAGTGGGAAACCATTCCATTAGAGCACAAACAACCTCAGTGGCATCTCTGAGAGAAGTACCTCTGCTGGACATTTGTAGGATGGCTATCTGGAGCTCCATCCAGATCTTCACAAAATATTACACAAAATATTGCAGAAGAGGAATAGTCCATTCCTCTTTTGCACATACATCTGTCGGGACAGTACTTTTACAGACATTTATGCCAGCTGTATCCTTGAACCCTCTCCTGTTTGAAGACTGCTTAACAATTACCCATGTGTGGAATACACATAGGGCCCTGCATTTGAAAAAGAAATGGAAGTTCTTTACCTGTAACTGGAGGTTCTTCAAGATGTGTAATCCCTATCTGTATTCTATTACTTGCCCTCGTTCCCCTCTGCTTCAATCTTATCTGGTTTGCGATGAGAAGGGGGAATGAAGAGTCATCGGTCTGCCTTGCCCCCTATATTATCAGTTCAGAACACAAGGAGAATAATTGCACAGGCACAAACCTACAGATGGGGCTTGCTAGTTTCAGGTGCATGATGCACAGATATATCTACTGTGGGATACAGATAGGGACCATGCATCTCAAAGAACCTTCAGTTAGAGGTAAGTAATCTCCATTTCACTTCCACACTTCAGCCTGTGACATGCTGTAGGTGATAAGATTTGTACCAAAGTTTGACACATCCCTTTTTATCACATGCTTAAAATCCATAAAAGCAATAAAATAAATTATTTCCTAAAGCTATTGACTCACCTGAGTCAATGTTCATCAGTAATGCAGTTGTGTTTTGTGATGATCAAGCAGTGTAACATACAAATGGTTATAGCAGGAAACTGTAGATATATTATAGTATAATAATAATGTATATTGTTGGACATTTTAAATAAAATGCAGAAAAGTTTGGTTTAAAAAGCAAAAAGAAATAGAGGAAGATAGAGACACAGGATATAAATTTAGATGAATCTAGCTATAAAAGACAAGGCGGGGGGTGGAATTAGAAGTCAGGGAAGAACGGGCAATAAAACCATAAGACAAATGAAAAATATAGTGTAGCTCAGTGGTTCACAAACTGTGGGTCAGGTCTCAAAGTGGGTCGCAGCCCCATTTTAATGGGGTCGCCTGGGCTGGCATTAGACTTGCTTTGGGACCTGAGACCAAAGCCTGAGCCCCACCAGGGGGCTAAAGCCCAAGCCCTGCCATCCAGGGCCGAAGCTGAAGGGCTTCGTGGGCTTGGTGGGCTCAGGCTTTGTTCCCCCGTCCTGGGGTCGTGTAGTAATTTTTGTCGTCAGAAGGGGGTCGAGGTGTAATGAAGTTTGAGAGCCCCTGGTGTAGCTTATTTAAAAGCGTGGCAGAAATGACACATAGTCATGTTCTGTTTTTTCCTTCTGTGGCTGTAGATTTTTCTTAGTACTGTGAAGAGTGCAGGGGTGGTTTTTTCCCTGCCAAAGTAGATAAGTGGCTCAGGGAAATGGGGGAAGCTTAATATGCAGAGTAGTCTGAGCCACTGCAACTGATGGTACATATGTGGAAAAAAGCCACTAAAGTGCAGTGTAAAGTCACACTGAGCACCAGCAAGTAGTGGTACAATATTCTTGTTAGGTGTCTGAACTCAACCTTGTTCATGAACAAAGAGTGATCTGAGTTTTAATTGTCTTGCCTGCTTGTAATCATGCAATGTTATCAAGCTGTATACGCGGGTTGTCAACAGTTACAAGAAGTGTAAACCAGGTTGCGTTTTATTATAAAATGTTTTTTATAGTTTAGTTTTCATAAAAATAAACTCATCCCCATCTTTTAAATGTTCTCAGCTTGATTGAGTTTTTTAACAAGATGAAGAAATGGGAAGACATGGCAAATCTACCCTTGCAATTCAGAGAACGTACTGAGAGACTGGAGAGAAACTTCACTGTTTCTGCTGTAATTTTTAAGAAGTATGCCCCCATTTTTCAGGACATTTTCACGTATCCTCAAGATGATCAACCTCGTCAACAAAGAGGAAGAAAACAGAGGTGTGTGTTTGTTACTTTTTCTAACAGATTTTGGAGCAATGCTCATTGATAATTTCTTGGTGCTTTAGTTTTATATTTTTTAATTCAGTTTATCTCCTGGTAATTCCTGCAGTTTCATTAATAGGTCATACTTCTTTTTTCTGGGCTTCTCTTTATGGTAGTAAATTTCTATTCCATTGCCATGTTGAAAGACTGAATAGATTTTATGTGCTGTACATGAATAGATTTTACGTGTTTGGTGTAACTCCTTTTTCTGATTCTGTACTTGTCAAAATTTCATCTGCCTGAGTTTATGTTGAGCATGGCTTCCCTTGATTTCCTTTGACTGGTTAACCAAGATGGAAACATAACCATTCATTGGTGCTTCCATCTGTGCAGCTGATGCATTCTTCATGTCTATTGTGCACAGCCTTTATTTTCCCTTTCTAACACTTAGTTAATCTTTTTCTCACTTCTTATATTAGTACAATATTTAAAACTGACCTTATTTAAACCTTACTCCTAAGACCATTTGGGACTGTCCAAATACTGGTTTTGAGTTATGGAAGATCAAAAAATTGAATGTGCTGTAACATAGAGTTAAAACTCTTGAAACAGAACCAGTTATTAAAATGAATTAGTTGATTATAACATGGAAGTAGAAAGTTATAGTAAATCCCATATATAATTCTGTAATAAGAGTAGTAAATCTTGCGAATTGTTAGCATGGATAGTACCAAGAGAAGATCTAATATGATTCTGGAGATTAAACTGGAAAAATCACACTTAGGAGCATCCACACAAAAAAAAATGGTTTGGAAATCTTTTAAGATGATTCCATGTATAGGCATATGGTGCCAACAGAATAAAAGCTGATTAAGACTTCTTGACAAATTACATTTGATTAGTCTAGCAGAATCTAAAAAAAGAACTTATTGGAGAGGGAAATAGAGGAAATGGGAAAAGGAGAATGTTGAGGTTAACTGGATTCCTTGTTGATTTATTTTAAAAAGTAAATAGAATTACTTATGGGAGCATCTAACTAATTTAGTCTTTCAAAATAGAAGTACTGTCCGAAATGGAGAGGCACTAATGAGGTCTCTTGAAGTCATACAAAGATCCCTTGTAGGTGAGGCTAATAGACCTGTTGTACAAATCAACTTAGGCAACTTTTAAAAAGTGGAAGGACAAGAAAACTTGGGAAACATGGACTTTATTACTTTTGTCTCAATTTCATAGCAAAATTCTATCCTGGGGACCAGGTGTGGCACAGGACATGTCAGTTGCGGTGGTTTATTTTGAGAGAAGCAAGGACTGGTGATGTGGAGTTTAAAATATCAGTCTTTATAAAGAAAAGGTAGTTCTGACCTAATGTGGAAGTACTAGCATCCTTTCAAATCATTCAGTAATTCAGATATTAGAATTTTAGGTACCATAGCTGTAACCAGTTTAAGGGAAAAATAATAGAAGACTGATTCCACCTGGATTGGTCAAGATTTATGCCAGATCAAACAGAACATATGAAGACTTTTCAATATAAAACCTGAACGGGGGAATTGGAGACACTAGAATAAAAGAACTTTCTGAGTAGAGATTTTGTTTCAATACCAAAGCATTTTTCATTTGGGATGAGTTGGCTGATTGGGTAAAATTGTATAACAATAGCACAAGGCATTAACCAATATGTAACCCTCAGCAGGGTTCAGACCCCTTCCTAGAAAAGGAGGGAGAGGTACCAAAAATAGTAAAATCACAATTGTCTTTTTCAAATAGCAGAGTTGGTCTTACATTTGGCATTGTTATGACTGATGACAGGAGAGGCCCTTTGAAAATATTTGGATTCTTTCAAACACTCGAGAGCTTTATAATGTCTGGAAACTCAGATCTCCAAAGACTACAGTTAGGATTATTTGAATATGGAAAGATTTATTAAATTTACCAATATCCCTCTTTTTAGAGGTCCGCTATTAGGGAGGCAAAATGATTTGGCCTAATGCAAAAATGGAGAAAAGGAATGCTTTTCTCTCCCACACTTTTTGCTTAGGATTTATAGCACAATTGCATTCTCAGCAGAAGATTCTTCGGTTGCAGGCACACAGTGGAATTGATCTCTCTCACGTGTGCGCTAGGGTTGCCAACTTTCTAATCGCGCACAACCAAACTCCCCTGTCTCGCAGGCTCCGGAAGGGAGTTTGCATGCAGGAGGGGCTCTGGGCTGGGGTAAGGGGTTGGGGTGTGGGGCCACGGCTCCCAAGAAGCAGCCGCCAGGTCTCTGCAGCCTCCTAGGTGCGTGCGTAGTCACTCAGTGAGGGTCCGCACACTGCCCTCACATGTGTATTCCACCCCCCCCCCAAAAAAAAAATTGTGTACAGAGTAACTTGTGTTTGTCCCATTAGGGAATGACTCTAATGACAAATATTTGCAAAATCCTGATTTAGGGCTGGTCTAGAGGAGAATATTAGTGCACAGTAAGCCAGGATGTGAATTGAAAGTATACTAGTTACTCCCCTTGTGGACACTCTTACTGTGTACTAAGCGTTCTCCCGCAAGCAGTTTAGTTTTGTACAGTTCCAAAGTGCATTAAACTGATGTGCACAAAGGCACTCTTAGTGCACAGTAAGAATGTCCAGAAATTAATGCATTCACTTTCTACCTTACTGTGCACTAATTTACCTATGTAGACAAGTCATTAGATTAATCTATAACAATAGCAGTTTAACATTTCCTAGTTCATCAAATGTATTGTTGAAAGGCTTGGAAAAATGTAACAGATATCTGTCAGCTAGAGAATTAAACCTGTTAGCCTGACTGATGCAGAGGTCTTAGAGAGGAGGTCTATAGGCAAAGTCTGGGTAATATCTTGATAAGAAGCCTAGCCCCTGTCTGTACTTGTTGGAAAGTGGGAGGGTGCTAGAACACTGTGTAGGGGGGGTAGACTGTCTCTTTTGGTCACCTGGCTGGTAGGTGTTAACTCACATTGAAGTATGAATTTATCAAAGTATCAATTTAGATTTTGTGTATGTATAGTTTTCAGAGCAGCAGCCGTGTCAGTCTGTATTCGCAAAAAGAAAAGGAGTACTTGTGGCGCCTTAGAGACTAACCAATTTATTTGAGTTACAGCTGAAGTGAGCTGTAGCTCACGAAAGCTCATGCTCAAATAAATTGGTTAGTCTCTAAGGTGCCACAAGTACTCCTTTTCTTTTTGTATGTATAGTGTTTTTGTATCTTGGAGGTGAATCCTTGCAGAGATGGAGTATTGGTGCGAGTGACTAATGTGATGTGTGGGTGTTGAGGAAAGGTAAAGAAGGTTCCCTTAACTTGCCATTTCCTTGTTATAAGGGTTTGCAGGGGTTGTATAAAAATGAAAAACATAACATTGGGAAACAGGTATTCACAAATAATAGAATACCATCTGGGTATAAAAGCAAAACAAAAAATGCTGATATGCCAGTGTTAAACAAAATAGCAGCAGCAGTACATAAACTGTTGGTTTACATGAAGGCCACATGGAAGAGCTATAGGGTAGATTTTGTCTAGTCACCAACTGAAGTAAGAGGCAAGGAACACTGAAAATACATTGCCTGATTTGTAGAACTGTGTAGAACAAATGCATGCCACAATTTTTGTGAGCACTCAATTCTAAAAATCTGGCTTTCACTAAATACACTTGATTAAATACCAGACACCTTGCATATTTCATTGTTTACAAGAATGTTCTGATGGACTTTACATACCCCACTGATTAAACACCTTGTTTGTAAGCCATCTGTACTCTGACTCTCAGAACACATTGCTAATTATTACTATCTTCAGTAATTTTGCAACACTTGTTATATGTATGAAGATAAGAATTTTTAAATCTACAGTAAAAAAAAAAATATTGATGCTGCTTAATTTACAGGTAACTTTTATTGAAACAGAATAAGCCTTTTTCTGTGCTACAGACTGAAACAAGCAAATACCAATACAAGCGAATCTGTCTTTTTTTTTTTAGTGAATAAATTATTTTCACTCACAATTTTTAATTGAGTACCCTTTTATAGTTTAATTCCTTGTGAATTTACACACAAGACATTTATACCTCACTAAGGATCAGATTTATGACACCATGAAGTCTGCAATATCAGTTCTTCACATGTGGTATTCTCACTTCTTCATTTGGTGGTGACAAAAACAATTTACAAGATAAGCACCCCCAGCCACAAAGTCAACCTGAAATTAAACTACAAGAACTTTGTTTTTAATAAATAAATAATATGTCACAGGTCTCAAACTTGAGTCTTCAGTATGATTTTTTTTGCTATGTAGATTGGTAGTGGGCAAATAATCCAACAGAAAACATATACAATAAAAATTCATTGTATACAAATACATCATATAAAACCAATGCAGACTAAAATCAATTACATTATTAAAAGTCTTTATTTAGGTTTGGTCAGTACAGGTAAGATAATATTGGAGTCACAGAGCAAGATGCATAAACTGTGTGAGATTAGTAATACCCAATGAAAGTGCTGTTCAGGAGAGCAAGCACTGTGGAATCTTATCTGTACAGTTGTGCCCATCCTTAGGATTATCTGGAGAAGTCTGCTGTTCAAGTCTTGGCCCTTTTCAAGTAAACTTTACTGATGTCTGAATATTGTAGTGGCTTTGTGATTAATGTGTGCAAACAGAGACAGGGGTTCAACTTACATTTTCACAGATGAAAGTCGAGTTCACTAACCCACTGTGCCACATAGACTAATATCCACAAATGTTTGAAGGCATTTTGCTGTCCTACGTACTTGTGCTTAATTTCCCATCAAGTAATGGGCCACTTCAAGGCATGCTGTTTTGTCAGTGTGAATGCGTTGAGTTTGTTGAATATTATATTCTTACGATATTTTTTTTCCAAAAGACGACAGCCTTGCACAGTCTCTGAAGTTTTCCAGTTTTGTTGGGTGCTGTTTGTTCATGCAAAAGGTAAGAGATGGACATTTGCTTTAAACTTTCTTTGTTAGTCTCCAGTATAGCTTATGTATGAATAAAAAGAAGTGATCCTCGTACATCAGATAAGCATCAAAAAGTTCAGCATATCTTAACCCATTGAATTTCCACAGAGATGCCATTCCACAACAGACCCCATGACCCTCTTTTTCCCTGCCTTTACTTCTCCAGTTCTACCTTTCCACGCATTTTTAAGATTAATGATGAGACCACTTAGTCTTGTAACTTTTGTGTTGGCTGCATTTTCAGCTTTCCCAGCAGTTTCTCTCTCTAAAAGGGGGAAGCCTCTTGAAACTTTTATGGATCCATATTCAGATGTTCATGATGTGGATTTTCATGTCCATTGGTGACTAAGATAAGACCAAACCTGGGGTTGTCTCCTTGCTGTACCCATTTCTCTCCTTTAGCAGTTGCCTTTTCCTAATCTGCTCCAATTCTGATTTATCAGGGAACTGAACTCCTCATTTAATAATTACCTTCACTGGGTACCTGCCATGTTGCAAGAAAATGAATTTTATAATCTAACCTACCCCACTGTGCCAGGGTTGCTGAGAACAAAAAACACATAGCCCACACACCTCTCTCCAGGGCAGTCTGGCAGTGAGAGGGGAAAAAATTCTTTCCTAGCACCAAAAAGGTAACTAGCTTAATGCCCACAAGTTCCCAAAACCTGGTTTTGCTCCCACACCTCCAATTTGGATTAGAATTTCTTCCCAGTGCAGAATAGTGCCCCGAGGCAGGGTGAAGGGCTTATAAAACCTTCCCTTGGGTGCAATGGAGAACAACAGGCTTATGCTGGTTACTCTCGTATCCAGCCAGTCTGCCACAAACCTCATTCCTCAAGTCCACCACTTCCTCAAGTCTGAGTTTCCAGAAAGATGGGAGGAAACAGGGAAAGGGGGGCAATCCTTAAAGAGACAGAGTTTTCTTTTTCTTCTGCTGGCCAGACAAAGCTTTGCCACCCTTGAAACTGCTGAGGAATGAGGGGAGTAGGTGTTTTGTCATTTGCTTCTGCTGGATTTATAATTAATATTTTTGACTAGCTGTGGATTTTTGAGGTGGTGCTTTCAGTGGTGAGCAACTTCTGATTCACAGCTTAACTTTTCTGCCTAGAATAGAAGAGATCAGTGTGGATAAAAATTGACTTTTAAAAAAAAAAATTAAAAATTGGATTGTTTTAGTTTAAATTAAAATAAATAATCCTTTTTAAAATGTAATTTGATATTATGACAACCTGTGTTAATGCCCATACTTACTATAGTCTGTTAATATTTAAATACAAAACATTAACATTTGAGGAGGGCTCACTCACGCAAGATGAGTAAAGGGAGCTGCTTTTAAAATATATGTAAAATCAGAGGGGTAATGTCTCTGAATTTGGGGTCAACCCAAGCTTCGTATTGCATTGTCGTATTGCATTAAATATATAGGTATATTTCATTCTTTACAATAGAAGAAATAGTTTACATTTTTCTGAATGTCAGTACTTTCCATTTCTGTTGTGCAGAAATGATTTTGCCTTCATTGTTTTTGGTTTCAGTTTAGCTAGTAAGTGCAGAGATGGACTAATTCATTCAAACTTGAGTAACTTTTCTTATGTATTCAACACAATTTAAGGTAGTTATGTGTAATGGCTTAAATAAATGTATAGATACAGTGTATGCTCTTGGTTAGCAAAAAGCACCAAATTTAGTATAAGGCTGTAGTCCGTTTCAAATCAGCATGTTTCATGGTTAAGCTAACATATGAGATTGTACCTTTTTAAATCAAGGTTTAGTTTAAGGTAACTTAGACAGCCCTGGGTGTGTAAATTACAGCTGCCTCCCCAGTCTTTGAAATCATAATAAAATTATTGATTTAAATCACTTTGATTTAAATTAATCTGGCCTGGCATAGGTGTCATATAACCTATAGCATCTTACAAAGAGAGGGAACATTTTATAATATTTGTAAGCCTAAAACACAGAATTAGTAGTGATATAAAAGTGGGGCAACAAAGATTATTAGATTAAATTGATCTTCAGGGTCATTAAAGGCATTTTTTTGCTTTGAAAGTTGCCTGTTTTGTTTTGAGGGTTGACCGTTATCCTTATCGTGGCAACCACACATTGATGACAAGTTGGGGCTTGTCTGTGCAACAAGCTTCCCAGGCTGAAGATCAGTGTGTGCAGCTTCCTTTTCCAGTGCAAAAAATACAGCAGATTTGCTTGTTTAAAGCTTTTTTTGTCTGGAGCAAAGTAGGTCAGTGACTGGTTTTATTTGCTTTGTAAGATTAGTACTAAATTAGTACTAAATGATTACTATCATTGTAATCTAGTATTATTGCTGTTTGTGTTGCTCTTTATCTTGCTTGTCAGAGAATCACTCTTTAAACTCTCTCTCTTGATTTCTTTTCATTTAAAATGGAAATAGAGCATTGAGCAGAATGTAACTTGTTTTTGCTATTTGAATTGGGAAGGGGAAAAATAGTAGATCATTCTTTGAAATGCTGTGGACTGGGGAAATATAGTTTGGAATAATCTTTTGGTGCCCTTAAAATGAGATTTATTCTTGTCTGTGATGCTGTCAATGATTATTGTTTTACTAAATTTAGGCTTTCATTTTACTGTTGTGACACAGCACCTACTTAATTAATAAAAAGTAAACACAGTATCATTTCTAGAGCTTGCCTTGTTCTAACGTTTGTTTAATAGCTTGCAAATAAATCTGTAAATAAAAAGTATAAAACTTAAAAGAACATTCAGGATACACAGAATTGGAAGAGTTTGATCTAATTTATTTTAATTAGCTTCATGATTTTTATATCAAAGGAAATATGTATTCTAATTTACATGTATTTGCCTTTATATATCTTTATCTTCCATAATAAAAACTGTAGATTGTGTAACTTTAAGCATCAGTGACTGGCAGGGAAGACAGTTAATGAATAGCTTGCAGGGGTTCCCAAACTTGGTTCCTGGTTTGTTCAGGGTAAGCCCCTGCGGGCTGCAAGACACTTTGTGTACCTAAGCATCCGCAGTTATGGGCGCTCGCAGCTCCCAGTGGCTGGGGTTTGCCATTCCCAGCCAATGGGAGCTGCGGGAAGCAGTGGCCTAGCCCGCACCAATAAAACTGATAAAATTCATAAAACAACTGAATGCCTTGTACACGAAGAGCTAACCATTTTAAACATCCACATTTGTAAATAGCTTCCTCCATAGAGAAATACTACTTTTAAAAGGAAACTAGAGATCTAGGATATCTATTGCCTTTCTTATTTGCCTTAGCAATAGAAAATAACCAGTCCTGAAAAAATTATCATTAAAGAAAATATTGCAGAACCCAAAATTGAAACTCCAGAACGAAAGTCATTTCCTATGCAGATGACACTGTAGTAACATACGTAAGCCTTTTCTTCAGTATCTGTTGCTCTGTGAATTAGCTCACTTTGGTCAGCTCTTGGATTATAAAGTACATTTTTTATTAGTTATTGTCAATACTGATGAACCAAGAAACATATAGAGAAGTTAAAAATGTCATGTCATTTCTGACGTACCTAAGCGTAGAGAATGTAAGTACCTATTTGTGTGCACATATAATTGATACAATAGATTCACTTTATAAGGCTAACCTGTCCTCGTCTTCTATAAAACTTCTCGAACAAAGCCAGAATGAAATAAAATGTCTAAGAAGGTTGACTGTATGTATATATATAAAATTACGCTCTCATAATGCTACTGGATTCTGGAGGGTCTTTATAAGCCCTCAAGTTTTTTTAAGATTTTACAGTTACTATAAGAAGAGGGGAAGATATTGTGCTTCTAAACTTGAAGCAGTATTATCAGGCAGGTAACATAAGGATTTTCAAGTTGGAAGAAAGGAAACTAGAATTCCCCCTGGATTCAGGCAAGGAGAATATTCAATTTAAATATTGTGCTTTTCCATAAACTGAGAGTAAGGGAATAACTTCCCTTAATTAGGACATGATGGAAAAGGTCTCTTTTTTTAAAATAAAAAAAAAAAGGGTGGTGACAGAATGTAACTAAGGTAACTCCATTCACTCTGATTACTAACTTACAGAGTGAAATTTTGTGCATTTTTAGAAGTGCAGCATGGTACTTGAACCCTGGCTGGGGGAGAGAATTAAAGGGGCTTTACACAACTTTTGCACCCTCCCAATCATGGGCTGTTCCAGGAGTTGGAGAGACCCCTGATATAACTTAGACAGCCCTGGGCATGTAAATTACTGCTGCCTCCCCAGTCTGCCCTATGGGCCTCAGGGCTGCCCAGAAACTATGCAACCTTGGCCACACTCCTTACAGGACAGGATTTCAGAAGGGGTCCTGGCTGTTTCCATCATATCTGCGTCAAGAGAATCCTCGACTGGCTGATTTGTGAGCTTTAAGGGCCCCTTTATGCCACTCTGGCCCTCTTATGCTATATGAAGGAGCCTGAATGATGAGGATCTCCACCACAAGAGCTTAAATAATTTGGAAAGCAATTAAAAGTGTAAAAGCATAAAATATTACAGTAACCTCTTGAGAATGGGGAATTTATTACCCTGAAGTATATAAGAAACACCAAGAGGCTGAAATTTATAGTTATATTTACAATTTTATTATACCACCTTAAATACTATAATTAAAAACCTTCCTGTTTTAGCCTATTTTATTTCTGCACACTCAGTGAAAAGAGTTAGAGGTAGAATATAAATTTTAAAAATTACATAATATTAACAAGATAGAAACTTCTCCTTCCACTTACAGCCTGATTTCAAAAGAAGAGGAAGAAAGGAATGAGAGAAGAATGAACCCCAGGAATAATGCCATTACCTGCAATTTGATGGAATTTTAATAAATATTGTTATGTATATTCTGTCATACTCCTGCAAGACGTGCTGGACTTAGAACATACTGTTTGGTGTTTCCCAAAATACAGAATTATTAATAAAAAATTGTCTCCAAAAATCATTGGAATGACAATTGGAGTATTAACTTTTTTGTAATTTTAGGAATAGATAATAGCAAAATAGTGAATGCAGAACCACACAAACCTTTACAAATGTTATTTCTATTAAGGAAACATACTATAAGAGCTTGGCAGTCAGAGCCTTCTTCCACTTATAGGCTCCAAGGCAGCAAAACACTTAGTCACATGCTTAACTTTAAGCACATGAGTAATTCCATTCCTGTTCAGCAAAGCACTTAAGCATGTGCATAAGACCCAGTATATTCAGTGAGACTCATTTGCTTTATTAAATTGGGGCCATAACAACTGCTTATGCAGTATACCATGTTCAGTGGAAATAGAGCGTTAGACTTACTCTTTTCCAAACAAAGTGAAGATCTTCCAGGCTGAATAATTGTAGTTCAGGTTGTCCATCTGTGCATTTTTGTCTCTCCTCTCCTCCAAGGAAAAGCTGGAAGGTGTGAAAAGAAAGGGGTACTCGAGTTTGTTTAATATTTTGAAGAGTACAGAACTTGTGAATGTCAAGTGTTACTGGAGTAGAGTAGCAAATTCTATAATTGATTGTTTCTTAATGTGTGATGGAAATGTATGTTATTTTAGAGGTTGTACTATGTAGTTCAAAGTTTTGTTTTAAATCTTGTATGACAAATGCAGAACTAGGGCATCATGACATTATAAAATAATACCATTAGAGAGAGATTCAACTAGAAGTAAAAATGATTCTGGAAACCAAGAGCATGAAATAATACTTAGGACCTTTCAATCAAGGATTTTGACTTTTTAAACTACTGTTATAGAGACACCATCAATTTTAAAAATCACACTTCTGATTATCTACTATTGATACTAATACTACTGTAACTGGAAGATTAGCAAATATTATTTCTGTTATTTTTTAGTTTACTTTGTGTTTGACAGCACTTTGTATATTTGTTTGACTGTTTCCATTTTTAGATACAAGTTGGGGGAGATATGTTTTATTGGACCACCTTGTCTCTAATACCCGGAGACTGACATGGCTACAACAATGTTTCCATTTACAGTTAGTTTCCTATGTTTGTGTGCATCTTTCACATAGCAAGAGAGGAGAGAGAAACATTACAATCATTTTCCTAGTATCTAATTAAAAAAAAATCAGAAAAAAGTTGCATTACTGCTGAAACTACTTTTAAATCGGTGTTTTAAATTGATTAGATCTCAAGTTGGCTGTGTTCCTATAAGCATCTCAAAACAATTCTGTGTGGGCAAGTACTTACTTCAGTTTTGCAGGAGGGGAAACAAACTTGGAGAGCCTTATCCATTGGCAGTCTATGACAGATCAAGCTGTATAACACAAGTCTTGACATCTAGTCCCATGCTTTAGCATAAGAACGTAAGAATGGCCGTACTGGATGAGACCAATTGTCCATCTATCCCTGTATGCGGTCTTCCTGAAGTGGCCAATGCCAGATGATTCAGAGGAAATTAATATAACAGCGCAATTATTAAGTGATCCATCCCGTTCTTCAATTAAAGCATCTGGTGGGGAGAGGCTTAGGGACACCTAGAGGATGAGATTGCATCACTGACCATCTTGGCTAATAGCCATTGAGGAACCTTTTCTCCATGAACTTAGCTATTTATTTTTTGAACCTAGTTATATTTTTGGCTTTAATAACATCCCCTGGCAACAAGTTCCACAGGTCACTGTGCATTGTTTGAAGAAGTACTGTCTTATGTTTGTTTTAACCCTGCTCCCTCTTAATTTTATTTCTTGCGTTATGTGAAAGGGTAAATAACACTTCCTTATTTCCTTTCTCCACACCATTTACAATACTATAGATCAGGCCCTACCAAATTGAAAATGAAAATCGTGTCACAGACCATGAAATTTGGTCTCCCCCCTCTCTGCCTTGCAGCAGAGTGGTAGGTTAGGGGCTTCTGCTCAGCGGGGAGGGAGGTTCAGCCCTGTGGAGCAAGCCTGCCAGGGCTTGTGGCTTCAGCAGGAATGGGGCTGAAGCTCCAACTTCTGGCAGATATGTCTCAGCTCTCGACTTCTGGAAATTGTTGTCTGTGGCTCAGATTGTCAGTAAATTTGGCCAGCCTGCTCTATAATTCGGGCCCTGTGAAATCTCCCCTGTGAAATCTGGTCTTTTGTGTGCTTTTTACCCTATACTATACAGATTTCACAGGGGAGAACAGTGTTTCTCAAAATGGGAGTCCTGACCCCAGAAGAGAGTTGCAGGGGGCTCACAAGATTATTTTAGGGGGGTTGCAGTATTGCCACCCTTACTTCTGCGCTGCCTTCAGAGCTGGGCGGCCAGCTCTGAAGGCAGTGCCCCACCAGCAGCAGCAGAGAAGTAAGGGTGGTAATACCATACCAGGCCAGCCTTACTTCTAAGCTGCTGCTGGCTGCAGCTCTGCCTTCAGAGCTGGGCTCCCAGCTAGTAGCCACCGCTCTTCAGCTTCCCAGCTCTGAAGGCAGCGCTGCCACCAGGAGCAGCTCAGAAGTAAGGATAGTAGTACCGCAACACCCCCTCACCCCCTAATAACCTTGCGATCCCCCCACAACTCCTTTTTGGGTCAGAACCCCTACAATTACAATACTGTGACATTTTAGATTTAAATAGCTGAAATCATGACATTTACAATTTTTTAAATCATATGACCGTGAAATTGACCAACATGGATGGAGAATTTGGTAGGGCCCTAATTATAGAGCAGGCTGGCCAAATTTACTGACCATCTGAGCCACAGACAACAATTTCCAGAAGTTTGAGAGCTGAGACATATCTCCCAGAAGTTGGAGCTTCAGCCCCATTCCTGCTGAAGCCACAAGCCCTGGCAGGCTTGCCCCACAGGGCTGAACCTCCCTCCCCACTGAGCAGAAGCCCCTAACCTACCACTCTGCTGCAAGGCAGAGGTCCTGAGCTCTTCCCTGCAGTCTGGTAGGGGGAGAATGTGGGAGGTCTCTCTGGGACACACTTAAACTGTAAAAGAGCTGCATGTGGCTCACAATCCATGGTTTCGCCAGCCCTGTTATAGACCTCTATCATATCCCCCGTTAGTCACTTCTTTTCCAAGATGAATAGTCCCAGTCTTTTTAATCTCTCCTTTCTATCTCCCTAATCATGTTTGTTGCCCTTCTCTGTGCCTTTTCCAATTCCAATGTATTTTTGAGAGGGGGCGACGAGAACTGCATGCAGTTTTTGAGATGTGGACGTACAATAACTTTATACAGTGGCATTATGATACTTATTATCTATCCCTTTCCTAATGGTCCCTAACATTTAGATTTTTTTGACTGCTGTGGCACATTGAGCAAATATTTTCAGAGAACTATCCATAATGATGCCAAGATCTCTTTCATGAGTGGTAACCGCTAATTTAGATCCCATCATATTGTATGTATAGTTTTCCAATGTGCATAATTTTTTATTTATCAACATTGAATCTTATCTGCCATTTTGTTGCTCAATTATCCAGCTTAGTAAGATCCCTTTGTAACTCTTCACAGTCTGCTTCGGACTTAACTATCTTGAGTAGTTTTGTATCACCTACAAACTTTGCCACCTCACTGCTTACCCTTTTTTCCAGATTATTTGTGAATATGTTGAATAGCTCTGCTGCCAGTACGGATCTCTGGGGGACCCCACTATTTACCTCTCTCCACTGTGAAAACTGACCATTTATTCCTACCCTATGTGCCCTGTCTTTGAACCAGTTACTGATCCATGAGAGGACCTTCCTTCTTATCCTGTGACTGCTTACTTTGCTTAAGAGCCTTTTGTGAGGGACCTTGGCAAAAGGATTTCTGAAAGTCCAAGTACACTATAGACACTGGATCACCCATGTCCATGTGTGTGTTGACACCCCTCCTCCCAAAGAACTCTAGTAGATACGGGGGAAATGAATCCCCTTTACAAAATCCATGTTGACTCTTCCCCCACCCCAACAAATCATGCTCATCTATGTGTCTGGTAATTCAGATGTCTAAGATTGATTGGAAGCAGAGCTGACTTTTCAGGGCATGAACTTGCACTCCTAACTACCAGCCACTCTCCCCATAACAGCAACCCTGATTCTTGCCTACCTCACATTTCTTCTTCCTAACTGTGCCCTAGCATTCAATCCCATCCTTCCTTAAATGTAGAGCTTCAGCAGTGATCCTAGATGCATCATATTCTTCATTTTCCCAGATGGTATATTGTAGCATCACATTCTTTTCCGTTCCTCCCCTGGGTGTGAAGATAGTTGTAGCAGATCCTATTTTCCCTTTCTTCGTCAGCCCACCTTGTTTTTCCCCCAGTCACACCAAATCAGTAGACCGGGGATCTCAAACTGTGGGTCGGGACTGTTTTAATGGGATCGCCAGGGCTTTCTTAGACTTGCTGGGGCCAAAGCCTGAGCCCTACCACCTGGGACCGAAGACCAAGCCCGGGGTGGCAGGGCTCAGATTACAGGCTCCCTTCCTGAGGCTGAAGTCTTTGGGCTTAGGCTTTGCTCCCTCCCACCAGGGGCCGTGGCACTCAGGCTTTGGGTCCCCCCGCCCAGGGTGGCGTGACTTGGGTGGGCTCAGGCTTCAGTCTCTGCTCCTGGGATCATGTCGTAATTTTTGTTGTCAAAAGGGAGTCATAGTGCAATGAAGTTTGAGAACCCCTGCACTAGACCATCCAAGTGAGGGTGGGAGAAGAGGGCAGGGGGAGCACATGCAGTGAGGGAACTTTTCTAAATTACTGTAGAAGAATGGAGTAATGCTCCCCAGAAGTACCTAGGGTTGTGAGGTACCTCACCACTACCTGCCCATAGCATAAAGCAGCCTTATCTGTGCCTGCTGTGGGTCAGCTCCTTGAAACCAACAGCCTCCATACTGACTTCCAAGTCTCCACAAACCTCGCTCCCTCTGTACAGGCTACAGCTAGGTAAACATGAACCCCCTAGTCCTCAGAGACTAACACATTTATTTGGGCATAAACTTTTGTGGGCTAAAGCCCACTTAATCAGATGCATATAGTGCATGCATCTGATGAAGTGGGCTTTAGCCCACGAAAGCTTATGCTCAGATAAATTTGTTAGTCTCTAAGGTGCCACAAGTACTCCTCGTTCTTTCTGCCGTTACAGACTAACACGGCTACCTCTCTGAAACCTGGTCCTCAAGAGTATTCCCTGTAGTGGCCACTGCTTAACCACTCTATGCTCTGAGAAATACCAAGTAAGCTGTCTCCAGAGCGACAGTATACATGCAGCTTTGCTTGTGCAACTCAAGACCATTCGAACATTACAGCGCTGAAATTTATTTATCGCAAAAACAATCAGAAGTTTATTAATAAAGATTAAGATTTAAGAGATACAGAGAGAAGATGAGTGAAAACAGAACTAGTTACACATATCAAACAGAACGTAAAATGCAATCCTACGTTTATTAATCGTTCTTTCCTATATTATAGATTTTCTTTCAAGGATTCATTCTTTGATAGAGCTGCTGGTTTTCAGTTAAAACCAGGATCCAAATTTTCATGAATATCCTACACCCTACAAGGGGTTTCCTCAGTAAATGGATACTAAAATGGCTTTTTTGCTTGTTCTTATATCCCCCAAAACTCCCTGTTTTGATCCTAGAGTCAGGATAATCCCCTGTTGTTTCAGGTACGCTGGCTCCAAGTTGTCTTCAGATTCTGTTCACTTTAAATACAAATGTGTAACTGCCATTACGTTTGGCTTGCACTGCTTACTGTATGTATGAACCTAGGCACACGTGAATGCACATTCTTTAGTCAGGCAAAACCAGTTTTTCACCTCTGCTGGGGAGTAACACCTTGATAAATACTATAGAACATATTTGAGGTATACAGACGTAACTTTTCAAATATAGTCAGTACCTACATTTCACAATATTAATGATCCTGACTTTCATTTAAGATATCACACAATATTCTTTATAGATAAAGACTATGACAGCAAAGTGTTCAGTGTAGTGAATTTGTCAGGCCTGATTGGAGTTTCTGTTATAGAAAAGTGAACCTGTTGCCAATTGGCGTGGAGGTGTTGTTAGTGTAATAGGTGGGGCAGACAGCAGATTTCAGGCTACCTATCAGAGTTTATGATGGTTCTGTACTCTGACAGACCCAGAGAGCTGGGAAACCTCAAGAACGTAAGGGAGTCAGCCAGAATCATAGTGCTCCAAACCTGAGGTTGGAAGGGTGTTTTACAGAGAGAAGTGGGAAAGCAACATAGTTGGCTCTTCTTTTCCCTACTGCCCTGCCTGCAACCCCTCTTCTGAAAATTTTGGAGGTCTTAAACTGCTTCTACCATCAAAAGTGCTGTTCTTCCTGAAAATGTGGTGATGAAATGATTATCTTTTAATAAACATGGAATCTAGTGTGGAGAAGAGAACTTAATGTAGAATTTCAATAGACTGCTAATGTAGTAGTGAGCTAATACAAGGAAATACGTCTTAAAAAAAGACTTTGAATTATATGTACACATCGATGTGTTCTAAATTAGCTTGTCATGATATGGATAACTCAGTGAAGACTTCTACTCAGTGCACAGCTCTTTTCTCTTCTATGTATGTTATACCACCACACACTGAAACATCTCAGAGCATAACAGCAATCAAAAAAGTAAATGCAATTAGTCTGTATTTAAGTTATAGAGAGCAATACTGAAAATATTATAATAGCATTATATAAGTTTCGTAGTATGTTCTCATTTGGAATACTGTGTTCAATTCTGGTCATCACACCTCAAAAAAGATTCTGCAGAAAAAGAGTATTGCAGAGAAGGCCAACAAATCTGATTGGAGTCATGGATAGGCTTCCATTTGATGAAATTGGAGGTTATTATTATTAGGACTCTTCAATAAATAAAGGGATAAATAAAAAACTACATAAATATATATAAAATAAGGAAAGCCTCTTCCCCACTGTGCATTGTCTGTCTCTTCTGATACATTCCCTGCGTTCCCATGCTGGGTAGAGAGGGGTTCTGGTGCAGGAGGTGGCAGAGCCAGGCAGTGGAGCTGGTATAGGCAGCAGTAAAGCCACATTTGTCAGCTTTGTACTAGCAGAGATTCCTCCTGCTTGGGCGAATTCACTAGGGATGTTCTCTGACCACTTTAAGTGCCTTCTGCTCTGCTTCACTGCCACAAAGTGAACTTGGCAGACTGGAACATCCAACCTGTTATGTCAACATTTTGTTAGTTTTGTTTTCAAAACAGAATGTAGTAATAACCAGTAAAGTTAACACACACACAAATGTTTATCTGTTTATCGTTCCCTTTTTCTATCAGATATTTATTACAGTCACCAAAGAGATAGATGTTGAGATATGATTCCGCATTATGATTATAGATCAGCTCTGAAGAGTGAATTTTTTTCAGAATCTTGAAAGCTTATATTATTGTAAATTAACCCTATGTATATTTCTAATCACATAGGAAATTTTCCCATGATCAGTGATGACTTAGTCAATTCCTACCACCTCTTGCTATGTGCTTTGGATCTAGTGTATGGAAATGCTCTACAGTGTCCTAATCGTAGGGAACTTCTGAATCCTACCTTTAAAGGTACGTAGAAAAAAATAGTTTCGTTTTCTTCAATCCAAGACCATGAAAACTGCTAAAATGAAATCCTTTTTTTGAGACTGTATGGGGCAGAGACTAAATAATAGAATATTGGCTTGATCCATGAAAAGGACTAAACATCTTGAAGCTATTAATTCTTTGTTCTAACAGGCTGTACTGTTTAACAGATTTGCATTATACAGTACACTCTGAAATAGACAACTGGAGTTCGTTAATGGTGCATAGAGAAGCCAGGAATATTATTTACAAAGAAAGCACCATTGTGGGAAGCTAGCAAATCAACCAGTGCTTTCTCGTTAAAGACGATAGACAGTGACAAAATGTAAATTGACATGATAAACACATACATATAATTCAATAGTGAAATGTTTCCATTGAGTCAGTAATATAATTTTTTTCTTCAGACTTTAACTATTGTTTTCAGTGCAGTGAGCTTTTAGCTTATTTGCCTCTAACATTTTCCTATATTTAGCTTAGTTTAATCATTGGTGATGATGAGAGCCTGTAAGCCTCTCTTTAGGATAGGGGGCGGCAAATTTTTTGGCCTGAGGGCCACATCGGGGTTGCAAAACTGTATGGAGGACCAGGTAGCGAAGGCTGTGCCTCCCCAAACAGCCTGGCCCCTGCCCCGTATCTGACCCCTTCCACTTCCTGTCCCCTGACCGGCTCCTCCCAAGACCCCCAAAACCCCAATCCCTATCCAACCCCCCCACTCCCTGTCCCCTGACTGCCCCGACACCTATCCAGACCCCTGTCCCCTGACCACCGCTCCCTAGACCCTCCGCCCCATCCAACCACCCCTACTCCCTGTCCCCTGACTGCCTCCGGGATCCCTGGCCGCCTTACCATGCCGCTCAGAGCAGTATGTCTGGCAGCTGCACCGCTCGGCCGGAGCCAGACATGCTGCCATGCTGCCCTGCAGGAGCTCACAGGCAGCGTAGTTGCAGGGGAGGAGGGGACTAGCCTCCCCAGCCGGGAGCTCAAGGACCAGGCAGGATGGTCCTGCAGGCCGGATGTGGTCCGCAGGCCGTAGTTTGCCCACATCTGTCTTAGGACCAATTTTTTTGGCTATATTTTATTAATTCTTAGAATTCATAAGTATTTGATCAATTTTCCATTAGAAACAAAATGGTTTTACATGTTTGTGATTATTTTTCTCTGTCACAGATTAAAAATGTTTGTAAGTAGTGTTTGATAATATTGTCAAATTAAGTTGACATTCTAAGATTCATCAGTGCTTTTCAAGATGGCTAATTATTTTAGTCTTGCAGTATGTATGTTCTTTATATAGATATATGTAGTTAGCAGGACAGGAATTTATAGAACTAAATATCACATTTTTCTCTTTAATTTGTAGGCCTTCCTGAAGACTTTCACAGTAAGGATTATAAACCATCTTCTGACCCTCCCTGCATCATTGAAAAGCTCTGCTCCTTACATGATGGTTTGGTTTTGGACGCCAAAGGCATAAAGGAACATTTTTGGAAGCCATATATTAGGAAACTTTTTGACAAGAAGGTTTGTCTAATAGACTTAAAAGATTTCTTGTAGAGGGGGAAGAAATCTGCTTAATGACTGGCTTTAAAATGGTACAGTATTGAAATATTCACCATCTGTACTAAATTTTCTTACAGATTTTAAGAGGCAAGGAAGAAAATCTGACAGGATTTTTAGATCCTGGGAGTTTTGGAGACAGCTTGTGAGTGTTTTGCATAAAAATTCCTTCCAAATTTCAAAACAAAAGCAGTTGTATTGACATTATATGTTTTTATGTTTTGCACCTGTGAGTGGTAGTAAAATATTAACTAGTTGATTAATGTAATTGCTTGGAGTCCTGAATTAAATGTATTTTCAGGTTCTTGTTTTGAGGTATCTCAGTTTGAGACATATTTCAGGGCTCATACTTCTTGAAGAAGAAATTATTTGCTGTGTTCCATTATTTTAGTATCCCTTCTGGTTTTTTAGAGATCAGAGTACCAGAAAGAGAGAGAGATTTATTTTATTTGTGTTGCCTAATAGAGAGAGGTGTGGAACCACAGACAGTTATTTTCATATTGAGAACATGAATTAGGATATATGGAAGGAGGATTTCTTGATGAAAAACCAACCTTTTTCAGAAAGATTCCTTTTTTTCCTTATTTGTCTGAAAATGTTTGGGAATGGAGGAAATTATTTAAAACAAACTGGTCTCAGACATAACATTTGTTCTAATGAACTTGCTGAATGGAAGTCTTTAAAATAAAATCTATTCATATGATTTGCGAGCTAGATAGTATTCAAACTGTGAAATGCATTTGACAGTAAAAGTACTGTATATTGAAAAGCCTTGGCATGAATTTTGTTCCCCTCAGATCTTCAGAAATGATTACAGATATCTGTGTTACTTCTCTTTTCCATTCAATGTTTGGCATGTGGCCATGCCTCCTGGTAGTTGTCTCAGACCCATGAGAAGGTTGTATTAGATCAAAAATTCTGCCTTAGTGCTGCCCCCATTCTCGCCATCTGAAGAGCCCATGTTTGTCCTGTAATCCCTTCTTGGGTTAATTGGGAAGTGGTTCTAGGTCCAGAGGTACACAGGACACTGATAGGCCATTTTGAAGAATGGCAGGTGAGCATGAGCATGTTATTTCCAATTATGAAGAGTTGTTTTCTAAAATTTAGGCACATGATTTCAAAATCATTTGTGAGTAAAGGTTCACAGCATTATGTAAGGGAGAAGAGGAATATAAAGGAGGTCTCTCGTGAACAGTATCGAGGATCAGAGTTATTTAATTTTAGTATGTGTTTGAGAGAAAAGAGGTATCTAAGTTAGAAATTTTATACTCTTCCTTTAAGGAAAGAAAATGTGTACATCATGTATGAATTACTAACAAATGTTTGTTACTTATCAAATGTGTATTTTCCACATACTTGGAGACATACAGTAAAAATCTTTTAAAATCCCCTTTACAGAGCAAAACCATCCCTTGATTCCTCCACCGAAGAAAAAATTAGTTAACTTTTTTTTTAAATATCTTGATATAGGAATATAAGGAGTTTTTTAAAAGGTGGAACTTGAGACATTCACAAGGGTCTAAGTAATCAGATCACCTAGGTGCTTTTGAAAATTTCACTCAGAAGAAAAGCAGTTTTTACACCAGAATATTGTGATCCTAATGGCCGTGTCTTCCCTACAAAAAAAAGTCTGTTCTTAACTTGAGTTAGCTAATGTGAGGTAAAATCCTAGTGAAGACAAGGAATTTTGTAAGATTGTGTTAAAGGCTAGGCTCCCCCATGGTCTTTAACTGAACCAGCTATCTTGTGTGAAAATTACAAATTTCCCTGTCTTCACTAAGATTTTACCTCACATTAGCTAACTTGAGTTAAGAACACACTTTTGTAGGGAAGACAAAGCCAATGAAAGAATGCTCCTATGGTTCTGTTCTCTTGGTGTAGTAAAAGCCTTTCCCCTTTTTCATGAAACAGTCAAAGGTTTTCTTCAATGTGAAGGGGGCAAGAGGGAGTGTGTGTATTTGAACACACTTTAGAAAGGCAGGAATTTATGGAAATAGAGCCTGTCTTGCAGCACACATCCCTGTGTGAGGTAACATCCCCTTTTCAAAAAAAGAAAAGGAGTACTTGTGGCACCTTAGAGACTAACCAATTTATTTGAGCATGAGCTTTCGTAAGCTACAGCTCACTTCATCGGATGCATACCGTGGAAACTGCAGCAGACTTTATATACACACAGAGAATATGAAACAATACCTCCTCCCACCCCACTGTCCTGCTGGTAATAGCTTATCTAAAGTGATCATCAAGTTGGGCCATTTCCAGCACAAATCCAGGTTTTCTCGCCCTCCACCCCCCCACACAAATTCACTCTCCTGCTGGTGATAGCCCATCCAAAGCGACAACTCTCCACACAATGTGCATGACAATCAAGTTGGGCCATTTCCTGCACAAATCCAGGTTCTCTCACCCCCCCCACCCCCCTCCCAAAAACCACACACAAACTCACTATCCCACTGGCAATAGCTCACCAAAAGTGACCACTCTCCCCACAATGCGCATGATAATCAAGGTGGGCCACCCCAGCACAAATCCAGGCCTTCTCGGTGTGGGGGGGGGGGGAGAAGGCCTCATCTTCTCACCCCCCCCCACACTCATCTTCTCACTCATCTTCTCGGTGTGGGGGGGGTGAGAAGGCCTGGATTTGTGCTGGGGGTGGCCCACCTTGATTATCATGCGCATTGTGGGGAGAGTGGTCACTTTTGATGAGCTATTGCCAGCGGGATAGTGAGTTTGTGTGTGTGGTTTTTGGGAGGGGGGTGGGGGGGGGTGAGAGAACCTGGATTTGTGCAGGAAATGGCCCAACTTGATTGTCATGCACATTGTGTGGAGAGTTGTCGCTTTGGATGGGCTATCACCAGCAGGAGAGTGAATTTGTGTGGGGGGGTGGAGGGCGAGAAAACCTGGATTTGTGCTGGAAATGGCCCAACTTGATGATCACTTTAGATAAGCTATTACCAGCAGGACAGTGGGGTGGGAGGAGGTATTGTTTCATATTCTCTGTGTGTATATAAAGTCTGCTGCAGTTTCCACGGTATGCATCCGATGAAGTGAGCTGTAGCTCACGAAAGCTCATGCTCAAATAAATTGGTTAGTCTCTAAGGTGCCACAAGTACTCCTTTTCTTTTTGCGAATACAGACTAACACGGCTGTTACTCTGATCCCCTTTTCAGACAGTGGGAGACCTAGACACACATGCATTTCTCTGAAGTGAAAACATACGTACACACAGAGCCAGATCGTCTGCATTTGGCCTAATTGTGGAGGGAAAGAAGAAGGGTTCAGGACAAGAGTGTTTTCTCCCCTCCTTTAGGCATGGATTATGTCCCAGTGCAATTTAGAGCAATGAGCCCCCACGGACTGCAAAGGCAGTTGGGGATCATTGGAATGCAGCAGCACTCTAGCCATGCCTCTGTATCATTCACCAGAGGTCACAAGGTGAGGTGACATACGTCTAGGTATGCGAGCTCTTCAGCACCCAAAGATTTTCCTTACACTAGAGGAAACCTCAGCTAGCCTGTTACATACAGTTTGTAAGTAGCTCCAACATTATGTTTTTCCTTCTCAGTGTACTGGCAGTGAGCGGTTTTACTCCTTTTGTTTTCTCATGAGGGACAGCTGATTACTAATTTAATATACTCTGATCCTAAAAACTATTCACTTACAGACTGTTTTATATTGCCCACTTCTAATTTATTTTTAATTCTTATTTGCCTTATATGCTTCTGCTAATTCATACTCAAATAATTTTAGAATAATATGTACCTAAAATTTTAGTTAACAATCTTTTTTATAATTGGGGGAAAAACATGCTTAAACTTACATAACATCCTTTAGGACTTTTGAAAATGATTTTTTGGTGACACGTGCCTTCAAACCCAGAATCACTTTCTGATTGATTCTAGGAGGCGCTCTCAGTTAGGAGGAACTTCCAGACAAATACAGATTTCTCACTGGTATGGAAAGCTAGAGGAGCTAAGGCAAATCTAATACTGCTTTCTGTTAGCTCTGTGGCTGTTACTAAGTGGCATAGCCACTTGTCAAATTGAAAAGGAAAGACAGATATATATTCTTGCTGTTATCTTACTTGTTATATTATGGACCATGACATAAATCCCAAATATTAAATTAGGATTAAAAATATCTTCAGTAAATTTCCAACAGGCAAAAGTACCAGATAAATGTACAGATGCTTCCTGACTTACACAATCATTCCGTTCTGGAACGCCTTGCATAACTTGAATTTTGCGTAAGTCAGAAACGTATATCCGACAATTACGCAAAAAAAAAAAAATTTTAAAAAAAATCCTCCTCTTTCTAGCTTACAGAATTTTTCTGTAAATGCAGATTTGCATAAGTTGGGTTTTGCGTAACCCGGGGAGCGTCTGTATACAATAAGTAGATAAAGCAGCAACCCATCAGTTGTTGCAGATGTTTATACAGGTTTTGCTTTGAGTATCTGAGGCTTTTTTTTTCCTGCTACAGCAAAGCCATCAACAAAGCCTATGAAGAGTATGTTTTGTCAGTTGGAAATCTGGACGAGCGGATATTTCTGGGGGAGGATGCAGATGAGGAAATTGGAACTCTGAGAAGGTGCCTAAACACAGCTTCAGGAATGGAAACAGCTGAAAGAGTGCAAATGAAGTATAATCTGCAGCAGCATTTTGACAGAGTGAGTATGACGTAGTCTGTGTTACATGGCTGTTTTTATGTTTCTTCTAGTCAGTGGATGATTTGAGTAAGGCTGTGTCAAAGAAAGATGCAGCTGCTTAATTACGACTACTTTTTGTTCTGCTCTGTTTGATTTGCCTATGGCAGACAGCACGGTTATTACAATAACTGATTATAGATTAATATTTTAATTTTGTTCAGAGTATGCATTTTAGATTTACCTTTTTTATTTATTTATTTAGCAGGCAGTGTTTTTAGGGCTGCCAACTATATCAGCATTTATACTGACAACATTCTTTTTACTCACACTGCCAGTTCTTCTTTGACTGACACTATAAGGATGTTGAGACTTTTCAAAAGCTTGTTACTCATAAATCTTTGTGTAAAACAATCTTCATTTACCTTACTTGGCTTGTTGATGATGACAGAAATGCAAAAGGAGTGTGCGCTTTACAGTGAGATAACATTCTGAACTGATTCAGTCCTGGAAAGAAAATTAGGAGGTATATCTTATCTTATTCAAAAAAAGTATTATATGCTCATCCAAAAAGCATGCCAGTACTAATTAATTTACATGAGCGACTGCTCTCATGTTGTTGAGGTGAAATGCTCATGAGAGTTGGCTAGTGACTATAGAAGAGACTGTTTTAGAGTTCAAGTCTGATTTAAAGAGCTGAAAGAAAACCTTGTTTCAGTAGTGAAGACAACTGATAGGAAAATGTCTGTGATTTTAGGCCTAGGTGGTTTTTTTTATTTGTTTGTTTGGTTGGTTGTTTTTACAATCTATCTGCTCCTCTGTAGTTGAGCTCTTTACTTGTTAGACCTCAACTATGTTTGTTTGTTTTTTCAGTTGGGTGTCTACTGAGCAGGACTGAACGAACAGTATATGATTCCTTTCAAACTTTGTGTATTTGCCAAAGTGACCCCCGATCATTAGACTGGACATCCAGTGTCAGTTCCTGCCTCAGTCTGCACCTACCTGTCACACAGCTTTCTTATTTCCAGTGGAATAAGAGAGATGAGCAATGCAGACAGAAGGCTTGGGCCCTGATTCTGTACCCCACACCATTGATGTTGGTGTGCATCTTCCCAACAGAGATAGGTGTAGGCCTTTTAATTCTCATCTCAGTAGCTGTATATAGATGAATATTGTCTTCTACTTGACATCTGCTGCATGGGGCATATATGAGCATCATAGCTGACTTCACAGAATATGCAGTACTATTTGACAGTGTGCAATCCTCAGACAGGTTTGAGAGAGTCTTTGAGGGGGGAACTGGAAAGCCTCTTTTACATGGTTTTGTCAGAATTATTATTTCAAAAGGGATATAAACCTACCCTGGCCTCTCCAGAAGGCACTGTTAGCTTGGGACCCAAAAAAATAAAGGACACTTCCACTGTGCATGGATAGGTTACTGGCCCACTTTCTAATGTTATATATATTTCCCTTCTCTCTTGTAGGCAGTGGAAAAGGACATACACTGAGATTTTCAAAGTGAAACTAATGGGAGATGCATCTAAATTCCCTTAGATGGCTTTGAAAATCTCAACTACAGTATATTCACGGTGGTTGTTTAGATATTGGAACATGTGCATGTATTACACATGGATGAGGCAAACTCATTGTTAAATTGTCAGTTTAAAAAAACCTCAGTCTTTGTGGCTCTGACATTACATCCACATGTAACAAACTTCAGTCAGTCACTGTTTTTATACCTTGTTCTGCTGTGAGTTTAGAACATGTTCGACTTCCAATTAAATAACACCTTTTTTAAATGTTATACCAATTTATAAACCTGCTGTTTCTGCTTTTAGTAGTATGTAGCCACATCTGTGCTGTGTTAAACTTTGTTTCTTCTTTGAGTTCTTGTTCATGTCAATTCCGTTCTAGGTGTGTGCGCGCCCACGTGCACAGTCATTGGAGATTTTTGCCTGAGCGGTATCCACAGGGTTGGCTGTGGCGCCCCTTGAATGCCACGCTAATGCACTGGTATATTAGGCTCTGCTGGCCCTGCGCCTTCTCAGTTCCTTCTTACTGCCCATGACGCTTGGTTGGAGTGCCTCGCCTTGCATTGCAAGAGTGTTACCAGTTCTTTGCATATAGTTTGTAGGAAGTCAGTTAGCCATTATGGTAAGTGTTAGATTAGTTTGGTGGGATTTTGCCCTGGAGCGGGGCATGCCCTGTTCCCCCCGGCTTCAAACCATGCTTGTCATGCAACAAGCCAATGCCTATTAGTGATCCCTGCGACAGCTGTTTGACGTGCTTGGGGGAGTCCCATAGAAAGGACAGGTGCAGAATCTGTAAAAACTTTTGCCCAAAAAGAGCAGGATATCCACTTGAGGGCCCTCCTCATAGAGGTGCCGAAGAAGCAGCAAAAGAAGAAGAGCCCACTCAGTGCCCATACTGGAGCCTGTAATGCTGGTCCAGCATTCCTCCCTGGCCACCTCGGACAAAACTGTCTCCAGCACCAGAGTCGGAACACAGTACCAAATCCAACGTGGGTCAGCGCAGCAGGCCCCAACACCTGAGGAGCCGTACCCAGAGAGGGAAGGTGAACCCATTGTCATCTTTGGACGAAGCAGTGGCGGGTCCCTCCCAAACAGGTAGTCCCACTGATGACTTCAAGGAGCACCAGGCCCTTCTTAAAAGGGTGGCTACCAATTTGAACTTGAAAATTGAGTTCACGGAGGAGTCTGACAACCTCTTAATGTTGTATCCTCCTCCATCCCGGCCCGGGGCCACGCTGCCCGTCCACCCAGGGATCCTTAAGATTGCCAAAAACTGTGGCAGACCCCCTCTTCCATTCCACCTACTTCGATGAAGGTGGAAAAGAAGTACTACATCCCTGCAAAAGGGTTCAAATATTTGTACACACATCTTCCAGTGGCATCAGTGGTAGCGTCTGCTGCTAATGAAAGAGACAGGCAAGGCCAAGTCAGTGAGACGCCCGAAAACAGGAGACTAGACTTGTTTGACAGGAAAATGTATTCAATGGCCAGCCTGCGATTTCAGGTGTCTAACCACCAGGCCCTGTTAAGCAGATACAATTTTAATCTGTGGGACTCACTTAGCAAATTCGAGAAGGCCCTCCACCAGGACCAAGGCCAGGAGTTTGCAGCTTTAGTGGAAGAAGGCACAGCAGTGGGTGAGAGGGGCCCTCCAGAAGGCCTTGGGATGCTACAGGCTTGGCGGCCAGGGTGGTCGCCTCTACAGTGATCATGAGGCACAGATCCTGGCTGCAGTCCTCTGGGTAATCCTAGGAAATGCAGGCCACTGTTCAGGACCTCCCATTTGAGGCGGCAGGACTCTTCTCCAAGCTCATGGACTCAAGGCTTGATGGCCTTAAAGATTCCCGTGCTGCCCTCCGCTCTTGGGCCTTCATACCCCTTAGCAGGCCAGAAAGCTGTTCCACCCTCCGCCTCCCCAGTCTAGGTCCTGGCGGACTCCCCAGCTGAGCACCTACAGGAGTAAGGATAAAGACAAGGAATCTAAGCAGCAACTCTTGCCGTCTTCCCGTTTGTCTGCTCAGCCTAGCACTTCCAGGAACCAAGGAGGCCAGAAGCAGGCAGGTTGAGGGTGTGCTCAAGGATGGTGCCCCAGTCACATCCCAAGATCCATCCTCCTACTCTTTCCTCAACCGCCTGCACCCCTTCCGGTCAGCCTGGTCATGGCTGACCTCAAACTGTTGGGTTCTCAAGGTAATATCTTCCCCATCCCTCTTTTTCAAGAGGTGAAGAATCTCCTGCACCTGGGGGCGGAGGAGGAGGTCCCTCAGGATATGAAAAGAGAAAGGTTCTACTCCCGCTACTTCCTAATCCTGAAAGCAAAAGGGGGCCTCAGACCCATTTTGGACCTGCATCGCCTCAACAACTCTCTCAAGAAGTTGAAGATTTGCATGGTCTTCCTGGCTTCCATCATTCCCTCCCTTGATCTGGGAGACTGGTATGCCATCCTCGACTTGAAGGACACGTATTTCCATTTTCCCAGGGCATAGGCACTTCCTCTGTTCTGTGCTGGGCCAGTGCTATTTCCAATTCATGGCACTGCCTTTTGGTCTCTTGTCAGCCCGAAGAGTATTCACAATGTGCATCGCGCCAGTGACTGCTTACCTGAGGCACTGGGGTGTTCAAATTTACCTGTACCTCAACAATTGGCTAATAAAGGGATCAGGTACAGTGGCACCTCGATCTGGTTTGCTCCGCCTGTCGCGAATAAATGAGAAAATGTCAACCTTAATTCCAGTGCAATGCATAGAGTTCATTGGAGCAGTCCTCAGCTCTACTCAGGCTAGAGCTTTCCTCTCCAAAGCCTGGTTCCAAGCCATGGCAGGCCTGATTTTGTGCATGCAAGCCCACCCTCTCACCACCACTCACACGTGCCTGCGATTGTTAGACCACATGGTGGCCTGCACTTACATGGTCCGGCATGCGCTGCTCTGCCGCAGGCCCTTGCAGGCATCACTGGCATCTGTCTATGTCCCCAACAGACACAGCATGGACTGTGTAGTCAGGGTCCAAGACCACGTACTGTTGTCACTCACCTGGTGGCAGAATCCTGTATCAGTGTTGGAGGAAGTTCCCTTCACGGCTCTTTCCCCATTGGTGACCCTCATCTCTAATGCCTCGGACCTGAGATGGGGAGCCGACCTGGGCAATCACAGCATGCAAGGTGGTTGGTCGAATCATGATCACTCCCTGCACATTAATGTCAGGGAGCTCAGAGCGGTTCACCTGGCCTGCCAAGCCTTCCAACCTCACATAAGAAACAGGATAGTCCAGGTCCTGATGGACAATACAGCAGCTATGTTCTATATCAACAAGCAAGACAGAGCCAGAACGTCTGCCCTTTGCCAAGAAGCCCTCAGGCTCTGGGACTTCTATGTACAACATGACATCCATCTTGTAGCCACACACCTCCCCAGGGCCAGGAATGCTTTGGCAGGACCATCTCGTCTTGCCACAAGTGGTCCCTCTATCTGGAAGTGATCAGCATCATTTTCAAGAGGTGGGGGACTCCCCGGGTGGACCTGTTCACATCTAGGCAGAACAGGAAATGCCATGTTTTCTGCTCTATTCAGAGGATTGACAGAGGCTCTCTGTCAGATGCTTTTCTGCTCTCGTGGTCGTGGGCTCTGTTATATGCCTTCCCCCCAGTGCCGTTAATTCACAGAGTCCTCATCTAGATCAAGTAGGACAGGGTGAAGGTGATCCTCGTAGCTCTCGGTTGGCTGGTTTGGCACCAGGACTGATACAGCATACTGCTGGACCTCTTGGTAGCTGCTCCATTAAGGCTACCACTCAGGCTGGATCTGCTGTCCCAAAACCACAGCAGTCTTCTGCATCCAAACCTGGCAGTGCTGCACCTGAAGGCTTGGATGCTGCATGGTTAAATGCAGAAGAGCAGGAGTGCTCAGCCAGTGTCCAACAGGTCCTGGTGGACAGCAGAAAGCCCTTCACCAGAGCGACCTACCTGGCCAAATAGCAGAGGTTCACTTGTTGGACCGCAGATAAAAGTATTCAGTCTGAGTGGGCCTCACTGCAGCTCCTTTCATCTATCGAGGTCCACTTGGCCGCTTTCTCAGCCATCCATCCGCTGCTTGAGGGTGGGTTGGTTTTCGCCCAGGACATGACTGCCAGGTTCCTCAAGTGCCTCTACCCTCACGTCAGGGACTCGGTCCCTCAGTATGGGTAGAGGCACTTGTGCAGACATGGGACCCCGCTTTGAGCCTCTGGCTTCCTGCTTGCTCCTTCTTATTTCCTGGAAGATTGTGTTCTTGGTTGCAATAACATCTGCCCTCAGGATCTCTGAGATTAGGGTGCCTACCTTGGAACCTCCCTGTATAGTCTTTTACAAAGACAAGGTCCAACTGCGGCACACCCAGCTTTCCTGCCTAAGGTGGTCTCACAGTTTCATAGGGGCCAGGACATTTACTTACCTGTCCTTTTTCCAAAGCCGCATAAGTTGGAGGGGGAGTGTAGGTTGCATTCCCTAGATGTCAGGAGGGCGTTGGCCTTCTACATTGAAAGGGCCAAACCATTCCGCAAGTCAATGCAGTTGTTCATTGCAATGACTGACAGGATGAAAGGTCACCCAATGTCTGCTCAAGAATTTCTTCTTGGATCTCTGCCTGCATTCGTTGCTGCTACATTCAGGCAATGGTGCCCCCTCCAGCAATCGTAACAGTCCATTCAACCAGGACACAGGCCTCTTTGGCAGCTTTCCTAGCCCAAGTGTCTATCCAGGACATCTGTAGGGCGGCCACCTGGTCATCTGTCCACACATTTACATCCAATTTATGTGCCTACCCAGGAAGCCCAGGACGATGCTGTCTTCAGTAGAGCAGTGCTGCAAGCCACAAGACGGTGAACTCCAAGCCCACTTCCCAGGATACTGCTTGAGAGTTGCACAGAATGGAATCGACATGAGCAAGCATTTGAAGAAGAAAAAATGGTTACCTACCTTTTCGTAACTGTTGTTGTTGTTCAAGATGTGTTTCTCATGTCCATTCCATTACCTGCCCCTCTGTCGGAGTTGCCTGAAAGAAGGAACAGAGAGGGCATAGGGCCGGCGATGCCTAATATACCAGTGCATGAATGCGAGACTCAAGGGGGTGACACAGCCAACCGTATGGATACGGCTAAGGCAAAAATCTCCAGTGACTGCACGTGGGCGCACACACACCTGGAATGGAATGGACAAGAGCAACACATCTTGAACAACAACAGTTCCGAAAAGGTAAGTAACTGTTTTTTGGTGCTTTTTGGTGACCACAAAAAAAAACACCATACTGTTCATGTTTCTGTCATTTTGCCAAGGGAGGTTGGGAGATATAGAACAGAGACTTAGAAGGAAGGAAAAAAGAAAAGGAGTACTTATGGCACCTTAGAGACTAACCAGTTTATTTGAGCATAAGCTTTCGTGAGCTACAGCTCAATTCATCGGATGCGTACTGTGGAAAATACAGAAGATGTTTTTATACACACAGACCATGAAAAAATGGGTGTTTATTGATAATGGGTGTTTATCCCATTTTTTCATGGTCTGTGTGTATAAAAACATCTTCTGTATTTTCCACAGTATGCATCCTATGAATTGAGCTGTAGCTCACGAAAGCTTATGCTCAAATAAATTGGTTAGTCTCTAAGGTGCCATAAGTACTCCTTTTCTTTTTGCGAATACAGACTAACACGGCTGTTACTCTGAAACCTTAGAAGGAAGGAGGCAGCAGAGATAGCAGGGGAGGCGGTGACATTGAGAGGTGGCTTATTTTCATTTTATTTGATTTTTTTTTAAAAATCTATAATAAAGCTGAGAACCAAGTTCGGTCACTCTTTGGGGCTGGGACTGTCTTTTTGTTCTGTATTTGTACAGTGCCAGTACAGTGGGGAGATGGTCTATAATTAGGGCTCCTAAGAGCTATAATAATAAAAATATCCCCTTCAGATTTACCAAAGACAAAATATGGTTAGGATGTTCCTGGGTAGAAAATCCATGGAAAGGGCTTTAGAGCCTAAATGTGTTCATATATTTTGTTTCAGTTCACACTTTACTTCTTGTGATGGCCAGCCAGCCTGACCTAAAATGCTAGTGAGAGTGTAGGCAAAAATGTATTGGGTATATTAAACAGCGCATGTTCAAAGTACAAGAAGAAATATATCTGACCACCCTGCATCAAGTGGAAAAGTACACATGGATGGAGAGAGATTTGTTTAACAAATTCTGCCCATACGACAGCATGTGACATTAGCTGTCAGCAGGCCATTGTGGTACACTCAGAAATAAATTTGATGTCTGAAATGTGTTTGGATTCTTGTTGACTCAAGGCCAGTAGAAGAAACCATATTTCTTATCCGCCTTGATCACTTTGAAAGCAACCTTTGGGATCTTTTGTTTGAAGTAAAAGGCCTTAACTAGGAGAAGTACCTTGGAAATTGTTACTTGGAGGTGAATTTAATTCATGATGAAGTATGCAGTGTAAGAGAGAACTTTTCTGACATGTGAAATGTTTGTTTTCTCTTCTCCTATCATGCTGTTCTCTAGCATTTCTTGGGTATCTCGTGCAATTTTATAACAAACTGATATGCAATCTTGCAATTTTTGTCTTTTAGTCTAAATCACTTAGAATTACCACACCTCTTACTGGCCGCAAGTATATTAAAGAGAGCAACCCCAATGTGACCCCTGTTTCCATAGCAACATACAACTTGAGCCGTCTTCATACAATGCTGACAGGACTGAAAAATGCCCCCAGTGAAAATCTGGAGCAAATACTCAGGTTAGTGTGATCACATGATTTTTTTGGCCAACTAATACCCGTTTAAAAATAGATAAATGTTTTGTATTACACCTGTTGTTGGTAAATTATATTTGCTGTGTTGGTCCTAGGACAGGGGTGAGTAAACTTTTTGGGCCAAGGGCCACATCTGGGTGGGGAAATTGTATGCAGGGCAGGGGGTTGGGGTGCGGGAGGGAGTGTGTGTGCAGGAACAGGCTCAGGGCAAGGGATTGGGGAAGAAGAGAGGTGGGGGGTTTATGAGGGGGCTCGGCTGCAGGAGGGGTACGGACTGTGGGAGGGAGCTCAGGGCAGGGGTTGGGGTGCAGGAGGGGTGCACAGTGCAGGCAGGGAGTTGGGGGGCGGGGTGCAGGAGGGATCTGGGGTGGCAGCAGTGCGCACTACAGCCAGGGCAGGCTCCCTGCCTACCCTGGCCCCAAGCCATGCTGCTGCGCTCTGGTAAGCAGCCGCCACCACCTCCCTGCGCAGCCCCTGGGGGGCGGGGGGGCAGGCACAGGGCTCTGCATGCTGCCCTTGCCACGCCTCCAGGTACCTCCCCCGAAGCTCCCATTGGCCATGGTTCCCCGTTCCTGGCCAATGGGAGCTGCAGGGGACAGTGCCTGGAGGCAAGGGCAACTCATGGAGCCCTCTGCGGCCCCAGGGACATGATGCCGCCCGCTTCTGAGAGTGGCGCAGGGCCTGTAGCACCACAGGAGGCAATCCCATGGGCCAGATCCAAAGCCCTAACGGGCCAGATCTGGCCCGCGGACCATAGTTTGCCCACCGCTGTCCTAGGATATTAGAGAGACATGGTGGGTAAGGTAATATCTTGTAGTGGACCAACTCTTTTGGTGAGAGAGACATGCTTTCAAGACACACAGGTAAAATCATGTAACTTTGTCGAGTAAATGAGTAGCGGAAGGTGCTGGAATGTAGCTGTGGAAGGGCATAGGAGTCCCACAGAGAAGTCTGAAAATCCCACAGAGGAGGTCCTGGTCCAGTAATTTTATTCACATTTGTCCTTGAAGTTAATAGAAATATTTTCATTCAAAAGCACTATTCACATGACTACGGGCTGCAGGATCAGACCCCTTTCAAACAGGAAAATAGTAAGAAAAGTATCTTCAAGTCTGTTTTCCTCTACTACTTTTATTTAAAGCTAAAAAATTAAAACCATTACACACTAAGAGAATATTAAATATAGAATACCATGTGTTTACATTTTATAACTTGTTAATCAATATATTTTAATACCCTTTTATAAAGTAAGATCTGGAAAGATGCTGTTAAATTATAATATTAGGCTCTGATCTTGCAAAGATGTGCATGTGCTTAACTTTAATTAGTATATATTAAAGCAGAACATGTTTGCTGCCAAAATTGTAAAGAAAGTCAAACCACAGAACTGGTGGAAGTCACTGGCAAAGCACCTAGAACCAGAGTGTGTTGAAGTCAAACCAGCTTTGATGGCAGTAGCTTCTTCTAAGGATGCAGAGAGAATATTTACTTCATTTCAGTTCAATAACTAGTTTGTTCAAAGTTAAGAAACCCGATTTGTAGTAGAAAAAGCAGGAAAGCTTATTTTCTTCTTCCAGTCTGTGAATAAAAACTAATGTGAGAGGATGAGTTCTTCTAGTTCTAAAGATTAAGGACATTGTGACCAGAAATAATCAGTACAGTTCACTAGCTACAGGTAATATTTCTTTGTTTAATTAATCGGGTTTAAATGCAAGACATGTTTTTATATACTTATGTAACCAGCACATTTAAGGTAACTGAATTTAGTAATTTTAAAATGTTTTGTGCATTTTTAATTGGATTCCAGTTTCAATCTAAATAGAGCCTGACACATCAGTTTTAAAAAATGGTAGTAAATATGCATCATGCACTATTCTAACATAATAAAAATTAAATGTGAATAAATGTGTTATGATATAATTGCTTAAATAAATGTATATAGATAGTGCATCATCCTGGTTAGCAAACAGAAGTACCAAAATTTAGTGGCTATATTTAGTTGCAAATCAATATGATTTAATAGTTACTGATGAGAATCACTTTTTGTTTAGGAAATAGCTAAAAGGTACAAATGGAAAACTAGATTACAATTTATTTAAATCAAATCAAGGATTTCTGTTTGCTGACTTAAATCAGTGATTTAAATCACTAAGTCAGTCCACCTTGAGTGGGTCTAATCACAATGCATAAAGTTAGGCACATGGTGTTTGCACGATAGAAGAAGTTCTAGATCATCATCAGTTTTACTGCTTTAAAACTACTATGTTGAAGATTTATAAAAAGTAGATAAGGCTCTGTCTGACTTGCTGCTTAGTAAAGCATTTTGAAAAAATATTTATTTTGCCAGGGCATGTTCCAGGGATCCTTCTCAATCTATTGCAAAAAGAGTGAAAGAAATGTATGAAGTATATTGTCAGTTCACACAATCTGAGGGAGAATTCAGTAATTTCTCCAAGGGTGAGACATTTTATTTATAAAATGTAAGAATTAAAAATATCTTTAAAATACTGTGCTCTTTTAAAAGTAATTTATAATTTGAGACTTTCATTTTGGTTCAACAAATTTAAGATTTCTGCACAACATATCCTTTCTGTGGAATTCTGCTATGCCTTTTATGTTTTCCCCTGGGTCCACACTGAAAATTTATCTCCACATAAGATGTCATAAGTACTTCAATGGGAGACCTCTGGGAAGGAGGGCAGGGGTAAGGGGACTGGAAATAGGTGCTGCAGGTGCCACTTTTCTCTGTCAGCACTGAAGAAATGGCCAGCATGGCTTTATGGTGCACAGTGCTTTTGGATGCTATAGTCTTCTGAAGTAGAAATGAAACAGATGGCCCAGACCACTTGTGTTCTTTAAAAATCCCATAGCAATTTTAGCCCACCTGTGGAAATTCTCCAGGAAATAGGAAACCATACTTATTAGAAAGAGTTAGGCTTGGTTTTAATTTTTGTTATAATTTTGACTCTCAGTGTTTATTCAAGCATTTTTTTTCTATTTGTATCCATTTAAATTTTCATAGCTGTGGAAAATTAGGGTAGGCGGGAGGCAGACAAATTATTTAGTGACAGTAGCTGTTGATTCAAAACATGTAACCATTAAGACAACTTGTCAACATCACATGTCAAAATATAGAAAGAAAGTATGCTTCAATCAAACTCTACATTCTCAAGCAGCATTTTTTTCTTTGCCTATCTGTACATTTGTTATTGTCAGTGTAAATATTTTTCAATGGCTTGTGCATATGGTGAAATAGACGTTTGACATTTACCAATAAAAATCAACTCCTTCCAAACCTAGATATTAAGTTTAGAATTAATACAAGAAGAATCCAAGAGAAGAGAAAAAGCTATTCACTGTATTGAAAATTTTGGCAGATATATTGGAAGTTTATAAGCACAACCAAAAGAGCAAGTTATTTTCAAAATTTATCAGAATGTTGTAAGTCAGATTTCCCTGTGAAAACAGTTCAGCTACTGAAGGACAAACATGGGGGACAATTTCCCTCTATCAATATGGGACATTTTGTATCTACCAGTTATTAAAGCTACTTTCTGTTTATTGTTTGTACTCAATAGAAATTTGAAGGAGTATCTGTACCTTGAGATACTGATGCACCTCTTCTGTACTTATAGTAAAATTCACCAAAAGATTCTGTTAAATAGCAAGATTAAGAGTGATTGGTAGCTCTGGTGTCCTGGTCAAATTCCAGCTTCTGTTGCAGTTAAATTCTGCCTTCCTAAACTTCCCTCTGAGACTTCAGTAATAAAAGCTATTCTTCACTTTCTTTCCAGTCTTCTTCTACCTCCTTACCATCCCCACCCCATCATAAAGCATTTTGGGATCTCCCAAGCTGAAAAGCTATATAAACGTAATCACAACATTTGTTACTGTAGCTTAATAAAGTTATTTTTATCCTCATTTTTATGAAAAAAGCTAATAGTAAAAAAACTAATGGCAATAGGTGGACCTTAAATCAGATATACAGAGTGTTTTTAGTATAATTTTTCATTATCTTTTTCCTCTTGCAGATAATGCTGGCAAGCATTTTCGTCTTGCTGAGGTTCTTTACTACAAGGTATTAGAGTCTGTCATTGAGCAGGAAAAGAGAAGATTAGGAGACACTGACTTATCAGTAAGTAAAATCAGTCAATCAATCAGATAATTCACTTTTAAACTAGTTGCACAGCATGAGAAATGCTGTTAAGCCATTCAAAGTTAGTAGGGAAGATAACTCCATAGTGAAGTTATTCTCTTAGCAATTTCCATATTAGATTGTTTAGTTTGCAAGTGCAAAGATGATATTTCTAACTGGCATTGCACACTGACTCTGGATTCAGTTCTGGCAGCAGAACTTAGGTGACAATTTTGCTTATGATGCAAAGGCAGAATAGAATGCAATTTACCCATCTGTAGTTAGAGTTGTTAATGCATGTGAGTATGTAAATTCAAACAATGTTATACAATATTTGTTTTAAAAAAATCTAACTTTTTAATACAATAAAGTTCAAACCAAAGACTATTTGTTTGCCTTTTTTCTTCAATGTAGACATGTTTTTCTAAGCTAGGCTGAAGTTTATTTTAATATTTGTATTGCAGGCCATACTGGAGCAGGATGTGCTTCACAGGTCTCTCCTGGCATGTTGCCTTGAGATAATTACTTTTTCATACAAGCCTCCTGGAACTTTTCCATTAATTACGGAAATCTTTGATGTACCTGTTTATCACTTTTATAAGGTAAATGGCTTTGATCATGTGAAGTGATGATTACCAGTCATGCTGGTTACTTCTACAGACTTTTTTCTTGAAGCAAGATACTTTTTCCTCAGTTGGATGTGTAATTGCTTAAATTTCTAAGTTATGAAAACGATCATATGTGGGGTGGGGTTTTTTGTTTTGGTGGAGAAATTTAAACTGGAAAAATCATGTACTGTTAACTGTGTAATGCATTGGTGGTGTCCAAATTGTCTAGTTAAAAAATAATGGCACTGGACCACAACGTTTACATGGATTAATGGGCACTTCCTATTTCACTTCTTGACTTATTGAAAATAAACATTTATCTTCAAATCTTGTAACTTTGGTCTGACAGAGTTATAATTATAGTGATTGACTGATTTAGATTTAATTGTATCTAGCTGTTGGGGAACTAGTATGACAGTTACATACTATTACTGAGTTAGAACAGACCTTTTTCTGTCAGGATTAATGTGATGCTTCACAAATTTAATATAAACCCATATGAAAGGTATGATGATCTCACTTATTGTATTGGTCACACAATGTCCTGGTTTAACATTGTAATAGGTAGGTTTCATATCTACTCACTTCACAGGTAATAGAGATTTTTATTAGAGCAGAAGATGGCCTTTGTAGAGAGGTGGTAAAACACCTTAATCATATCGAAGAGCAAATCTTGGAAAGCATGGCATGGAAACGCGAATCTCCATTGTGGGACAGAATCCGAGATAATGAGAACAAAGTTCCTACCTGTGAGGAGGTAAGTGTGAGAAGTAACAGCTATTTCATTTTTTTAATCCTTGTTATAAGTTTCAAGAGGCCTTGTTCAGTTTAGATGGCACTCCTTAGTAGTTCAGCCATTGGGCATTTGGGATATGAAGGCCTCATAGTGAACCTGAGCAAGTCTTTCCCAGCACGTGAATATTGAGGTGAAGTAGCATCATGATTAAAATGATGGAAAACAGAAGTAAGTTGTCCAATCTTCTAAAATAATATATATTTAAAATGAGACAAGGTATTAACAGCAACCTTTAGGCGTGCAACTGTGGCGAGCATAGCAGTGCTTTGCATTCTCTCTACAAAATTGATATGACTTGTGCCTTTTTCCTCCTTCCCCCCAGTAGATAAGATGGATAAAATCCTGGCTGTTTACTTTACTGAGAGTTTTATCATTGAATTCAATGAAGTTAGGGTTTCTCTCTCTCACTTGTTTGTTTCATTCCCCTCTCCAGTAACTTGCTCTTTGAAATTGGACACAGTGATAAAATGTGCTGCTTAAACTGGCCTGATTTTTAGAGTGCATCAGTGTCTAAACAAGGCTAGAAATCAGTTGGATTCTTCAATTAATTCATTTAATAATTAAATAAATATGCTGAAATTAACGGTTACATCAATATTATTTTAGGTAATGCCACCTCACTATTTTGAAAGGTCTAATGGGAACAGTCTGGTAGGCTCTCCTTTGACTCCAAGAAGGATCAGTGAAGTTCGTGCTGAAACTGGAGGGCTTGGAAAAGGTGAGATGTTAAAAATAAAATGTGTAGCCTGCACGCAGTTCCTACAAGCTATAGAATATTGCTACATGTTTAAAATAACTAATGTGTGTTCCAAATAGTGTCAAGGAAAGTTGCAACTATGCATTGACTAGAATGAAGCAAATAATATTTTTTTTCAGTTCAGAGGACTGTCATCATTCCAGTCTGACACAGATATGACCCATTGCAGGTGGGCCCTTACTTGATTTTTTTCCCCCTCAACCAGGATATCAACAAGTCCAGACAGATGCTAAAGAGCACCTCCTGGTGGAGGATCTCATTTATTAATAGAAAAGCTAATGCAGAAAATAAAACTTTCACCTGAACATCCCCACCAGGGTGATTAGGTCATTCTTAGTGCATGTACCCCACCTGAGTTCAAGGCTTGCCTCTGGCCAGGCTCTTCCCCCCTGGTTTTAGACTTCTTGCCCCTTCTGGAGTAATGTCCTTCTCAGGAGTCAAGGGTGCAGGGTGGTCTGTTGACAGTATCTCTTCTCCAGGGACAGCAGGCGATCCTTGCTAGGCTAGGCTTCTGGCCACTGCCTGGGAGACCAGGCCCGCTTGGATGCCTGCTGACTGCACTCCTGGAAGTTCTCCATTTTGATGGGCTCCCTGCTCAGCTCTCTGGCTCAAGCTTCTCCTGGGAACTCCCCTCCCCAGGAGCATTGTTTCACTTTGGAGTTACCCAAGTTCAGTTAGAGGGAACCATTTCAGTAGGTCCGGGTGCTCAACTAAGCAGCTGCCTGGGGCAGTTAGTTACCCCCAAGTGAGGCCTTCATAAGGCAGGGTGGGCCTTAAAAGTCCCCATAAAGAGCAGCTGCCCAGTTTGAGGCCAAATTGAGAAATAATCCAGTTCAATTGTAATTGAATCAGAAAAAAATATTTTGCATCAAGTGAAACATTTTGGTCAACTCAGAAAAAATAATTAATTTTAGTGGAGCTGGTATACTAACAAAAAAGTGGCCAAATATGAATTCAAAACTTTGTCAAAATGAAGTAATAAAACATTTGACTATTTTTAAATTGCTTTCCCTAGGCCCAGGTTATTCATCCAGTTTGACCTGAATTCATTAATAGTTTCAGAACACTGGGAGGAGAACTCATTGTGACAAAAAAAAATTGCCCAGTTCTAATATTGACATTAGAGCAAATGAGATGCAATAAAAACCTATAATATTTCATTTGAAATCTTTGTTCAACCTTATTAGCCTACAAATGAAATCTATGAAATGACAGTGTAGATGTTCTATTATAGAATACAGGAAGAGGTTATGGTTCTCCTAAGTTCTTGCTCAATGATAAAATTGCTCCATTTTGGTAAAATGCTTTAAGAGTTTAGAGTAGCAGCCATATTAGTCTGTATCCACAAAAAGAAAAGGAGGACTTGTGGCACCTTAGAGACTAACAAATTTATTTGAGCATAAGCTTTCGTGAACTACAGCTCACTTCGTCGGATGCAACGAAAGCTTACGCTCAAATAAATTTGTTAGTCTCTAAGGTGCCACAAGTCCTCCTTTTCTTTTTGAGAATTTAGTGAGTTTTCTATATAAGAGTGACTATCAGTAGCATTAGTATAACCTGGGGATAAGAGCAAGAAAAACATCAGAGAAAAGTAAACTTAAGGTCTGTTGTAGTGTTCACTAATTGTAATTAGTGCTACAAAGGATAGGATCATACATATAAATCCTTCACTTATTGGGTTTAATCATTAAGGAACAAAAAGCAGCAATCTAAGATTTTCTGCTACACTTTTCCCTGCCCCACAAACTGTTGTAGTATGTTTTTGACTATTCAGGAATAATAATTAAAAAAAAACAAAAAACACCTCGGCTATTGTTTCATTTACAAAAAACAAGTAATTTCTCTAACATTTATTCATGTATGAGATTAAGTTAAAAGTTCTTTAATAACAGTTTGGCTAAAACAGTTTGCTTTTTTAGTAATACACTGAAATGGCAGCCTTATTTAGACAGTTGCATGTGACATGGACATCTTATTCATATAGTAATTAAGTTGGCTTTTAAAAGTTGCTTCTGCTAAAGTGTGTTATATTATAGCCAACCTGTTTCTCAGATGAGCTATCACAGGACCACAGCTTCTAAAACTACCTTCCCATCTTACAGGATATTTTAAATACTGTGTGTTATTCACCACTGTGGCTTCAGAGAGATTTAAAGACGCCCAGCTGGGAACAGTTCTAGAGGACATTGGTTTGATTAGATGAAGTTTTACAGCACTGGGGCAATGATAAAGCTTAAGCATTACTGAAGTGTAAAGCTCACGTTAAATGTTTGTTTGGTTTTTTTTTAAAGTATCTTCAGGTCTTTCGTCTTCTCCAACCACACTGTATGACAGATACAGTTCTCCTACAACCAACCCTACTAGGAGAAGGCTATTTGTGGATAATGATAATCCCCCTGACAGTGGAACTCCTGTAAGAGTTTCACAGCAGCCTGTAGTGAATACTGTGCCAGTGCAGAATGTGACACCTGAAACTGTGTCAGTTACTCCAGGGCCTGGACAGACTTTGGTTACTGTGGCAACTGCCACTGTCACAGCCAACAACGGACAAACTGTTACAATACCAGTACAAGGTAAGGGGGAAGCTCTGGGGGAACGGATTGCATTGATTACCACCAGAAACACTGAATTGCTTATCAGTAGGGAGTGAAAGAGTAGGTAGACATGTGGGAGTGGAAGGAAATGAAAAACAAAGGCCTGGGGGCTATAAAACAGGAAAGTAATAAATGGGAAAAGGCGTGGGTACTATTTAGCTGTTGAACACTGGAGCAAACGTATGTTTGCTTCCCAACTGCCTTGTATAGAAGTCATCTGTTTAACTAGCCTCCTCTTCATTGATTGAAAGTAACTAAGGTTAGCCAGTTATCATTTGGTCCATTTATGATCACGATTCCTCCGTGTTCTTTCCGGAACATTTTCTGTTACCTGCCACTACACACTTATTAAATAACTGTTCATCACTAGAAAGGTTACTGGTGCTCAGGAAGCATGGCTGGGGTTTTGAAGACACCCATTACTGAATTCATTTCCGTTTAATTACAGGCATTGCCAATGAAAATGGAGGAATAACTTTCTTCCCAGTTCAGGTAAATGTAGGTGGCCAGGCTCAAGCTGTCTCTGGCTCCATCCAGCCACTCAGTGCCCAGACCCTGGCTGGTGGTACCCTTAACACTCAGATGAGTGGGGCGGCCCTTCAGTTACCAGGCCAAGTTGCAGTTCAACAGATCTCTCCTCCTGGAGACCAACAAAGACAAAACCAGCAGTTCTCTACTATCAGCAGCAGCAAACCCCGAAAGACTGGCTCTCTGTGTCTCTTCTTTAGAAAGGTACCTTCCACTATGAAATGTCATGTCACTGCAGCATGGGCTTTACTGGAAACATACAGAACAATGTAAAATTGTTTAATTAGTAACAGGCTGTTTATATATTAAAACCAATTTTTTGAAAACTATTTACTTGCCTACCAGGACTTGGAGTTCAGAGTCATATTTCTCCTGTAGGCGTTAGTATCATAAGTACTTAAAACACAGCGTGTTCCTTCTTTGGTTTAAATCTGTGGTGTTGGTTGTTACAAGGGAAAAACAGTCTTGAACCCAGGTCTTGTCAGGCAAGCAAGAGGAACTAGTTTCCAAATTTGGTTTAAAATGGACATTTTATTGTACACATACATGCTGCCTATTGATCTGAGGTCTTAAACAGCTCATATTTTAAAAAAACATGCTGAGCTTTCCTTTTCATTAATTACTATAGTGGATAAAGTTTTATGTTTAGAAAGCCATGTACGTTTAAAGAGCTTGATTTTGTCCTAATCAATGCTCTTCCTTCCAAAAGGTTTATCACTTAGCAAGTGTTCGGCTGCGGGATCTCTGTGTCAAACTGGATATTTCTGATGAGTTGAGGAAGAAAATCTGGACATGTTTTGAGTTTTCCTTGGTACAGTGCCCTGAGCTCATGATGGACAGACATTTAGACCAGCTGTTAATGTGTGCCGTTTATGTAATGGCTAAGGTAAGATGAATAAAATACACATCTGCTTTTTATTCATAACAGTAAAACAAAATTTATCTGGATTACTAGTAGTGTAAGGCAGCTGCATTTCCCCACCCAATAAAAAAAACTGTCTTTTTTTAGGTTACAAAGGAAGATAAGTCCTTTCAGAACATCATGCGCTGCTATAGGACCCAACCACAAGCAAGGAGTCATGTAAGTACAATTAATATTGAAGTAATGGGGTTTATATTTTTACTGAGCCCCTCAATTACTTATAGTAGCTACCATCTTCAGGTATATTCCATGAAAGGGAATCTAGAGTAACAACCTTTAATCTTCACTAGTGGAATTTAACACTGAAATGGTATAAATTCCTTTGTTCCAAGAGGATTCCATTTATTTCCCCAAAATTTAAACTCCATAAATCCTGCTTGGTACAGTGCAGGTTGCCAATACCTTTTAGTAGTTTTTGAAGAGGAGGATGGCTAAATCCAAAATTCTTAACTACATGCTGTTTGACAAAACTTGGTTTAGATTCTAAATGTCTTCATTTAAAACCTAAGGTATAGTGCCCTCATTGGTGATATTCTTGTAAATAAATAGGAAGATGCATTTAAATATATGGTATTAAGGGTTAAAAAATTAGGCTGCAAAAATATTCTTTTCTAAGGATGTATATTGGGATAGTCAATATTGTTTTAGTTTTTCTTGTAATAAAAACATCTCTTTAACAAGTACTGATCTTTCATACAAACCCTTTGCTGCTTGCATATATGGCTTCCTTCAATTTGTTTATCTCTTTGGCTTTTTGCAGGTATATCGGGCCGTCTTGATAAAGGGCAGAAGACCACGCCATCGTTCTGGCAGCAGTGATAGCAGTATCCAGCAGAATTCCCCAACAGAGAGGAGTAAAGATAGAAGTAAGTGATTCCAAACAATTGTATGTGAACTAGTCCTCCCCCATTAAGAGAACTGTCATCTTAATGTTAATCCTGGGGAAAGGAAGTGTTTTATCTAGCTTCAAAGAAGATTTGAACAACCACTTCTCATGTATGGATTTCACTACCTCAAAATAGAGTAGTAAAAATCAAATGGTTTAATTCTTGGGCAACCAGCTATTTTAAATTTAGACAGGTATGGTAATATTTCAGTAACAAGACAGCTGCAGAATTTAACTCCAAGTAAATTTGCTCGATACTGGAGCTGCCCTTTACAGTTTTGTCTCTACAGCTGAGTATAACATCAATTAAACCCCCATCATTCATGACTACAACTCAGGAGAATTTCTATCGAACAAGTAGAGGCTTTTTTTGATATTTGCTGTCCCTAACCCAGCCAGTCTCCCTCAGGTTTGGCTTGGGTTTTTATAGCAGTCGACCCCCACTCTTGTCTGAAGCGATGTGTGCTGGCAGACCCATAAGCCACTAGTCTGATGCACCAGTTAGTGCTGTTCTGCAGAAGACTCCCCTGTAAAGTAAACTGTCCCCAGACAAAATGAATACCAGCAAGTATCAAAAGTGGTTACTCGTGTTCAGGCTGCCTTTATAAGTAGTTGGGGTTAAATGTAAGTGCAGCAGCCTCCTCTTTCTTTTCTAGGTCTAGAGAAAAACTAGAGTTTAATTGCGAGATCGCCTTAGCAAGAATTGAGGCAGGCCAGCACCATCTCTAAGAGAACTGAAAAAAACATTCACTCAAAGTCCATTTGCCCTTGGGAGGTGTTCTCACTGCACACACGCCCCATGACCCTTAACTTTCTCTTTGAACATAGGAATACCCCATTTACATTAGCATGACAGGAGGAAAAATTCTCCATCCACATGTCAGGGACTTCTCTCTCAGGGCCCCCTGCTTTGGCCTAATCTGAACATCCATTCCCTGAGTGCAGGTACAACTTTTTCTAAAGCACAAAGAAATTGATGCTTACGTGCTCGGACTTAACGCCATCGCACCGCCCCATGAACATCGCTATAGAGGATGTTGGTAGTGATCCCTAGATTTAGGGTGCCTAATGTGTCCATCTTCAAGGCTGCTTGTGACTTTTGAGTAGTTCATGCTTCAAAATTTCATCAACAAGGGAGTGGAAGAGAGCGGAGGTAAGAACAAGCGTGGGTATATGGCCCACCAGCCACCCCAGGACTCAGTGGTCCATTCCTTCTCTTTCTCCCTCCCCTTTTCTGCTGCTTCTAGCTAATGTCTGCCCTGGAGCTTCAGTGATCAAACCTTGTTTATGAAGTAGTTGTGGGAAGGTGGGGCTTGATACGCTTGCACATTTTTTTTAAACTTTTCTTTTAAAAAAAAATTTTGAAAAAGGTAATTTCCAAGTTAAAAGAACATTTAGGTTGCAGTATCAAGCACTCACCGTTAGAAAATACCAGATTTAATAGTTGCCCACCCAACCTTAATTCTGTCCCTTTGTGTGCAGTATTTTCCCACAGGATGAACGTGCAGCCAACCGTAGAGCTTAAACAATTTTAATGTGTGTTTTTTGTTTTTTAATAAGAGCACCAACTGGTGCTGAAGTGACTCTGAAATGCATTTAATAGTAATGGCCAGATAAGAGGGTTGTAATGTTACTCTTCCCTTTCCAGCTAGCAGAGACTCTAGTCCTGTCATGAGATCTAGCAGCACCCTGCCAGTACCACAGCCGAATAGTGCACCCCCGACTCCCACACGACTGACAGGCACAAACAGTGATATTGAAGAGGAGGAGCGAGGGGACCTTATTCGGTTCTATAACAACATCTATATTGAACACATGAAAGAATTTGCCCTGAAGTACTCTTCCACCAATGCTGTAAGTGATCTTAATTACCTTCATTAGTAAATAAAAACTAGAGCAATAAGGTGGGTGAGGTAACATCTTTTATTGGACCAACTGCTGTTGGTGTGGTGTTCTTACACATAGTAAAAGTGCTCTTGCCACCTCACCTGCGTTGCAATTAGCAACCATGAGAGAGGTGTTTTTTTCACTTTAAAAAAAGAAAGGGTAGCAGCAGAGAATAAGCATTTGTACTTACCCTATCTTCCAGGATGGAGGGGGCTTTAATTGTTCATAAAAGAATTTTGAGATCCTTGGTGCCATACCAAACTGTATTTTTCGTATTCAAGAGGAAGAAAGTGCCCTCCCCCTTCAGTGAAGTATGCATCTCTGAATTCTGATGAAGAAGAGTAGCGTTGTGCTTTATAAAGATTACAGTATCTGTTACCATGTTTCGGGATAGAGTAAATTGGATCATCCATTTGCATTTAAAAAAAAAAAGTCAAGGACCTTATGTCTACACTAGTCTCTCTGTTGAAAAAGTGGTAGTGATTGATTTGTTCTTTTACCTTAACAGACTGATGCTCCTCCACTATCTCCTTATCCATTTGTAAGAATTGGCTCCCCCCGCAGAATTCAGCTGTCTCAGAATCACTCAGTCTACATCTCACCACACAAAAATGAGTCTACACTTCCTCCGCGAGAGAAAATATTCTACTACTTCAGCAGCAGCCCCTCTAAGGTAAGAGTAAATGGTTAATATTCCAAAAATTGTGGGGGGGGAGGAGGGAGAGAGTTGTATTATTTTTAGAGCCCTTAATGTAGCATCCCTTTTTGCAAGTTAAAAAAAAAAAAAGACATGTAGAGAGATGTGAGATTTGCGGGTGCATTCACATAGCTAGCTCTCAAGTGCTGTTGTTTTTGCCTATAAATAAATATTGCGCCTGCAAAGTTGCACATGCAGTTATTAGAGTGCTTTAAACTGCCTTTTCTGTTACACTTAAATGACTAAGTCACTTTTGAAAATGGGACTTAGTATATGGCAAGCTAGGGAGTAACTCTACAGCGCACTATCCAAAGAGAAAATAATGACTGAGAATAGGGAGCTGATGCACATGAAATATGATAGTGTATTTTTATTCATAGATTTCACACGGAGTAACTGAAAACCCTAGCAAGACAGTGACCCAGACTAGAGAGAACATTCTCCTTAGACATTTCACTCCAACAAGTTCCATAGTAACAGAAAAGCAACGATAAAGGGGAGAAAATGATGTAGTGTTTGACATGCCAATAATGATACAGGCTAGTTACAGTAGTGGAAGGGGACATAGCAGGAATAGGGGTTACAACGAAGGGAGAAGATAATGCTGGAATAAATAGACCTAAATTAATGCTCATGATAGACTGATACCCTCCAATGGTGTAGATTTGAAACTCACGGCTTCCTTCAAAGTTTATATATGGTCATGCTTTGGTGCACATGAGAGTAACAAACCAATATGGAATCCTTGTCAAGGCTACTCAGTCTGTCAGTGAATGACATTCTCCCCATATGCAAGGTTGGAAAAGAGACGGGTTTTACTTTAGAATCATCCTATGAACCTGTGAATATCCACATTTCCTATTCTTGCTATGATTATGTTTCAGAGGCTGAGCGAGATTAACAGCATGATTAGAACTGGAGAGACCCCCACAAAGAAAAGAGGCATTCTCTTGGAAGATGGTACTGAATCACCAGCCAAACGGATCTGTCAGGAGAATCACACTGCTCTACTAAGAAGATTACAAGATGTAGCAAATGATAGAGGTTCTCACTGAGTTTAGTCAATTGTTTGTGTTCCAGAGCAGATACTCTTTCTTCATCTGTCCCTGGCCATTCTGTTTTGAGGAGGTGAATGCTGAGCATCTTCCAAGCTGAAAATGGTAGTATTTGACCTTCAAACAGAAATCTCCTTTTAGACGGCATTGAGTCTTTGAACTCTCCCATAAAGGGGAGTGGAGACTGATGCTGCATACTTTGTCCTATTGTGGTCAAGCACATCGCTAAAGTCATACTTCCACCTCTGAGGCTAACCCCAGGCATGGCTTATATGCTGTGCTTTACTATGAGGACACATGCAAGTTTTTAATTAAATTGCTTTCTAAACTATTTTGATATTTATTGCTGAGACAATGTACTCAATATAGTTTCCTAGCTTGTGATAGGAATTTTGTGTACAGGGTTTAGCCCCCAGCTGCATACACTGTTTTACTTGGTGCTTTACTATTCTTTTTGCTGTAACTAGCAAGTCATTATTACTGGTCAGATCCAGGAGTATTGCACCAAGATATTCAAATTACTCATGTGTAAGCTTTGTTTCTGTGGTAGGGATGACCCATGATCTCTAGTGCTACAGTGAGGAATGCTGACAGCCCAGTTTGGACTTCAGAGCAGACTGGGAAAAAAAATTTTATGAGGTAGGGAAAGAATACCTTATGAAATTACCTAAACAGATTCTCTTCAGGATCAGGTTGTTTTGTTTTAATGTATGGGCACTTTGCTGTGTAGGCAATTCTGTTAATGCATTTTTTAGCTGTGCAATGTTTTAAAGTGAACTCAAGTTCAAGGGGAGGCACTTTTGATAGGGCTGTGAAGCATAAATTTTAAAAAACAAGTTAGTTTTGCTGTATATTTGCAATGGCACTTTTTGAATGTAAATATTTTTCAAATGGCTGAGGCTTAAAATGTGTTTTTCTGTATTAAAGTGATGACTTCCTATTTATATGACATCCCCTAGATACCCTGTCAGTAAATGATGTTAAGCTAAAACTAATTCTTTGTGTGTATGCAAGTACTGCTAGGGGAAGTTTGCTTTTTTTCAAACTCAATATCCAGAATCATTTTTTTGATGGTAGCCGTATCTTTCTTGTGCATTATATTCAATTTGGCTTTTTTAAAAATGTCTTTTGATTAAGTCTAGTCCAATGAAGGTGCCATTTCTTCTCCCGAAAACTGATGCATATAATAAATCTGGAAAATGTACTTAGAAACATGCTGACATGTTTCTAAGTACATCTATTACTGAGGAAGCATTAAAGCAGCAGTTCTTAAACTATAGGGCGTTCCTCCCTGTGCTTTTTATTTAATTGCCCCAGGTGGTGGGGGCCATGTACAAGGCAGGGTACAATTAACCCCCCCCCCCGCCCAAAAAAAAAAAATAGCCCTGTGCAGGCAATGCTAAGTCAGCTGTGAAAAGTGAGACAAATTTCATTGACACTCTGCTGGCACAGCACAGCCTCAGATCTGGGCTGTAGAATATGTACTTGTGTGGCAGGGGAGTGATTGACCTGTAGAGGAGAGTATTGTTGACCACTAATACAGCATATATCACTTTCAAGATTTGTTAAACAGCTACTTAAATTCCTTGTTTTCAATAATGATTAGAATGGAAAACTATTAGGATTTAATTCAGTTTTAAATTGAATTAAAATAAAACAAAAGTTAACCAGTAACTTGTTTTTTAACATGCATAACAAAGATTCAACAGCGGTTTTGAGTGTTTCTGTAAAAATATTTATGAACTGTCAGATTCTTATTACAATACTGTACCTTACTTTGTCTGAAGTGTATTTTTCAATAAAGACATTATAAACATCGCAAGTACTGAATGTTAGCTGATGTAATTTCCTGTGGGCAAAGAATCACTGGTTTGTGCCTCTGCATGAAGAAAGAGAAACTGTCACCCAAGCCCCAACTGGTGGCTTTTTCTGAGCGGAGACAAGCCATACAGATGGCTATGGGGCTATTATGAATATATTATTTTGGCTGGACAGCCATAGAATGCTACAGCATCATGTTGCAGCTAGTACGGATGAAATCCTGACTGTACCTCTACAATTTACAAGTCTACTTAGCTGTGGCCACTAAGAAACATACAGATTCACATTTTAAAGGTGAATCTGTGTAATGCTGTCTTTCTCTGCTACTTAGCAATCTAGTAAAACTAGCAGCTCTGTTCAGAGTCACTACTGTTACTCAGATCCTGCAGTGGTGATAGTGTTTTGATACTATTCAATGGTAGAGACTGTTCAAATGAGAGCCAGAGTCCTTCCCGCACCCCAGGAGAGGCATCATGCAACAGGGGAAATAAAACCACTGCTGCTTCAGCCACAGGAGCTTAAGGGCTAGACCTGACTACTGATGCCATGTATGGTAGGTTGCATACAATCTTACCTTTAATTGCAAGTATCTCTGAAAGTTCACAAAAAGAAAAGGAGTACTTGTGGCACCTTAGAGACTAACATGGCTGCTACTCTGAAAAGTTCAGTAATTTCATACACCAGATGCTTGGGAAATAGAGCAACCACAATACTAGAAGCTATTTTTATTGAAATGCACTATTTAAGGAAATCTGTCAAGACTATATTTATTACCTCCAACAGGTGTTTAAATTGACTTTGGAATGCAGAGCTTTATAACATTTTCTTTAAAAACATCAGTAAGTGTTGCTATGATTTGTGCCTTGTATAGAATATTTGACAGGAACCTTTAATTACAAACTGTAAATCTAGGAGCCATTAGGTCAAAAGGCAAACCAACAGGGCACCTTCCTTGTACAAGACAGAGTAGTATAGACCTGATCTGTATCTTAAGAAAATAAACTTAGGATTTGTTTCAGAAAGAGACCTGCTTGTATAAAGGTGGGAGGATATTCTTTATTGGTTTATAGCTCTGATAAAGCATCCTAAGCCATGAAAGCGGGCCTCTTTGTAAAAGAGAAAAATCTTCAGTTGTAACCCCCCACAAGGAAGTCTAGAAATATCCTTATTTAAACTGATTTTGTTCATAGACACTTCAAACTTTGAGAACATTAATGGTTAGAAGTAACCCATATCTTTTGTAAAATGTTTTCCAACTCATGTTTCCTCTTCAATTGTTGAAAGCCTGTGTGTCCCTCCAGTGCTTAAGATAAACATCTGAAAGGAAGCTTATTTACACATTGTATCTAAATGCAAGCCCTTCCTAGAATAGCTGCACTATACCTTGTTTGGTGAAGGGTAAGATGTTTTATGTAAAAATACACTGAAGTCATATGATATAACTGATAAGCTGTTAATGGGCAGGATTAGTTATCTATCCGGCAATGCTTCAGCCACTCTTTACCAAACTCAAAAAGACCAGAACAAACTAAGGATTCTTAAGAAATGGCAAGACCATGCCTTATTTGATAAGCATTTATATTTACATGACTAATAATAATTTAAAAGTAGACACAGGAAGGAGTTAGGATTTCATAGGGTTTGGAAGTTTGAGGAATCCAGAGGGAACTAAAGGGATCTCAGAAAATGAACTGAACAAACAAAAAGTTAAATTATCTTTTAAAAGGCTCTGAGAATTTCCCTACCACAAAGACAAAAGCAATATAATTATGACCTTGCTGCATATTCAGGAGCAGAAGATGCTAGCATGTGAGGTGACAGCAGCTGATGGATTAATTCAAATAGCTGCTAAATCTCTAGAAGAGGTGCGTCTTCCACCTTCAGTGAGACTATGGAAACTATCATAAATTCATCTGAACTAAGACACAGCTTTACACTTAGACTCTCTTGCACACAGTCTTGGTTCAGACAGTTATTTCATCTCAACACCTTTACAAGTGAGTGAACAGCAGCAAGAAGCAGAAACTTTTTAGCCAAGCACTACTGCTGCAACATGACATCACCGAGACCTCAGTACCACTGGTGAGCTGGCCTTCACACAAGCACTGCCAAAGGATTAAAAACATTTCAAGAAAAATATTGCAATGCCATCATTTAAGGTGCCTCTCCCATTAAACACCAGATAGGGTAGTACATCAGCTAACCTGGGTGAACAGAAATTTGGGATATAGTTTAAATGAAAGATTCAGACTATTCATTATGTCTGAACTCTTCCACTTCTTTTAAGTAATCTATTTAGATGAGTCTCTGGTTTCCCAGGCCTTCTTAGTTAAGATCACTAACCTTTGCTCACTTATAAACTTCCTAAGATATCCAAGCAAAACCAAATAGGAGTCACCAACTCAAATTAAATTCCTTTCCCCATCTATATTAGCCAGTTGAGATATCTATGTAGGATACATTGAGACAGGACCCACAGCTGGTTTGGGGAATATCCTCATTAGGTTTTAGTTCACCTAAAGAAGTGTTTTCCACCACAACATATCCCTCTTAAGGTATAATCTTTATTGAAAACTCTCCACAGAGGGACATGCAGAAGAGATTGTAACCATTGTTTTATTGCTTGTGTTTTTAGTCTGTTTCTTCAATTTAAAAACCTAAGTACAGCCATACTGGGTCAGACCAATGGTCCATCCAGCTCAGTATCCTGTCTTCTGACAGTAGCCAATACCAGGTGCTTCAGAGGGAATGAACAGAACAAGTAATCATCAAGTGATTACCCTGTCGCCCATTCCTAGCTTCTGGCAAACAAAGTCTAGGGATACTTCAGAGAAAGGTTTTGCATCCCTGCCCCAGTCTGGCTAATAGCCACTGATGGAACTATCCTCCATGAACTTATCTAGTTCTTTTTTGAACCCTGTTGGCCTTCACAACATCCTCTAGCAAGGAGTTCCACTCTGTTGCATGAAGAAATACTTCCTTGTTTTAAACCTGCTGCCTAGTAATTTCATTTGGTGACCCCTGGTTCTTGTGTTGAGGAGGAGTAAACAACACTTCCTTATTTACTTTCTCCACACCACTCATAATTTTATAGACCTCTATCACAGAGGTGGGCAAACTACGGCCCATAGGCCAGATCCATCATGGCCAGGGAGGCTAGCCCCCAGCCCCTCCCCCACAGCCTCAGCTCACCATGCTGCCAGCGTTCTGGGTTCCAGGAGCGGGCGGGCAGGGGACAAGGATCGGGGGGGTTGTATGGGTGGGAGATTCTGAGGAGGCAGGAAGGGGCGGGGGCCAGGCAGTTTGATGAGGCACAACCTTCCCTACCCCCACCCTCCATACAGTTTTTGAATCCCGATGTGGCCCTCAGGCCAAAAAGTTTGCCCACTCCCTTAATCATCTCTTTTCCAAGACGAGAAGTCCTAATCTTATTAATCTCTCCTCATATGGAAGCTATTCCATACCCCTAATCATTTTTGTTGCCCTTTTCTGAACCTTTTCCAATTCCAATATATCTTTTTTGAGATGGGGCGACCAGATCTACACACAGTATTCAAGAGGTGGGTATACAATCAATTTATATAGAGGCTTTTGATATTTTCTGTCTTATCTATCCCTTTCCTAATGATTCCCAACATTAACTTTTTTGAGTGGATGTTTTCAGAGAACTGTCCACAATGACTCCAAGATCTCTTTGTTGAGGGGTAACAGCTAATTTACACCCCATCATTTTTATGTATAATTGGGAATATTTTCCCATGTGCATTACACTTATCAACATTGAATTTCATCTGAAATTTTGTTGCTCTGTCACATGAGATCCTTTTGTAGCTCTTCCCAGTCTGCTTTAGACTTAACTATTGAGTAATTTTGTATCTGCAAATTTTGCCACCTCATTGTTTACCCCTGGTCCCAGTACAGGCCCCTGAAGGACAATGCTAGTTTTCAGAATGGAGAGAGGTAAATGACCATTTATTCTACCCTTTGTTTCCTATCTTTTAACCAGTTACCAATCCATGAGAGGACTTTCCCTCTTCTCCCATAACAGCTTACTTTGCTTTAGGCTTTCTGAAAATCTAAGTACACTATATCCACCGTATCAGCCTTGTCCACATGCTTGTTGATTACCTCAAAGAATTCTAGTAGATTGGGGAGGCATGATTTCCCTTTAGGGAAGAGTCAACATGGTTTTTCTAACAAATTATGTTCATAATTCTGTTCTGCACTGTAGTTTCAACCAATTTACACAGTACTGAAGTCAGACTTACCAGCCTGTAATTGCTGGGATCACCCTCTGGAGCCTTTTTTAAAAATTGGCATCACATTAAGTTATCCTCCAGTCATCTAGTACAGAAGCTGATTTAAATGACAGGTTACATAACCAGCTAGTAGTTCTGCAATTTCACATTTGAGTTCCTTCAAAACTCTTGGGTGAATACCATCTGGTCCTGGTGACTTATTACTATTTAATGTATCAATTTGTTCTAAAACCTCCTCTACTGACACCTTAATCTGGAACAGTTCCCCAGATTTGTCACATAAAAAGAATGGCTCAGGTTTGGGAATCTCCCTCAGCTGTGAAGACTAATGCAAAGAATTCATTTATTAAGAATATTCATGATTATTCTGCTTGTTTCTAATCCTGGTGTTCCCTAAGGCATACCAAGAACCCCATGTGACTAATGGGCGGGGGGTACCCTAAACTGGTACCATTTCTTATTTATCCCCAATATTACTAAAAATATATAGTCTGTAGAAAGGTACTTGGCACTCACCACCCCTTCCAACCTCACAGGGGGCTGGGGCTTGAAACTGCTCATGGAGTAACAGGTGTAAGTCCTCTACCTATTGGGCTGGAGAGATTTACCTTGCCTATGTGACTGATAAGCCCTCCAAAGCCTTGCAATTGTTTAGAAGCCACAAATTTGGAGTCTGTACGTTCCATTTCCAATTTAATGAAATGGTCCAATCTCCCCAGGAAACCTGTACAACACTGTGTGTTTGGTCAAGAGCGTTTCAGATCCGTTTTTACCTCCATACACAATTCTAAGTTGTGAAAAACTCCCTTTCTGACATTGGTGGACTTACAGGCTTGAATGAAACTGCAAACACCAGTAAAGAATGAGGCACTGTTCTCAAGACCTGGATAAGCTATACCTTGGGCCAGTAAATTAAGACACTAACACATCACAGCTCCCTTCCCCAAAAAAAACCACAAACACACCAACTCTTTTCTGAGCAGGTCTCAATAAAATTGCATTTGGCCCTGTTCAGTTTAAAGCTTTTAGTACAGGATCACTAGAATCCACACCAATTACTTCATTTCTACTTTAAAGAAGAGGATATAGACTTTGGCCACTAGTCAAAGTTCAGAAGCCCAAAATTGGACAAACCCTAATATGATTGCAATGTAAAGCTTGCAAAGCACCTCTTAATTTGAGAGTTGTCACAAACACCACTGAGAACAGGCAAAAAGAGGTTGTCATAACCTATGTAGGACTGAAAGTGTCGAATGCCAAATAACGTTATTCCAAAATTACTGAAAACGTATACTCTAGAGAAACAAGATATGGTAAGAGCCAAATCTCTTTGCATGCCAATTCAGGGATTGACAGCCACCATTTTAGTCACATGGAGTTCATTACCACACCAATTAAAAGGTATGCAAAATAATCAATTAAGTATAACTATTTTATTTTAAGATTAAAAATACAACATAATGGTCACTTCAGTTACAATCCTTTCTGTATGGCTTGCTGGGGCAGGGATGGTCTTCTCTTGGTACAAGACAACCAAAATTAGTAGTGAGTACCATCTTAGTGTCTCTCAAATAACAGTCTATAGATGGGGAAAATAATTTAATTTAAGGGCACAGGAGTCCTGTTTGGTTTATTCTGGATAACCTAGACAGTTTATAAATAAAGGTGAGTAATCTTAAATACTTAAATTGATTTCACAGGGTTAAGTTATTAACTTAAGAAGATAGTCAAGTAGCTTTCTTGTAACAGGCAAACTAACTAAAAATTAAAAGAATCTTAAATCAGCATTCAAACCCAAAATTTCTCTGCTTACCCCTGGTTAGCCTCCATCTTCCCACCAAGAATAAATGGGCTAAAGAATTTGGTGATAGATTAATATCGCAAGTTACAATAAACTTTTCTTGTAATGATTTTAATGGAATATTGAAATGTTAATTCTTTGTCAGTGCTTTGGCTAACTTCCATCTTACCAATTCTTGTTGAAGTCTAAGGTCGATGCTTCTTAAAGTTGCTGTGTGGCTATTTTTCCTTAGCTGTCTTGCTTGTAGAACAGCTGAAAAGAGGCGAGAGGCTGTTGTATGCAGTTGAGGGATATCAGACCAGCAGGAGCTGCTGGCTCTCTCAATTCAGAGACCCTATAGCCGTCTCTTTCCTAAAATTTCATGAAAGGAGGCCAGCACAACTCTTCTCAGGGGTGTGTCTAAAGTTAACTGCTCTCATCAGCTCAATGCCTTTGTGGGTTGGACTTAGTAAGATCACTCATGATTATGTCATCTGTTTAATATATATGCAGTATTCTCCTTATTGCTTTTGTTTCTTGTGGTTGAAAATTCTGAGAATACCTTTAGAAATTTTGATATTTTAATTTTAAGATATCATTTTAAGATATTTCTTCAGTTCCATCAGAGTTTAAGAGGAGTTGAAATTCTGCTTCAATTAAGTCCACATCATTCTCAAGTCAGATTCTCAAAACAGATCTTTAAGACAACTCAGAGTCTTTAAACTTGACTAGCCATTAAGGAAGTCACTGTCCTTGTTTCTTGAATCTTTGGAGAGAACTCTGAGTTGGGTGAAGAAATTGCTTCAAGTATCACTAGATTACAAATTTGTTCCCCAATTAATAAGAATATTGGCTATTTGTACTAATAACTAGTCTTATCTCAAATTACATTCATATATTTATGCATCTATTCACAACATTATGGAAATTATATCAAATGGTTGCATTTAAATAACATGTATATTTGCAAATGTTTTGTAAATTTACATTTTAAGAGGCTTGTCATCTTTAAGCATCTAAAAAGATTATAAGGTTTGCATTACTGAGAGAAGTAGGAGTTTGTTAGGCGTAACCAATGTCTTCCGTAAAACATTTGCCAATCAAGGTTTTCTAGAAGTTTGAAGGCTTACAGAGTGCTTACAAAACAAGTTAGTTACTTTCAGCAAGAACTCTGCAGAGGTTTAACTAGAGGTTTTTCCTTGCGGGGGGGGGGGGGGGGGGGAGGGCGGGGAGGGAAGAGGATAAAGGAAAGCTCAATTTTACAACTTTCCATGTATCACCCCCTTCTTGCAGCACTGCATGTTTCTGAAGTCAGGAATTTCTAACACACAAAAATATTGGAAGTTCATATTTTGAGCTAAGATATCTACACCAACTTTAGACAAGAGACATGTCCTGTTCTTTGAGAGGAAATTTTTTGTCTGTTTGCCTTGAGAGCCTGTCATTTATAACTAACAATTAAAAGCTGAATTTTAGGGTCTGTGTAAGACACTTGGGTGTAATAAACATATTTTTACAGCTAAAGAGGTGTTATCTTCCCTGACACTTGGCTTGTCACTAGTTGACAGAAACCTCCTGGAATATCTTTGTTAGCTTGATATGTCAATTAATAAAACAAGTCACCAAAATAATAAGTATTGTCATATTCTCCAAGCATCATGGCTCTAAACATAATTGTAGTTATCTTTTAAAATTTAGTAAAGGCATTAGCAAGTGTAATAATGGGTCACTACAAAAAGAATAAGTTATAATTGTATTAACCATTTTTGGTATCAATATTGAGATTTATCCCCTGCATTTACCAGCTGGCTAACAGTGCAGGCTGATATTCCAGGGCAGTGCCAAATGGAATAGAAAAGAAAGACCAAACCATGTTAAGGGACAAAGGGTGACTGTGTAATTCAATATAAAAGAAAATGAGAGCCAGAATTACATCTTTAAATCTTTACAAGTGCAACACTGCACTGTTGAAGCTACACTTAAAGAACATTGCACACAATTCTGCGGATTCCCCTAGCAGCAGGCAATTGATCAGCTGTGTCTTTCAGTTAGAGAGAGAATGACATAAGAAAAGATGAAAAGCACTAAATTTAGACATACACGCAATAGACCTTCCATTAATCACGCTGGCAAAGTGTTTGAGAGTCAGGATACCAAGGAGTATGGAATGAAACTAAGCAAATGCAAAGTTTTACTCATCGGGAAATATTTCCTTAATGCGTTAGGCAGACTTCTTTCTTTAAGAAAATGGAGGCTGAGCTAGGCATGCCAAAAAAAAAAAAAAAAAAAGGATCTGAAGAGCAATGAGCAAAAGACACAAAAACAGCAAACTTTAAAAAAAAAAAAAAAAAGTACATATGAAGCAGGAAACCTGCCATACAATCAGTGGAGCCACTGGATAATCAAGATGCTGAAGGAGCACTCAAGGAAGACAAGGCCATAGCAGAGAAGCTAAATTAATGTTTTGCATTAATCTTCACTGCAGAAGATATGGGGGAGATTTCCACACCTGAGCAATTCTTTATTGGAGGAACTGTCTCTTCCTCCTCCCCCCGCCAAGATTTAGTCAAGGATATATAGTAAAAGTCATGGACAAGTCACAGGCCGTGAATTTTTGTTTACTGCCAGTGACTTTTACTAAAAATACCCATGACTAAAAATACCCATGACTAAAAGGTAGCCTTATTAATAACCCTCTGTTTCCTAGGGTAGTCAAGGACACAACCCCTGCTCTGGGTATCCCTAAACCTCCAACTGCCAGAAGCTGGGAGTGGACAAGGCTGGATCACTTGATAATTGCCCTGTTCTCTTCATTCCCTCTGAAGCATCAGAAGACAGGATACTGGGGTAGACAGACCATTGATCTGACCCAGTTGGGCCATTCTCATGCTCTAGGAACCATATTTTTGTGGCTAAGGCAACAGACTAGAAATCACAATGGTCCTCCCCCCACAACTTCCCTAGTTCTGGAAGAGGTAGAGTGAACAGAAGAGAAACTACACTTAGAGGTTTTAAGCTTAAAGACAGGTAGTTACTCATGCACACCACACACATATTGGGTATGTTTCCAGAAATATTTTCAATGCACATTTAGCGTTTAACACAAAGATCGTTGCTACTCTGATTGTTTACAACACTGCTCAATAGCTTATCCCAAACTAGTAAATGTAAGGCTCAGCATACTCATTTCATCCACTATTAGAACTGGGCTGAGACATTAGTTTTGCTGTTCATTATGATCCTAGGCTAGGTATAAGTATAGGCTTATCTCCTTCCTAAAGTCATATCTACCTGGTGCAACATGTGGTAATCTGCTATATTAAACAGAGAAAGAAAGGAGAAACACATGAGGAGTTGGACAGGAATGACAGAGTTTCACAGTTTAAAACTGAGCTAGAAAGGATAGCTTTTTCATTTGTTCAAACTAAAATTTACCCCTTGTAAGTCTCTAGTCCAAAGACCTTGCACTTTCTACATAGACTAAGCCTCTTTTGAGCAAGAAAAGCTGGTTAGGATAGTAGTTTCATCCCTGATACATATTTTATTCTACAGACATTAATCCAGTCATGGCATCTACACAGCCTATCTTTCCATTTAAAATTTTAAAACAAGTTGAAGTAGAAGATGGATGTGAAGGAAAGCTCTTACTTTGTGCTACCTAGGAACTTTTTCCTTCCTCCCTCCCCCTGGTCTTTAGCCAGGGAGAACACTCAAAATTGAAATAGAGCAAAATATGGAGTTACAATTCTGTTCTAACCAAAAACACTAGCCCTTCCCTCTTTAACAAACTAATTATCAGTAAAATTACTTACCCCCTTTCCTCGAGGGATCGAAGTAGCTGTATGTTGTCTTTTCCAAAGAAGACACAAAGGCAGATACTCCTTAAGCCTATGTTGATAGTGTACAAAGCACGTAACCTCTTCATGAGGGCTGTGGGCAAAAACTTAGCCACCTTCTGCTGTGTTCTGAGGAAAAAGCCCAGCTGACACAGATTTCCCATTTAGAAAAGCAATCACCAGGGCTGAGCCTGCTACCTTTGATGGAGAACACCTGCCTGCGAGCCCTTGCAGCACAGACAGGAGTAGGCTCTGTAACTCATAGAAACTCATTTCACTCCCAACTCTCTAAGCTATCAAGGGGGTTCTTTGCACTTCTCTCCCAATCCCTGCTACATAGAGAAGGATGCAGATCCATGTTTTAGGGAATCCTGGACAGTAAGTAGGGATTTTGGGGGGGTGAGTGGGAACTAGAAATCCATTCTTACCCTAATTTATAGTATAAGGCAATGGTTTACTCAAGGACATATTAAGTCAGTATGAGAGCAGGGAATTGGAGACTATTCCAGTTTCACTGTCAGTGTGTAACCTAGCCATTAAATACTCCCTTTTCCCCCCAACTCCTACAGCTGGAAGCCAAACACAGTCAGCTTGAGCTAGTTACACATTAGCTTCCCAGGCAAGAGTTGTGGCATGGAGCTGCTGCGCTAGAATGACTTGACTGAATTTGTGCATGTCAGGAAGTTTCCCCCCCCCCCCCCCCATAGCCCAGGAAGGAAGGGGAAGACATCTCTGCTGCACTTTTCAGAACAGCACTGGACATGGAAACAGTGGAGACAGGAACATGTTCAAAGGGGGGTCAGGGAGGAGGAATTTCTGCAGGTCTCTTTCTCCACATAGCCATACGGTGAAGAGATTCCAAAAATGTCAAGTGACTTAAATCCCATTTTCAAAAAAGTGGCTGAGTCACTTGGCTTACGTGAAAGTTTTTTACTCATAGCTTTTATCCAGTACTCTTCTGCATCCTTATTTATGCTGTACCCTCTTCACCTCTAAGCAGAAGCACAGTATAAATGTGGCAGAAAGGGTTAAGGATTGTTATTGAGTCCAAGAGATTAGAGCAGGGGTGGGCAAAGTTTCCATCTGGGTCTGGAAATTGTATGGCAGGCCATGAATGTTCAGGAAATTGGGGGTTGGGGTGTGGGAGGGCTCCCGCTGGGGATACAGGCTCTGGGGTGAGGTTAGGGGTGCAGGAGGGTCTCTGGGCTGGGACCGAGGGGTTTTGAGGATCAGGGCTGGGGCAGGGGTGCAGGATGGAGTCAGGGAGGGACAGGCTCTGAGCAGTGCTTACCTCAAGCAGCTCCCAGAAACAGTGGCACGTCCCCCCTCTCGCTCCTATGCAGAGGTTTAGCCAGGCAGCTCTGCACGCAGCCCTGTCTGCAGGTGCCAACCCTGCAGCTCCTATTGGCTGCAATTCCTGACAAATGGGAGCTGTGGGGTCGGTGCTTGGACAGCATGCAGAGCCCTCTGGCTGCCCCTACTTGTAGGAGAAGGAGGAGGGACATGCCACTGCTTCTGGGAGCCGTGAAGAGTGGGGCAAGACCCCTACCCCACTCCGCAGCTGGAGAACTAGAGCAGGGAAAGCCCCAGACACCACTTCCCAGTGGGAGCTCGAGGGCCTGATTAAAAGATCTGGAGGAACAGATGTAGTGCCCAGGCCATAATTTGCCCACCCCTGGATTAGAGGCAAAAGCATTTTTATTGTTTCAGTTTATTAATGTAGCTGAGACACATGGGGGGGGGGGAAAGAGATGTAGTAAAAAAGGCAAGCCTTGTCCATAGTTAGGGCCCTACCAAATTCATGGCCATGATAAACATTTCACAGATTGTGAAATCTGGTCTTGTGTGTGCTTTTACCCTATATTATACAGATTTCACAGGGGAGACAAGTGTTTCTCAAATTAGGGGTCCTGACCCAAGAGGCACATGTGGATGGGGAGGGTCATAAGGTTATTTTAGGGGGTGGGTCACGGTATTGCCACCCTTACTTCTGCAGTGCTGCCTTCAGAGTTGAGTGCCGGAGAGCATCGGCTGCTGGCCGAGGACTCAACTCTGAATGCGGCATCCTCCCAGCAGCAGCACCGAAGTAAGGGTGGTAATACCATACTACGCCATACCACCCTTAATTCTGTGCTGTTTCCCATCAGAGCTGGGCAGGTAAAGAATGGTGGCTGCTGATTGACAGCCCCTTTCTACAGGGAGTAGCACCGAAGTAAGGGTGGCAATACCATGCCATGCCATCCTTGCTTCTGCTGGCAGCAGTTCTGTCTTCAGAGCTGAACTCCTGGCCAGCAGCCGCTACCCCCCAGCTGCCCAGCTCTGAAGGCAATGCCGCCACCAGCAGCAGCACAAAAATAAGGGTAGTAGTACTGCAAGCCCACCCAGTAACCTTATGACACACCTCCTTTTTGGGTCAGAACACCTACAATTACAACACTCTGAAATTTCAGATTTAAATAGCTGAAACCATGAAATATGCTATTTTTTAATCCTATGACTGTGAAATTGACCAAAATTGGACCCTGAATGTGATAGGGCCTTATCCATAGTACACCTTCCAGCTGCTGCTATAGCAGAGGCTACACAGATGGGAAAATTCATAATCCCTGGCATAGAGAATGAAGGGTGTAAAGCCCAATCTTGCAAACATGTGTACACAAGGATCAACCAACAACTGTTCCCTTGAGTCAAGTTACCAATATGTCTCTGCCAGATCAGGCATCTAGTTTTTGGGAGGTCATTCCCACAGCAGGGGGAGGAGGGTGAAAGAGTGCCTGGTTAAAATAGGAAAGTGTGACCAAGACCCTACAAACTGAGGAGTACTAAGAGCACTTTTTGTAACAGAACCTGAGATTACTCCATTTGACTCAGTCCCTTTATAGGCAGGGAGGGTGAGGTACAAGACCAACATTATTTGTTATGGCACATGCAATGGAAGCACTATGGCAGTTACCTTCATAAAAAGCTAACAGTTACTTAGCCCTTGGTTTATCAGTTTAACTTTAAATATCCCTGTCCTCGTGGAGAGGAAATAAGCAGTGGATGCCTAACATTCCAGCAAACATCTAGTTTTAAGCACTTTTTTAGATTCACGCTGACTTTGGAAGAGGGCTGTATTTATTCTGAAGGCAGAAGAGGTTGAATTTACTTTATATGTTTCAGAAATGGACTTCTAAGTTTGGGTCCCATCGATTCTGATTTGAAGCAGACTCATCTGTTGGCTTCAAACTGAAAACAGGCTTATACCTTCTACTCCTGGGGGAATTCTGCACCAAAAAAGTTAAAAATTCTACATTTTATTTGTCACAATAACTCTATAATCACACCAGTTTCAATTATTTTGGTAATTTCAAAATACCTGTAAGCAAGTATGTCTAACTACAGCCACAAAGAAATTCCCCCAGGCATAGAGTTAAAGAAACCCTATGACAACCCAGTTCCTGTGTCTCTGCCCCCTTCCCCCAGAGCCCAGCCATGGGGTGCCCACTCCAGACACCTGCACCCCCCTTTCCCTAGAGCCCAGCCCAGACACCCACATGCCCTCCTTCCGAGAGCCCAGGGATCTAGAGGGAGAAACAGTGTGATGCTGGGTCCTGGGCTTGTATGGAGTTTCCTGCACATCACCTCCTTCCTTCAGGGTATGCTGAGAACTGCAACTGCCAGGAACCCTTCAGCTCCCCAAGTGTCTATTTGCAAGCAAGCTGGACTCTGCCAGGTCCTGAGGCTCCTAGTGGCTGCGAGCAGCTCATATTTGTGGGGGGCGGAAATAAATTCTACATGCATTCATTTCTGTGCAAATTCTGCATGGTGTAGTGGTGCAGAATTCCCCCAGCAGTAACCTTAAACTACAATACAGGAGAATCTCTTGGGAAGCTTGTGCACTGGCTACAGATGAAGACTGTTCACTAACACTACTGTATGGACCCTGCTCTTGCTTGTGTCAGGTTATCCACTGACAGAGAATTGCTGTTTTAAGCATGTTTTCTTCTGACACAATTTCAGCAGTCACCTTAAACTTTGCTCTTCCCTTTATAATGTATTTTGAGTCACGCCCAGTGTAAACACTTCTTAAAAGAACTTGGTTTATGGATATACTATTCTGTTACTGAGCAAAAGCAAACCCAGCTCTTCAGTTCACCATAAATTGATACACCACATCTACACCCTTTGAGAAACAAGTTACTTTTCCCCAAAAAATCATCAATTAACATCTCACTTACAGATTATTGCTTAGGAAGTAAGAAGGGAAAGATCTTGCCCCATCTCCTTTACATGGCATACACAGGCCCTGGAAGACCCAGTGTTGGCAGAGGGAGCTTTCCCTACACTGCAGGAACTGAGAAAGACATCTGGGACCACCCTTCCAAGCCCTTGTATAGGGGGCATGCCAGGGCTTGGGTACTACTGAAACCCCAGGTAGACCCATGAGACTGATATAATTTAGACTGGCCTCAGGGCATATCTAATTTACTTCAGAAAGACACCATAACCCAGCATTAGAAGGGCCCTTAAAATGTCTTAAAGCAATCTCCCCCCAATATGTATTTGCACCTAGCTACCAAGATAAAATGCTTCAATACATCTGTCAGAGTTAAAGTTGTGTTGGGAGTGAACAGGCACTTCTGCCTACTAGATACATTCCTATTGGAGCAACTACTCAAAAGTTGTGGTGTAGTATCCCTCATTAGAGTTTGAGTCAAGAGTGGATTTAAAAAAAAAGTTCAAAGAGGAATTAATTCAGGCAAGTCTTAGCCTCCTGCATAAGAGAGGCTATGCTCTTGTTGATCACAGTGGTCTCTTCTTGCTTTAATCTAGAAATCTAGTGTAGCAGTAGTAGTGTATGATTTATGATGCCTTTAAACTATTTGTTTCCTTGCTTTTAAGGAGGTGTTTGGGTTTTTTAGAATGGAGAACTTGTCATTTAGCAACTTTAAAAAAACAAAAACACATATTAAAGAATTCTATATGATATGGGGAGCCACTACTTGTTGTAGCCTGATAACATGCTTTGTATTAAACCATTACTACTATGAGAAATTAAGAAGGGTAGATTCTCTTTAAAAAAATGTGAGCATGAGAAGCAAGGCAGGAGTACTGGCTGTGGAGTTTGGAAACTGGAACTGAAGCAGGTATGTCAGTGTATGAGAAAGGTTAAACAGAAAACAGACCTCAGACTGTCCAACATTAAAGGACTAGTGTCAAAAGTAAAAAAAAATCTCCCATTTCAAAACTTGTGTGCACACAAGACTAAGGATTCCTTTTAGTACCCTGGACAAAGCACATAGGTAAGACTAATTTATGTATAAAGAGAGTATCTATAACATACAATCTGATGTCTTCATACCAGCTACTCTGATATTTGTTTCAAGACTACTGTGTAGTTAAAGGAACAATGCAGCAAGGTTAACATGATTTTTTTTTTTTATTTTTTAAGATGTCACTATTAACACACATTAGTCAAACTAGCCTAGTAATCCCTGAAGGTTTAACACATAGGAAGTCTAACATCCTCTAATATTTTATTAGATCAAAACCACCAATAAAAGCTTTGATTTTTAGTGTTTATGTAATAAAAGCCTAGTAAACCTAACCCTCTGCTCTCTCCTTGTCAGACTAATGTGTGCTTTAGTGACAACATCCATTTGCAAGTCAGTACTATATCATAAGCTGAGTGCCAATCTCAGCTCAGCCTTTCTTGAAAGTGCTAGTTGGAGTGAGTCACTGAACCCGCTATTTACAATTTAAAATCCTAGTGTATTTACAATAGAAACCAATGTATTTAAAAATCATTAAATATAGTGTTTAACTCTGCTATATTAGTTTATAGGAACACAGCTTACCTCTGGCATCAGTTTCTCCTGCTAATACTTCTGCCAGTTCCTTAAGATTTGAAATAGCTATTCCTGAAAGGAAAATAAAAGCTTAGACAAACCCTCCAGGCATTTTAGAGCCCTGGGAGTTACCATCCTAGGTGGTCTTCCTTAACAGAATTACTGCAATATTTAGAGATACTTCCATCCTCTCGGCTGCTGTTAAAACTTAATGCATATGTAAAACACTGAGAAGAGTCCACAAAAATCCATTGAGCAGGTTTACTTGAGTCACTGCTATCGTTCAGTTTTTACTAATCCATTGTCAAGAAGGAAACTGCCAGTTCGCCGTCTCTCTCTCTATTACATTCCCTCCACCTATAGAAAGTGTTTTGTGCATCATGGTCCAGAAGAATTAGGTAGGCATGGTCTTCTCTTCTTTACTGAAAGGCTGCACTGATCCAGGCTTTACCCATGACAGCCCAGACACCTGCATGCTTTTGCAGTGCTGATCTTCTGGCTTCTTCTAGGCAGAACAAAGTTAGAGTCAGAACCCACTAAACGGTGTTTAAAAAAAGTATATAGTTTTTTTGGTTGGGTATTTTTACACTTAGCAGATCTTTATACCCATCCCTGCTTTTCAGACAGGGACATTATAAGTGCATGCTCTGGAACCTAGCTACTATTTTAATATATGTTGATAGCCTGGCAATCTGAAAGCCACTACACATTGCTAATGCCATAGACATGCAAAGTATGACATTAGGAATCTCAATGCTGCAGTACATTTTTGCTACTCTACACCTAAAGCTAGAAGCTGGGTTGTTTTTTTTTTTAAACAGAACAGAACAAAAATTGAGGCCCATTCCCAACACCTTATAACAAGCATTTGCCATTTTTTCTACCAAAGTTATTGTAGTCAAAAGTAGAGTCAATCCCATTTACAGCTAAACAAATACACTAACAGGAAGGTGGTTTGTTCTGTGCTTTACTTCAAGTTGGTCCTACTACAGTATACTCATCCACTAGTATAGTGGCACTAGTGTATAGGATCCATGGTTTGAAGATGGAAGCAGCTTTGCTGAAGGTTTCTGGACACCACAGCATCCTAGTGTGCAAGAGGCTGAGGGCACCCTCCCAAACCCAGAGAGGATTCAAGAGTCCTAAATAAATAACCTTAACAGTGATAAAGAATGCCAATATTGTAGGAAGAGATCCTCAAAACTGATGAATGAGAGTTAGAAAACCATTTAACAGTAGAGAACAAGGTGCACCACTCCAAAAACCTTACCCAACTACTAAGCTAGATGTAGAAGTGAGAATGAGCAAGCAAAAGAAAGGATTGGAATTGAGGGAGAGGGTAGATTAGTAAATGGAGCTGGCAACAGGCAAGGGGGTAAGGCATCTTCTGAAGATTACATATTCACTTTAGCATCTAGCAAAGGAAAAAAGGGGGATCAGGTTGCAGATTTCTGTATTGAAAGAATGTGTCTATCCAGCATGTTGCTGTGGATTGTGTGGTAGACTCCACTTAGGCTTTTAGTATCGAGAGACCTACGTGTACGCCCATTATGTTATGTTTAGACAATGCACCAGTTCTGCAAGATGACATACCCCACTGGATGGGAGAGCAGTGGAAGTTTCACATGCTGATAGCATTGCCAGGCAGAAAGTTTAACTGATCCACGTGGGTATGAGAAGTGCCCCAATAGTGAAGCACATCCTTGGCGGTAAGCCAGTGGTTTCTTAATTCACCACAAATTTAATCTTGAAGTGTCAGCATGCTGGCAGAAGCCCAGAGAGTCTCCAGGAGGAAGGCAGCCCTGGAAAGTCTGAGAGAGACAGTGACAAGAGTCTCTGGTAATAGTAGCTGCTAGTTCAAAATGCAAAAAAAAAAAAAGTGGGGAAGGTGCCAGGAATCCACCAAAAATCAACTAAATTTTTTTTTTTATGTATATACATACACACACGAAATCAGCTGCTGGGTTGCTGGCTGCAATGTAGATTTCAGTTTGAGGGCAAGAGATCCTGGATGAAGTCCTCCCTCCTACGTGCTTTAAAACTCAACAGGCCTGACCCGGTTTCCCCAAGTTTTTTGGGCACAGACAGATGCCTCCTGTTTTGAAATAAGCTATTTTGGCTCACCACTAAAATCCACGAAGTCTCAACCGTAACAATCAGTAGTCGGAGTTAAGTAAAATTTATGTACAATATTTGAAGTTAATTGGCCAAGAGGTAGCAGAATGACACTAAAGATTGAGATCTCAGAGCTCTTTTTTGTTATTGGCATTTAATCAACTAAATGCTGTTATCAAGGTTTCTATAGAAAGCCTACTCTGACAAGAGTAGTAAGCAGCAAATGACTGCTGGAGACCTAGGCTTCCGTTTAAAAAGAATGAAGCCTCTCACTCTTTGAGGCTTGTTGTGAAGTTCAGATGTTGCCCTGATGTACCTCAGTGGTGGTGGTAAGTCCCACCTCTACCACCAGCACAACCCCAAGCCTACCAAGGCAGACTTCTCTCCTGCAAATCTCAGTTGTTCCATAGAGGAAGACTTCCTAATCTCTTTACCAGGACCCTCAGAGTAGGTGAGCGGGGGGGGGGGGGGGGGGGGGGGGGAGGAGGGAGTTCGTCAAACCAGAGAACTACAATGCATTTCTCAAGTTATCCTCCTGCAGCCTCAGAACCCACAGAAGAGCAATCTGACTAAAGTATCTGGTATATGTTGCCGAGAACACTGCCAAGGAGCATGTAGAGCCAGCACATAATTGAGACCTAACAGAGAACCTATGTTTAGGCCAGAGAAGACTAGCACAACAGCTGAGACTTTATGCATGGAGATGCAAATCTGAGCCTGCTGAGAAAGCAGCAGGGCCTGCCATCAGAGGCATCTCAGAAGATCAGCAGTCAGTGGCTGGTGGAGGGTTTTCCCCAAGTCAGTCATCCTGCAAATCTGCAATGCCTCAGTCCAGCAAGGATACCACCAACATAGGAATTCCATTCTCTGCAAGTAGATAAAGCTCTGCAATGCTGCACTTCAGAGTGCTGTCAGTTTTTCACAGTTGGTTCCCATGCACGGATGTGGTTCAGCAGACACTTCTGATTGAGTGGGGGCAGCGGTGTGTGTTTTTTGGGGGTGGGGAGGGGTGGAAGAGACCCATTGGAGATCCCCACCTTGGAACAGGGACTTGTCCTCATAGTAAATAAAACCCAAAAAATGAGAGAAAGCTTCCTCCATTTCCTGCCTTTCACAGCAAGGTGTGCTCCTGCCCAAAAGCTATCAGCTTAGCTACCCCTGATCTCCAAAGTCTAGAGACTTTACCCAGTAGTCCAGCTAGATGGGTGTAATTAGACTACATTAGGGTATGAGTCCAAAACTCCCAGAATCCATCGATATCACAACAGTAACATACCTTCGTTAGTACATTGTATAGGGAGTGACAGCAGCATCCCTAGTGACCAGGAAATACCATGGCTTGTGCTTCTTATTTTGTATATCATGAAGCAACTATGACATTGACCAAATTGTTTAGGGAAGTTATTTCTAGTGTTCTAGAACTGACATTTCCTGAGGGGAATAGCAGCAGCATCCAAGTAGTTTTAGTAAATCATTTCCCTCCTCCCAGAGTTCCTACATGTAATGCAATTAGAAAGTTCTGGAGTTTTGACTCATTTGTCATTAGGTAACAAGTCTCCTCAAATGAAGAAAGTGACTGTGTTGATGCTAAGTAGTCACCTGTTCAGGCAACAGGAGCACAACACTGAACATATCCAACCTCAGACAGGCTACCAGACAGTAACTAGTGTTAGTCATTAACCATCACTTCCATCACTTGACACATCTGAGAAATAAAGCACATGAATCTTTAACAGTTCCCAGGCAGCAAAGAGCTGTGTAGCCAAGATTATTTTGTAAGTGAGCTGCTGCGTGCTCTGTGCTTTTGAGACTCAAGACATTTACTTAACTGCCCAACTTTTGACACCCACTTATAAAAGTCTTATAGGTACATGTAGGATTTTATATAGAATACAAGCTCTTTACAAAAATAAATGAAGACCATCCCTGCTCTATAGTGCCCAATACATTGAGTGTTACTGTAGTATAAATAAGTTGGACTTTGTCTACATACTTTCTGAGTCAACATCTTCTCTCTAGCTTCATCATGTATAGCTGGATTCCATGGAGAAAAGCTATAGAAGAAAGCAGAAGTGTTACAAACTTCATTTTGCTTTAATGTTCCCTCACCCAGCTACCCACTTCAGAGGAAAAAAACCAGCAATGAGTGGGGGGAGATTTCTAATGTTACTCTGAGCTTTCAGTGAGCTGCAAAACCTTTTGTTTCCCCCACCAACGGCATCAAGAGAAAAAATACCTAATCCACAAAGTGGCTCATCACAGATTTCATCCAACATATCTGCTCAGTGTCAAGCACCCAAATACTCATTTCAGCTGATACCAACACCAAGAATTAGGAATTCACCACCAACGCTAAATACACTAATAGTGATTAGCTGACAGGTCCATCAAAATTAAGTTTCACAGAGCTATATTGCCACTGCAACAGTTCAAACTATGAGCATGCAAGTTCAACTTGTAACTATCTGAACACCAGATCTGTTCCTTAATGTGACCAGCTTATTTTATCAGTTATTCATTAAGCAAGCCAAGGGTTTAATGGATAACCAGTAAGGAAATTTACATATTAATTTAGCAGTGTTGTTGCAGTCATGTTGGTCCCATATAGGGTGACCAGATTTCCTGATTTTATAGGAACAGTCCTTATATTTGGGGCTGTGTCTTATATAGGCACCTATTACCCACCACCCACCCCGTCCCAATTTTTCACATTTGCTATCTGTGTCTCCAATATCCTGGGACTAGGGTTACCAAGGTGGATGAGGTAATATCTTGTATTGGTCCAATGTCTGTTGGGGGAGGGAGGGAGAGGTAGAGGGACTTCCAAGCTTGCATAGTGCTTTTCTTCAGGTCTGGGAAACAGTGTCACAGCTAAATAAAAAGGTGGAACAGATGGTTTAAGCGTAAGTAGTTAACACATTTCAAAGGACCATTCAAGATGAAGTGGCCTGTTAACAGCTCTCCAGACACAGGGGTAAAGGAGGAAAAAAGCTGGGGAGTTTAAGTGAGTTCTAGATTGTAGTAAGCTATAAATCCAGTTTATCTATTCAGTCCATGATGTTTAGTATCTAGCAATGTTATGAATTTAATGTCTTAGGCTTGTCTTTTGCAGATGTTGGGCAGATTTCCTTAGAGAATGAGGAGTGAGGTCAGATTGAGTCTCACTGCTTTGTAAAAAAGTGTTAACCCATTAGGCGATATGGTGTGTGTCTTATTTTTCTGAGAGTTCATTCAAGAGCGTAGCGATTGACTAGTTTCACCCACATAGTGGTTACTGGAGCATTTAGCACAGTGGATGAGGTACATCACATGTGATAGGCGTGTGTAGGATGCATGGATTTTGACAGGTGTGTTGTAGAGGAAGGGGGCATTGATCACAGCAGTGGAAATGTGTCTACAAGTTTTGCATCACTTGTTCTGCCAGGGTATGGTATCACTGAATTGGTATGTCCTGGTCTGTGGGGAACTTACTTCTGATAAGCTTGGAGAGGCTGGAATTTGACAGCCAGAGAAGGAGTGCAGGAAAGATTTTTCAGGATGTGGTTCCCATCAACTGTGGGTTGTAATTGTTTGAAGATACTCACTACAATAGGCAGGAACCCACAGCGGGTGACAACCAGAGGTGCAGTCAGAGGGGGGTTTATTACTGTATCAAAACAGCATCTCTTGGGATATCTGGGTGGCACATTCCGTGATTGTGTTAAGGTGTATATCCCAGACTTTTTCCTCAGAGCTTATTCTGTGGTATCCAAGTGCCTGGTTGTAGGTAACAGAATTCTTGGTGTGTCTGAGGTGGTTACTACATCTGTGAAGACAGGTGTGGTGATCAGGGGTTTCTTGTACATCGTTGCCTTTAGGGTTCCATTGCTGAAGCTGATCATGATGTCCAGGAAATTGATGCTAGCGTGGGAGTACTCTAGAGAGAGTTTAAAGAGATGTGGTGGAAATCATCAATGAGATGAGTCAGTCTGTCCACAGGATGAAAATATCAATGATATATCTGAGATACATTGGTTTTGTGGTGCATTTGTCCAGAAATTCTTCTTCCAGGTGGCCCACTGGGTAGCCATTCTAATACCCGTGGCTGTTCCCATGGTTTGGAACAAGTGTTTGTTAGTGAATGCAAAATTGATCAGGATGAAATGGATTAGTTGGACAGTGTGTTTGGGATGGATATCTGAGGGTTATCCAGTCTAGTAAATACTTGAGGTACGCAGCAATGAAATCATTGTGAGGGATGTTGGTGTACAGGGAGGTGATATCCAAGCAGCAAGGATGGTGTTCTGAGGGAGGTTGTTAATGTTGGAGTTTGTAGAAAGAAAAGGAGTACTTGTGGCACCTTAGAGACTAACCAATTTATTTGAGCATGAGCTTTCGTGAGCCACAGCTCACTTCATCATGCTCAAATAAATTGGTTAGTCTCTAAGGTGCCACAAGTACTCCTTTTCTTTTTGCGAATACAGACTAACACGGCTGTTCCTCTGAAACCTGGAGTTTGTAGAGGAAGTCAGTTGTGTCCTGGAGGAAACTGGCCCCCACAAAACCTTTTTTCCTCCTTTTATCCCTTATGACTGGAGAGGTGTTAACAAGCCACTTCACCTTGAATGGTCCCTTGAAATGCTTTAACTACTTATTCTAAACAATCCATTCCATCTTGTATTTAGCTGTGACATGCTGAATACCTTTCTCAGACCTTTAGAACTGTGCAAGTTCAAAAGCTTCTCTCTCTCACCAACAGAAATTGGTCCAATAAAAAAAATTACTTCACCTACCCTGTCTCTCTAGCAGTGTTACGCGAGTCTGCATTAAGCTTTTTCTCAGTATTAACTGTCAACTACCCTGATTCAGATGTGTGTATAAAGGGATTTTTGTAAAGGAGGAAAAGGAACCGTCAGGGTTATTAGACAAGAAGTGATGGCATACTACGACTTGGCATCAAAAGCTATACTGTGCTTGAATTCAAACAGCAGAACATATGGAATTAAGTATAATGCATAGGCTACTTACCTAATTGCATAGGGATCTTCTATTTTAGGCTGATCAAATAAGTGACTGCTGCATAGTTTGATACTGTCTACCACCTTACTTTTGAAGAGCTGAATATCTTTTTCATATCTATAAGAGAGACATTTCTTCAAACTTCACCATATGAAATTAGCAAGATGTAAAGTAGTCTTGGTTTTTCAAGATGATGGGGGAGGCTAGGGGAATGAGGTATTTTAAGTTTGTTCAGCTATCTGATGCTGTATACCATAAACAGGTGCTAAACAAATGATACAGTAAATTTAGCTGTTTAATCTAGACTCTGGCATAGGTATTGTGTCTGTAAGTAAAGAAACAAACAAAAAGCTTAATGAAAATGGAATATGAAGTTCTAAATACATAGCCAAAACAGTTTAGGAGGACACCTACAGCACTGCAGCTTCCGGATTCAAAGGACTTGTCGTATCAATCTTGTAGAAGACTCTGCGAGCATACATTAGTACTTGCCATATATGATTATGGTTTCGCCTAGGAAGAGAGTAGGTAGTTAGTGAGGGACAGAGGTTCAGCATTTCTGTATTAGACACCAGTACATTAGTACTCACCTCCATTTTGCAAATGCTCTTTTCACATCTAATTCACCTGAGAGGGGATCTACTAGTGGGTGGAAGACTGGTAGGTCGAACACCAAGCGCTGTGTTAAAGATAAAAGTTCAAAATTGCTTTAGTGAAATTACTCAAGCCTATGGTTAATCCGATTCATAATAAACTTTCACTAAGATGTGTTTTTAGGACCCTGTTAATGGGTGCCCAAATCCTTAAGGGGACCTCTGCCACTTTTGTTAGAAGCAACCTCTTGCATTGCTTGAATTGAGAAGAGGGGAAAAAAATTTTTACTTTTAAACATCTGACAGTATTGTGTCTGGCCAGTTCACTGTTTCCTCTTTATAGTTAGTTCTCCTATTGTTTGTGTAAGTTCCTACAGCAAGAGGGCAGTTAGTTTTAATAGAAAAAATGATTTAAAACACCAAAACTGGCAGAGGGACCTAGGAACAGGAGCAGAATTAATCATTTTCAACTCTTTTTTAAACAGTTTCCCCACTGATGCTGTCCCTTTAAAAGGGATTTAAATTACTTCTTAAAAGCGGTCAATTAAACTGCTTCCTTCAGGAGTTTGTGGCTGTAATGTTCTGCCATCATAAAAAAAATTATGAAAGCCTGGCTAAGCACATCTTCATTGTGCTCTGAAAGCAATCATATTGACCAAGGAGGAGACCAGTTTCATAACCAACAATATTCTGCTGCCAGTCCTAAAAAGTTTGATCCTAGGAAGGAACAAAAGTATTCCAGTTGTACAAAGGCACAGGAATAGTGTTTCATTTTACATATCAAAAGGAAACGAAGTTACTGAGACAAAGTAGCAGATGACAGCTCCATTCCCACCTTGACCCAAGCTTAAGAGTCAAGAAAATACTTTAAGTAGTCAACCACTCCTCTAAAGGCTACTATGATCCAGGAGTCATAATTACAGTTACTACAATGCAAGTCCTAAACCTCTAATAGGACCGGTCGAGCCTGAAAGTCAACCCCACACCCAATGCAGACAGTGGAGTTGCTACAGAGTAACAAGATGATCCTCCACGGACAGTAGGTAGCGTGTACAAGCCAGTCAGCAATGTGTTCCTAATCTTCACCAACCAGTGAACAAAGCCAGTCCCAGGAACTGAACAAATGTCATTCTCCAACTCCATAAAAGGAAACTAAGTTTCATGATTGTTGTTAGATCACTCCAGCACTTACTGGGCAGTCGCCATCTGGGTAATTGTCAGGGATGTAGACTGTAAATTTGAACACACCATCCTGGTAGAGGCCATGTCTTATGAATATTACTCCAAACCACACTGTAAGGGAGAAGAGTTGTATGAGTTGGTGCAAAATGCCTTAAATATGGTAAAATAATAGAACTACTCCTGAACTTACTTAATGCTGATCTGTAAGATGGCTGCACATAAACTCCTGGCAGCTTCTGCTTTACGACCAAAGTGCTGTAATAATAATCAGTCATTTAGGATAAAGAGCTGTCTGAGGACCGGATTAGCATATGCATTCTGCAGAAGACTTCTCAGTACACAAGACAGCCCAGTGCTGTGCTGCCAATATCTCAACAAGGAACTCTTAGAAATATTTTCCTTCCAATCCCAAGGGTGGATGTGCTCACGGGGGGAGGGGTAAGGGACTAAAGAATCCACTTTCCCTCCCCCCACCCCATTTAAAGGAAATTCTTATGCCTCTTGTTCCAAGGTTACTGGAAATGAATGTTTAGGAGGAGAGTGAAAATGACTTGACCCAGTGCTGACTTGTTAAATATATTACTGAAAAATGAACTTTCCCTCCTATAGTCAGTTTCTCATTTGTATGGCTCTTACACAGCAATGGAAGAGAGATTTTATAGACAATTTGACAGATTTGGGGCAGGTGTGGTGAAGGATAACTGCTTGTGGTTCTATTTTTTAATATTAACCAAAGCTTTAACTTGAAATTTAAACAATGCTTTCAGTCATAATCATGGTAACTACTGTAGGTCAAGGGCAAAGTGGTGTGGCAACAGAATAGGGCAAGTGAAGATGCCAACCAAGGAGGGCAGGCAAGTGCAAGAAATCATTTTAGACAAGTAAGGCCTCAGAGTACCAGGAGCAATAGGTGAGGGCTGAATCACTAAATCCAAGGCAAGAAAACAATGCGAAGTATGACCTGAGTTTTGACCCCTATTTTCTCCCTTCCCACTCCCCAGTCGTTTAAGACTGGTCATACAAGTTTGAGCTGAGCCCTCTACTTTGTGTCATGGAGTTACTAACTTGATGATTTTACGCAGTTCATGTCCAATGGATTACAACTAAATTTCTCCCCTCACCTTCCTCTATTGCTTTTGCCCTTTAGTAGACACCATTACATCATGGAAATAGCATTGCAATGCTGAGAGTGGATAAAAAGACAACAACATTTTTGCTGTTCAAGAGTGGGAAAAAAATTGGTATGTTTCCAACATTTAGTGTTTCCAACACCAAATAGAATTTTACTGAGCCATTCACTGAAAACGAATGGTTAACAGTATTCAGCTAAAGCAATTTATAAATAGGCTTCCCTGATTAGCTGGCATACTCACAAGTCTGTTTTAAGCTGAACACAGAAGGCCAACAATGAACTAGTGAACTGTCTGACTGTACCAGCATCAAAGTCAGACAACATCATTTGTTATAGTACCCTTTTTTAAAAAAAACCTTTGTTATCAGTGCCTTCCACTCAGGCTTTGATTTCCATGCCATCAGCAACTGCTTAGCAACAGGAAACCATTATTCTCCGCTGCACTCCATGACACTAGCATCTTAAATTGATGAAGATGTTAGAAACTCAGGTTGTCAGAAGATTAACTAGAGCCCCACAGCATGAAAGAGTGTATGTAAACTTTCTAAATAGAACTAAAAGCTTTTTAAAGAGCTCGCATCTTCAGTTTATTAAGATTTTTAAATGGAAAAAGTGTTTTTCAAAGTTAGTATTGAATCAGGGCTTAAGGGAATTGCATTCAGAAATCCGTTTCATAGCTGAGAATGCACCAGACGAAGTGACTAGACAAGTTACATGACTAAGAAGAAAAATTTGCAATACAAATGTGCATCTTATGCTCCCTCCTACACTCACGATCCCAGACTGATCCATGGAGCAGTGGTCCAAAGCACTTCCTGGTGATCCGGGGAAAGCTGACTAGTTACATTTCATTGGCTCCCCCCACCTCGTTATAAATTTCATGGTAAAATTCATTAGAAGATGGCTTTCCTAATATTGACTTTCCATGTAAGTAGACACTTTAGTTGCTGCACATTGATCACACATGACTGAGGAACAGTCCACAGTATGAGAAAATCTGGGAATCACTGATTTGGATAACCATATTTCCCAAAGGGAAAACAGGATACCATGTGGGGCTAGTCTGAAAACCCCACCTTTGCAGCTTGTCCAAGCACCCTGAACCCACCACCTCCCACGTGGGGCTGGCCCAAGCCACAGGCCTGAGCCCCCATCCCCATATAGGGCTGGCCCCCATGCCAGGCTGGAGCCGGCATCGCTGCTTGCCCAAGCCCTGCCTATCCCTTGTGCAGGGCAGCATTACCACTCCCCCACCACCACATGTTCATCCGCACCCTTTGACAAAAGTGGGCATTTGTCCTGTCTACTCTTGCCATCTGATCAAGCGGGCAAGAACAAATGGGACAAAAGCCCACTTTCGCCAAAAAAGTAGGGACAGCCAGTAAAGGCCTTAAAAAAAAGGGACCGTCCCGGCCAAAACAGGATGTATGGTTACTCTATCGCCAATACACCCGCCATATTAGGCGGTGGTGATTAGGAAGATAGGTTAACTAAAAGCCAATGAATGTCCAGCAGGAAGGTGCCATGCTATCTTTCATTTATTTATTTATTTTTAAAAAAGTATATTTCCTTCCTAAAACCAATTTAGTGTACACTTTTCATCTTATGAGGATGCCTAGCGCCCAAGATACCAAACTTAAAATCCAAATATACCTATGTACAAAAGGACCATCCAAAGCTATAGCCAAAAACAAACTTCAAAAAAGCAACTCCTCTCCAAGATAACTGATTATATTAATTTTGCAGGGTTTAGTGTTTAAATGAGCATCCTGGGTATGGTTTTAGAAGTTCTATACAAGAACTGTTTCTAAAGCTACTCCCTACAATGATATTTAAAGTTTTCTGAAGTACAAGACCAGTGAGATAAAAAGGTGAAATATTTTAAAACTAAAGCAACATACAATTCTGCAAGGAGAGAGTATTCCAAGTAGAAAGGCCCATAGGAGGCATGTGTTCCATTCGTAGACTGGGATGAAGGGGCAGGAGAAGCAGGCTTGGTCATCGGCAGAGCATTTTTTGGAATAGAAGGCAGCTGTTTCTTTGTAGTGGTGCGTGGAGGACTGGTTCTCAACTCTCCAGTCAGGGTCTTTTCTTCTGTTTCAGGTCTCTGTTAAATACATATACAATATATATTAGCATTTCAAGTTTATATTTTATATAACACTGAATAATTTAGGCTGCAAGCTAAAACTTCTATTCAATTATATACCAACAAAGTTGAATTAGGTTTGAAAGATTTCACCTTACTTGTTATTACATAATCATGGACTCCACACAAGTCACTTCCTTACAGGTTTTCTTTATTACTGGCACTGGCCGAAATCTGAGCAGACACTGCTTTAGTTTTTAGTAGGTGGTAAAAGCTGTAGATTAAAGCAAATTACGCCTCCACAGCCTCAAATTAGAAACTGACAGGTAATCTAACATCAACTTCCAAATCAGTCTTCATTTCTAATACTCAGTGTATTGAGATGAACCACTTCAATTCCACTAACAAGTCTCTCTGCAATTTAAATACATGAATGATTAGTATAGTAAAGAAGTGAGAGAGAGTGGAACATTCTGGGGCGATGAGTTCAAGGGAATGATGCCTTCCATTTCTGTAGGAAATGTTTGTGCTGAGGCAGGCACAACATAACTGAGTAGATTATACTAGCCTATCCTCATTGTTTGTAACCATCGCATTAGATAGCCTGGGCTGCCTACAGTCCTTCAGCCATCTGCACAGAAGAGAGAGATTTTACATGTGTCAGTTGTAAGTATTTAACTGGTTAATATAGTGAAAGACTATCATGCTTTCTATTTTACCCAGGAAATAATCACCACTGCACTTAAGTAGTCAGAAGGCCTGAGAAAGTGTTCACTCTAAGTACAGGAGAATTAGTTATGGTTCAGTGGGTAGGCCAAGACATAGACTTCTGGGTTACTGGTTAGAATTTAGACTAGTTTTAGTGATGGAAAGTTACCATGTGACTGGTGTCTTCTGTAAAAGGTCTGAGAACTGATCTAGTATCCACATCATAATCACCACCACTATAACTTTCACCATTGCTGAGAATTTTGGAAGCAAAAGACCGAAGAGGTCTGAGACTGAACTTTTAGTTGTTCTTCCTCCTGATAAATGACGACATGTGGGACAGATTGTTCCACACACTCCTGGGGAAATTCTGCACCACTGAGCATGTGCAGAATTCATGTCCCCTGCAGATTTCTTTGCTTCCCTGAAGAAAACTGACTTCTGAAAGGGAAGTCACAATAGAGGGCAGGCCCCCCTTCCCAGTACTGCAGGCATGTCATTTTGGGTGCCTGAAACAGGTAGCAGAGGTAAATCACCATGGGGCTGGGGATGTCCCGGCAGGTGGCTTCTACCCTGTGTGGGGCTCAGCTATTAGTCCCGGCTGGGCTGGGGAGGACAGGACTCTCTCTTCCCCTGCAAGGAGCAGCCAGGGCCAGGTCCCACCCAATACCAGAAGTGTCCCCCAGCTGCAGGAAGTGCCATGCACACGCATCCCACTTCCTGCCCCCATCACTCCCCAGCTTGGGTAAAAGGAAGAGATGGGTCATTGTACATGGAGCTGTTCCCTGGTCCACCCAACCCCCATGCATCCAGACTCCCCCTTGACACCCCCAACATGCAGACTCCTCTCCACTGAGTCCCAAACATTCTTCACCTGGACCCCCCTACAGAGTCTCACTCCCATCCCAAACCCCCACCCCCAATCATCTGGATCCCACACTGAACCCTCTTACCCAACACCTGGATCCCTCCCACACTAAGCCCCTCCACACTTGGATCCTGCCAGGATGAGCCTGCCTGCCCCACATCTGGATCAGGGCCAAGGCTGGGCATGTACGCTAGACGCTGTCCCTCTCGCTTGCTATCTTTGTGTGCTTAGCTTGCAGATACAGGGCCCGAGTGTATTCCTGAGGCAGGCCCAGCCTTTGCACTGTGTCGGGTCAGGTGCAGCCTCACCACCAAGTCCATGGGAGGAAAAGAGAGTGAAAGAGGAGGAAGGTGGTTGGGGGGCTAGGCTGGGCTGAAGGGTAATCTCCCACCTCCGTGCAGCCAGTGCCCTATGCTCCCCACTGCCATGCTGAAACCTTCACATTTATTTATTGACAAATAAACTATGCAGACTTAAAATTTTTGACAAAGGATTGCTTCAGACTAGTACAGGCGGTCCTTGACTTTACAACATTCAACGGACGGCACTTATAATTGATTTAGACTTTATGACACTCGGTCCCACAATGGAGTGAATTGCAATCCTGAATTATGACGTTTCGACTTACGATGCAATTTGCAGGAACCAATTATGTTGCAAGTCTGAGGACTGCCTGTATTCAACATCTCTTTAGTTTACTATCCATTTAAATAATATATGGATATTCCGTCTACCTTGCTCAGTACTAGAACTCAATACAGAAATGTCCTCACAACGAAGAGAGTGGGGAAAGCCTTGGCAAACCACTTCTAACAAGATGTTATGTAAATCTGAGCTGCTTCACTAATTTTTTTAAGAGGGTACATTCACTGTAGGATTATTCAAATTTTCAAGATACATACAGAATCATAAGTATTCAAACCAACAGCAACCTTTTCCAGTATTTTTATTCATGGCTTTTCACATTCATCTGTAATAGATCTATTTTATTTGCAGCTCTGATAGTTCTTTAAAAAACATAGCATAGAGGAAGAGCCCTCAGATCTACACTCAAAATAGGCCCACCCAAGTGCCCAACTTTAAAATATATAATTGACATGGCCCTAATTGAATGCTAGAGAGGCATTCAAGGTTAGCTTTTGGATTCACAACAATGACAATCATGACTTGCCAAACCTAGAAGGCAATCCATAGTTTTGCTATTTTCCAGCACTAGTCTGGGGTTGGGGAGGTGAAGGACCAGAGAATGAGAGTGAGAACCATGTTGAAGAGCACTCCCTGCTCTCTTCCCACAAAGAGTTGTGGATGGAAGACAGGTTTTAAAAATCTGACCTTTCAGAAGCCTGCTATTTGTGCTCATCTTTTATGTCAAATAGACACAGAAGTCCCAGGTACGCACCTTAAGTCCAACAAAGGTTAAAGCTTGGCCCAGAGTAACACAGCTGCAAGAACCTGGATAGACTCAACATGGTTCAAGTTACTAATATCCACCTCTTGATGAGGTAGTCATGGATTTCAGTTTCCCATGAAGAGACTGACTTATACTTAGGCAAACATTGCAGTATAATACTGCAAGTTAGAGGATTCAGTTTTAGACTCTGCTAACCAGAGCTACCTTCTGTTTACCTCATGGCTGTCTAGGTGACAGTCAAGAAACCCACAGCATTCTGATAACGCTATCTTGTCAAGATTTCTTTCTCAAGATGGATTCTGAGGCTTCATTTTAAGTCACTTAGATAGTTACAGGCTTTATATTTTGATAAATGTAAATCTGTATTGTAATATTATGCAGTACAGCTCGATGAGGTGATTAACAATGCATATATTATTTATTAAAATATCCACCTTGCGTGAGGAACTTGTAGACATGCTCCAGAAAGGGTTCATAACGTGTATCCCAAGTAAAGGGCTGCAAATGTTGTCTCCAGACCCTCTCCAGCACTTTGATGTCACTTTCTAGCCTAAAAACATACAGAATTAGAAGTTAAAAAGTGTGTCATAAAGGAAAAAACAAACAAGGATTTCAACACATTTGGGGTCAAATCTAATTAGCCTATTAATAGGACATGACAACATTCATTTTGAACTTCAGAAACATAAGTTTCTGATTTCAGAGTAACAGCCGTGTTAGTCTGTATTCGCAAAAAGAAAAGGAGTACTTGTGGCACCTTAGAGACTAACCAATTTATTTGAGCATAAGCTTTCGTGAGCTACAGCTCACTTCATCAGATGCATACCGTGGAAACTGCAGCAGACTTTATATACACACAGAGAATATGAAACAATGCCTCCTCCCTGTGTGTATATAAAGTCTGCTGCAGTTTCCACGGTATGCATCTGATGAAGTGAGCTGTAGCTCACGAAAGCTTATGCTCAAATAAATTGGTTAGTCTCTAAGGTGCCACAAGTACTCCTTTTCTTTTTGCATAAGTTTCTGAAACAGTAATCAACCTCAACTAGTTCAAAAGCGCTCCAAGATATTTCTAAACATTCATAAAAATCAACAGAAATCATATTTGAACATAAACACCTTTCAGCCATTCTCTTTGAATTTCTATCTGTACTCTCCTCTTTGCAAAGATGCCATTGGACAGGCCTGCAACCGCCCAATGGGGAATTCAAGAAAACTAAGCTACCCAACAAACAGCTAAGTCCAATTGCGGACGGCACTCTAATAGTCTATTCTGTAGCTTGGGCAAGTTTTTTCATCCCTGGTTTGGATCAGCTGACTCTGCAAGACTATATGCCTTTTAAGAGTATTAGTTTGAAAGTCTCTGCCATTCCCAATGAAGGAATTAAGCTTGTTGAGCTTTCATCATGTGTGTCATTGTGTTTTTATTTGCATAGAAATGCAGCCAGGAATAGATAAAGTCACAAAATGCAGAAGTTTCTCTGTAGCCTTTTTTTTAAATTGTGTTCCATTACAAAAAGCACACTATGTATTTAGTATGATCAGTGGTCCCAACAGAAAATACTCCAGTAGAAGTGGGAATTTCATTGAGGCACTTACCATTTGGATCCCTGCCTCTACTACTCCCCTTCCATTTAACATCAGTTTATCTACTTTAAAGAGATTTCAGCTCCTCTGTGCGTGAAGCAGTTCCTCTCTAGTACAGCCCATTTCTCCACCTCTTTCCAACTCTGAATTTCTCTCCCCAATTTCTTCTGTTTTTCCCCCCACCCCCAATCTCTAGTTATAGTAACTAAAGTATTTTGGTATGCAGTGTAGATGTAGCTGTGTTGACCCCAGGATATTAGGGACACAAGGTGGGTGAAGTAATATCTTTTATTGGAACAACTTCTGTGTGTGGCTCAAAAGCTGGTCTCTCTCACCAACAGAAACTGGTCCAATAAAAGATATTACCTCCCCTACCTTGTCTCTCTAAAGCATTTTGTAACAGTTTTATATAACTTCTATATGATTCTGTAGGATAATGATTCATGAGTCAATTCACCATTAATGCCTGTCCATTTCTTTTATGGCTGCTATAATAGCTTTTTTCCCAGATCAAATAATCACCAGTGGCTAGCCTCAGTCAAGACTAATGGTCCTGTTTTTCATTACACAATTTGATTACATTCAGCCAGGTAAGTTAGGAAATAATGCTCCTTTAAACTTAAAGCAGCACTTGTAAAAACGTGAAATTTCAACAAAATTTCTACAAAGCCATATCGGCCTGCTTTTTAAAGAAAAAAATCAATTCAACTAGATACAAATAAAGCATTTTATATCAATAAAACTTCAGCCACACTAAGTGTTTCACTGATTTAACTATGTAGTTACATTCAGTAGTTAAAATTGGTATATTAACAGAGCTCAGACAAGCCCTCAGATTTTGAGTCTTCTCAAACTTCATCCACTCATTTTCAAGCCATCCACCCACTCAGATTATGGCTTCAAAATCACATCCTTATGAATAGGTTCTCCAGCACGACCCCTCCAGCCAACAAATTTACAAGATACATTCAGGACTCAAGATACAGGGAATAAGCCCCATCCCTGTTTTCTCCCTCCTGCCCCCTCAAGCACACACTTCGGATTACAGCCCCCAGGTATTTGTTGATTATCATACACATTGTAAGGAGAGTGATCACTTTAGATAAGCTATTACCAGCAGGAGAGTGGGGTGTGGGGGGAGGTATTTTTTCATGCTTTGTGTGTATATAAAAAGATCTTCTACACTTTCCACAGTATGCATCCGATGAAGTGAGCTGTAGCTCACGAAAGCTTATGCGCAAATAAATTGGTTAGTCTCTAAGGTGCCACAAGTACTCCTTTTCTTTTTGCGAATACAGACTAACACGGCTGTTCCTCTGAAACCAGGTATTTGTTGGGATCAGATCATAAGAAATGCTGAATGAACAGGACTATTGAGACATCTCTGACCAGTCAAACTGGTCTGCAAACGCTGCTTCCTCAAGGCAGTATCATGACCACACCTTTATACAAAGGTCTCCCAGCGTCTCAGTCACAGTTCTCATGGGACAGTCCCTTCCCCATTCCCTTCTCACGCTTTACCTTTATTTCTCCGTCATTGCACACCGCACTAATCCACTAGTTAAGCTGCACCAGGCTGATGCGTTTCTGCCCTGCAAAGCTTCCGGTTCACAGGCACAAGCGGGCAGCCCACAGCCCCCTGTGCTCAATGGGCAGGTTACAGAAGCCGGGGCTGGGGATGCTCGAGCTCAGAGCGCAGGGAGGAGGAGAAGGAGGACACGGAGGTCACAGGAGAGCAGGCAGACGCGGCGAGCCGCCGGGGCGCGCCGGGGACGGCCGGAGACACCGCGTTTATAGCTTGGAAAACGAGCGCGTGCAAGTCGAGGGGGAAATAACGCCGAGGGCTTGTCCTCGCCCACCCAAGCCGGCGCCCCGCCGCCCGCTCCCCCTCGGCAGCGACAACGGCCGGCTCTGCCTCCCCAGCCCCCTGCCCCGCCGCACGCCCCCGGCCGGACCACCCCCGCCGCCTCATGATACCGCCCCGCACCTGTGAGGGGAGCGGGCCCGCCCCACCGCCGCGAGGCGAGCAGAGCCGGTAGGGCCGCCACCGCCGCCTGCCCCTGGCTCCCGTCCCACCCCACCCCGTGCCGCCAGAGCAGCCCCGTCACCTACCCCGCAGCAGCCCCTCCCACCGCCGCAGCGACCGGGTCTCTCAGCCCTCAGCGCGTTCGCCTTCCGGCGGAGACTGTCTCCACCCGGCCGCCGTTGTTGTGCTAACTGTAAGGAGGGGACCCTGCGTTTTCGTCTTTCCCGCTACCCAGGGGAACCGGGCGGGGCCGTAGCACAGGCGGGCTCCAGAGCCTCACTCACCCTCACGACTTCCCCAGACACTTCACTGCAAGCGCGGCCGAGTCCCCGCCAGCGCCTCCGTCCTCTTCCCCCAGTCCACAGCTCTGTTTAACCCCCGCCCCCAACAGCAATATCCGGCCGGCCTCTGACACGCATTGGCCGCAGAGCCAGCCAATCACAGGCCGACCTTTCCGGACAAGTGTTGTGACTGCGGTTCGATGACTACCACACTGGCCAATCAAAACCTCCGCCCCTCCTGTGACGCTCCAAACGCGGCCGCACCCGGTTACCAAGGTACGCTGCCCGTCGCCAATGAGGACGACGACGATTGGCGAGAGAACTTGAGGGAGGTTTTAGTGGGGCCATGGATGACTAGGAATGGGCATTGCTGCGATAGTGAGTGACAACGATTGGCTGATACAGGTGTCACTCCTTGGGGGCGGGGTAAACGGATAGATGACTTATTTCGATTGGCTGATAGTCCCGCTCTCTGCTATGCTAGCGATTGGCTGGCAGAACCGTCGCTTGCTGAGGGGCAGGACTAGTGGGGTCAGACGTGCCTGTGATTGGCGGTAGCCTAGCAGCTGCCAGGCGCTGGGGCGGGGCTGGGGATGTTCCACCTGCCCCACCTTTGGGGGACAGCCAGGCCCAGCTCCTTGCTCCCGGCCGCTCCTTGCAGCGCGCTTCCCGATTCCGGTCGCCTGCTGAGCCGCTGGCGGGGGGGGCTCTAGGTCGCGGGCTTCAACTGGGAGAAGGGAGCCCTGTGTCCCGGCTGGGGGCCTCCGTCGGTGTCAGCCCGCGGCTGCAGCTCGGGGCGCGCTTAGCGGGGGGACGCCGTGGCTTAGGGAGACCAGGCTCTGCTGCAGAGCGGATGCGGACTTGCGGTTGCTTTGTGGGTCACGCAGGGTCTGATGCCCATTTGCAGTAGCTGAGAATCCGGCCCTATTTCTGACATCCCCAGTTACACCCTTTCTTCAGTAGACTTCACCGCCCTTGCTCAGGGGGCACCGCATCCCGCGATTCTTGTAGCCTGCACGGGGTTCATGTAATCCCGCCCGGGGGCCAGTCGCCAGACCCTGCATTTTGTACTAGAGTATTGCTGTCGTGGAGATTTAAGGAGACTGCATCGTGGCTAGGCCATGGCAGAGAGAGTTATTCCAGAGGGCACGTTTTCCTCGGCAGATCTATTCAGATAGGTGGGCTCTTGGGACCTGATTCACCATTGCCCTGCATTGCATATAGTCATTTACATGACACCACTGCACAGTGTCAGAGACTGCCGTTCTGGTCTGGCGGCGTTTGACACCCACTCTACATCTGCTTAGCACCGCTGTACATTCAGTGACTGCAGGCTTACAGGGAATTAATCCCTTTAAGTGGGAGAAGACAACAGGGTGAGAGGTTTTAGTGCAGGGGTGAGCAAACTACGGCCCGCGGGCTGGATCCGGCCCCTCAGGGCTTTGGATCCCACCCGCGTGATTGCCCCCTATGGTGCCGCAAGCCCTATCCCTGGAGCCGCGGGGGGGGGGGGGGGCGGGGGGGAGGTCGGAGGGGCAGAGGACTCCATGCGTTGCCCTCGCCTCCAGACACCGCCCCCCACAGCTCCCATTGGCCGGGAATGGGGAACCCTGGCCAATAAGAGCTTCGGGGGAGGTACCTGGAGACGTGGCAAGGGCAGCGCAGGAAGCCCTGTGCCCCCCTTCTCCCAGGGGCCACGCAGGGACGTAGTGCTGGTTGCTTCCCGGAGCAGCGCAGCGTGGAGCTTGCCCTGGCCCTGGCGCGCGGCGCTGCCACCCTGGAGCCCAAACGCCTCCTGCACGCCAACTCCCTGCCCTAAGCCCCCTGCCTGCACCTCACACCCCTCCTGCACCCCAACGCCCTGCCCTGAGCCTCCTGCTGCACCCTGCACTCGCACTCCCGTGCACCCCAACTCCCTGCTCTGAGCTCCGTCCTGCAGTCCACATCCCTCCTGCACCCCTGCCCTGAGCTCTCCCGCAGTCCGCACCCCTCCTGCACCCCTGCCCTGAGACCCCTCATACACCGTGCATGCCTCCTCTGCCGCAATCCCTTGCCATGAGCCCATTCCTGTACACTGCACCTCCTCCTGCACCCTGCACCCCAACCCCCTGCCCTGAGCTCCCTCCTGCAGCCCGCACCCCTCCTGAATCCCTGCCCTGAGCCCCCTCATGCACCGCAACCCCCTTCCCTGAGCCCCCTCATACACTCTGCACCCCTCTTCTGCCCCAATCCCTTGCCCTGAGCCCGTTCCTGCACACCGCACCCCCTCCCACACCCTGCACTCTGTTCTGCACCCCAACCCCCTGCCCTGGCCTTGCATACAATTTCCCCACGCAGATATGGCCCTTGGTCCAAAAAGTTTGCCCACTCCTGTTTTAGTGCTTCTAAAAGTCAGAGAATAATGCTGTGACAGTAATTCATATCTGACCTGGGATCTCTCTGCTGTTCTACAATTGGAACTCTGCGTAGCAATAAACTGCGAATATGGTCAAATTGTGGTTGTTTTGTGGTGAACACAAAGACCCATTAGTGGCTATATTAAAACCAACAGACTTATTTCTCTTGTAATCCAAAACAGAGATTTGAACAGAGGTGAAAAGCTGCTGTGACAATCAGTAATGTGCCCTGGCTTCTGGGAGATGCTTAGTCAAGAAAGGAAATGTGGTATTTCCATTAAAGAATCAGTCTTGAATCTAAATGTTCCCTAAATGGATTTTTAATTCTGATATATACAAAAATCACCACAAGGGGCTAGATAAACAACACTTATCTACACAGTACTAGATACATTGTCCAGATATATAATTATAACACTTTCTAATAGGGTTAGAGATACCAGTTCAGTATAATTTTACTGGACCTTACATACAAGAACGCAATGGCTAAGAGAGCTTTAAAAGGGAAAAAAGTAGGACAATCTTCTTTCCATTAGAATCAATAAGTTGTAAAGTATGCTTCTTTTAATCAGTTCAGGAACTCCTTTGGGGAGTTGTAATTAATGGTGTTATATAATCTAAGAAAATTTATGTGAAACCTGTATACTTCCAGCTTCCTTTATGAGTCCTCCTAATGAGCCATCAGATTCTTGGCAGCTTTGACCAACTTGCAGACAGATTACATGATCACTCTGGCTCTTCAGAACACTTCAAAGATTGATAGCATACATAGCAAATTCTAACAATCTTGTCCTGCCAGCTGACTAACACAAACCAGTTTCTAATACATAAATATCAGTGAGCAGTTTTTACTTACAATAGTCTAGCCCTACACAGCTGCAAAATAACACAAGCAAAACATGAATAAAACTCAATGGAATCTGTTCTTATTCCTAATTAGGTCTTTCTCTGAGTCCAGTATAATGGAGTTACAAACGTGATATACCATTGCTAAAGCCATTTGTTTGTCAAGGTTTGGAAAATGACAACAAAATCCATGCCATCCTGGATATATAATACAAATTATAGGGAAAATGACAAATCAATAAATACAGGTTTTAAAGTCCCTGTCATATCATCAACATGCTCATGCCTTGGTCATCACTTGTCTTGATTATTATAACCACCTCCTCTGCTTATCTTCAAAATGATGCTTCTAAATCTTTCCAAATGCCATTAAAATCCTTTTCCTCTCTTGTTCCAACCATACCACTACTGCCTTTCTTGATTTTCTATCTTTTATTTAATCATATTCAAGCTCCTCATTCTTACCTTCAGAGTCCTATACAATCTCGCCCCACATTCTACTTACTCTCCTGCTCCATTCGCTCACTCCTTTCTCCTGTTTTCAGCATGATACCTTTTCTCATGTTGTGTTCATGACACTTAGAACAGTCTCCCATTTTTTTCTGCTAACAGCCCTGTCTCTCCTCCTCCTGTCTCTTCTTTAAAGCCCATTTCTTACAGAAATCCTTTCTACATTTATCTTTTCACCACTGTGTTTTGTCTTGTCTGCATTAGGTCCCAATCCAAGGGTGATTTAAATCAGTGGGATCTTGCAGGGTGTGTCTGTCTGAGTGGATCCCTCTGCAAGATCAGGACCTTATACCGCAAGCTGTCTAGGGCATGGATCATGTCTTAGTGTGAGCTGTGTACAACATTCTGTATATTTACAGTGCTGAATAGATATATCCCAATGAAGATATATCCTAAGGCAGAATTTTCACATTTTAACTTTTATACCAAGAGGCAAGGCAAGTATCGCTAGTAGAAAAAAACTCCCCCTCCCCCCCAGTACCATACTCTTGACATTACAAAGGCCAAGTACACTGTAATTTTAAACTTTTTATTTAATTATAAACCATAAAATGCCTTAATAAAAATTATTTACCTTGCTTTAAAAAGCAAGGTCTACCTGATCTACCTGATTATTGGCTGAGGGCTTGGAGTCTGACCTGATGCCAAGCAACCTATGTTCATTTTGTAAGTACTGTAGTAATAATAGTAATAAATCATAATTTTTTTTGCTAAGACCTTTCATCTCAAAAGATCTCCAGATGCTTTATAGACTTGATAGGCAGCAATCACTCAACCTCCTCTGAGGTGGAACACAGCAGTCACTGCACCACCTATACTTTTTAGGTAGGTAACTGAATAATACTAATATGATTATAGATCTAACTGTAATAGATGCAATTTATTATGATCATAGTTTTAATAATAAGATCATAGAAGTTAGAGATGGAAAATCCATCATTAGATCATGAAACCCATTGTCCTGAAAGTACAGGATAAAAAAAGATGGTCCCTTAATAGATGTATCGGATATTAACTAGACACATTAGATCTTATTCCAAAAGCCAGTAAGAAGGCACATACAGGTGAATTATTTTATCATATGTGTGTGTGTGTATTTTTATTTAAGTAGGGTGTGTAAGTGTGTGTGTGTATATATATATATATATATATATACATACACACACCCTACTTAAATAAAACGTTTAAAATTACAGTGTACTTGGCCTTTGTAATGTCAAGAGTGTACAGAATGTTGTACACAACTCACACTAAGACATGATCCATGCCATTCTGTACATCTACAGTGCTAAATAGATACATCACAATGATAATGTTAGGCAGAATTTTCACATTTTAACTTTTGTACCAAGAGGCAAAGCAAGTATCACTAGTAGAAGAAACTTTTCTCCCCACAACCATACATTTTCAGAATTTTTTCCTTAAAGTTACTTGTTACTATTCACGTACGGCTGGATCATGCTCCCTTTGGTGTCTTGAGAACATAAGAATGGCCCTACTGAGTCAGACCAAGGGTCCAGTCAGGAAATGCCAAAGATAAGGATGCCCATGTAATCTTAGAGTAAATCTGCCTCTTTCTGTGTACATATTGTAATACTCATTACTTCATTACTCAGAAATAGTGATTGTGTAAGTGCAATATAACATCATTTCTTTTCTTCCTTTTTCAGTCTAACATCTTTTCTTTTTGAGGTCCGGATAACAGCACCCACAATATCCCCAGTCCACCCTTGAAGCACAACAGGTAGAAAGAACATTGAAACAGAAATATGTCATCAGACTAGAGTGTGAAAGAAAAAGCTGCATTAGAAATGGAATACAAGAAAGTTGTCCAACAAGTTGGGCAAAATTTATGATCCTTTGAGTATAATACAGTGGATTATATTCTGCTTTCATTAGCCAGTGTGAATCTGAATGAATTCTACTGAACAAAATGCAGAAAGCCTGGATTTGTTCTGTTATAGATAAGAGCACAATCTGGCTTGGTATGTTTTTTGGATATTTTCCACACTGAAGAATACTTTCTGCTTTTACTTTAAACAATTATGGAAACTATATTTCCTGTATTTATTTCCTTAGCCTTTTAATTTGCTCCCTTTCACCTGGATCAGAGCACCCATAGAAAATAAGGGCATGTCTTCACTAGCAACGTTAAAGTGGCACCGCTTTAACATGGCTCTGTAGTCACAGCACCAGCATTGGGAGAGAGGTCTCCCAGCGCTATAAAAAAACCACCTCCATGAGGGGAGAAGCTCCCAGCACTGTCTACACTGCTGCGTTACAGCGCTGAAACATGCAGCACTCAGGGGGGTGTTTTTTTACACCTTTGAATGAGAAAGTTGCAGCGCTGTAAAGTGTCAGTGTAGACAAGCCCTTAGACACATAAATACTTATCTTGCTGCCTCTGCTAGAGGTAGAAAAAAAGAATCATCCCCCACAAAGAAGCATCCTAACTCATTTCTCCATCAACGCCAGTTACTTACCACCCCCATCTCTTATCTCCCCACCCTTCTTATCCCCTCAAGCAAATATCTGAAAAAAAGACATCGGCTTTGCACTGTGCTCTGAAGACAAGGAGATTCATGGTTTGTTGGGCCAGCTTGAGATGCTTATTAAAGTACCCCTTCTATACACACATAAAGATTCCCTGGAAAACAGCTCCATCAAGTTTAAACCAAGGGACTATCACTTAAAATGTGTCAGTTGATTTGAATTCTTTCAGGAGATTATGGGGGAGACAGGCTGTCTCCACGTGTAAAATACAGAGCCAGTGAAACTCAGGAAACTCTGCTTTCATAATAAAAATCCATATGTCCCCTAAGCCATTTGTTTTATTAATTATTATTTTTAATTGTAAGCCCGTACTGTATAATCATTTATACTTAATGTTATGGTCAGAACAACAACTTTAGGATGGCATAGGAAAAAAGGAAAAAACATTCAAAACAAATGCACATATATACATCAGGAAAAACAAAACAACTCTCACACCTACAAGGCAACTGTGAGAGTAGTGCTATTTAAGTTCTCAACCAGGGGTACGTTTACCCCTGGAGGCACGCGGAGGTCTTCCATGATGTACATCAACTCATCTAGATATTTGCCTACTTTTACAACAAACTATATAAAAAGCAGTAGCGAAGCCAGTATAAACTAAAATTTCATAAACGACTTATTTATACTGCTCTATGTACTATAACACTGAAATGTAAATACAATGTTTATATTCCAATTGATTTATTTTATAATTATATGGTAAGAACAAGAAAGTACGCAATTTTTCAGTTATAGTGTGCAGTGATACTTTTGTATATTTATGTCTGATTTTGTAAGTAGTTTTTAAATGAAGTGTAACTTGGGGGTGTGCAAGACAAATCAGACTCCTGCAAGGAGTACAATAGTCTGGAAAAGTTGAGAGCCACTGATTTAAGGCATACCTAGTGCTATGTTTAATTGTACAGTCCTTAGATACTCTGGATTAATTCTCATTGACTTCAGTGGGGCCACAATTTCACTCTGTGATGACAGGTGCCTTAGAAATAACCACAGAGAGATGTGAGGAAATGTTTAAAATGTATTTAATTAGTTTAAGGTAATACACAGCACCACTAGATGGTGTTCTGCAGCTGTTCTATTCACATATTCTAATCCATGGGCAGATAAGTGACAGCACTACTTTATTGATTGAAACATATGATATACACTGTATGACATGGAAAACAGATGAGGACCAGTTCTGCAGTTCACACAGAATAGCACCAGCATAATTAATAATGATAATTGATTTACATAATTTGTGCAAAATATGCTCTTATTTGATAAATATTGATATCAATATCACTTTGGTTTGCTAAAAATGTCAGCTTGAAAGATGGAATTTCCTAATTATGGAATATAATGAAGTACGATTACAAATTACAAACTGGTTAAAAAAAAAGATTCTGAACATCCACTCTACACTTTAGAATGTATCTCCTTTGAGATTTGAACAGCACCAACGCACACTGCCAGTACTTGACAAATAACCCTAAATAATAATAGATATAGTGTAACCTTTTGCATTTCAAGATTTTGTCTTTGTGGGACATGAGCTTTCAATTTTTTTTCTGATTCTGAGATTGGCTTTGTTTTTTCATATTAATCCTCAATTAGATAATCTATTGGGTGGCAAATATGGAATTGTCAATAGCAGGTAAACTAAAGACAGAGAACTCAATAAAGCCCAAGCAATACTAGGATATTTAGCAGTTTTTACATTAATTCTAAATCCATCTGTGATGAGGTCAGTGGGCAAAGGGATAATTCAGAGCAGGCAATACCAGGAATTGTCCATTGGGGGAGTAAGGTTCAGATACCTGTAATTAATTATGTCATGATCCCATGGTATACTATGACAGTGCAAATCCTAATCCAATCATGGGGCCTGAATAACTGCCCGCAACACTGAACTGATTCATAGGGGGGGACCAGGATGCTTCATTCTGTTGCCAAGGATTTGCTCCACTGTCACCATTGTTACCTTAGGGTTGCAGCACCCCTGCATCTCGAGCACTTCACTCCAGTAGGATGGGGCCAAGCATGCCTAGCGAAGCTCATTGATCCAACGCCTCCTCCCTTGATCTGGCCTCTCCTAAAGGACCCAGGCATGCTAGGAATCCAGGATTCCCATGGAGAACAATTCACAGGTGGCAGGGGATACAGATCCCTATGTGGGCTTCTGGCATCTTGCCTTTCTCCTTCCATGAAACAGAACTGCTCTGTTTAAGGTCTCCAGGGCTGCAGAGAGGGGAGCTGCAAGATTTGCCACTATGGGATCAGTTTGTTCTGAGGACTTGGATTTTCCCTGACATAGGATCCACACCATCTTGGGCATTGAGGGGGGAGAAGGAGGAGATGGACCTGAGAGGTAATGAACACCCTCATCTCATATTAGTTTCAATAGATATTGAGGGCGCTGAGCACCAGGCAGCAGATGCCCAAATCTTCATAGGATTGGGACCAAGAAGAAGAAGTGGGGGGTGAGTGGCACGCAGAGTCCTAACACACATTATAGTTTGGCTTGGTATAAAGGTTTTATTGGCATGAGTTTGGGATGGCCACATTATTCATGAGTGGCAAAACAAAATGTGCAGCAATTACCATTTTATGTAACAGAGCAAGTCACTGTGTTCTCACTGCCAGGGAGACTTCATGTTTGTTCTTTCTTATTTTTTTGTTTTGTTTTCTTTAATCTAAAATAAGTCATCCAGACTGAACATTCTTGTTTTGGTCTGTACATGGAGAAGACATAACAATGTTAGCTGAGCTCATTTTTAAAACCAAATTAAACTAACAGATATTTTCTTAGGACCACACGGGGATTCCCCTGACATATGGAAATTATCAAAACATATAGTGGGCATGGAAAGGGTATGGCTGGAATGCAGTTGCACATGTGTTATCCTGACCAGGGGCCTTTACAGACCCTTACAGCCTGACAAAGTTTAGAGCAGCCCTGAATCCTTTGACTGGCAGTGTTAGTACAACAGGCTTTCACTCAAGATTTCTGGTCTTTTAAACTTCTGCTTGGGCTAGACATAGCGAATGTTCATGCTCTCTCAATAGAATTCTGCATTTCAAACTGTGATCTTGCCTAGACCTTGTATGTGCAAAGAAAAGTGGAAAGTGAGGACAAAAAATAATGAACATTTTAGATCCTTCAAAAGGATTCATTTTGCTTCTAGAAATGAGTGATAGTTCCTGCACTTTATTACAACAGAATGACCGATTGCTCTGTCCAATGTCTCCTGCTAACCACAGCTGGTGTCTCTCTCCTTTCCCCCATCATCCTAAGGGTGAGGATGTACCTGCCCGTACTGCGGGTGGATAAAGGAAGAAGTGGGGGAAAGGTTCCTCCATACTGCAACTCCAAACTTTCCTCCATACTGCAACTCCCTCTCTGGTACCAGGTACAATTGGTATCCTGATCATAGGAACAGCTTCCTGCTAATGCCTTCTGGTGCACAACCTAGTCCAAAGGGAGGAGGAAAAAGGCATGGCCATGCTCTAGCCATTCTCCTTCTGTAACTAACTCCTGCAATTTTATCATGAGTTTTTTTTATATTATATTTGGTGCTTTTCTTAAAGCCCCAGCTCCTCAGGTCATAGGAAAATTTTACCTTTCATTAAAAAATAAAAATTTGCAGAGGAAAGCTTGAAAACATTAAAGGAGACAACTTTTAAAAGAAAGTTATTTTTAAAAATCTCAGGAGTTTTCAGCCAATCTCATGATTTTGCAGGAGGCTGACTTATGATTTTTTAACTATTGGGATTGGCTATACTGCTTCTTCACCCAGGAAGTTTGGCTGGTCCAATGTGCAGAGGAGAGAATGGTGTACCTTGTCAATGGGTGGTGTCGCAGGTGTATGCCCACTGTACGGCATGGAGTTCTGGGAAGCACAGCAGGCTAATGTGCCAGGTACATACCCAGGCTCCGTGTCGGGCTGGTATTACCCATACTGAAACCCACACCATGTTGTCTTTACGGCTATTGTTACCCACACTAGCTTACTGCAAGCTAGCTAGAGTAGGTCAGCCTGTTCACAGCTTTTGCTGTGTAGACATGCCCAAAGTGATTATGAGTGTGCATCCTAGATGCTAAAGGTGCTGTTAGAGCTTCACTTGGATTGTGTAAATTGGCTCCAGGCCTGGTTCTGGCAAGGAGATAAATACATTCTCATTAACATTTATTTAGAGTGTCTGCTCAACTTTAGTGAAAACTAGGTAAAAGACAGGAAAGGAAGTTACCCATTTAAAAGTCACACTGTACATTTTGAAAGGGGATTTATTTATTTTAAAGCAGCTTGTTGAATTCTGTGCAACAGTAATCCAGTAGCTACTGAGGAGCGTTCCAATGGAAGATATGGCTATGATAAATAATCATTTGATATTGATGCCAACTTCCCACCAAAGACAGTCCAGTTAAGAGACTGATATCAAATAACAGTGATGTGTGTCATAGAATAAGCCCCGTAAAAAAGAAGATCAGATAGCATATTGACTCTGACAATAATATAATGAAGAGATGTATCAAAGAATTTCTGTATAAACCAAGATTGGAAAGGGTAGATATACAATATATGATATCGAGCTTGATCCAGCAAACTTTGTGCGCACAGAGTTCCTATTGAATTCAATTAGAGTTTTGAAGATGGTGGGGTTGCAGGAGAGGGCTCTTGAATTCTCCTCGGTCAGCAAACAACAGCATCATAAACTTTAATTGTGACACATGCTGGGTGACCAGAAACATACTTATTTCCTGGAGGCAGCCCCCAACCTCCCTCACCATTCATTTATAATCACGGAATATAAATATTTTGATACTTATGTTTGTATATGTGTCTATTATAGTAGTATGTACAAGTTTTATTGGCATGACTTTGGGTTGTCTGCATTGTCCATGAGTAGCAAAACCACATGTGACTGATTCAGGTCATCCCACAGAACTTCATCACGCTTTCTCCACATATCACACATGTTGCAGAAAAACTATTTAATTTTTTTTTCCAAATTCCTCCATTTGTAAAACAAGTTGCTTTGGTTACTATGAGTCCTACTGCTCAGAATTCAGAGCCATTAACAACTTCTAAAAATAAGTTAAAATAGTTTTTGTATACCTACAAATGCCATATTTTTAGGGTAGAGTATCTTCGGTGCTGGATCCTATTGGAAAGCTGAAAATCTCTAGTACTGCCAGGACAAATATTGCCACTGCCCAGTGTAGTTTTGTTTTATTTTTTTTTGCGGGGGGGGAGGAGGAGGCAATCACATTTTGTGGAGCTGAATGAAACATTTTACCTGTGGATTTAAAAAAAAGTTGGATGTTTGAAGCCTGCTGCAGGTTTGTAATGTCAGAATAAGTCCCATGGGAGATACATTATGGCCCAACTCTGCCCTCCTTATTCAGTGAGAATACTCGCTGGGTATGGTGCTACCCAACAGAGAATGAATGGCAAAATCCAGCTTGAAATGCATTTATCACATGGACATCAACTCCAAATGAGCTTTTAAGTAGCTACGTGTACACTGCAATAAAACACTTGCAGCTGGTCCATGTCAGCTGACTCAGGCTTGCGGGCTGTAAAATTGCAGTGTAGACATTCAGCCCAGTTCTGGGACCTGCGAGGGTCAGCCCAAGCCTCACAAGCCCAAGTCAGGTGACATGGACTAGCCACGGGTGTTTTATTGCAGTGTAATCATACGCTTGATAGCCCCAGCCCTACAAACACTTATGCTTGTAAGTAGAGTCAGAATTCAAATGCACAAAGCTGCATATATGAGTAAGTGTTTGCAGGATGAGGACCTACATTTATATTCATACACAGACATATTAATTTCTATTTGATGATCTAAAATTGGTCACCTTAGGCTTTTTATTCAGAACTACCCTTTGATTATGCACAATTTTGTGAAAAATCATTAAACCCTTTGCTATTCATTACTTAAATTGCTATTGATTATTGGTGTAAGTAGTTTCCTTTTTAATGCCCTCTCCCCCACCCCACAACGCTTTTTATACCATAGAAAGCCTTTAAACAATGAATGTGTAAGAAACGTATCTGATATTGATATTCATGTAACTGTACATTCTTGAGAATAAAACTGAAGATAACAGATCAATCAGATTGAGGAACCAGTATTTTAGAAATCAATTTTGCAGAGAATAGTCAGTAAAGTGTCAAACAACTTCATCAAATCAGTGAATACAGCCTATGTAAACAACCTTTGATCAGCATCTTCCATAATATCATTACTAACTCTAGTTATAGCTGTAATTGTATAGCATGATGAGTGAAAGACAGATTGAAACCAATTTAAAACTGTGTTTTTTCAAGTGAAAATTAATTTGTTGACTGAAGAATACCTATATAATTTTAGAGATGATCAGACATAATAAAAAAGAACTATATTTTTTTCAACTTGCGTATGGAGCCAGATTTCTACACAAAGTCACTCACCTTCTTTCATCTCCTTATTGCTTTCCCAGTAAAGTGACATATTAAACAAGGCTGTAAGTAGTTGATAATTTTAAAAAACTGCGTATTTTAAAAATCTAGCATTTGGCTGATCAAAGAACTGAATGTGAAGAGTAAAGACTGGACTCAGGATTAATGTGCAGAAGACTAAAATCATGTTCACTGGAAACATGGAAGAAGAAAATATCCTAGTAAATGGAAAAATATGAAACATTACCAAGGAATGTGCCTGTCTGGGTCAGCTAATACTCACAATTCCAAATCAAGATGATTTGGCACTCTTCAGTAAGTAGTACCACTGAACCTAATGGTACTGATCACATAAGTAAGGACTGCTCACATGAGTAAGACTTTGCAAGATCTGGTCCTTTACAGAAAAGAAACAAGCCTGAACACTGATTTTGTAGGAGACACAATAACACAACAAAGCTCAACCTTACCTCCTTAGAGCAGTGTTCAAACCAAACCCTACCTGGGACTTGCAGGACGGATATCCATGCTTGAATCTGAGCCTCTCTTTACAAAGGGTGAACGAAAAGCTAAGAAATAAACTCAAACTGAGAGCTGTTTGGAATCTGGGTTAAGATCCAAATTGTTGTAACCCAGGCACATCTCTAATTGAAGTTATGATGGAGATAACTCCAAAAGCTGGACAGTAAGAAAAAAAGAACCATCCTTCGAATTTTGACAGGATTAGATTGTGACTTGGACTACATGTTCACGCAGGGAAATAAAGGACAGCATGAACCCCTCTGCACAGCCAATGACGATGTTGGGTCCTAGCATGCAGGAATGAACAGATGCTGTATAGCTACTATTGCTCTGCTAGAGCAGCTGGGCAGGAAATAGTAAAGCTGTGGCTCTGTTCCAGTGTGCCAACCCACACGGTTGACCTGAACGCAGTGTAGAAATGTGTTGCTAAGGTAAGCCAGCAAGTACTAGTCCCATGGAATAAGAGGGATGCAAGGAGGGCATTGTGACTCAGAGGAGTGAGGGTGCTTGAGGCACAATGCCTGCCAGGGCTATTCCTGGGGTGGTGTAGCTCGCATATCACTTGGCTCAGAGCGGTGCATAAAGACACAATCAAGCCCAAAATTTGGATCGGGATAAAAAAATTCTTGAAGTTCAGGGTAAGGGTGTTGGGATGGTGGCTGTTGGATCAGGAGTCTCTGTAGTCAAGGATAAATAATCAAATGGTCTATAAGATGTCTAAACAGTGTGACTAGCTCTCCAGGGAAATTTAGTAAGAAAGTGAACATTAATAAAAGAATAATCAAATAAAGATGTGTCCAATAGGAAGTAATTTATGTACAGTTAAATAACAGTGTAAATGGTAACATCTAATACACTCAGACATGGGATAGACTACTAAGGGAAACAGCAGAACCCCTTTCATTTGGGACATTTAAAACTAGACAGGACAAAACACTAGAAAAATGTAGTGTAGCAAACAGTCCTGCACTGGCATGGCAAGGAGATGGATTAGGTGGATGAACAGGGTTCTTCCAAGTTTAATTTTTATGTTTCACCACAGTACATTGTAACAGTGCTGTTCAAATATTACACAAGAGGACTACCCTTATAAAACACCAAAACGTTTAGCTGTTCGAGTGTTCAGTTACCAGCACTCTCAAGCACTTTCAAATTAGTCATTAGTGTCTTTATCAGTGTAGAAACTCCAGCCTACCTTAGCTGTTTGCCTACGTTTATCCAAAATTAACAATTGTGGGGGAAATCTTGAATCACTGAAGTCAATGGCAAAATTTCCATCCATTTAATGGTGACAGAATTTCAGCCCTGCAGGTACCACTGAAGTGTCTTGCCTCTACAGTAACTAATTATTGTGGCCCAAAATTTCTGTCAAAACCTACATCTCTATAAACTGCCAGTATCTGTTTTACATTTGGATTACATTTTTCTAACCTTCCTTGTGTCAATTTGTAGGCTTTTATTCCATCTGGGGGGAGGGTCCCCCCTGCGACAAACATTAAAAAGTTTGCATTTTGTGTTCCAACTTTATTGATGATTTTTGTTTCCCTGTATATTGCCTTCCCATTTCCCAAATGAACATCCTCCTTTCAATTCCTGTTCTTATTAGGTTTTAGGCCTGTCCTCTATATTGACCTGGTTATTAAAAACAAAACAACTGCCCCCCCACACACACACTTTTTTTTCCTTTTTAGAAAATGCAAGTAAAATTTCTACAATATTTAAGTCCAGTTTGGTTATTTGTGGCATGTTCATTTCATTACACAATTTCTTAGTTCAGAAAAGTGGGAATGTGAACTGAGAAGACTGTATTTTAACTGAATACTTTCAAACCTCATGAGATTTTCCTCCATCAAACAGAACCTTCATCTTAATTATCCTTAATTCTTTCCACTTTGCAAATAAAGGATCCCTTAGTTCCTTTGGAAGATGAAGATTAGAGCTAAGAGACTGGAGTGGAGATATTCGTGTTTCATTTTGCAGTACTTTAAACACCTTCTTCCAGATAGTAAATCCACTGTTAATTACTACAGAGTGTATAATATTAGATATCGCTCTTCTGAAAAGACTGAACAGAATGCTCCTTAAATTATACTGATGTCAGATTTCCTGTGCTATTTGATATGAGGATTTAGACTATTAGTAAACTAGATTGTTCAAAAAATTGTATATGGAATGTCCAGTAACAAATTTAAAAGCTGCTGTCAACATGGAGTGACTTTTCAGATTTTTTTAAAATGTGCTATCCTACTACATTCCTAATCTTTATGTACAATTACCACAACTGTCTGTGAAAAACATTGTGGCTGAGATTTTCAAAGGTGCTAAAAGGATTTGGATGGAATGGGAAGACTCAATCCCATAGGCATCTTTTGAAAGTTGCAGCTGATGTTTGCATGGACAAGTAGCCATATCGATGCATAACGGTCCATCTATTATGGCAACTGCACACAAAATTAAGTATGTTATTCTGAAAATCAAGTCTATAGTAGTATGAGACCAACTCTTGGTAGTTTATTAATTTACAATAAATTTAGGAGTTAAACTAGACCAGAGTTTAACATACCAATCCCATTCAGAACGTTTAAAGAAAAAAGATCACCTCCTTGAGCCAAAAGCTAGTAGGATCCTCTTGGGGAGCAGAGGCAAATGTTCTATGAACCTCAGTCCTTGTGCTGGTATTCACTCCAGCAGAATATGGTACAACAGTTTGGGACAGAACTCAGCACACTCATCTCATTGATTCAAAGCTGAATATAGCCACCTGAATCATCAGTGACTGCCGTAGCCACACATTATCATCTAATTTACGTGTTAGCTTATCTAGCTCCTCCAAATCTTCAATGAGATGCCATCACCCTTAAAACTGCAGAGAGGGCTATGACGAATGAAAATCACCGGCAGCACACAAGGCCAAAAATTATTCCCAACAGGTGCAAATGAGCAATACACACTTCCCACAAGATGATCTGCCCACCTCCAGAAGAAAACATCTACACCTGCAGTTCCTGCTGACTTGCCACAACTGACTTCCTGACATTCTTTTGTGTCAGCCATTCATGCACTCTGTCCAGTGCTGCCAGCCAAGTGCCTATCTTGCATGAACAATGGCTTATCAGGAATGACAGCTACATCCTTACAGAGTGCAAGCAACTTTGGGTCAGAGAGGCAGGCAACTTGGCGAACTTTAAAAGCCCTCATTTACATCCACTTCTTTGAAACCTGGGACACAGATCCTGGGCTAGATTTAACAGGCTGTTGACTGGAATGGCTAGATGGCTGTCACATTGCGGAAATTTGGCCTAGCCCAATTTTCACAATGTGACTGTGGGGCAGAAATGATGTAGATAGTCAAACACATAGTGAAGGAGTGCAGTTAGAAGATGGAGGGTGTACTGCGACACCTTGCTCCTCTAACTGATATAGCAGTCAGATGGCTGAACTATGTAGATATTGACTTGTGACACAGAGAGAATAAATGTTTGTAAATACTACCAACTTTCTAAAATAATTTGTCTGCAATCAAGATAGCAGTACATATAAGAATTTAGGAAGCACATTCAGTTTAAGGTTTTAAAATGGTATCCCTTTGTATCCTGCTGTTAATTGATTTATCTCGTTAGACTGACCTCACACTTGATAAAGCAACCCCCATTGTTTCATGTATTTATACCTGCTCCTGTATTTTCACTCCATGCATCTGATGAATTGGGTTCTAACCCACGAAAGCTTATGCCCAATCAGAAAACATGCTCCCCTGGTCTTCAAGATCTACATCCAGACTATGGTGATTTCAAGTTATTTAAACCGTTACTTCTTAGTTTGTCTGACACCTCACCATAGTTGCCATTGAGCACAGTGCCAAGATAGGAAAAATCTGTGAGGAATTAAACGTCTCTGCATAGAGTATTCAACCTGGATGCCCACCATAGGCAGTTAAGGAGAGTCTTCTTACCTTCTTTAATACAAGTTATTAGTACTCACAGCGTTGAAGTCATTTCAAAATATGGAAGTTTTGGGCACCCAGCCCCTGCCCCACTCCAAGATGGAATCCTGAATACTGCCCCATGGCAATTATTAATATACATCAACTGTGCATTAGGAGAGCTCTGCCTTGTGTAATATGACTTTCCTATTTCCTCTTCCATCTCTGATGATAGTAGAATTTGTTAGAAAAAGGAGTACAAAACATTCATTGATTTACAACAGTAAGTTGGGTTTAGTTCTGTGATCATTTCTAGAAATCGATGCCTTAGTTTTGCACCCTAAGGGCTGCTTTTGCGCATAAATGCCCCCATTTTCTTCTCTACCTGAATCACAGTGTCCAGCCACTACAAAGAAGATTATGAAGTACTAAGAATGCACACACTTCCCCACCAAAGAACAGCAGCAGCAGATCATACTTTGATTTCTTGGGAAAAAACGATTGTAGCTATACTTCCTGTCAGTCCATTCCTTTGAACATAGTCTCTTTATAATTTGGATTTTGAATCTAGTTTAAATGGCAGTTAAAAATTGTATGTGGCCGTTCACAATTAAATTTAGCTTGACAGGTTGGACATCAAAACTAAAAATAAATGACTTCACATCCAAATAATAAGTAATAACAATGTTAGCCTGCATAAGAATAGCAGGACTAGATTCAAATACAATATTAATTTTAGGGATATGAGTGACTAGGGAGAGACAGAGGCAAAGAAACAAATCCTTCATATAGCAATAGTCTCTTCTTATCCCCCAGGCAACTGGCTGCCTTTCACCTCAGCGGCAGAGCAATTATGTGGCATAATGACTGCAGTGCAAATAAGCAGAGAGATTTTATTAAACCAAATGAGCAAATCATCTGCGTATTATTGCGATTTGATTGACAGTGACAAGTGTCGAGCAGGCACGGATGTGAATATGATAAAGAAGCTTGCAGGAAAGCTCTTGATAATGTTACTCTTGATAAAGTTGCTCAGCAAACCACTCTAAGTAAATAAAAGGGAAAGAATATGATGCATATTAATTCACACAACCTGTAGGTTTGCAACCTGCCACAGGACTAGAGGAAAAGTTGCAATAGGTTCAGCACATGGTATTTTATATGAATTCCAAAATTGCATTTATGATTCACGTAGACTTTACAATAATATATTAATATTAAAAGTAAAGGTCATTCCACATAACAGTTAAGCTGCCTGAGCTTCAACCTTTATATCAATAACAGACTCCTGGGGGAGGAGGGAAGAAACAAGTGGGAATGATCTGAATAATGTAAAAATGTTATTCTGAAGGATTGATGCCTTTAGTTGGGACGTCCATTAACGCATTCCCACTTTCAGAGAATAGTTACATTTCTGACAGGTCAGAAGGATTAAACTTGATCAGAAAGATTAGCTTGATACCTTTCATACAATTGTATAGGGGAAGGTGATTAACTGACATGGGGCTTCAGGCCTCCAATGTAACATAATCCACTGTTACACTAATGACTCCCTTATGACATCACAGTGGCACAGATTCTGAAGCTCCACATTGTTGCCGTCAGTGTGAAACTCTGCATATTACTTTTGGCATCCAGATTGAATTAAACCAGGTGACTGGGAGGTTCTCAAAGCAATACCCATGTAGAATATTTAAAGGGACAAACTCACCCCAGTGTAATGCCATTGACTTCATGAATTTGAGCTAGCAAGTTTAAGTATACTTTGGGAGTTATGTGAGACATAAATTCCCCCAAAACAAATGTTGGAAAATGTAAATGAGTAATATATCTATGACAGGTTTCAGAGTAGCAGCCATGTTAGTCTGTATCCGCAAAAAGAAAAGGAGTACTTGTGGCACCTTAGAGACTAACAAATTTATTTGAGCATAAGCTTTTGTGAGCTACAGCTCACTTCATCAGATGCATTCAGTGGAAAATACAGTGGGGAGATTTATATACACAGAGAACATGAAACAATGGGTATTACCATACACACTGTAAAGAGAGTGATCACTTAAGGTGAGCTATTACCAGCAGGAGAGAAAAAAAACCTTTTGTAGTGATAATCAAGGTGGACCATTTCCAGCCACACTTTTGCCAGTACATATTTAATATATGACAAATGTTAGCAAATCGGATACTTTCACTGGTTGAATAATGAGTAAATTTGAGGGAAAATATATTATTGAAATACAAAGTGTTGTAGAAACATTTTAGACATTTTGCTAATTTACTTAAAATATCATTTAAATATATCCTACGGATATTCAAAGGGCGCTCAATCCTGCAAGGTGCTGAGCACTCTGACCCCAATCCAGCAAAGCTTTAAAAATGCAAGAAGTCCTATTTGACTTCAGTGGTGCTACTCACATGCTTGAAGTTAAGCATATGCTTAAATGCTCAGCACTTTATAGGATCAAGCCCAGATTACTTGGATCTTGTCTGAATCCCCCTCTCCCCCTCCCCAGCTCTAATTTAATTATATGAAGAATATAGCAAGAATACATTTCATGCATTGTGAGCCCTTCACTCACCAAATTCTTACTGAATTCCATGAGGGAATGAGCATATAAAGGAAAATAAATCAAACAACAAATATTCAGTAGGAGAATCCATTTGTTAAAGCCAACTATTGTAACAGTATTTCTCTCTAAAAAAAGAAAAGGAGTACTAGTGGCACCTTAGAGACTAACCAATTTATTTGAGCATGAGCTTTCGTGAGCTACAGCTCACTTCATCGGATGCATACCGTGGAAACTGCAGCAGACTTTATATACACACAGAGATCATAAAACAATACCTCCTCCCACCCCACTGTCCTGCTGGTAATAGCTTATCTAAAGTGATCATCAAGTTGGGCCATTTCCAGCACAAATCCAGGTTTTCTCACCCTCCACCCCCCCACACACAAACTCACTCTCCTGCTGGTAATAGCCCATCCAAAGTGACAACTCTCTACACAATGTGCATGATAATCAAGGTGGGCCATTTCCTGCACAAATCCAGGTTCTCTCACCCCCTCACCCCCCTCCAAAAAACACACACACAAACTCACTATCCTGCTGGTAATAGCTCATCCAAAGTGACCACTCTCCCTACAATGTGCATGATAATCAAGGTGGGCCATTTCCAGCACAAATCCAGGTTTTCTCACCCCCCCACCCCCATACACACACAAACTCACTCTCATGCTGGTAATAGCTCATCCAAAGTGACCACTCTCCCTACAATGTGCATGGTAATCAAAGTGGGCCATGTCCAGCACAAATCCTGGCTCTCTCACCCCACCCCACCCCTTTTATTTTATTTTTTTTTCTTTTTAGAGAGAGAGAGAGAGAGAGAGAGAGAGAAACAAACATATGGTTTCCACAAAAGAGGAACTACAGACTCATTAGCATAACAGTTATACTACCAATCCTGAAGTTGGAAATTAATTAATAATTCTGTTGATAATTCACAAACCAGAATAAAATCCAGTTCATTTTCATATAGCTGTACAGTCTCTGCTGTGCTGAAAGGAGTAAAAAGTAGCTAAAATGTATTTGTTGCTTTGTCAATAAGTAAGCAGGCAGGACCATGAGTACACACATGGAGCAAATCTTCTGAGTAAGAAGTTGCCACATATTAGAATGGTTTTTTGAAAGTCTGAAGACAATTATTAGAAGTAATGACGCTTAAAAATGACACTTTTTCTGAAAATTTATTGAAGTATCTAACACTGTGTAAAGTATACCTAACCTTTAGTTCTCTAATTATTACATACAATGCTATACACTGCAAAAAGAAAAGGAGTACTTGTGGCACCTTAGAGACTAACAAATTTATTTAAGCATAAGCTTTCGTGCTATACACTGGTGTCCCTTAATTTGCCAATTGTCTTAATATACGTAATACCTTGAATACCGACAATGAGGTTTTCTAACTATAAATACTTAGTTATCTAAGGCAAGTGGAAAATTAAGGGCCAGAATAACTTATCCCAATTTAATCAATATTTAACTGTATGAAGAGTCAAAAGTTTTACAGTCAAGCTGTTTTTTGGCTACAGAGTGAATAAACATTAGATGCTCTTAAATTTCAGAAATATGTCTTTTCAATTTGAAAACTAGTTTTATGAACTGTCTTCAAGCTTTTAAAAAGAAACCCTTGTGTGCCCTGAAAATAAAAATGAGAACCCATTTCCTTTGCAAAGATGTAAGGGAAGTGCATAGAGGGCTTATAATTGAATCCTAGTTGCAACTATAACTACTGATTAGCTTGATATCTGAGTAACTTTTAATGAATTGTTACTCCAAAACAGTTTGACTGATATTGTACCTTCTTTGTAGAAAGAAACAGTTGGACCTGTTTGATTTTGGGCCAGAACTATACTTAGCTACATGGTTCTAGCTTTCATCCAGACAACATCACACGATTCATTGTCTACAGCCAAGCCCTAAGATACAACCACATTTGCTCCAATCACTCAGACAGAGACAAACACCTACAGGATTTTGATCAAGTGTTCTTAAAACTACAATACCCACCTGGAAAGTGAAGAAACAGATTGACAGAGCCAGAAGGGTACCCAGAAGTCACCTACTACAGAACAGGCCCAACAAAGAAAGTAACAGAATGCCACTAACTGTCACCTTCAGCCCCCACTAAAACCTCTCCAGCGCATCATCAAGGATCTACAACCTATCCTGTAGGACGATCCCTCACTCTCACAGACCTTGGGAGGCAGGCCGTCCTCGCTTACAGACAGCCCCCCAACCTGAAGCAAATACTCACCAGCAACTACACACCCCAAATCAGAAACACTAACCTAGGAATCAATCCTTGCAACAAACCCCGTAGTCAACTCTGTCCGCATATCTATTCGAGGGACACCATCATAGGACCTAACCACATCAGCCACAACATCAGGGGCTCATTCACCTGCACATCTACCAATGTGATATATGCCATCATGTGTCAGCAATGCCCCTCTGCCATGTACATTGGCCAAACTGGACAATATCTATGCAAAAGAATAAATGGACACAAATCAGACATCAAGAATTGTAACATTCAAAAACCAGTAGGAGAGCACTTCGATCTCCCTGGACACTCAATAACAGACTTAAAAGTAGCCATTCTTCAAGAAAAAAACTTCAAAAACAGACTTCAACGAGAAACTGCAGAACTGGAATTAATTTGCAAACTTGATTCCATCAAATGAGGTCTGAATAAAGACTGGGCATGGCTGGGTCATTAAAAAAAATAATTTTCCCTCTGTTGATACTCACACCTTCTCGTCAACTGTTGGGAATGGGCCAAACCTATCCTAATTGAATTGGCCTTGTTAGCACTACAAAAAGTAATTTTCCCTCTGTTGATATTCACCCCTTCTTGTCAACTGTTGGGAATGGGCCACATCGACTCTGATTGAATTGGCCTCATTAGCACTGACCCCCTACTTGATAAGGCAACTCTCATCTTTTCATGTGCTGTATATTTATACCTGCCTACTGTATTTTCTACTCCATGCATCTGATGAAGTGGGTTATAGCCCACGAAAGCTTATGTCCAAATAAATTTGTTAGTCTCTAAGGTGCCACAAGGACTCCTCATTGTTTTTACTTTAAATGAGTGATGCTACTCTTGTTAACATATATGTAAAATTATAGTGTTGTGCTGTGCTGGTGACAGTCCTGAACAAAGAAGTAAAGGTGTGGCTGCAATACACAACACAGTCTCATTCTGCTGGGTCTGAGACTATCAGGTTCTCCTTTGACATGACCAACATCACTGAAGCTCAGATGGAAAATCTCCAAGATTGCTCTAGGACCTGAGTTTCTTATATCCGAGCACAGTGCAGCTAGGGCTGGCTGAATGCATTTTTTAAAAGACAGATGGACATTGAGATTTTTGGACCCCTAATTGAGAGAGGGGGCCTCAAGACCTTTGGAAACCAAGAGTATGGTAAGTAGGTCCTGCTGACTAACACTGCACATGACAGCTGTTTAAAATGATAGTATTTTCATATTTTATTGTTTTAATTCTATATTAATAGGGAAGGAAAATTTAGATGATTGTCTGGCAGCTGGAAAAGAAATGTTTCCAGTGGTGAGTTATGCATAAGAAAAATATTTGAAATTTATCTTCTAAAATATTACTTTTTAATTGCTTTCAGTGATCTTTTTGACAGATTTTCTGAGCCCTGAGGTTTTTTTTAAAGAAATGCTTCAAGCAACAGTTGTAACCTATGCAATGTTTAAACAATCATGCCAAGATTAACTAACTTTTTATTAAATGTTAAACAAGGGTTTTAAGCAATTCCATTTATTTGTTTATTTAATGAAAAAATAAAACTTTAGCATAATTCCTTGAATGAGCTAGTTACAGCCCTGAGTTAAGAAAACATTAAAACAGGTGTTTAACTTTTATATGTAAGAAAACCAATCTTTATTCAGTAAAATACTTAAACGCATACTTAAGGTTAAGCAGCTTATGCCATATCAGGGCCACTTGTCTAGAGAATCTGGAACAAGCAAACAATTGTTGGCTAAAACAAAATGTGAAATGGTCTGTATATTTGTTTGTGTAAAAGAAGTAATGAGTAAGGAGATGGAAGTCTCATTATATATTTTCTCATAGCCCACTGGAGGTGCAGCACAAAGGAACCATAACTCATCAAAGGATTTGGCCTTTGAATCTCAAGCTCCTACTAAGGTACAGAACTTCATCATTCCACAGTTCCTCCAAATCTTATCCAAAAGTGTTATCAAGCCATGTTCAAAACAGCACATTTGGTTTTATTAAAAAAAATAATAATAAAATAAAATCAGGGGACAACACTGTAGGCAATTGGTTCTGCTCTTATCCCTCTCCTCTCTTCTAACCTGTTTCTTCAAAAGCAAAGGGCTACAGTGATGATAAAGACGCACTGTATACTGAAGACAACAAGTGTTGTGAAGCCAAAAATTTTACTGGAGAAGAAATATTTTCTCTTACTGATTATAATAAGATAGAAACACTAACTTATCAGCACTAATACAGAACATAAGTTAACATATTGAGATGAAAAGATTCTGTAACATATTGGTGGTATAAATGTATCTTAGAAGAGCACTCTGCCTCTGAGCTACACAATCGCTCTTTTTTTACCTTAAGCTTGAAGAAACTGTTACATTACATAGCTCATTACTTCATCACAACTGACCAAGTGTTGGTTTGTTTTTTTGTTTCTGTGTCACTTCTAAGCACAGTATGTTGGTTAATCTGCACAGGTTGCATGCTGCCTACTCCCTACTTACTACTTGTACTTCCAACTTCTGAAAGGAAATACAGTGAGAGAGAAGGAATTTGACTTCTTTCAGGCACACCATTGTCTCCTGGAAAACTACTCATTCTGGTACAGCCTGTACATGATCAGTAGGACTGTTTCAGGTTCTCTGTCGTGGCAATATCAACAACAATGAAAAGATTTCAGTGATATACAGCAAACAGTAAAGAGAAGAATTTCCTACCAGAAGAAATGCATGCAACTTTTCATGGGCAATCCCCCCTACTAGAAAATGATTTTTGGAGTCCTAGGTGGGACTTACTCACTACTGTGCAATCTAAGGCTGCTCAGACTTATGGATTGGAAACCAGTCGTACACGTGGGTCCAAGGATTGGTAGAATGCAAAGATGAGATTTACATCACCTTTGAACTCTACCTCACCAACTTGTATTGCACGCTCATCAGCTGTAGCCTGCTGTGCATAAGCTCAAACTTGCTCATTGCATTCTCTGTAACTGGAACAATGAAATTATAGGATAATAATAATTGTTCAGCTTTTCTTTTTCTTTTAATTATATAGCATCTTTCAACTAAAAAGCCTCCTAAAGTGCTTTAGAAACCAATTACAAACTACACATGTAGGACTCTCTGATATTCATTCACATGGGGGACATGCAGCAGCTGTTTAACTAAATAACAGTTCAGAATGAGAAGAAAATATCAAACAGAAATTAAAATTACAAAGGAAATTTTAGAAAGGCAGAATTCAACTGTTCAGTATGGAATTTAGCTACCCTGTACCTCACAAAAAGTTCCACTACCTCTTTAATTATCACAAGTGATCAGCAGCTTAGTTCTGTCTTATATGAAAGACAGTGAATCTAAAAGCAAAGTGCTAGGTCAGCAGTTTATTGGCAACTCAGAGAGTAAAGTGACACTTCCTTAGAAGGTGACACCTCTCTCATAACTGAACTGGTCTGACCCTGCTAGCTTATGAATTTTGACAAGATCACAGCCCGAGGTATGGTGGTATGGCTGCAGGCCATAATGAAATCTGTGAACACTACAGGCATTCCATCTAGGCTGTAAAAATTCGGAGTGAGCTGCATAGCATAATCTTTCTGAAATGGCTAACTCATGGGAAGTCACAGATAACTGGAAACTCAATCAAGCCCGAATAAACTCTGGAACAACACCGGGCAGTTTATGAAAACAAAGCACAAGCACAAAAGAGACAAGTAATGCTTTGACCTCCATTTATTGAGGATATTGGACACTTTCATTTTAGCATTGAGATCTATGAAAGTTCACAAGAGAATCTTTTAAAAAACTAGGCAAGTTTAAAGGAACTTTATCGAAACCTTGACCAAAACCAAATAGATGAGATAGTTCTCTGGAATCCACCAACCATTTGGGTTACCTTTGCTTCACCTTCTGAGAGTGTTTTTTTTTATAAATTTTATATGGATAATACATCTGTTTTTCACACTGGAGGAGAAGCTAGAGGATCACAAAATGGAGCTGGAATTACTGAGAGACACCTAAGGAACCATACTCCATAGCATATGGAAGAAGGCATCCTCAAAATAGACATCAGAAAGGGAAAATGTTTAGCATAATAAGGAGGGCAACAAAGTAAGATGGGGGAAAATGTGGCAGGAAGAGCAGCAGAGAAACACATATGGAGCCATAACAAAGTGGACAACTAAAATAGGTAGTGTATCCCTAAAACAAGTAGGAGGATCAGACTGAGAAGAGGTCGAAGTGGATAATAGTCTGACCAGTGACTGAAGTGCATGCATCAAAAGAGCCTACACTAAGCACACCTACAAGGTACTGAATACCCTCAAATTCCATTGAACTCACAGGGAGTTGAGGGTACTCAGCACCTTACATAATCAGGCCTAGATTGAACAATGAGAAAGGGAAAGATGGCTAATAAACCTTATTGGTAACCTGAGAGCTTAATTTTCAACCCAACCCTCCTTTTGAAGCCTGCAGGTTTAAGGGCATACTTTCAGCCATTTTGTCCCAGTTGGGATTTTCAAAAAACCACAGGAGCACAAGTCCCATTATCTGTAAAACAAGAAAAAATATTCACATATAAAAGAATGGAATAGAATGCAGAGTGAAAGAAGAACGCACTGTATGTAGAAAACAGTTTGGCCCACATAACCTTGTATCTTAAGCTATCGAAGAATAATGTTATCCTACAACCAAAAATCTTGATGATGTTCAGAGTCAACAGGAAGATCATTGCAGTATCTGCTATTAGTTTAAGCTGCGAATAGCAGCTGACACCATACACTGATTACTTTAAATTTGCCAATCTCAGAATGACTGCAGTAGGAGGTTGACATAATAGCAGAAGGGAGGAGGGAATCAAAACACAAGAGGAGAGAACATGTCTCTAAGCTAATAAACATGCATTTCTACTTATCCCAGTGTACACTTGACCAGTGAATCTATTTTTTCTGACTCTGTTGCTCAGGGTGATGTCAGAAGTTGCATAGTATATTTTTTGTTATAATTTCTTGGTCATTTATTTCTTCAATAATAATGTTTAGCTGAGTAAAAGAATGCTTTAGGCTTTAAGTCTAAGAGATTTCCCTCTCAAACACACAGAATGACTGATTTCAGCCCTTTAGAAAAATCAGCTTACTTATGCAACATTAGTGGCATTATTGCCTCCTTTAATATTCGTGACAATCTCCAGCAAATGTATCACAAGTTGGCATTTATTAGTGCTAGGCACAAGTAAGGGGCATGTTATTTGATTTGAATAACAGCTCGGAGCTACAGTTTGAGTCCAGAAATATATTAGTCAGAAACAATCTCATTTAATAACACAGAAACTAATAAAAGAAAAGTATTCCAACTGATTCAAAATTGAATTTATGAATATTGCTTAGCAGGATTAATGATCAAAAACTGAACCTGTTTGTCATGTTATAACAGACTTTTCGATTTAAATGCAAAACTAGAAGTCAATGAGTCCAATGGATTATATATTGCTTTGAAGAAAACCAGGTCATTTTACATATAAGCTTTGAAATTGGCAATAAACTTTAATTACAAGGTCAGATAATCAAATTATAATCAAATAGCCTCACATAAAAATCTATGTTTGAAATTAATGAGATACAATTCTACCAGTCTGTAATATTGTACTTCTAAAACCTACTAAGGAGACATTTCATTTAAAAGTCACCTTAAGGACTTTTTCCTCAAGTTCTTCTGTGTAGCTCAATTTGATTTGGAAATGTGTCATTTTTAGACCACACAGTTTTTAAAAGTTTCTGTATCGTAAAAATAATTTACCATGTAGACTTGTTTTGTTTCGTAACTGACAGTAGGATTTCTAAAGCTGCAATATTATAGATCTTTCAGATAAATGTATATTTATGTGATAGCTTTCTTTGATAGAGAAATCTATAAATCAAGTAATAAAACTGAATTTCTTAACAGTTACTTACTGCTTTCAGATGCATACAACAATGAAAAAAAATTGTTTTGGACTGAAGTGTACCAGGCTTGGTCTCAACCCCAAAATATGTGCATAAATAGCTTTCATGTAAGGATATGTCCACTCAACCACTTAGGGATGTAATTCCCAGCTTGAGCAGGTACACCAGTGCTAGCTCTACCTGAGCTAGCTAAACATAGCGTGTAGCTGTGGTGACGCAAGTGGCAGGAAAGCTTAGCCACCCCAAAGCACATATGTAGCATTTCAGATGGGTATATGATCGAGGCAGCTAGACCATCCCACTGCTCATGCTGCCACAGCAAGGAAATTGTTAATTTCAATTTCTGTTTATTCTTCTGGTCAGAAAAATAGCAAAAGTGATAGCATCCCTAGTTAATTACATTGTACATTTGGAAACAAACATACGAAAAGTGACACATGCAATAGTCCAAAGTGACTAATCTCCCTGAATAGTCAATCTCACACTGAAATATACATTCATTCAAAAATGTTCAACATTGAGGTAGGTAAAGAAATTAAAGATGGAAAATTACCTCTTAAGTCACCGGTTCCACCCTCCAGCCAGTGTAGGACTGCATGCTTTGTCTAGTCAAGTTTTAAATGTCCTAAGCAAAAGGGATTCCATAATTTCACTTGGGAGATTATTCCACAGCCTAATTCATCTCATTATTAGGAAGTTTTTGTGATACTCAGTAAAACATTTCCCTTTATTAATGTAATCTGGTTTCTCCCAATTCTATCCTTTTATACCATCTTAAAAACACAGTTTTTAGAGTTTACACTCTTCAAATACTAGCTCCCCCCGCCCCAAACACATGAAAGAGACAAGCATAGAGAGTTGTGTAGCTCAAAAGATTGTCTCTTTTACCAACAGAAGTTGGTCCAATAAAAGACATTACCTCGTTCACCTTGTCTCTCTAAAAAAGCAGCAGGCATAGCTAAAAATGTGATTAAAAAAAATAGTTGCTGCTCTATGAACTTGTTAGTTTTCACATTAGAGAGGCCTTTGCCTGCTGGGGACTCCAGTTTCTCATGATAACAATTTTAGCTATGTAAGACTCTTCTGCTTTTCCCCAAATGATATTGCCTTGTCAGATCCTCCCATAAATATATTTAATTAAAAAGAGTGATTCTATGGAAATTAAACTTTTGTCTGGAATACAAAATCTTAAATTTGAATTGAAAACACAATAATGAGTAAACATATCATGGAATTTTGTTTCCAATCTAGCTTTAACATAAATTAGAAGAAAATAAAAGTAAAAAAATGCCCAAGCACACAATAATTCTGATTTATTTCCATATTTTGTGTTTTTTCTCTGTCTTGTACTGTTTTAAAGCAACTTCTCATCTATTCTCTCTAGTGTTTACTTAATGTTTTATTTCTTTGTTGGACGCAGAAGCCAATGAGGGCAGACATAATTTATCTAGAAAATAGCCAAAAGATTGCAACCAATTTTACCTGACCTTAACATGATAACACCTTTAAGGCAACAGATCCTGGAAGCAGTTGAACAAGGAGAGAAGGAGCCAGTCTACACCCTTTAGTCTTATTCTTTATCATTTGTATTGCAGTAACGTGCTAGATGTTTTGCAGAAAACAAGATCCAGCCATCGAAGAACTTACATACTGAAGCCCTGATTGTCCCCACATAGCACCTGTTTTCATTCTGCTGGTGGCACAAACTTGGCCTTAATATCGGCATTAGCACCCAGGGGACAATCACTCCAGCGTAGGGTAGAGTAGGTATGGAACTATCCACACCACTCTTGGGACCCACAGCTACTGTAAGGGCAGAGACTAAGGACAAAGGGCATGACTTTTGTGTACCCCAGTGATCCGCTACAATAGCAGACCTTTGGGATGATTGGCAGTCAATGTAAGTTAGACCAGCCTGAAGGTTACTAGCAACCTGCTGACTTTGCACTGTATTTCTCTCTCTCTCTTTTTTTTTTTTTGCTTCAATTTTTTAAACTTATTTTATTAAAAACTAACAATAACCAGAAATAATGTTGGCCCCTAACGTTTATTCCTTTGCTATGAGAGCAAGATCAGGCCTTTAATATTCAACATATTATAGCTTAAAATTTAAACCATCCATATACCAAAGACTGCTCATATAAAAGAAACAGTGAATATAATCTTAATAGCTGCCTTTCTGGAAGTAATTAAATACTAGATAGTTCAATTGTGGTTACAAATCTTCTGGAAATATGGTGACACATAAAAGGAGTGATTTTATTAACATTAAGTATAGTAAGTCAGTGTAGCCTCAGAAACAAAGATTGCAACTGTAAAGCTATCAATTGTAGATTATTTTCTTCTAAGCTGTAGATGGAGCCATAACACAAGTAAATACTTCCTTGTCAATATCATTTTGGAATTTTGTATTGTAACAGGAATATGTTTACTAGGTATTCTGCATTTGTATATTACCATGGCTTTATATTACGCTATGAACTATTTGAAATACCAGTTTTCTTTATTTTCTCAATATGCTCATTTGTTTTAGTTATCCTCAACAAAACTACAAAAGCAAAGAATAACATTTGGTGGTATTCAATTTTCATTCTGTCCAGCAATTACCATTACTAATCTAACCTTCTTCTCTAACAGCTTCTCTGCTTAAGGGCATCTCCAGGGTTGTCAGTCGAGCACCGGATAAGCAAATGCATTTAGAAAATTTAATCCAAATCTAACTACATTTATTTATCTCCTATACCCATTATTCCTTTCTTAATATTATGCTAAAGGTAAGGAACTGGAATCTTATGTGGATTTTACTGTATTATATAATAAAATATACACCTGTTATATGGATTGTTCCATTAGAGGGGAAAATATTGGCCCCATATGACTGAAAAATGTTTGATGAAAGAAGAGCTATTTACAGGAGAAAAATATTTCTACAATTGTCATTGTGGCTAATACTACAGGTTTGCAAATGTAATGATCCCTTCCTGGCCTCACCTGTTAAAAAAAATCCTCTGACCCACTCCCAAAAACAAATAAGCGAAAACCTCCAAAAAAACATTTTTCATGTCACATTCCCCAGTCCCTTTTGTTCTCTCTCAGATGGTGAGATCCTGACTGAGACTTGGGATTCCACATATATGTAGGAATTAGTAGTAGTGGAGCCAGATTCAGCATCAGGGCCTGAGCAAGGGACCCATTAAGACAAAAAGAAGATGAGTACTTGTGGCACCTTAGAGACTAACAAATTTATTAGAGCATAAGCTTTCGTGGGCTACAGCCCATTTCATTGGCTGCACAGAATGGAACATATAGTAAGACGTTATATATATATACAGATAAGTTGGAAGTTGCCATACAAACTGTGAGAGGCTAATTAGTTAACTAAAACCTCTCCAGAGTATTATCAAAGATTTACAACCTATCCTGAAAAATGATCCATCACTCTCACAGATCTTGGGAGACAGAGCAGTCCTCACTTACAGACAGCCCCCCAACCTGAAGCAAATACTCACCAGCCACCACACAACAAAAACACTAACCCAGGAACCTAACCTTGCAACAAAGCCCGATGCCAACTCTGTCCACATATCTATTCAAGTGACACCATCATAGGAACTAATCATATTAGTCACGCCATCAGGGGCTCGTTCACCTGCACATCTACCAATGTGATATATGCCATCATGTGCCAGCAATGCCCCTCTGCCATATACACTGGCCAAATTGGACAGTCTCTATGCAAAAGAACAAATGGACACAAATCTGACATCAGGAATCATAACATTCAAAAACCAGTAGGAGAACACTTCAACCTCTCTGGCCACTCAGTAAAAGATTTAAGGGTGGCAATTTTGTAACAGAAAAGCTTCAAAAACAGACTCCAACGAGAAACACTGAGCTTGAATTAATATGCAAACTAGATATCATTAACTTGGGTTTGAATAGAGACTGGGAGTGGCTGGGTTATTACACATATTGAATCTATTTCCCTAAGTTAAGTATCCTCACACCTTCTTGTCAACTGTCTAAATGGGCCATCTTGATTATCACTACAAAAGTTTTTTTCTCCTGCTGATAATAGCTCATCTTAACTAATTAGCCTCTCACAGTTTGTATGGCAACTTCCAACTTATCTGTATGTATATATATTTCTTCTTACTATATGTTCCATTCTATGCATCCAATGAAGTGGGCTGTAGCCCACGAAAGCTTACACTCTAATAAATGTGTTAGTCTCTAACGTGCCACAAGTCCTCCTGTTCTTTTTGCGGATACAGACTAGCACGGCTGCTACTCTGAAACCTGCCATTAAGACAAGGGAGTTCTAACCTCCAAATATACTTTTTGATTGAAATGAAAAGAACTCTGACAGCAGGTAATCCTTTATACTTTTTTCACTTACTTGAAACGCATACAGCCAGACTTTTTTGTTTGTTTTTAAATTGAGTTTATGACTCATGTTCTCGTCTGGTAAATATCAGAATTGAAGTTTTTATTAGCATGAATAGTCCAAGAAAGTGAATTTTTAGTTCAAATACTCACCAAAAGTGAATTTCTTATTGCACAGCCAATTGCAAAATTCTCAATTTGTGTTGTGTTGCCTAGTTACTTAATGACATGTTATTCCGGACTTGATAACTTAAGTAAATAACCAATACTGTGTGAGTTGGATACATTGAATTTCGTATTCTATATTCAGTTATAAACTATTGGTTAGTTTAGTTACATGAGTTACAGCCTGAATTATTAATTATATATTTGAAGATAATAATTACAGTCAAAAATGATTTCCTGATGAAATTCACAAATCATCATCTTCTTTCTTGCCTCATCCCTATGCAGTAGCCTTCTTCCAAAACTCATGATCGTACACCAGGCTGTCACACAGACTGGTCTCTCTGGGTACGTCTACACTGCAATTAAAAATCCTGCGGCTGGCCCATGCCACCTGAATCAGGTTCGCGGGGCTCAGGCTAAGGGGTTGTGTAATTGCGGTGTTAATTAAAAGTGGGAGGGTCCCAGAGCTCCGACTGCAGCTCAAGCCTGAACATCTACACCACAATTAACCAGCTCCTTAGCCTGGGCCTCACGAGCCCAAGTCAGCTGGCACGGGCCAGCTGCAGGTGTCTAATTGCATTGTAAACATACCCTCTCATGTCTGCTGGTATCCGGTCCATACAACAAATCTTTGATCTTCCCCTTAATCATCGCCCATCCACAATCATTGCAAGAGCCATAAAATTCACAGATGATTTCATATAATGAATCTACTTGAAAATGTCATGATTTGTTGGTGGATAATTTACATGGAGATGCAAAGAGCAAAACTGTTGAATAAATAATAATAATAATATGTAACTCTAATATAGAACTTTTCATCAGTAGATCTCAAATATAATATTCACTATGAACTATTTGCTCAGCTATAATTCTGCATATAGGCCAGTTCCTGCCACTCTTTGTGCACTCAAAGCTCCTCTGAGTCAAGTCAATGGAACTTTGGGGTGTGCACAGAAAGTAGGACAATCCATAATAAAATGTATTCATTTTTTACAGTATTTATTTTACAATATCCAAAACATGGTAGGTTTTTACAGTACAAACAAACACAGAGCCCCTGCCCAAAGACTTTATAATCTAATTTTAGCCATTACATAACAAGTGAGATGAAACAACACAACAGGAATGGTTGTAGTGAAGGAGGATATGGCTTATGGCAATCACATAACATCAAAATAAGTTTTGTTTGATGTATATAGCAATTAAGGCTCCAGTCCACCAAAATATTTAAGCATGTGCTTAACTATAAATGCTTGACTAGACCTGTTCAACGGGACTACACAGGTGCTTGACATTAAGCACATGCTTAAGTGCTTTACTAGACTGGGCCCTAAGTGTGCTTACTTACCTCTTGTGGGCAACAATATTATTTGTTACTATATTTTTTATATATAAAAGTATCTCCCGGGAGATTAATTTTCTTGAGCAGTTAAAGTAACAGTTACCTTTTCAATACTGTGAGTGAAATTTCCTTAAATCACTAGTAATATCCCTCTTCTGCTACTTTCATCATGTTACACTATTAAAATTCATCTGTCAGGCAATTTTTCATAAAAACATATGTAAATAAAAAGCATTTTCTGCAGATGAATGACATTAATTTTGTCTCTTAAAATGTTGAAAAGTGCTTGAAAAGATGTTGATACGAATACAAAATATTTTTTCAAACATCTGTATGCTTTAATTAATCTAAAATGATAACTTTTTGGCAGAGGAACTATCAAAATCTAATAATTTGAATGACTTAGTTTTAAAATCCTAACCTGCCCAAAGGATGTGCCAACAAATTAAAGTATGTGTGACTATGTGATCCACCTCTTACTTGTTTTAAATTGCATTCCTGTACGTGATCATTCTGCCCTCCCTCCCCACACACACACACTTCCCCCAGGTACAGATAGGGTACAAGGAGAATTATTTCCCAGGCTAAGTGTTGGGAAAAGTCTTGTTATTTATAAATAGATAGCTTGTCATTTTGAACACATAAAAGAACATAGATGTGCAATTAGGGCACAGACCAAGTATGTGAGCTGGGCAAGTCTGCAAAGTCTGTGGAAAGGAATAGTCCCCACCAGAACACAGAGGGGTAACACAGAACAACTCTCAACTCTCTGGCAGGCATTGAAACCCCATAGCTACAATTACCACCTCTACCTCACAGTTTCATGAGGAAATTAGGTTAGTGGCTCCACCGCCCTTGCTTGGCCTGCTGCACCCAGGCCCCTCCTTCATGCTAGTACCAGAGTTACTATCGTCTCTGCCTGAAGAACTTATCATCACATATATAACACATGCATTTACTTTTTTAAAAACTGTAAATATATGAAGTTCAAGTCAGCCACTGATTTTGTAGCCAATCTGACCTTCCATCCACATGAAGAGGGATTGGCTGGATTTGCCTCACTGAGTTTCATAAAATGGATTTTATGAAAATAATCATTTTATTTGCTAAGGAAACTCCAACTTTGTGGGCATCTTTAAAAATAACAAGATGGGCTAGGATTAATTAACAAAGTTTTTAAAAAGTACAACAAAACCCATGCAGGGCCTGATCCTGCCTCCCTTGCTGAGGTCACTTAAGAGTTTTGTGTCTGATTTCAATGGCAGCAGAAGTAGTAGCCTTAGAGCAGTAATAACACACTTCAGAAAGTTCCCCTTGCATTTCACACCTCACATTGCACCTGAGGATTAAGGTTGGTTGGTATTTCTGGGCAGCCAGCTTGTCATGATATTTTGCCTACCACAGATCATATCACAGCCTGGTCACTTAAAATGTGAAAGCACTTTTAAACCCTTGGACAAAGATATTCAATAATTAGCTAACAAAATCATCTCCTGCTCTGACAAAATCCCATTGCGGTTAGTCAAAAGAATTTTTGAACTGATATAGTAACAGCAATTAATCTCACATTTTACAAAGGTCAACAGTTTATCTTATTTTATTTCGTTCTGTGATAGGCTGTTCAGTGCTAAGTTTTTGTGCTTTTGTTTTGTTTTTGTTTTTTTTAAAAATATATAACAGTAAATTTTGTTTTCTGATGTTCTGGCTTACATTAGATGACCATTTTAGTTTTTTATGCAAGACATATGGAAAAATTCATCATTGATTTACTGCACATTTCCTCACACAGTGAAACTAATGTCTGATCACTACTGAAGGAGAAAAGCCTACTTGGCAGTGAATGCATAAGCAAATTTACAAACATGGACGTGTGCAGCCTTGGGCGATAAACTAAGTGATAGTCAAAATATAAAACAATATGTTGTTCCATCTAACAGTCAAATGTAATGGGAAATTTCAATTGTGAATTTTTCCATTTTAGATATCATTGTAACTTGAACAGGTAAACAGAAATATAACAACACATCTCTCCAATAGTTAGAATTATCATGCTTTTTCCTTTTTTTATTTTGTTTCTGTTATAAGGAAATTGTGCACATTTATTTTACTGTAGGTGCTGAAAAGGATACTTTTGTATAGTATTAATAAAAATGAATCTTCTGCTGATTGGCCTGGCCAAATATGTTTTTGATTCAGATCATTCTTTTGGGTGAGATATAAAATCCCATTCCTGAGCACTTATGTCTATTAAATATCCCATCACACTATATTTAAAAGTAGAGACTATTTATGTTGTCTTTTCTACATTCCTTAATTTCTCCTCCCATTTTCATTCGGATCCAGTATGTCTTTAATTTTCTGTTCTAAACAGTTTTGTGCTAATCAGACAGCTTCTATGTGCTAACTCAGAGGTTTAGCAGTGTGATGGTAGGTAAAATGATCCCTCTATATCCTTATCTAAATCACAGAGGATTGTGAAGTTTAATAAACTAAATGTTTGTAAAGTGCTTTAATTACTGTTTTGGACAAGTTTATTTTATTTGTTCAGATTCACTCATGTAACTATATTTTAATGTTTGAAAACAAGGCCATCAAATAATATTAATAAAACTATATCACATTAGCTCATCATAGATCTGTCCGATGTGTAACGGTTCAACTGAGTACAAATTCTGTCCCTAAAAGCTTCTGGGGTTCTTATCAATGACTGCTAATCCTGATTTGGGAGGTATTTCACCACAGAGTGTGGTCTGCAGATTGACCTGCCTCCACAATGGCTATAGGGAGAAGATGGCTAACTGTGATTATAAGAAAATGCTAATAAGCATGAGCAGGGAGTCCTCCCACATCCAAAAAAAGGGGGCTTTCTGAGGTTAAATGGCAGCAAGGGACCCTCTTCTTTAAAACATTAATAAGAGAGAACCGTTGCTCAAGGGCATATGTTCGCCTTAATCAAAAAGAGGTCTCCAATGGAAGAAAATAAGAGTATTTAAATAATGAACTGAATTCTTTTGCTAGATCCTCTGCAAGTGTGCAGAATAGTTAATCCATTTTTTAGCAAGATTAGATGTCAGATTAACTGTGACTCACATGGATCACATGTTAAGTCTGAACGGAGGATGTGCTTGGAGAACACTGATGTGTACTGGAGCAGGCTGACTTACAACACCACAGTGGAATGCAAACCCTGCTTTTCTGCTAATGCTGGCCAGAGTTCTGCAAACAGCCATTCACTGGCTCTATGTCATACTGAGTTGATACAAGCCTTGATGTGGATTTGGACATGAATATGCATGCTTTGCTTATGCCACACACAGCCATGTATTTAACTCATTCTTAAGTCAATGGGATATCTGCAATTACTGTTTGGACAATAAATACTAAGATACAGAATAAAGTATTTACATCCCTACTATATTATTTTAAAATAGAACATTGGTATACGTTCATATGTGTACACTGTTCTGCTGAGAAGCAAACTTTCAGCTAGAAGCCACAATAAAACAACAGACCTGTGTCTTTATTCCATCTCACACTGGTGCGTTGTGGTTTGTTTGTAACTAGTCAAGAGGGTCTGGAAGCAAGTTTTTACATGCAGCTGATGGCTATTAACACACTGTATAGACCCCACTGTCACTATTCTGGGTCAATATGTACTGCCCTTATGTCTTCCAGACATCATAGGTAGAAGGAAATTAGCTCTATCTCCAAATTAGCAGTGGTGGTTCATCTGTAAGAGTATCCACCTTCTAGAGCTATAATCTGGTGTAACCCTGTATCCTGTTGCGCAACGGGGCCAGGAAATAAAGACCAGTTTCTTGTCAACATCCTGTGTGTCATACTTCTCTAATACCCTCTATTCTCATTACATCTGTTGCTCCATCTTTCATTTTCCCATAGGCCGAGGAAGCCTCTCTTTTGTATGGCTTATATACCTATACCTCTTCTGTAATCGTCCCTGGAAAGTTACCAAGCTAACTAAAGGTCATATCCAGCTCTGAAATAAAACTCTAGTCCAGCATGGATAGGGCACATCAGCTTTCAAGAGTGATTCGGGTAGCTTTAAACATACAGGTCAGAGATCCCTTTAACAGTCAACGTGCCTGAGTTATACACCAAGAAACCTTAGATATCTAAAGCAAAACTTGAGAGACTTTCAGGAGATTATAGGACAGAGCTCTTTAGTCAATGTATACTTTTTCTTTAGGAAAGAGAATGCTCAGAGTGTTATTGGATATAAAAGCCTTCTTTGGAGAACTCATGTGTACTCTGAGGGCAGATCTCTGTGAGGAACCTTCTGATGACTGAAGGGAACAACCTGTGTCACACCCAAGCCTTGAAACTTCCACGTTCATAGTACAGGTAGAAGTCTTACTGATCACTGTAAAGATATTTTTGACTTTGTTATTTATTTATTTAATAAATAGTCAGAAGGAATTATGTTTGAACACGCACTCCTTTATTGCAATAAAAGTTCTCTGGACATTTATCACCACCTATCTGGATTTTGGTAATTTTTTCTACCAGGGTATTGATTGACTCCACCAACACTGCTCAATAAGGCATACATTTTTAATGGCGAGACTAACCATTGGAACTTAACCACTGGAACAAGTTACCAAGGTTAGTGGTGGATTTCCCATCCCTGACCATTTTTAAATCAAGATTGGATGTTTTTCTAAAAGATCTGCTCTAGGAATTATTTTGAGGAACTTCTATGGCCTGTGTTATACAGGAAGTCAGACTAGATTATCTCAATGGTCCCTTGTGGCCTTGGAATCTATGTTCCCAATGAATGTACAAGGCAAGGAAGCTTTCTTTTGAGAACTTCTTGCAAGACAATGAAAGCAGAACTACCCCAAATCCTGTCCAGGCACTGAAAGCAACCCAGGGAGGCACTAACTGAAAGACTGGTTGACCTTGGTACCTAGCTCTTCAAGAACTGGGGTTGCAGGATGGATAAATGATGTCTGGAGGAACTGGGGTTCTTGTGCATACCACTATTCATTGTGTATAAAGAACAGCTAAAATTAAAACAGAATGTTAGAAAGCCTTTCCACTGTCTGTGCTTTTGGCTGCCTGTATTTGCATTCAGCCATGAACCATCCAAGGATTTTTGGCTTGCATCTCAGATACATGGGCCAGCTGGATTCTATAGGCTGCATAGCATGTGCGTCAAAGCAGGACCCAAATATTTGGCAGTTTCATGACCTGCCTGTAACCATATATCATCTATAAACATCGTGTAACTACTGAGGAAATCTAATCTTCTCAAGGACACTCAATTACCATTTGGGTATAGTTCACAGCCACGAGCATGTTAGGAAATCCACTGAAGTCAACAAATGTTGCTCTGACAAACTATCTTCAGCTGTATTGGGAAAGCGAATTGTGTCCCTAAAACTAAGACGCAAGACATGAAACAGATGGCTGGCTTTATGCAGCTTTTTGTAAAAAGATCCTAGGATAGGGAATTAGAAGGCCTGGAATCAGTAGACAAGCAACCAGGATTGCATAACCTCCTTCCCCCTTTGTTGCCAGTTGAGGCCTTAATAGATTTTTTTAAATTATGCTTTTGTACTACAGATATCAGAGTAGGGACTGATGGTAGAAGACCATCTCAGAGTGGAGGCCATTCTGGGAAGCTAAACCCATTTGTTGGTGGCTGGTCTCCTCTTGCCTTTAAAGCAAAATACAAGATGAACACAGACTGAGGAAAGTTTGCATGAAAAATGGAGGCAAACTTTTGATAGTGTGAGGTTTAAGTTTCAGTGAGTAAGATCTTCAAGAAGAAGAGCCCTGAGACTGTCCCTGGTTAACACAATGAACATGCTGTCCTTTTGTGCAGTAAATATGCAGTAACGAAATATTATGCACGTCAGGCAATTTACACATGCACTTTAGTGTGTTTTCGAATGCCATATATCCACCTGAAAGACACACTTATTGAAATCTCTCATTTTAAACCATGTAAGGTGATAACATGTAAGGTAATTGAGTCTGCCATGGTTTCAGAGAACTGATAATGAATTTTTAAAATGCTGATTAAAGGAGATTCCTGGTTTCTGTGTATCCTAAAATATCCTTCTTTCCTAATTCCTGCATTTAAATAAGAGTACAGTAAAAACTTCATAAATAGGTTTTTACAACCTTATATTATTAGTCTATATTTAGGCACTATTTTAAAAACGAAATTTGACGTACAGATTGAATGGGGAAAATGGCCCCTGTGCAAGTTTTATAGAATGACAGGTTTCAGAGGAACAGCCGTGTTAGTCTGTATTCGCAAAAAGAAAAGGAGTACTTGTGGCACCTTAGAGACTAACCAATTTATTTGAGCATGAGCTTTCGTGAGCTACAGATCTGATGAAGTGAGCTGTAGCTCACGAAAGCTCATGCTCAAATAAATTGGTTAGTCTCTAAGGTGCCACAAGTACTCCTTTTCTTTTATAGAATGTATATTCTGCCTTCTTGGTATTAGAGCAGTCCCATTTATTGTATATCTCTGTGTTAATGGCTATAAATGAGAGTGTAAGTTTCTTGTGTGATGCTGAGAGGACCTATTTGCTCAAAGCAGAGAAGGCACATGACTCTTAAACACCATTTCAGGTCCTCGGCTATACTCCTGGCCATGTCCAAACAGCTTAACAAACCCTTTAACTTAACATTTTAAAATCTCCCATTTGCAACCTCACTCTCCAGTTCTTTAGAGTGGAAATTTTCCAACTTTTCCCCTTCCAGCAGCATTTTGCTAGGGTTCACTGAGTACACCTGTCACTCCAGGGGCATCTGGTCAGCACACATACAGATATTCAACTACAGCTCACCTTAACTCTGTCCCTGGGACTGGACCAGACTCTGTGGGTATCTGGCACACCACTAGAATACCATCATTGCCATTTAGACCATCCACCCACCCCTGTCCCTCCCCAATCAAAGCCGTAACTGGAAGAAATAAACAAAGGAAATGCCAACCTGTGTCTAGAGAGATTAGACATGGACCTCCAATTCAGTGCAATCAGCAAACAGCTACATTACAGGGGTCCAAAAGAGACAAACACTGAGAACTCAGCCACCGTGATCTTAACATTAATTAGCTGTTCAACCTGGTCTGCTTTAAAGAAACAAACTAGTTGACACAGAAAGCCCAGCTCTCCTTCCCTCCCCCATACGCTCTGTTCTTCTCCACGGATCTGGTTTTGTAGTGAAAGCAGAGAAAAGGTCCAAAAAGACAACACCCCCCTTCCACAGCCCATTCACACAAGCAATAGTCAGGGAAACACTGACAGCAATGAGGGTCACACCTGTGACTATAGCCCCTGTATCTCCTGGATGCTAAAACATTTAGAAAATAAGAAGGCATTATCACTTCATATGAAAATGAAGCTGAGATACAGTAACTGAGATCCCTGTAACTGACAGCAATATATTCTACTGATCAATAGCTATGACATAGGACATATTTCCCCACAGAAACAAATTCTCCTTGATTATTCTTTCTGTATTTATATCTATTTTGAAGTGTACATTTCACTTAACTAATACCATAAATACAATATTAAATAAGAGCAACTAGATTATTTTATACTGATGGATGAGGGCATTTCCTGGTCTCTACTAGATCTGCAAGGCACCATTGCAGATCGAGCAATATTTATATATAATATACATACTTGAGGAGAATGTGGAATCCATTTATTCAGCACAGATGATAGCCAAATACTGGACTAATACAGGTGATGTGGTAAGGGACCGGGTGTTTTATGTTTTATTTTGGTCCAATAAAAACTTTCCTTGAATTCTTTCCTCTTCACTTTACATTTCAAAACTACCTTCTTTTCAGGGGAGGCAATACAATAAAAACCAAAGGAAGAAACTACATTAAATCAATCTCTAGCCTCTCACTACATAGGCTTCAGGCTATGTTGTACTTTTTCTTTTAAATATCTCCATGTAAAATCAGATGTTAACTCTCTGAGTGAACCCATGTGCAAAGTCTTTTTTCATCAGATTAATGGCCGTGCAGCAACAGGCAGTTGAAAATGTTTCCACTTACATAAGGTATTCATGACTTTTCTGAAAACTTCACATTATTGCAACTACTTTTCAGTCAAATACTTTACATCTACTGAAGGGGGAAAAATTAGCAACAAGCTCTAATGGAAAACTCCAGTAGAAATGTATTGACACACACAGAAATTTGTTTCTTGAAACAGGACCTTTCTATTAATTTGACAGATGGGTTTTTGCCTTGCTATACATTTTAAAAAGCAGCCTTCACCCTGGGATATGTCAGCATTGCACATAATAATAACTCCATTTATCTTTGCTTTCATTAATATTCTCTCATTCTATTTGTTGCCTTTCATAAACTTCAAATTCAAGGCATGATTTTGTGAGGCTTCCATGCATGGAACTACTTAATGAAGACCTTTGTTCAGGATGCAGCAGTGGTAAAAAAAATCCAAACAAAATTTGAGGGTTTATAAAGAAAATGGATTTATAAAGTATTTTGAAAAATAATATATAGAAAACATTATAATGCCATCATTTATTTAAATGTACACACACACAAAGTCATATGTGATATAAATATATACCACATATACTCAGTGACACAAAATGTGTCTAAACTCAGTGGTATGTCTTCACTTCTGGTCACCTCATTTCAAAAAAGGACATACCAGAAATAGATGAGGTTAAGAGATGTGCAATGCACATTAAGACAAATGGAAAACAAAGGGATTGTTTATCATACAAAGGAGATACATAAGAAAGGATGTGATAAAAGTAAACAAAATAACGAATGGCTTAGAAAAATGTCTGTACAGCTTGTTTTATACAATAAGGGAACATTCAATGAAAATCAAAGGTAGTAAATTCAAAAGTGATACAAGAAAATACTTGTAGACAATGCACAATTTGTCTGGGAAACTCATTGACACAAGGTATGGTAGAGGCCTAGAACTCAGCAGGATTAGAAAAAATTAGACATTTACATAGATAGCAAGAATCTTCAGTTAAACAATAATTTAAAAATAAAACAAATAAGAACTTTGGAAGGGATATAAGCCTCCTGCTTCAGGGTTTTAGCCAACCTCTAACTATTAGAGGGTTAGGAGGAAATTTTCCCTCAGAGCAGATAATCCTATAACTGCCTTCTGCATTATTTTTGTCCCCTGGTATTAGCCATTGTTCGAGATAGGACACTGGACCAGACGGAACCCTGGTTTGATCCAATCTTGGAATTCATACATGGAATCTCTTTTTTATTTAATGCAAATATGTATATTTTATGTTTATAATCTTCCCAAGGAGACTTCAGAGTAACAGCCGTGTTAGTTTGTATTCGCAAAAAGAAAAGGAGTACTTGTGGCACCTTAGAGACTAACCAATTTATTTGAGCATGAGCTTTCGTGAGCTACAGCTCACTTCATCGGATGCATACCGTGGAAACTGCAGCAGACTTTATATACACACAGAGAATATGTAACAATACCTCCTCCCACCCCACTGTCCTGCTGGTAATAGCTTATCTAAAGTGATCATCAGGTTGGGCCATTTCCAGCACAAATCCAGGTTTTCTCACCCTCCACCCCCCCACACAAATTCACTCTCCTGCTGGTGATAGCCCATCCAAAGTGACAACTCTTTACACAATGTGCATGATAATCAAGTTGGGCCATTTCCTGCACAAATCCAGGTTCTCTCACCCCCTCACCCCCCTCCCAAAAACCACACACACAAGGGGGTGAGAGAACCTGGATTTGTGCAGGAAATGGCCCAACTTGATTATCATGCACATTGTGTAAAGAGTTGTCACTTTGGATGGGCTATCACCAGCAGGAGAGTGAATTTGTGTGGGGGGTGGAGGGTGAGAAAACCTGGATTTGTGCTGGAAATGGCCCAACCTGATGATCACTTTAGATAAGCTATTACCAGCAGGACAGATGGGTGGGAGGAGGTATTGTTTCATATTCTCTGTGTGTATATAAAGTCTGCTGCAGTTTCCACGGTATGCATCCGATGAAGTGAGCTGTAGCTCACGAAAGCTCATGCTCAAATAAATTGGTTAGTCTCTAAGGTGCCACAAGTACTCCTTTTCTTTTTCCAAGGAGACTTCGTTTGCATTGACTACACTTCACAGCCACTACCATGTTAAGAAATCTATGGAAAAGAACCTAAGTGATTCAAATAGAATATTTGCTTTCCTTGCAGCAGACACATACTGGGCCCCAGCTTTTTAAATAAAATTTATTATTACCTTTTCTGTCTTTAGCAGTGTGCTGTCTCTCAACTAAGCCAGAAAACCAGGAATCCTGACTGTGCTCTGTTATATTTTAATTACCACTTCTGGTATCTAAGAATTCCATGACACCTTTTTGTTGTTGTTTAACATACTAGAAATGTTACACTTGTTTTCTTGGCCAAATTCCACACTGATTAATTACAAGGGCTGTGTAAACCCTGTAGAGTTTGATTTGTGAATTGAACTCTGCAGGTTAGCTCATGGGGTTGAAAGAAAAACAACTCCATAGGTTTGAATTTAGGCTCAGTTTCAATCAACTTGAACCTTCAAGAGAAACCATTCATGGTTGACTTCTCCCTATGCCAACCCCACCAAGGCCCTGGAATCTTTACAAAGATATTTAAGGAAAGAAAAGAGCTTCCAGTGGGATGGGCAAGTTTAGGTAGGTTGCAGCGATGGCTGGCTGTGGAGAAATGAGGTGCACTACCTTCCCAGATATGTGAACAACCCAAGTCCATGTTTGCTGAACTTTCGTGAGCTTGGACTGAGGCTCATAAATAGACTGAATCTGACGCAAAACTATGCACTTTTGTAGATGGAACTGGTTTTTTTGTATAGCTCTAGCTATTACTATCTACCCACATTTCCCCTGCAGTTTCAATTGGGACGAGCATTTTTATCGCTCTGTCCAACATTCCATGTTGTGTAGTGTTGCAATGCCCCCTCCTATTGCCATATCTCATCTCAGAAGTTGCTTCAGGGCCCTTGTATGTGGCATGATTACTATGAATATGGACACAAAATGGCAATTGTGTGTCCAACTCCCATTGACCTTTTATGGGAGTTTTGGCCTATCTCCCACTTGCTCCTTTCAAAATCTCCCTGTTTGCTGCATGGTTTGTTGAAGGCTTTAGGGTGCTATTATAAATTAGATTATTTAGATTATTATTGATTATTATTAGTATTTGTGAATATTGTTATTTTATTAAAATACCCAACAGAAATAACAGTATTTTAAAGTTGGTAAAAAAATAATTTGGTATCAATTGTCATTTGTTGGGAATGTTGTGCGTGGCACAATTACTGAATAATTCAAGATCCCTACATGCAAATTGCTCCTGTAGACATATAACTTGAAAACATAAACAATGGCAATTGTTTTGTTATCATTGTAGCTATTTCAAGTACAATTTGTGTGGTACAAATAAGAACATGTACTGACATTCTGACGCATGACAACGCTTTGCAAACTTCGTAGAAGTTTGTCTCATCAACCTTTAAGGTGTGTATTCATTTAACAGTTTGCAAGTGTGCAGCTTATTTGTGATAATGACATTTCTCATGAAGTATCGAAAGGTAATTAAGCTGAAACATCTTACTGATTTATAGAACAAAAAGTCAACTTTAAGATATGAAAACAATTTTTTTAAATTGAGTTGTATCCTTTTTTTATTCCTTTATAATGTAATAAAGAAGGCCAGAAATACTTTCTTTAAAACATCCTACATACAATCAGGAATTTCAAGCCTAGTCCTTCCTGTAGTCGTCTTAGGAATCTCTAAAACATGTATTGTGAGCTCTCATACTTCAGCTGAAGGGGTGACAAAATCTATGACAAAGATACACTTCTCCCAGGTGTTCATTAGACACTGCAATTAAATAAGTGTTAAAAAAAATCAAAGCTCTTTAGGGGGTGTCAAAGTTTGACTCAGACTCACAATTTATCAGACCACTCTGTTTTATTAGCAAAGCTGCTCTGCTAATACATTTAAAAGTGAACCCCCAGAGTGGGGCTTGTGTCTCTTAATTTATACAGCTTGCTGGAGAACAAGTTACAGAGAAGTTACAGACAAAAGAAGAAAAAGATTTTAGTCACCACCCTTCGAGATCCCTGAGACCAGTCACGTATCTTCAATTACCTGCCACCCTTAACAATCTCCTTTAACAGCTTCCAGTTAACTAATTGCCCTTCACACCTTCCATTCTGATGCCTGCTTCTTAGACATGCTGGCTCTATCTTAATTGCTTCTCCATTCAAAAGCTAACTGTCCCTACGTGTACTCCCTCAGATACTTTGTAATATGTTTTGGCATGCCCTCTCATATACAATTTATCCAGCATGTCCCCTTATACAACGTTATACTTATACAATGTTATACTTCCACAGGGGCCGTAATAACCACCACCATAGTTCATGAATACTGATTCTCTGCCAAGTGACAGAGTATTAAATTTTGGTAATCCTAATACGAGAGTAGGCCAAGAAATAAGGATCAATCTCTCACAAATGTTTCTGTGCGTCACATCTTTATTACACAGCGTATCTAAAATTCACTTTCCTTTTCAATCAGTCTTCCATCTCTTGTCTTATGTGATGTCAGAATATTCACTAGTTCTCCAGCCAGAGTTTGTCATTCAGATTGACAAACCTGGAATTTCTGTCATAATAAATAAACTGGCAAATATTTACTATTAATTAAAGCCTTGTCAGAATTGATGTTTCAGGGACTGCTGTAACTACATGGGTACAAACACCCAGACTAGACATACTGTACTGGTTTAAACCATTATTTACACTTGTGCAGCTTACCTCAGCCCCACAGCCTAACATGCCCAAGTGTAAATCACAGTATACACAAGCATGTCTACTGCAGGGGGTTGCACCAGTGTAGCTACAACAGTGCCTAAAAACCCAGTGCAGACAAAGCCTGAATTAAACAATAAATACTGACCATATTAAAGTGCAGTTCTGTGCTGAAAAAATGACTACAAAAATAAAATTGTGAGTTTAAATGTATTGCCCCTCAATGATTTCATTTCAACTTTGTTCACTTTGTTAATCACAAGATGTTTTTACTCAATGTCATCCCTGCAAACTCAAGTGCAAAGTCTAGATGAGTCAGACTGACGGCTATTATCCTACTTACATCACTTGAGAACTAATTATTGGCCTTAACATATTCTCTGGGCCTAGGAAAATTTCATCAGCATAAGTCATGCTTTACACCAGTTCAGCACATCTGCGTTAGGGGGTTTGTATTGATGCAGCTACTCCATGGTTAAAAATCCCATTGTTAACACGATTTCTGAAGAGATTCAAGCCTATTTTCTTGTTCTGAATTGAATGCATTTCTTCCCCAAATATCCCTACTGTACATATGCTGCATATAGCTGAGGCATTGCAAAGTACATTATTTCTAAAATCTGGATTTAACGTTAATAGAAATGACTGAGTCTCTTAAATTTTCAAATAAAATATTCTGTATGCACATGTTATACAGGACAGTAGGGGGCAACTTTTCCCCACAAGTCATATTTTATGCACTGATATAGAATAGAACGATAAATAATGAAATGGGGTAATTTACAGTATTTACCAAGCTCATTGTGTGGTCTATGACGACAAGGGAAATGTAAGGTTTCATTTTTAAACTCATGTTTTGTTATCCAGGCGTGTGCTGAGGGAATAAGTGGTTTAAATATAAGAAAAAAAGTAACCTAAGACAAACAAAGAAACTGGAATCTAAAACCCTGTTAGAAATGAAGGAGAAGGAAATTTACATCCATGCAGTTCAGTGTTACAGGATTTGTTTGAAAAAAAAGAAAAGGAAAGAAAAAGGTTCCACATTTACATTTTGATAAGCAATTCCCCCTTGGAGGAGTGAGTTCTAAAATTTGCAGTTTAAGACTCTACAAAAACAGAACAGGAAAAGACCCCCCCAGAGTTAATATACCTGGTAATGTTTTCTCTTTCATTAATATGAGATTAGCATGCAAAATCAGAATGACTATAGTTACCAATAACAGGATGTAAAATCAGTATGATACTGTACACTTTGAGCTAGATCCTACATCACCGCAGAAAAGGAAAGTTTTGCCATTAACTTCAAGGGTACAGGATCAGGACATGAAATAATATATTTTCCAAACAGTTTTAGTGCTGTCCCTTGGTGTATATTTATATTTTCTAGATTATAGAACATGGGATTTTATAGCACTACCTTTAAATTTACAGTTCACTGGTAAAATGGCAACATCTTTTTGGGGGAAAAGAAGGGGACAGGTGGGCGATTTGCAGCTATTTTCACTCCAAAGACTGCCAATTAGAACCATGGAAAATGTTTGTAATTAAATCACAAACCAGGTAATTATGAACCCCAAACTAGACTCAGGTTTGCTGAAACATTCACGGAGGGTGATAATTATTCTGATGATGAGTCTTAACACAACTGGGCCAAATCATGGTTTCAAGTGAAAGCCATGTAAATCTCAGTGACTTTGAGCCAAAACCAAGTAAAACTTGGCACTTTCAACTTAATTTTCGGATCCCCTTGAATGCAAAACTCAGACTGAAATGGATTGCACAGAGGCACTCAATAGTGTCACAAGACTCTCCTTTCCACTAGTTCAGCCAGAAGTTATAGGCTTAAAGCAGGAACCAGTGGGTAAAATTCTATGCCCTGTATTATGCAGAAGGTCAGATTAGAAGATTGTAATGATCCTTTCTGGCTTAAGTATCTATGAATGAACTATGAACTCCCAATCCCACACCTCCTTGACCCAAGAGAGACCGTTCTGATTATATTTACAGACCAGTTTCTAGCACAACAGCTTTAAAATGTTTATCTGAAACATCCCTGAAACTTCTGAAGTGCAACAAATACAAATCTGTATATCTGCTACTGTAGCTACAATGAAGGGCCAGTGAACATTTCCGCAGAATCTCCCAGCAGACGGCCCCTGCCTCTGGCTTTTAAACTCAACCATAGCTATTTGTTGCTGGAGGAATGCACAAGCCTAACTCCTTGAAAGCCATATTTAACTCAAATAATTTACATCATTTCTCTGCTGCATTGCATTTGCCTATTCAATAGAAATCACCAAAACCAAACCAATGAAAAAAACCCCCTGAACTGTGGCTCTCCCGGTGTCCTAAAATAGAGGGTCAGATTGCTCTCTAAATTACACCCATAACACAGAAAACTCCTGTTGCAGTTAGCACAGTCCCAACTGTATCTTTTCTTCACAACTAGAGCATTTAACATAAAAAACAAGGATTAGTGGACGTGGAATACCCTGTAGCAGTTTCTGAATTGTGACCTACATTTACATGTAAATATTTAATGAGTACAAGTGTGATGGATATTGACAGAGTAATTTAAAAACAAAACCATCAGAAACATCACAATGAAAAGAAAATAAATTCACTTTTTAAGCAATGTCCGTCTCAGTGTCTGAATGCTACCAGATCCAATTTTAGCAAATACTAACAACAATTGAGTCAAAACTAAAAAAAGATATAACTACCTTATACTGTCATTTCTGTAGTCAATGATTTTTTGGTCTGGAGAGGTGTAGTGCTGCTTTGTCATGAAATCGAAAGTCCAGTTTAGCCCTGTAAGTGAAAAAATTTAGTTGATTATTTTATTTCAGGGACTGACCATTTTCCCACTCTGAGATATTAGGGCTGAACATCATTTCCTTCAGACCTTAGAGGCAAGTCAGATTTATCCAAGAGGCTCTGGGGCTTGGCCCTGCCCTTTCTCTGCCCTGGAGCCAGACAAGTACTTCCAAAGTTGTATGGAAACTCTACATTCTTATTAGTTGGTTAAATATGAATTTCTTAACAGTAACACACATTATTAAATATATGCATTGACTCAAAGGCCACCATGAAAATACTTAAAGAAACTCTATAGGGTGGGGATGAATGGGGAAAAGATCAGTTCTAGACAGAGAATCATTCAGGGAATAAATTTTCCATTGTGCAGCCTGGCTACTCTTCATATCTAAGACTTTTGGTACCTAGCAAGCAATAAGGAAAAATCAGGAGGGAGGGAGGATGATCCAGTCATTAGGGTACTAGCCTGGGAATCAGGACACCTAGATTCAGTTCCTTGCTCTGCCATAGGCTTACTTGGACAGGTCACTTTGTCTGTTTATGCCTCAGAGATGTTAGCACTTCCCTATTTCACAGGAGTATTGTGAGGATAAATTCATTGAAGGCTATACGGTGCTCAGATATTACAATAACGAGGGCCACATACTTACGAATGAGAGATGAACAGGGAAGAGGAGATATGGTAGGACTGAACAGAGAATGTTCTCCCATCAACAAAATTAAAAAGTAGCACGGATCCATTATGGGGCAGTACCGAAGTATGATCTGCAAAGGTATGACTATCAAGCTGGAAAAACATCTGGATGACAGCTGGATGACAAAGGGGCAGATGATTTCCTGTGTGGTGGATGACAATGTTTCACACCAGTGTGGAACATACTGTGTGGGCTCTGATCTCTTCTGAAAGAGCTTTATCTATGGCTGACTAAACGCTGGTAATACAGCCTTTGATCCATCTAGCTATGGAGAATTTGGATGCATTATTTTATCATGAAAGGAAACAATTAAAGATTTTTTCTGGAAATGGTCAGTTCTATTAATGTAAATTTTCACTGTTTTTCTCTCTTCTAGAATGTGCATCACCTGTTCCTTTGTGTTTTGAGGTTTGGGGCAAAACAAAGGAAAAATTATTGACAGAGAACATAAAGAGCACATAAGAACAGCCATACTGGGTTGACCTAGTCCAATGGTTGATCTAGTCCAATATCCTGTCTTCCAACATTGATCAATGCCAGGTGCTTCAGGGGGAATAAACAGAACAGGGAAATTATCAAATGATCCATCCCCTGTCGTCCAATCCCTGCTTCTGGCAGTAAAAGGCTTAGGACACCCAGAGCATGGGGTTGCATCCTGGACCATTTTGGCTAATAGCCATTGATGGACCTATCCTCCGTTAACTCATCTAGTTCTTTTTTTTAAACCCAGTTATAATTTTGACCTTCACAACATCCCCTGGCAAAAAGTTCCACAGGTTGACTGTGGGTTGTGTGAAGTAGTACTTCCTTTTGTTTGTTTTAAACCTGCTCCCTCTTAATTTCTTTGGGTGACCCCTGGTTCTTGTGTTAGTGTTATTTACCCCTTCACATAACTTATTAACAAAAAGAAAAGGAGTACTTGTGGCACCTTAGAGGCTAACAAATTTATTTGAGCATAAGCTTTCGTGAGCTGTAGCTCACTTCCGATGAAGTGAGCTGTAGCTCACGAAAGCTCATGCTCAAATAAATTGGTTAGACGCTAAAGTACCACAAGTACTCCTTTTCTTTTTGCGAATACAGACTAACACGGCTGCTACTCTGAAACATAACTTATTAACTGTCTCCACACCATTCATGATTTATAGACCTCTATCATCTCTCTCCCCTTAGTCATCTCTTTTCCAAATTGAAAAGTCAGTCTTTTTAATCTCTCCTAATGTGGAAGCTGTACAAGCCCCCATTTTTGTTGCCCTTCTCTATACCTTTTCCAATTCTAACATATCTTTTTTGAGATAGGGCGATCAGAACTGCACGTAGTATTCAAAGTGTGGGCGTAATATGGATTTATATAGTGGCATTATGATATTTTCTGTTTTATTATTTATCCCTTTCCTAAATTGCCTATGAGATATGGAAGGGAATTATGGGTTTGCTTTCCTTTGGATACTAGATAAGTTTGATTAATCAGTGTTTGCAATATTCCCTACCCTTTCCTATAACTAGTATGAGTAATACCTTGGAAATACTAAAAACATTGAGATAACATTTAATTATCTAAATGAATTAAGCATGATCTATGCACGAGAGTAGAAACTGTTTTATTTGTAATACAAATTATTTAGTTTCTTAGGTTTCAGTCAAATTAAATAAAGGATCAAATTAATCACTGATTGAATTAAGTGAAAAAATGAGCCAAATTCACCACAGTTATGGGTGCAACACCCCACACTTTAGTGAAATTCTACCCACTTATGCCAGTGATGAATTTAATCTACTGTACTTCTAGCATTTTAGAGAAGGCCAGACATGCTTGGCTAAAGCAAGGCTGTTCACTAAAGGTAAAATCCTGGCCCTGCTGCAGTCAATGGGAGTTTTGCCATTGACTTCAATGGCATCAAGATGTCTTCCCCTACGTCTAACTTGGCTGATACCAGGAAGTAATGGAAATGTCATTGGGAGTCAGGATGGATGAAAATCATTATTTAAAAAAAAATCAACCACATTTTAACTTATTTATTTATCTGGCATAACAAAAGATAGTTTGACATACTGGCAGCTTTTAATTTTCTTCCGATTTTGCAGTCTTAAATGGTTAATGTGGCTATTTGTACTTGTTTCTTCAACTAGTTTCCTAATTGTTAGTAGAATTTCAGATTGTACACAGGGATGTTTTTCTACTGAGAACTTTCACACTTAAAATGCTCATCTATGCTGAAAAAACACAAACAAAAATACAAGTCTAGTGCTTCATTAACATCCTTGTTGTGAGAACACCACAAAATTGATAAGCAAATAGCCCATGATGTATGTGCAACCAAACTACTTTCCAACATCTTCTACTTCCACAAGTGAAGAAAGGTAAAATGCTTCAGCCAAGCTATACCCTCCATCAGGGCTTCCAGTTTCTAAGTCACTGGGGCTTGTGCTTCTAAGATATGTAGGTACTTAAATATGACAAGTTTTGAAAATGTTGGCCTGTGTGTACATAAAAATATTCTCAATAATTATTTTAACGTACTAGGATAAATGCATTTTAATTGATAGCACTTATGCCTCTTAATTTTGAAGGGATAAAGATTTTATACCGCTGAGAGAAAAGTTGTTATTAAAAAATATTAACAATTGTTGCTGGAAACACTTATGCACATACTTAACTTTAATCACAGGTACTCCCACTGAAGTCAGTAGGACTATTCAAATGAGTAAAGTTATGTACCTGCTTAAGTGTTTGCAGGATCAGGGCCTTAATTTTCAATATTTTGTTTTTTTGCCTATAATAGTTTAGAAAATTGATAGGATATTTTAGCGGTAGTATCTAAATTTTCAATAGCATAAACTTTCAAATCAGTTTTACAATGTCTTGGCTACATTTAAAATCAATGGTAGAAAATCAAGTGATTTAAATAATTGTTTAAATTGCTTTGAAGTAAACTGCTCCACCCTGTGGAAAGTGAGAGTACTGGGAGAATTCCAATCCAATTTTGAGACCAAACAGGTTAATTTATGCTTATCTGAACTTCTAAAGCTTTGAATTTTACTGGGCTCTGATATTTTATGCAGACTAAAAAAAAAACATGTTCAGACCCTCCCATCTTTAAGAATTTCATCATTAGCAATCTTGCTGATAGTTAACTAGACTTCTACATTAGCAAAACCTTCATATGACAGGCTTGTTTCTGTTAGAATACCAATAAACATGCACAAAACCACAGTGGCACAAAAATTTTTTGTTAAAAATATTCAAAAAGCCAGACTCAATCGCATGAAAAACAGAACAAATCAGCATATTCCTTTCCGCATATGTAGCAACACTGGGGCTCCCCTTCCATTCACAGCCAGGAGTGTAGTGCCAACTCTCCCCTCTGTCAGCCAGGCTCTCGGCCTAAAGAACCTCCTGCCGCCTAGTGTTATTTAACAGCAAGCACAGGATGTGTGTGTTTTGGCATCAACTCTCTATAGAGCAGTGCAGATTAATTTGCCATCCACCTTGCTCGCTCTTTATCCAACTCTTCCATTCCTTCCACTATTGCCTCTCTCTTTTCCCTCTCATTAACTTTTCTCCTCTGCCCCCTCCAATCTCTACCTTCTTCATCCCTTTCCTATCTCTCTACCCCAATCTCTTCCTACCTTTCTCTCTCGCCTCATCCCAGGATTTTTCTTCTACCACATCTAGGGTTGCCAACTTTCTACTCGCACAAAACGGAGCCCTCTTGCCCCGTCCCTGCTCTGTGGCCCCAGCCCGTCCCCGAGGCCCCGCTCCTGCTCACTCCATCGCCCCACCCTCTGTCGCTCACTCTCCCCCCCTCACTCACTGGCTCATTTTCACCAGGTTGGGGCAAGGGGTGTGAGTGTGGGGGAGGGGAGGAGGGATTTTGGGGTGCAGGAAGGGTCTGGGCTGAGGGGTGGGAGGGGGCTCTGGGCTCGGGCAAGGAGTTGGGGTGCGGGAGGGTGAGGGCTCTGGGTACAGCAGGGATTCAGGGTGCAGGCTCCAGGCAACGTTTACCTCAAGCAGCTCCTGGAAGCAGCAGCAGCAGGTCCCCGCCTCCAGTTCCTACGTTGGTGCCACAGCCAATGTGGGGGCTGATGCTTGGGGCGGGGCGCCTCTCCGCTCAGGGCCAGCCTCACGTGCCTGACAGGAGGCAGGCAGCTGCTCCTTGGCACCCCTCTGCAGGGAGCGGGTCAGATCAGGCTGCCAGCAGAGGAAAGACAAGCATTCTGCGGCTGGCTGCATACAGGCTGCCCCTGTTGGAGGCAGACGGGAAGTGCAGTGTTTTCCAGGACGAAGAAGGGAAAAAGCCCCTGCTCAGTGCTGGGAACTGAACCTCGGGAAGTTGCAAGGAGGCGCTGGGGAGACGGCATCCCCTTCTATCTCTCCCACATCTGGTCCACTCTTGTATTTGCCTGGCTTTTAACACCACGTAACGTGACAATATCCGTCTCTCCCCTTCTATCATTAACAAGACCTTGGTTCCGTAAACATAAAATGTGAAGCCATAAGTGTTGCCTCCATGCAATGGCGCAATCTAGTCATCTTTCATTTATTTCCACAGAAGCCTCATAGTTCAGAATACCCCATAGGATGTACAGCTTGGTCCAGATCAGCACTTTACTTAGCAATGAGGGAAACAGGAACACGTACCATTTATAATCCCCAACAGATACTGGACAAATTTCTGAACTTTTTTTTTTTTTTAAATTAAGCATACAGGTCTTCTCACTGCACTTTAAATCTCTTGGAATCAATGGTCCTCATGCCAGGTATATCACAAAGTGCTGGATTTAAAAGTATTGAGAAAATTTTTGAAGATTTGCATCACAGGACATGTTTTAGCAAAGGTACAAAAGCAGGCCATTTGTTCACTCCTGAAACAGGTAAAATGTGCTCATATTTCCTCAGAATTCAAACAGCCATCCAACACCCAGGAGAAAAAAAAATCAGGGTTATGGGTGTGATGGGATGAGGATTTTCAGTCAGCTACAGTGTGTGGTACACACGAGACTTTTTAGTTCACAGCATCATAATCCAAGCAGTTATCAATGTTTCACAAAGCTGTCACATCAGTTGGTTTCTAAAGGTGAAATTGACCCCCCCAGTGGGAAGCCCTCCGTGGTGGGATTGTGCGAAGGGACTATCTAAGGTGGAGAGCTCATTCAGGGGAATCTCTGACCCCAGTACACTGCAGAGGGAGTCTCTGTGCTAGGTCTGAACAGGCCAATGCATTAAGGGAAGGAAGAAATTGGGGAAGCAAAAGGGATTCTCAAGTATGCAGAACCAGTAGCAGAGAACCTACTTGTAGGAGCTGACAATGGCCATAAAGTGTCTGTGTTGCAGACCCTTAACCTACACGCGGGTGATAGGATGTGTAAATTTCATTCCCTCACTACCCCTATGGAGTTTTCTGCACAATGCCCTATTAGTTAGCCTTAGAGTGGGAATTTCACTGTAAAATCAATATGACCATTTTTTTACACTATCTGATTTTGGTTTAAATGAATATATGTGGGTTGCAATATATTAAGAATGTATGTTCTTGCTCCAGCTACATTTACTTAAAAAAAAAGGACACCATTAGCATAATTTGCTGAACTTGTGTGTTTTAAAATAAGAAACAGAGGCAAATTGGGGCATAGACATGACCAAACCCACCAGAAATAAGTTCCAAATGGGGCTACTTTTTTAGTATGGTCATGTAATTGACTGTACTAAAAAAACTAAAACCTTGTTTTAAAATGTAGAAAGACTGTTAGCTACCGTGTGTTTTATTACTTTTATTTGTTCCCTTTTCCGTTTGTAGTGTCTTAGGTGGAGTTTATGCATGTTCTTTGATCGCATTGGGCAAATTGCCTTATGTATGATAAATCCTGTTTTTAGTTCTTCTCTGTTATGGAAACCAAGGCCTTCAGCTATGGATGCCTTATTATATTTAGGAATGAATAAACAGACTAATCATTGATTGACTGGTATTAACATAGAAAAAACTTCATTTTGTTGATTTTTTTTTAAGATAGTCTTTCACAGATACAATTCACTTCTTGTTGCATTAATGCATAAGGAAATTATGTTGCATTCACCAAAGATGCCAGTTTGACTAAATAGAATATATATTTTTCAAATCCACAAAAATGTTAATCAGATTGTTAGAACATGTGCAAGCCTGTATTGTGTTGTTACAGCTATTGCTGTCGGATTACTCAATAATTTGCATTTTGTTATGAGGACACGTGTGCGTGCAGAGGTTCCAAGCTCACAGCTCATAATTCCAAATATTCCTGAGTTAACAATAAAGAATGAAGGACGTGAAGAGTATAAATTTTCACTTGGGTTTTTTTTTAGTTGATTAATCTGGTTCCCCCTCTTACTCTTAACCCCCCCCCCCCAAACCAAATAAATATGTAAGTAAAGCAGCAGTAAACTGGAAAATGTATTACTGAAAGTCTAAAAAAAAAAACCCCAAAACTTGAATAAACCACATTGCTAACCATAAAATACTGTAGCTATTTTTTGTCAATTGCTTCACAAGAGCGTGGATGGAAATCTGACACCATTACTACAGTGAGCAGTAAAACATGTAAATCGACACTAAAATGCCTCCAATCATTTATATTCTGTACAAAATGTTAAGTGGCTGAATCAATGTTAAATTAACTGTTAACTGTACATTAACATAGTATTATGCCATAACATGGTAGAGCTACTTCAATTAAGAGCCTGTAAGCATTTCCATTATCCCAGTTTTCAGAGTTCTTAAGCCACCTCTTTACCTCCTCAGACAATATGTTCCAAACTGGGTGCTAATAATTTAGAAACAGATATTTTGTAACTAAAATCCATTAACATTAAGTTACTACTTCATCCTGAGCACTTGGACGCTGATTTAGGAAAGACCTTAGGGTTAAATTCTTATTCCATTTCAGTCAGTGGAAAATTTTTTATAGACTCCAAAGAGTCTAAGATTTGTCCTTACGCATATAGTTAACTAAATATGTGAGTAGTCCTATTGACTTTATCTGAACCACTTATATGCGTTACAGTCCTCAGCCTCTCGCAGGATCAAGCCCTCATTGAATTACACTAATAAGTTCACTTATTTGTTAAAAAAGACATGTCATTTTCAGTTAATTTTTTATTGTATCTCTAAGAGTATCTTTAGTTTACTACTTCTTTCTCAACCTATAAACAGGTAAGATTACTCAGTATTAAGGGATACAACATAGAAGGCCAAATTCTTCCTTTGAGTAATAACTCTGTTGAAGTCAAACATTTATCTTACCTGCCTTCAAAAATGCATGTATAATTATTTTATGAGTTAATCAGCAATATCAAAAAGAAATGAACAAAAGCAGTGTAATACCTTTAGCATATCTTGTCAAAAGTAAACGTTTTAAAAAAAATATACAAGTCTTTGAACTGACTGTAGTAATTCTGCAGTAATGATACAGAGATGTCTGCACAAAACTCCAGTGAATTCAGTGAGATTCTACTCGGACAATGCAGTCCACCCATGCATAGTTGCAGGATTGGGGCTTAGTTCTAATTATTAAAGCCTAAAGTTTGAATAACCAATTCATAAAGCAAAACTAATTGTAAATATATGTCCCTTTGTGGAACACACAAAAAACTGGTTTGAAATATTATCATACTCCTGTATACAAATCTGAATACCCAACAGTATACAAAAAATGAAGTTTTTCTTGCCTTCAAACGTATTAATATATGTGGCACAATTATAGGAGGATCTGAATTTGTACACAATGATCCGTTCTAATACAAACTGAGAAAACTGAATGCAACAGCTGTTATTTGGCCTAGTTATCCTTTGTGTTTTTGTGGTATTATGCAAATGTGCTATTGTACACTGAAAACAAAATAATTCTTTCTAACAAAAAATATTTATACTAATATTGTCGTCTTTGGTTGTAACAGTGCTATTGAAGTCAAATTTAGGAAACCTCAAACTCTTCTCAACACAGATATAATTTAATGCGTCATATATAATAGTATAAATGCACAATACAATAAATGGTGATTCTTCATATAGCATAACTGACTAACTGAATTCACATGATCACTGTCTAGATGCATGGGGTATTTTGCCCCTAAGTGTTCTATTCCTGAGTTACCTGACAGTTTATATGAGATGGAATGGTAGACAAAAATTGGAACACTTTGCACCTTACTTTGGTTTACCTGTGTGTACAGACACAAACACCAGAAAGCCTGCAGGAACAGCAGTGCAGTTAGTTGTAGTGGACAGCAAAGGAAACCTTCTGCAATCCTGGTTTCACTGTAAAGTTACAAGGAGCTTGCCACACAGGCCATAACAAGCAAAGCAGAGGTGTATAATGTGGCACAGCAAAGGAGGTACGCGAGTATGGTTTGACTGTACATGCCCAAACCAACATCTCCATGCCCTCTCTGTATACATCCCTAAGCAATTCACTCCTTTTCTAAGGCCCTGTCTAGACTAGGAAAAGTGTTGTTGTTTTTTAAAAATATATTAGCTAATATGTTTAAATTAAGTACTGTTAAAAATGTGTTAGCACCTAGTAGAGAGTTTAACATGTTTTTTTAAGCAGTACTTACTTAAATGTGTTTGCTAATACATTAAAAAACACAGTCTTGTTTTAGTCTAGACAAAAGTAGTTGCAATAGATGGAACCGTTTGCAGATGGGGATTTTTTTCAAGCTGCTCACAGCTAGAATCTATGCACATATAAATGATAACATTACAGTTTCTGTATGTACCTCTTTGTGTTACTTTTCCTGCACTAGTTACAATTTGGACCCAGGATTAACTGCAGGTTGGAAGTACAAACTACTTACTGCAGGGAAAAAAAAAATTACTAGAAATTTTTGAATGTGTAGGTTGCACGAGATGTAATACGATTCAGTTCATTTGCTGGGAAAATCCACACTAAATAACATGTTTTACTAGCAACAATATGAAAAGAATTGGGATTTTTTTTTAAAATCAGAAACTAGAAAATAGTAAGCTTTACAATGAAATATGGTTAAGAACCTGAAGCATATTATACATGTTAATGTCATAGTCACTGAGAATGGTTAACATGATGTAACCCAACAGTTGGCAACCTCTCAGAAGTGGTGTGCCGAATCTTCATTTATTCACTCTAATTTAAGATTTCGCGTGCCAGTAATACATTTTAACATTTTTAGAAGGTCTCTTTCTATACGTCTATAATATATAACTAAACTATTGCTATATGTAAATAAGGTTTTAAAAATGTTTAAGAAGCTTCATTTAAAATTAAATGAAAATGCAGAGCCCCCCGGACCGGTGGCCAGGACCCAGGCAGTGTGAGTGCCACTGAAAATCGGCACACGTGCCATAGGTTGCCTACCCCTGATGTAACCAAATATCAACCAGAATATACTGCAGTAATTTACCATAGAGATCGGTGTGTAATGAATTTGATAGCTTAGCCTCAGTTTCCAACTTCAGATAGTGAAGATTAAATGTTAAGGGTGCTACTGTAAATATAACATGAACATGGTTGATGAACATGTAAGATGAATATGACTGATTTTCTAATTTTACTACATGGTTTACTTCAGAAGAAAATAAGCATTAGTAATAGTTTTGTAGCTCAGTAAACAGTCACAAAAATCAATACAAGTCACTTCTTTATTTATGTGGAAGATATTTAGTTTGGGTTGAAAGTATCAGAACAATAATATGAACCTCCTGGTAGAATACCACAACTAAATTTCTGAAAAGCCACTTGGTTAGTCTCAGTGTTGAATCTAGCTGTTTTAAATTACCATAATACATAATACCAGTCTTAATGACAATACAGATGCACAGTGCCAAAGAAAGCTAGAAATAGTGTCCAAAACGATGAGCTAAGAGCCAGCCCAAGTGACATACTTATGTCTGTTTACAAGGAATGGAGGAGTTTAGGAATGCTGATGCCTGTGGTCTCCAGAATGTTCCAGAGGATTGAATTGTGAGGATTTACAAAGTCTGGATGAGAGCAACACTGCTCCTGGAGATGGTAGGCCCTAAAATGGAGGCATCTATCAGTTCATGGCAGAATTTAGAGAGATCTGTGGTCAGAATATATTCCATTGGCCTCATAATGTACATCAACAAATTAATATTGTATGGATGTCATTTCAAAGCCTCCTAAAGACGAAGAGACATTATTAACGTGATTAGAGCACAGATAGTTCAAACTGTATGCAGATATTCAAACTTGCATTTTTGCATTATAGCTGCTTTTTTTTTTTTTGCTGTTGAACTGTAATGAATTGTCTCATAATCTATTCCATCTTCTTGCCATTAGCAGGCTTTGAATGTTCACAAATAGGAGCAAAGAACTCATTTTCCAGAGGTTTAATCACACAAAGAGCGAATGCCTAATTCTCTAAATGAAATGGTCTGTGATCACTGAAGCAGAGATTTAATATATCACGGCAAATTAGGTAGATTTTAATAAATTACTTATCTCTCTGAATACTTTACATATGCTTATGAAGAAACATAGCCTGTTTGCAAACAGTGAAAACCCACAGCCTATAAAATCCTTTGAAGAAAATGACAAATAAAGTAAATTAAAAAATGAAATGCATTATATCCTAGTTCTCCAGAGACAATCCTTTTCCTGCATTGATTCACAACTCCATTAAAAATATCAATTAAATCTTTCATTGAGATTGGTTAAAAGCTAGAAAATTAACTTTCCAAGCTCCTTTCTAGCCACTGGTTATCCAGATACAAGGATCATTGTATGTGTTTGATGTAAGTTTTAAAAGTGATCAAAAAACACTTGCCTGTCCCTACAGCTCAAACTAAGCGGAACTGAATCAGATTGATTCTTTTATATTTTCTTTCTGTGCTTTGATAGCTGTTAGTTGAAACTGTAAATCTCTTTTACAGCATATGAAAATTGAGTCCACCCTCCCCCTCCTTCAAATCATGATAATCATAAACAACTACTTATAATGTTAGTAGAAGGGCAAAAGTTATTTTTAAAAAAGCTTGCAGTAATTCAATAAGTCTTGCAACTAGCCTCATTCTTTATATTTAATTGATAGAAACTGCACGCATCAAAGAAAACGCATACTGAGATTTAATGTGCATAAAATGGATATTAGCATTTTAAAGAGGCAGATTAACACATTAATCCAAGTGATTTTCATATATTGCTTCTAATAAAATCTTCACAGTATAAAATTCTTAATGAGGCTAATCACAGGCATTGCATTTAGTGGGGTGATTAGGGATAACATAAAAGTATTTTTAATCAGTTTTCTAAGGCTTAAGCTTTTTTATTAAAAATTAAAAATTCAACTTGCATTTTTATTACTGTTTTATGTAAGAAAAATGTTGAAAATGCAAATAAAGCACATCATTCAATCATGTAGGTATTAATTATTTACAAGACGTTGTCCATTGTGGAGAGAGTCTTAGCCTTAGGGGGAAATATAAAAACAAACAGACTGAAAAGTATACAAAACTTTACAACTATAAATCAAGCATGCTTTTCATATAAATTATACATTAAATATACTGTAGTAATTACAAAAATCTCATCTTCGAAGAGCTATCAAGCATGTATTTACACTGGGAGAAGTAGCATCTGTAGGCACACTTTTCTTTCATGCCTCCTAGTCATCTCTGTGTTCCTCATAGACTGAGCGCAGAACATGGAGGGCCTCCACTGTTACTTTGAGCTTTCCAATTATTGCACTATCATCTTGTGAATCGAAAACTAGAAAGGAAACATCAGACAACAATATTAGCAATTTAATTTAGTTTTTGTTTTACAATTATTTCACTTTAGCATTTGGGAAGATTAAAAGGCAACCATACAAGGTTAAAAAAATGGCTGTCAGTTCTAGTGCTCAATCCTGCAAGATGCTGAGTACTATCTACCCAACTGAAGTGAGGGGGAGGAGATGGTGCTCGGCACCTTACAGGATTGAGTCCTTTCAACACTAGGATGGAGGAATACTTTAAATTCCACCTCAATAATGATTGGTGCAAGGTTTAATTTTCAAGCTAAGAAAGCAGTATTTATTATATACCTTCCCAAATTGTTTGTTCATTTTTCATAGTAAATAAATATCACACGAGGACACATATACATTTAGGGTCTGATCCTGCTCTTGCTGAAGTCAATGAGTGTGTTGCCATCAACTTCAGTAGCAGCAGAATCAGACCCTTGTTATCTATGCATTAGTACACAAGCAGATGAGGTGTGAATTGTCTGTGTTATAGCCGGCTGTGTGCATGATTGGGGATTGAATCATGCAGTTCAGATATTAATATACAGATGACAAGCTGATGTTGTCCGAGTGAAGCACAATATGATTTTGACTCCAGGCTTCTTGCATGCTGTAGACAAATGTAGACAAAGACATTATTCCCTCTTAGGGTGAACCGTGACCAGATAACACATTTTTTAAAAATCAACATCTTTGTCTACATTGGGTGCTTCAATGGTGTTTAAAAACTTGACATTTAACATTAAGTTTACACATTTTAAAATACCATTAATTTTTCCAGTCTAAAGAAGTCCAATGAGAGGCTCTGCTGCTGTGATTGCCAAAGTGCTGCTAGCAAACATACTCCTCTCTCCTGGGCCTCTATGCAAGGCTATGAGGCTCCTCTTAACGAAAGTCTCAATAGAATTTTTTTTTGAATAAACACAAAGTTTTGGGGGTGGCAGTTGGGTCAGAACAGCCCCTCAGAGCTAATTTAGCAGTAAGCAAATGGTATGATTATGTGTTGTATTCATTGCAGGGACCAGGATACCTCACCTGGGAACCTGCAGACAGCTTTACTTCATGCCACTATTTCCAGACTGTTAGGGCAGCTCAGGACAAGCTTGGAATAAGAAGAGGGTAAGGCACTCTCTGTAACTTTAAGTTTGTTTATATGTACAAGAGACAGTGTTGTGTAGTTGATAACTTAAAGGACAGACAGGATAGGACTCCGGGATTCTATTTCCAGCACTGCTATTGATTTTGTGCATGCTTGGACAAGGCACTAAAAGTGTACATTGTTAGCTTAAAATGTACATTTTTTGGATGTTTTTCTTTTTACCTACTATTGTCACAAGTAACATTTAAGATTGCTATAAATTGAAAGATTAGAGAAAAACACTATTTCTCCTGTATTTTTTCCATTTATTTACATTGTTCTTTTGATAGCACTTAGTGTATATTTAGTGCCAATGTTTCCCTTGTGTCAAGCACTTTCTCCGGATCTTCTTGCATGCCTTCCATACAACCCAGGACAGTAAAACATTTTAAAAAGAAAATGGGATTCTAAAACCACAAAAATGGCAAAGTGTAGATGTAGTTTTTGAAACTACTTTTATACCATTTTTTTAATTAACTAGATTTTGAGTTCGCAGTGCCCCTTTAACCTCTCTGTGCATCAGTTTATTCATCAATGGAAAAAAGTATAACCACCACCACTTCAGAGGGATTTTGATAAGCTTCATTATTTGTAAAGAGCTTGAGAATCCCAAATGAAAGGTGCTATATTCAATAAGTGCCTATTATTATTAAATTTAGTAAAGGTCTGGACCTAAAAGGCCTGATCTTCAAGAAGAATATTTTTACAATGATTTACACTGAGGAAATTTCTTGAGAGATGTTCTTTTCCTGTTGTGGTGTAATAAAAGGAAGTTACTCACCTTGTGCAGTAACAATGGTTCTTCGAGATGTGTCCCTGCGCCTCTAATCGGAGATTTTTGGTAGCAGTGTCCGTTGAGCCTGCGTATGTGCTCTCCCTCCCTCATGGTCTGCCTTGAGGCTATCTAGCACTATGTGGGTGAACCCCACCTCAGTTCCTTCTCTACTGCAGAGCCCTATAGAGAACTCTGAAGTAGAGGGGAGGAGGGCGAGTTGTGGAGCACGCATAGGGACACATCTCAAAGAACCATCATTACTGCACAAAGTGAGTAACTTCCTCTTCTTCTCTGAGTACTGTCCCTGTGGGTGCTCCACTGTCGGTGACTCCTGAACAGTACCCACCACTGGAGGCTGGGACTTCAGAGTGGAGTCTCGTACTACAGAGTACAGTGGAGTTGAAGATGGCGTCGGGGGCCAAATATTCAGTGATAGCATAATGTTCTGCGAAAGTATGGGCTGAGGCCCAAGTCGCTGCTCTACAGATTACTGAGATAGCGATATCTTTAAGGAATGTGATCGAGGTAGAAATTGATCTCGCGGAGTGCGTATGGACTCTGGACGGAGGCAGCAGGTTGCGCTCTTGATAACAGTGATTAATGCAACCAAAAACCCATTTGGATAGTCTTTGAGATGATATCACAGAGCCTTCGGATCTTTCTGTGAACAAAAGGAAGAGTTTAGGGGATTTCCTGAAGTCTTTAGTCCTGTCCAAGTAGAATGCTAGTGTTTTTCTAACATCTAGCATATGCAGAATTGTCTCCCTGTTGTCACAATGTGGTTTTGGGAAAAAAAACAGGGAGATGGATCTATTGATTCATATGGAAAGTTCAAAAGAAAGTAGGGAAAAACTTGGGATATGGCTTTAGAGTTACTTTGTCTTTAAAAAAGACTGTGAATGGTGGGTGTGCCATCAGGGCCGCTATTTCTCCTATGTGCGCAGCGGAGGTGATGGCAATTAGAAATGCTGTCTTCATGGACAGGTATAAGAAAGAGCAAGTTGCCATGGACTCAAAGGGAGGCCTAGTCAAAGCCCTGAGAACTATGTTAAGATCCCAGGCTGGAGTGGGTGCTCTCACATGCGGGAAGAGATTTCTAATGCCCTTAAGGAATCTACACGTCAGTGGGTGAACAAACACCAAATATCTGTCTACCTGGCGGTTGAAAGAGTTTTCGCTGCTAGATGTACCTTAAGGGAGCTGATGTGAGGAGAGAGTGACCTCTTGAGGTCTAAAATGTAGTGTAAAATGAGAGGGAGGGAAGATAAGGTTGTGTCTGTGTATTTAGAATGACAACAAACTTGGAATTGTTTCCATTTTGTAGGTAAGTATGTTGAGTGATCAACTTTTGGCTGTGTAGCAACACATCTTTCAGCTCGTCAGAGCATTCTGCCTCTAAGCCTTGGAACTAAGAAGAAGCCAAGCCTGGAGGTGGAGGACCCGCAGGTTGAGGTGAAGGATCAGCTCATTGTTTTGAGAGAGAAGGTGAAAAATGGTCCAAAGAGGAACCATAGGGCATATTGCCATCTGTGTCAGGTAAGGGAACCAGACTTGTCTTGGCCAGGACGGGCAATCAGAATAACTCTTGCTTTGTCTCGTTGAATTTTTAACAGGATCTTGGATAACTGAGGAAACTCGGAAAAGTCATATAAGAGGTCCCCGTCCCATGAGGATGAGGGAGTCTTCCAGTGAATGTTTCCCCAGGCCAGCCCTGGAGCAGTAATGAGGACATTTCTTGTTCCAGTAAGTAATGAAGAGATCTGTAGTCAGGCTTTCTCAAAGGGCGAATAAGTCTTGTAGCACCTCTGAGTTCAGTTCCCATTCATGATTGTGACAAAAATTCTCGACAGACTGTCGGCTGTCACATTCTGTATCCCTGGTAGATAGACAGCTGAGGTGAGCACATTATGATGGATGCACCAATTCCAAAGTTTGAGTGCTTCCTGGCAGATCTGGCACCCCCTTGGCGATTTATGTAAAACATACAAGTCATATTAAGTCCATCATGAACTTTATGTGGGTGTTCTTGATGAAAGGCAGAAAGTGTGCACAGGCATTCCTGACAGCCCTTAGCTCCAAAAGAGTGATATGGAAGGTCACTTCTGTGGAAGGCCATTTGCCCTAAACCTTGTGGTTGTGTAGGTGAGCTCCCCAGCCTATTAGAGAGGCCTGTCCCAGGGTGGTGAGTTTGCATAGCGGGAGGAATGCTCTCGCTTGTACTGCATCAAGGTTGGTGCTGATAAACTCCAGTCCCTGTACTGGAGTTAGTGCGCTGCTACAATGAAGAGAATCTTGGAGAATACCCTGGGTGGAGCAGTCTGTACTGATAATGGTCCTGCCCAAAGGTAAACCGTAGGAAATCTCCTGTATGATGGCTGTATTGAGATATGGAAGTAGACATCTTGTAGGTTGAGGGCCAGAAATCAATCTCCTTGTTCTAGAGCTGGAATAATGGTTTCTAATGTGACCATCTTGAATGTCTGTGCCTTCCCATATTTGTTTAATGCTCTTAGATTTAGAAAGGGCCTCCAACTTCCCTTCGCCTTCAGGATCAGGAAATAATGGGAGTAAAACCCCTTGCTTCTGAGTTGCACTGGGACTGGTTCTATGTCCCTAGGGATAACAAATGATATATTTCCAGATGAAGTAGGTTCTCATGAGAAGGGTCCCTGAAGGGTGATGGAGAAGGAGGGTTGGAATGGGGGAGGGATATGAATTGAATGGTGTAACTCTTTAAAATAATCTCCAGGACCCATCTGTCAGAAGTGGTATTCTCCCAACTGCTGTGAAGTAGGGCCAGGCAATTTTTGAAGAGGTATGACAGGTGTGTAGATGGAAGCTGATGTTGCAAGGTATAATTGTTTGGGCCCTTGACCAACCCATCAAAAGTGCTTAGAAGAGGCGGTTTGAGAGGTTGTGTACCGGGATGTGGACTGCTTCCACTTTTGAGTCCTGGTCCTCTTACACTGCAGCTCGTAACACCGCTGAGATGGGGGGTACTGAGGAGATTGTGACCTGTGCTGTGGCTGAAGGTATATCTTTTCTTCTGTCCTGCAGTGTAGATTCCTAGGGAGTGTAATGTGGTCTGGGAATCCTTCAGGATGTGGAGAGAAGAATCTGTCTTCTCCGCGAAGAGTTTGGGCCCTTCAAACTGGAAGTCTTCTGCAGCTCTTTGGGGAACTCAGAAAGGCATAGCCAAGAATCCTGTCTCAGTACCACTGTCATGGAGACCGGAGTAAAAAAGGAAACACTAACTGCTAAGGAGAACAAAAGAAAAAAAAAAACTACGATTTATGCCAATCACATAAAGGGATCACAGGTAAGGAAGGGACAACTGCTCGCTCCATTTCAAGGCCAAAGTGGTTGAGAAGGAACTGTGGCAGGGGGGTTGCCCACGCAGTGCTAGATAGCCTTGAGGCAGACCACGAGGGAGGGAGAGCACATGTGCGGGCTCAATGGAGACTGCTACCAAAATTCTCCAATTAAAGGTACAGCAGTGCACATACACTTACAGTGGAGCACCCATAGGGATACTACTCGAAGAACTGTTCATGTATCTCTAATTTCACATGTTCTAGACATTCAGAACACACACTGATGCTGTATAAGACTCTAAATGGAACAGAATACAAAACAAATAGTGATGGTTTGCATAAAACCTACCAGTTAGCCAGGATAATTAGTCCCTCTCTTACCCTGAACATGAAAGGTATCCAAGATTCAAAATGTTTTATAGGAGGATTAAGTGAAATGAAAGTAATACAGCACTGTTGACTGTCACAGTACTCAAATACCTGTTTATAACTTTTTACACTGGTACTTTCCTTCCGGTTTAAATTAAAATTACAGTGCAGCAAAAAGAAACGGAGTACTTGTGGCACCTTAGAGACTAACCAATTTATTTGAGCATAAGCTTTTGTGAGCTACAACATCAGATGAAGTGAGCTGTAGCTCACGAAAGCTTATGCTCAAATAAATTGGTTAGTCTCTAAGGTGCCACAAGTACTCCTTTTCTTTTTGCGAATACAGACTAACATGGCTGCTACTCTGAAACCTGTCAAGTGCAGCAAAAAGCACAAAAAGCATGGCAAAGTAGAATTTCTTAGCTTTCATCTAAACTACTTCATAAGATTTGGCAGTTTCATATCCTAAAATGAAATTAACATCTGGGACATTTGAAGACACCAGGGGATGATGGAAGGGATCACATCTATTTATTACTATTAATATTATAGGTACAGTTTATCTAAAACAAACAAAATGTCAACAAATAATGGTTCCCTATGTTACTAGGAAAAAGAAAAGGAAAACATATTTTCCTACACTAATCGCTACATGTTGGCAGAACAACAATTAGTTCTAAATACAACAGTTCTGCCTGTTACACTTTTAATGACTTCTCAAAACAATGATTATTAAGAATTTTAGGTGCATTTGTGAAAGTAGTTTCAAGGGTAGAAAACATTACTCTTCACTAACAAGGTCAGCTCCCAGACTGCTGCGCTGGGCATCACACAATGGGGAAGAGATGGCCAGCCCTCTGTGGAGATAGAGGTGGTTAGGGACTATTTAGAAAAGCTGGACGTGCATAAGTCCATGGGGCCGGACGGGTTGCATCCGAGAGTGCTGAAGGAATTGGCGGCTGTGATTGCAGAGCCATTGGCCATTATCTTTGAAAGCTCGTGGTGAACGGGGGAAGTCCCGGATGACTGGAAAAAGGCTAATGTAGTGCCAATCTTTAAAAAAGGGAAGAAGGAGGATCCTGGGAACTACAGGCCAGTCAGCCTCACCTCAGTCCCTGGAAAAATCATGGAGCGGGTCCTCAAAGAATCAATCCTGAAGCACCTGCATGAGAGGAAAGTGATCAGGAACAGCCAGCATGGATTCACCAAGGGAAGGTCATGCCTGACTAATCTAATCGCCTTTTATGATGAGATTACTGGTTCTGTGGATGAAGGGAAAGCAGTGGATGTATTGTTTCTTGACTTTAGCAAAGCTTTTGACACGGTCTCCCACAGTATTCTTGTCAGCAAGTTAAGGAAGTATGGGCTGGATGAATGCACTATAAGGTGGGTAGAAAGCTGGCTAGATTGTCGGGCTCAACAGGTGGTGATCAATGGCTCCATGTCTAGTTGGCAGCCGGTGTCAAGTGGAGTGCCCTAGGGGTCGGTCCTGGGGCCGGTTTTGTTCAATATCTTCATAAATGATCTGGAGGATGGTGTAGATTGCACTCTCAGCAAATTTGCGGATGATACTAAACTGGGAGGAGTGGTAGATACGCTGGAGGGGAGGGATAGGATACAGAAGGACCTAGACAAATTGGAGGATTGGGCCAAAAGAAATCTGATGAGGTTCAATAAGGATAAGTGCAGGGTCCTGCACTTAGGACGGAAGAATCCAATGCACCGCTACAGACTAGGGGCCGAATGGCTAGGCAGCAGTTCTGCGGAAAAGGACCTAGGGGTGACAGTGGATGAGAAGCTGGATATGAGTCAGCAGTGTGCCCTTGTTGCCAAGAAGGCCAATGGCATTTTGGGATGTATAAGTAGGGGCATAGCGAGCAGATCGAGGGACGTGATCGTTCCCCTCTATTCGACATTGGTGAGGCCTCATCTGGAGTACTGTGTCCAGTTTTGGGCCCCACACTACAAGAAGGATGTGGATAAATTGGAGAGAGTCCAGCGAAGGGCAACAAAAATGATTAGGGGTCTAGAACACATGACTTATGAGGAGAGGCTGAGGGAGCTGGGATTGTTTAGTCTGCAGAAGAGAAGAATGAGGGGGGATTTGATAGCTGCTTTCAACTACCTGAAAAGGGGTTCCAAAGAGGATGGCTCTAGACTGTTCTCAATGGCAGCAGATGACAGAACGAGGAGTAATGGTCTCAAGTTGCAGTGGGGGAGGTTTAGATTGGATATTAGGAAAAACTTTTTCTCCATGAGGGTGGTGAAACACTGGAATGCTGTACCTAGGGAGGTGGTAGAATCTCCTTCTTTAGAGGTTTTTAAGGTCAGGCTTGACAAAGCCCTGGCTGGGATGATTTAACTGGGAATTGGTCCTGCTTCGAGCAGGGGGTTGGACTAGATGACCTTCTGGGGTCCCTTCCAACCCTGATATTCTATGATTAGTATCCACTGCATCACGTTTACATAACAAATCAATTTTGTCAGTTGGGAAATATGACTGAAGAGCTAGAAGACTAAAGGTAGGAGGACACAAAAATTCTCTGTTAAGAGACTACTTAGAATAGATAATGTTCTGTATAGCTCTTCAGAGAATCATCACTGCTAGGGAGAGAATAAATGGTTCAGGCAAAATAAGAACCAGCCCAAACCCACATACTCATTGATTCAAAGAATTGAAACTCTTTCAGTGTATGGAAATCTGCTTGTTCTCATCATTTACCTACTTCACTTGAATTCTGGCATGTGCTCTAGGAACTTAGAAGTGCATAGTGTACTCTGGAATTTCAGCTCCAGCACAGTTGCAAGCACACACAAAAAATGGGTATCGGGAATAGATAAGAAGCATCAGTCACTCATTCCCCACTCAGCCCCACCACATTACTAACTCAAGAACTCAATATCCCATCATTCAGTTTCCTCTGCACGTCCAACACCAAGTCAGCTCCCACATCAGGTGGGGAAGAGAAAGAGAAGTGTATTGGCTGTAGTCTCTTCCCTGTGACCTCGGGCAATGGGAGGGACTCTGAGGGTACATCTACATTGCCAAAAAAAAAAAAAACAACCCCACCTCAGTGGCAGTGAGTTTTAGAGCTGTTTCAGGCTCATGATATAGGGCTACAGATAGCAGTGTAGATGTTACTGTTTAGGCTGGAGGCCAGGTGGGGGATGGGAAGGGCTAGAGGAAGCCAGGAGGGAGACCTCTCTCCTCCCCACAAGAAAATGAAAGATTCAGCATCTCATCATACTTCTTCAGGTGGTCCTCCCTGCTCCAGACAGACAATCACCACCTATGTTTGCCAGATGGGAAATTAATCAACAGTAATTGAGTTTGCTCTAACTGAATATCGAATGTAAATCAATACTCTTTTGTCATGTCTTAGATACACATTTCATACAGAGGACAGAGTATCTTTGTTTAAGATTCAGAATTGGTATATTTAGCATGAATTCAGACAGTTGAACTACATAAACCATGTGTGTATTATACACAGTGCATGAACATTCTGTGGGACTAAAACCTGAGGGTCTACATTGGGGGACCCAATTACTTATTGAAGTCACTGGGGTTTTCAAATTGACTTCAACAGAACCAAAATTTGGCCCTTTGACACCACAGAGATGCTATAATTGCCTGCAATGGATATTTGCAGTAGGAAATTATTGACAAAAATGTTGAATATAAAATTAAGAAGTTCAGAGGCTTTCCTGGCATTTAAAGAAATACTCTGCTTGTACAAAAGATAAAAATATACTAGTGAGTAATTAGGCCTAACAGTCTCAGGTTTTGTAAACTGATTAATCTAAACTACTTTACTAGTAATACTGTTCAGATTTTTTCCAAACCAGGGACTGTATAACTCTTAGTTAGAAGATTATATTAATTCTATTAAGTTCTTTCAGTTTTAGGGAATATTATTTATTTTCAGGAATAAGTTGTATGTGCAGATGAACTGTGATAATTTATTAAAGTGATACTGTATGGTTCAATATTATAATAATAATTAAATCATTAAGTATTAAACCTCTCAGAGTAGAGAAGAAAAACTCTAGTAAAATTTTGAAATGAACAGATGTCAAAAGTTAAACCTAAGAATTCTGCTAAACTTACCATCAATATCTTGCTCAATTATGTCTCTTTCTTTCTGAAATATCTCCCTTAGACTGACATAAGCAAAGCCAATGTCTTCACACTCAAGATCTTGTTCATCTTCTGGAGGGTCACTAACCACTGTAAATCGTATGCTGAGAATAAAACAAAAATTCTCACTCTTGAAATGATCCATAACACCCAATCACTTGGGGACTAAATTCAGAGAATAAAACAAATATAAAGGCAGAGCATATCTAGAATTTCCCAATTTAGCATATAAAACAACTCTTGATCAGTGATTCTCAACCAGGGGTACACATACCCCTGGGGGTATGCAGAGGTATTCCATGGGTACATCAACTCATCTAGATATTTGCTTAGTTTTACAACAGGTTACATAAAAAGCATTAGCGAAGTCATTACAAACTAACATTTCATACAATGACTTGTTCATATTGCTCTATACATTGTACACTGAAATGGAAGTATAATATTTATATTCCAATTGATTTATTTTATAATTATATGGTAAAAATGAGAAAATAAGCAATTTTTCAGGAATAGTGTGCTGAGACACTTTTGTATTTTTATGTCTGGTTTTGTAAGCAAGTAGTTTTTAAGTGGGGTGAAACTTGGTATATGCAAGATAAAGCAGACTCCTTTGAAAGGGGTATAGTAGTCTGGAAAGGTTGAAAGCCACTGCTTTTGATTAGTGCTTCTCAACACTTTTCATAGCAGGACTCAATTTTTCATAGCACATCATCCAAGTACACCTCCACTGCCTTCCCAGCTGGCTGAGATATACCTCTCCTCCTCCAATTAGAAATATGGGAAGGACTGGTCATTTGTGACCCCAAGTTGAGATCCCCTGTTTTAGATTAAATACATTTTTTCATAAGGTGACACCTAATTGTTGATCACACAGTAATATATTAAGAGAGGCAGAATTGTCTACAGGACTGAACATACCTCTCAGAGCCAGAAACTTCTAAATTCTTAGCTCATATTGTTCAATTACTTCACCATTTTCAAAATTAGGAAACTGAAGTACAGAAATGATTATTCCCACATAACTCTCAGAGCTTTTTATGAGCACTCATGTATGTATAATGCTTTGAAAATGTAAAGCACTACTGTGCTTTTTACTGTGATGACCTTTATTTGCAATTTGTTTGAAATGGCAAATAAACTGTCTTTGGGTGGAGGGGGAACCTGGAATAATCAATTTCCATGTTATGTTTTTAATCGTGGCTGGCATATGTATACTTCAGGCTGAAAATGATTAATTAAATATTGTCAGAATTTTGCTGGTTAAATCTTTCTGTGCTACAGAAAGTCCTCAAGCAGAAGATCTGCTGCTTTACTTCAGCGTTATACCACATAATAAACTCTAGGCACACAACAAAATGCAAAGGTCACTCACTCTTTTGGCATTATACTGAATCATGATAAATAGATGGTAGAGATATAGGGGCTAGGCAAACCAAATAATAAATCAGCCAGATAGCAGAAATACTAGCCATATTCAGTGAAGCAGTAAATCAACTGCAAAATATTCAGCTGTATGATATTTGGGAATTTACACATCTGTAATAGTTACTAGAAGAGAATATCCTAGCTAAGAAAAACATCACTAGTTCTTGTTCGACATTGGTGAGGCCTCATCTGGAGTACTGTGTCCAGTTTTGGGCCCCACACTACAAGAAGGATGTGGATAAATTGGAAAGAGTCCAGCGAAGGGCAACAAAAATGATTAGGGGTCTGGAACACATGAGTTATGAGGAGAGGCTGAGGGAACTGGGATTGTTTAGTCTGCAGAAGAGAAGAATGAGGGGGGATTTGATAGCTGCTTTCAACTACCTGAGAGGTAGTTCCAGAGAGGATGGTTCTAGACTATTCTCAGTGGTGGAAGAGGACAGGACAAGGAGTAATGGTCTCAAGTTGCAGTGGGGGAGGTTCAGGTTGGATATTAGGAAAAACTTTTTCACTAGGAGGGTGGTGAAACACTGGAATGCGTTGCCTAGGGAGGTGGTGGAATCTCCTTCCTTAGAAGTTTTTAAGGTCAGGCTTGACAAAGCCCTAGCTGGGATGATTTAATTGGGTATGGGTCCTGCTTTTGAGCAGGGGGTTGGACTAGATGACCTCCTGAGGTCCCTTCCAACCCTGATATTCTATGATTCTATGTTCCAAAACAACAACAAAAGTTAGAATCCGAAACCTGCTGCCCCAGAATAACATCTTTGTAATATCTGTACAAGTTTTTTCATGAAGTTGAAATTGGTTTAACTTTGTAATAGAGTGTTATGTATTTGGTGTTCAAAGCTGCATAGTAATTAAATCCAGCAATCACGTATAAATACACAGCAAGTGCATCTCCATGTGGATTTCCGGTATTCATTAATTTGAGTCCTTTGATAGTTACCATCGTCAGTAAAGAGTGATTCTTGTCTTAGTCAATAATGCTATGATAATTTCATAAGGGTATAAAGACACTTATTACAATTTAAATGGAAAAAAAATCAGTTCTGATCTTCTCTTTACCTGCCCTCCTGCTGTTGCAGCTGCATGCACTGAATGCCTCATACATACCTGCCAAACTTTTTGCCTATTCTGTTTCCTTTTGCTGTGCCCTATGTCCCCCATCCCTGTGTCTTTTTGCCATGTCCATTATCAACATCCATAAAAGAAAAAAATCTTAATTTCCCATTTTTTCTCTGCTCTCATGCTGCTGCCCTCATTCCCCTGACAAATATAGTTAATATTTTATCCCCATTACTGTGTACCCCAATGTATGTTTTAAAAAAATCTAAATATAGTGTATTTGGTAAGACCTCTGAACACAATTATTATCCAATTCAAATAAGGGAATACTTGCCCATCCTTAATGTCTAAGCCCAACAGCTATACAAAATGTTTGCATATCTTCTGCAAACTTAAATTTCAGTCACTGCATCCAAGTATTACTTTCCTTCTAAAGATATAATTGTAGTGTTCTGTTGGAGCGGACTTCAATTAGTGGCCTGTGCAGAGGCCAAAGATACTGGGACTGACCAAATGACAGGAATTCAGAGCTAACTACTCTTTTGATATGTCTTGGCAATGCTGTTTAAACCATGAATCCTTGTAAACTTTACCACTTAAAATATTGTTCAAAAACCATGATCCACAATGAGAAAATCAAGTTACACAAAATCCAGGTCCATGAGAGATGATATCTTAAACAAAATATAAACAAATCCTCCTAAAAGCCTTTAACAGTATTAGCAACCACTGAAACATACTTTTATAGTGTTGTATTTTTGTATTCAGTTACTATAATTAACAATACATATTTAGTTTATTTACTTAAACACCTGTTTTTAGGGAACAACAAACATACTGAAATAAGAAAAAAAAGGGGACAAAAAAGAATACCTCGGAAGCTACATTAAGAAGGCAGAAGATCTGGCAGATTATGATGGATACAACTCTAAAATCTTTGGCATAGCACTAAACAACAGGAGCAAATAAATAAAAAAACACAACAAAAAAGGAAATAATTCTTGGATACAAAAGAGAAGTATCAAATGAACATCAGAGAAAACTATTCAAACTCTCTAAAAGAGACTGACAAAGGCACGTTTGGAGTATCGGGTACTTATTCTTAAAAGCACAGAGTGCAGCCAAGGTGACTCAGCAACTATGGTTACTCAAACACTGGGAGAAATCAGTTATGTGATTGGGATGGTGAAGATAGAAGAAGGAACTGTGAACCAGCAGAGTCCTTACCTCACTGTAGCACAGAATACACAGTGATCAAACTCAATCTTTGTAGGGTTCTTTCTTATTGGCAGTTAAAATAGCAAAAACACAACACAGGGATAAGATTTCTTATCCTTGTGAGGCTGTTCCTAGTGTTTCCCTCTAGGTCAGGGGTTCTCAAACAGGGGGTTGTGAAGTTATTACATGGGGGTCATGAGCTGTCAGCCTCCAACCCAAACCCCGCTTTGCCTCCAGCATTTATAATGGTGTTAAATATATATTTTGAAAGTGATTTTAATTTTTAAGGGTGGGGGGGTCGCACCCAGAGACTTGCTATGTGAAAGGGGTCACCAGTACAAAAGTTGGAGAACCACTGCTCTAGGTTCTCTCTCACAGACTCTAGTTCCCTCTGCCCAGAGAGCCACTCCCTACATTCCCTTTCTGTGGTTTAGTAGGCTAATCAGCAGTGCAACCAATGAGTCAGCAGGAACCAGTAAGCATTTCCAAGCAGGGTCCACTACCTGCTAACAGGGTGGGCAAAGACTTTGCCACCTTATCAAAGGTACCATTGAGAAATATTTGATAAAAATTCCAAGGGAAGAAGAGTGGATACCGAAACAAACCTTGTATGCAAATGGACGTCCAAGGGATAAAGGAATTTTAAACAGAATTTCTTTAAACAGTGAGTACTCCAGATACAGGACTACCGTTGGCAGCAAGAGGAAATTAATACATTTTATTATTAATTACTGTTCTGAGGCCCAACCCCACAGTGCTAAGCACTATACACACCTATGAGAAAAAGATGGTTCTTGCCCCAAAGAGCTTACATTCTGCATATAAGACAAGAGACAACAGGTAAAGACAATTTACAGACAAGGGTTTTTGGGGCGTGGGGGTAGTGGGAGGAGATCAAGGTAACAATGAGACAATTATTGTAAGCGTAATGAACTGTGATCAATGGGTACCAGCTACTTAACCACTGTTGAGTGATTTGAAGATTTCATAGGAGAGGTGAATTTTAGGGCTGTTGATTAATCGGAGTTAACTCACGCAATTAACTCAAAAAAATAATCGCGATTAATCGCACTGTTAAACAATAGAATACCAATTGAAATTTATTTTATATTTTTGGATGTTTTTCTACAATTTCAAATATATCACTGTCAATTACAACACAGAATACAAAGTGTACGGTGCTCACTTTATAGTATTTTTGATTACAAACATTTGCACTGTAAAAATGAAACAAAAGAAATAGTATTTTTCAATTCACCTCAGACAAGTACTCTTTCTCTTTCTCATGGAAGTGCAACTTACAAATGTAGAATTAGGTACAAAAAATAACTGCATTCAAAAACAAAACAATGTAAAACTTTAGCGCCTACAAGTCCACTCAGTCCTACTTCTTGTTCAGCCAATCGCTAAGACAAACAAGTTTGTTTACATTTAAGGGAGATAATGCTGCCTACTTCTTAATTACAATGTCACCAGAAAGTGAGAACAGGCATTTGCATGGCATTGTTGTAGCTGGCGTTGCAAGATATTTACATGCCAGATGCACTAAAGATTCATATGCCTCTTCATGATTTAGCCATCGTTCCAGAGGACATGCTTCCATGCTGATGATGCTTGTTAAAAAAAATAATGCGTTAATTAAATTTATGACTGAACTCCTTGGGGGAGAATTGTATGTCTTCTACTCTGTTTTACCGGCATTCTGCCATATATTTCATATTATAGAAGTCTTGGATGATGACCCAGCACATGTTGTTTGTTTTATGAACAATTCCATTGCAAATTTGACAAAACGCAAAGAAGACACCAATGTGAAATTTCTAATGATAGCTATAGCACTTGACCCAAGATTTAAGAATCTGAAGTGCCTTCCAAAATCTGAGAGGGACGAGGTGTAGAGCATGCTTTCAGAAGTCTTAAAAGAGCAACACTTTGATGTGGAAACTACAGAACCCAAACCACCAAAAAAGAACATCAACCTTCTGTTGGTGGCATCTGAGTCAGACGATGAATATGAACGTGGGTTGGTCCACACTGCTTTGGATTGTTATCGAGCAGAACCCATCATCGGTATGGATACATGTTCTCTGGAATGGTTGTTGAAGCATCCAGGGACATACGAATCTTTAGTGCATCTGGCATGTAAATATCTTGTGATGCTGGCAACAACAGTGCCATGCAAATGCCTGTTCTCACTTTCAAGTGACATTGTAAACAAGAAGTGGGCAGCATTATCTTCTGCAAATGTAAACAAACTTGTTTGTCTGAGCGATAAGCTGAACTAGAAATAGGACTGAGTGGACTTGCAGGCTCTTAAGTTTTACATTGTTTTGTTTTTGAATGTAGATTTTTTTTGGTACATAATTCTACATTTGTAAGTTCAACTTTCATGATAAAGAGATTGCACAACAGTACTTGTAATAGGTGAATTAAAATACTATTTCTTTTGGTTTTTACAGTGCAAATATTTGTAATAAAAATAAATATAAAGTGAGCACTTTACACTTTGTATTCTGTGTTGTAACTGAAATCAATATATTTGAAAATGTAGAAAACATTTAAATAAATGGTATTCTATTATTGTTTAACAGTGCGATTAATCGCAATTAATTTTTTAAATTGCTGGACAGCCCTAGTGTATTTTAATAAATAACTGGTGGATTTAATAAATAAAATCAAAGCATAGGCAAGGGGAATGAGGTAATATCTTTTATTGGACTCACTTCTTTTGGTGAAAGAGGGAAGCTTTGACTCTTTCACCAACAGAAATGGGTCCAATAAAAGATACTGTCTCTCCTATCTTGTCTCTAATATCCTGGAACCAACATGGCTACAACACTGCACACAAAATCAAAATAGATATTCACTTATTTAGCACTTTTATCCATGCTTTCAAAAAGTTTGACAAACATTAATGCAGTAGGGACTCACACCACTTGTATAAGGTAACTAAGTAGAAACAGAGGCTCAGAGAGGGTACGTGACTTTCCCAAGGTTATATAATAGGTCTGTGGGGAAAATGCAGGAGACTTGAGTCTTCTGACTGAGTTCTGTGGTGTAATGACAAAGCCTTTTCCTGATAAAAAAAAATGAAGAGTATTCTGAAGAGAGTTAGTGGGGCCTCATAAGAAGGAAAATTGTGTGGTACTCCACATTTGCTAACCTAAATGCGATTCCAGGAATGGCCCCCATTTCCTCAGATTACCTATTGCTCATATGTTAAATACAATAAAGCATTCTATTTAGCTTCATATTTTCTTATTGGTTGATAAGTATAAGGTGGCATACACTGAATGCCAAACATCATTGCAGTTTCTGCCAATAAAGCCATTTATTTAAGTATAGAACCAAAATGAACCTCAGGAAGGAAGTTTTCTACATGAAGAAGTGAAACAGTAGGAAAAATGGAGAACAAATGAGTTAATTTGAAAACATTTTCTAACGAACAGCCAGAAAAATCCACTTTTGAATATATGAACTGCCATGTTGAACTGCATTTGTTTACCTGTAAATATAGAACGGCAAAGGAACATGAAGATACAACGTGAAATTTGTTATTTTCAGTAGCACTTTAATCATTGCTATGATTATAAGATTTGGTCACATCACAAAAGTTTGGCTCTGCAGCTTATTACCAAATATGTTATGTTAAAAATCTATGAAAATATCAATGTCAATGAGATTTAATCCCTGTGTTTATATCATAGATGTGGCTTTAGAGAGTACTTTAACTTTTAAAGCGATCCAGAAGATCAAACACCAATGGCAACAGCATTTGGCTTCCAATACCGTAGAACCTGAGTTACGAACACCAGAGTTACAAACTGACTGGTCAACCACACGCCTGGAACCAGAAGTACGCAATCAGGAAGCAGCAGAGACAAAAAAAAAAAAAAAAGCAAACAGTACAGTACTGTGTTAAATATAAACTAATAAAAAAAATAAAGGGAAAGTTTTAAAAGAAAGACACATTGTTCTTTAAGAAAAGGATAATGGATGAGAGTGGAGATATGCTATTTATCAGACTAATTTCACATATAAGCATATATTTACCAGAAATGCATGTCCATCTTCTCATGAAGACCTAAGGATTTCTGAATTTCACCTCTTTTTTTACTTCTTTCCATCTCTCAAAGGGCTTTCATTACCGTGATTTTCCTCCCAGAAGAGCAAAACTGGATATGTCTGCCATCTTAGCCATATATTTATGCAGGTTCTAATATGGCACCCCATCACTGTAGTATTTAAGTGTCCTTACAATGTCACTTCATCTATGTTGCATGTGATAGGGTGAGGATTCATTTGAAAAGCTGCCCAAGATGATCTCTCCCCACCAAAACCTGAATATGTACCCCCCTCATAGAACTGCGTTTATAATAAAACCAAAATGTTTGCCCTGACCATGTGCAGCCAATTTTGACTGATATTCATATCCACGTTCATTTTGTTTCCTGAACTTTAAAGAATTAGTTTAGTTCCTGTTTCAGCTAAAAAAGCCCTGATATTATTACGTAAGGCCGTGTGAATGCAAACGTGTTGAGAGAGCAGCTAAGCCAGTTTTAAAATGAGCTAGATCCAAAACCAATGGCTTTGGGGAGGATCATGCCATGTCATGGGTTTCCTCTCCTAGTGGTCCCATTGTTGGAACAGAACTGGAGACTGGACTAGTAGCAAGTCTCTTGTCCTGATGTTGAGTCAGCGCAGAATCCAAATATCTCCATAGTCCAGGGCTCCAAGCTATGATAAATGTTCCACCAACACAAAATTAATTTCAGTGAAAGTGAGCACAAAGAGAAGGGATTTTTTGTCATGGTGAGGATGCCATTGCTGTTTCTACTTCCTTCAGTTATTTCATAGTGACTATGAGCTGTTCTGCAAGATGGCTCAGATGCTGCTTGGCAAATGTGTGAAATGAATATAATTACTGTATTTGGCCTACATGAATAGCTATTTGCCTCACTGAATGTACCCTTGGTAGAAAAAAAATAAGACTTAGTTTTCTGTGCTGTAGCATTCTCTAGTATACTGTGTTCTCCAACTTGCTAATTTACATGGTAAAACTGATGTCCTCTGCTTATTTGTTGAAATGAAAATTTATTTGTATTTTGGAACTTCAATATGCTTTTGATGTGATATTTCCATGCTCTTATGGGATCTGCTTCCTGTCCGATTTAATTAAAAATTGTCTTCTGGCCAAGGGATGGAACTCAATTTTAAAGTTAAACTGAAGAAAGAGACACAACTATCTTATTACCAAACTCTGCCCTTACATGTCACTGGGTATCTGTGAATGTGTAAATAATTAAATGACCTCACACTTCAAACACAATTAGTAGGTATTCCACTATCCTGTAAATGGCATGGATCTTCACATCAATGGGTCGGTCCTCTACATTTGTGATGGCTGGCCTCCAAAAGAAAACAGTATAAGTATTGTTGAGTTTTTTGTTTGTTTTTAGTAAAAACAAATAATATGTATGCTACCATCCAAAGAAGTTTGGACCTGAACAAACATAGTAAATTACAATTAGCTCTGGTACAATTAATTTACACTCAAACTTTGTCATTTATGTAGCTAACAGCAGTCTGCTACATGAACTTATACACAGCTTTAGACTAAATCAGTGGTTCTCAAACTTTTGTACTGGTGAACCCTTTCACATAGCAAGCCTCTGAGTGCGATCCCACCTTATAAATTAAAAACACATTTTTATATATTTAACACCATTACAAATGCTGGAGGAGAAACAGGTATTGGGGTGGAGGCTAACAGCTCACGACCCCCCATGTAATAACCTTGCGACCCCCTGAGGGGTCCCGACCCCCAGTTTGAGAACCCCTGGACTAAAGACAGGACACAAGGACACCCTGTGGGTTTCCTACACTCCCTAGAATACTTGGAGAGCAGCATGCAATGAATGGATTATCTTAATTCATAAATACACTTTTAAATCTGTCACAGGTATAACATTGATAATATATATTTACTTAACTTTCCCAGAACACTGTGTGCTGAACAAAATGTGACACAATGGAAATTGCTTTTACGAACAGTGAGAGAGGGTTGCATCATTTCAAGGCATATGAAAAACCACTCAGGGAAGGGACATGCATGTCACCACATCAAAGTTTAGGTGGCTGACAAGCCAGTGTGACACATGCAATTCATGTCACTGGAAGGCATGTCACATGCCATAAAATGAAAATACTATAGTAGGGCTCCAGCTCTGCTTTATATTGCAGTCAACCATAATATGCAGTTATAACATACTACTGGGAACTTAAATCAACCTTAAGTTATCCTGAGTTGGTGCTAAGTTCTAACAACTTCTCAGAGATATTTCTTCAACAAGAAATTGTTACAAGGTATGCCATGTCACAAACTGTATGCATGTATTTACAAAGACTTTGTCTGGTGTTGCACCACCAATATTTACCTGCCAGTATTCAACTCTGATTCTTGAAGTACAGATTTGAGGAATTCTCTCCTTGCAAGGTTATTCACCTTATCCACGTGAATCACTGGAAAGCAAACCAAAAACCCCAAATGAATATGATTATTTATCAACTAAAATTAGAATAATCTTGTTTTTGGCGTTCACAGAAAAAAAAATGAGAAAAAACAAGTTTCCTTCCTCAGTGCTTCCTAAGAAATGCAACAATGAAAGCTAGAATTAAATCTAAACAGTCATGTGATCCAATGTCATGTCACTGCCACCTTTATGTGCACAATGTCAGAAAAGATAGAAGCAGCATCTAAGTGTGCCACATGGCTGTTATTCTGTTAATAGCACTGGCAGTCATGACTGTAAAAGCTAGTGGTCTTTATTGCTTTGTATATGAGGGGATTTACTGCATTTTCTTTCACCCAAGAAGCTAGTAATAATGATAATGTATGGCAGAGTGCTTGTCCTTTCTGACAGCCTCGGTAATTTAATCCTCCTCCCGCCACAACACTCAATAAGAGAGGCATCTAGACCAGTGGACTGAGGAAACCCACAGCTTGATGTTTATTTAAAAAAAAAAAAAAAAAGCTGTATTGCTTTCGTTTAGAAACACACCCACCACCAGTCCAGACTTAATTCTTTTGTACCACGAAAGTGAAAGACGGTAAAATCCCACGAGATAAAACCATGATGAGAAAATTAGAAAAAGGGTTTTAGAAAATTCCATATGAAGGTTTCTGGCATGGACTTCCTTCATTGGAAAGGGGCCTCTTTCTTAGGACATGGTAACAGTCTCCAAGAATTAGAAGGATTTAAAAAGCAAGGGAGAGGAGGAATTATTATGCTTCACTGCATGGAGGTGAAACTAGGAATAAAGAAATTAAATTAAGAAAGATTTCTGCTTGAGAAACTTCCTGAAAAGATGTATTAATGCGGAACAGGCTTCCAAAGGAAATGGTGTAAACCCCATCAGATAGGGACAATTAAAACCCAACAATATCAAGCAGTGGAAATCATATTGTAGGGGACACCTGTCCATTGGCTTCCAGGAGTCAGGCTGGCTGGGAATTCCTAAGTCTGTTCCATTTCTAATATATATGACAGATATTGTGTCTATTATGCTTTTTCTTTTTTCCACATTCCATTCACATGAACAGTCCTAGTTCCCCTGCTGAACTCATGATTGCAGGGCTGGAGGGGACTCACCACTCCATTATCTCCCATAGGGTATGGGGGTGGGGGGTTGTGTTTGGAAGATCATGTGAAGGAGATGTGACCAGAGAAATGGCTTTCCTCCTTTTCCTATTTAAGGAATCTCTTCCCTACTCTCCCTCCACCACTAAGAAATCCCCCTTTACCCTCCCACTCATCACACCATATTATACACCCACAGGAATACTCATTCCTCTCTCCATCTCACATTAAGGATTTCTCATCCCTCACTTCATGCTGACAGGAGTCTACACTTTACACATTCTCTGGGGTGCCTGATTTCTACCCCTTCCACTCCCCATTGTATGAGTAACACACATTTACTTCAATGGGAATTATTCATCCTACTGGGAAATAGAGAGAATTGGGATCCAGAAGTTCAAAGAGTTCTATGGAGGCTCAATCTAATTCTTCACAGATGAGCTTCTCAAATCTTTATAAAAAGAAAAGGAGTACTTGTGGCACCTTAGAGACTAACAAATTTATTATCTTATTAGCTTATGCTCAAATAAATTTGTTAGTCTCTAAGGTGCCACAAGTACTCCTTTTCTTTTTGCGGATACAGACTAACATGGCTGCTACTCTGAAACCTGTCAAATCTTTATGAAGAGAATAATTGCTACGAAGAGCATGCTTTACGGAGTCCTGGGCTCTCCAGTGTTCCCAGTTAATTGTATGAACATGGTCAGTGGAGCTGGGATTAGTCCAAATCCATTTCCCAATTTCCACCTCTCCAGCAGGAGCAAAGGAACAAGCATCCTTATTAATAGGAGTTACTTCCAGGTAACAGCCAACATCACTGAGATCTGGAATCTTCCTGAAATCACATCATTTTTGCATCCTCTGGTTAAATGAAAGCAAGGGATCAATAGTCTATAGGAGTCACCACAGTTTGTCAGACCCCTAAATCCTCTCAGTCCTCCATCTTCAGCATCTTTGCCTACTTATACTGGCAGATAGCAAAATCAGTTATCACTGCCATCTGGTATTCCTCTGGGTGTGTGGATGCCTTCCCACATGTGCTATTTGCTGAAAACTCCAGGGACCGCTGAAGGAACTGATGGGGAGGCAGCAGGCAGACAACCAAACAACTTCAAAGGACTCACCACATCACCAGCGGCTTCCCGACCCTGGCTGAAGTTTCCTAAATCTTCTAATTCTAAATCTGAAACTATTCTATAATAAAGAAAATATATATTCAAAGCTGAACACCTGAATTCATTTCTCACCCATGGAAATCTAGAATATACAGTATGTATCTTAAGAAACCTAGGCAAGCTTGGGTGGAGGATGACTAACCACAGCGATGAGAAACTTTGATTTTTAGATTTAGTGGTGAATAACTGCTTTCAAATGCTCAAACTACTCAGGATTACAACACCGCTCCAATGCATACAGCATCTCATATTTGTGTCCAATAGCTGGAGGACCACGTAACACTAACTAATGACAGTTTGTATCCAGAATGATCATTTTCAATTTGTTCCAAAGTAACCCTAAAAACTGAAAGATTTTGAAACTCCTGTACCTCATTAAAGATTACTGGTATAGTGCATTCCAAGACAGCCACCATAATATCAGTACAGAAGATTAGGTTTAAGTTCTTTAATACTTTCTGGGACCTCTCTAATAAGAGTATTTACTGTAAAGGCTGAAACGGGGTCCCATCAAAATTATGAGGAATCAGTGCCTTATCTAGTACTGATGTGTGGTAGAGGAAAGGAACCATCTCTTTGAACTATATAACCAAGAGTGCTTTCCAATATTAGGGCTAATACTGCCTTAACATTGTTACAGAGTTTTACCAAGGAAACCAAATTTCCTTAGAGTCCAGCTCCTTCATTAATTTATTTTAAAACCAAAATGTATCCCACCATTAACAAGAAAATCAGAAGTTCTGTCTCCTCTTCATCTACTAACATAACTCCATTTTGTCCATATAATCAACTCTTCACTCCTCAGAGACAAAGGCTTCTGATCTGTGTAAGTCTCATAAAAACTTTGGAAGATTTCATTAATCTTTTCCATTCTATTGTCAATCCCCTGGAAGGTTTATATAAAGCAAAGATAACATTTTTCAGACCTGCTATCATTTATCTTATTTCCTAACCACTTTCTTGCCTTCTCAGCATTCTCATAGCAATATTTTCCATCCCTATGAAATATAAATGCTGTTTCCTTGTTATCAATGTTTGTCAAGTAAACTTGATCTTTTGTATTGTCCTGAAAATATATTTTAGGTGAAATTAAGAGTCAAATCTCAATGTACCTATTTATTCCAGGTTGAACAAAATGTGGGTTTTACCTGGATCCTCAAAATGTTTCCCATATTTTTCAGACTGAATGAAATAAAAGCTAGATTCACTCTGAAATGTGTACTTTGACATGGCATTCATACAGTTAGCAGACACTAATTTTATTCTAAATGTTTCACCTGTATTGAAAAGTCTACGCGAATAAACTGCTTATTATGGCTCAGGTCACTCCCTCTTGTGAAAGAAAAACTGTAGGAACATGTCTGAGATGAAGAAGAGGTGATTAAGTTTTCCTCGCACTATCACCTTACCTGGGATGGTTTTGGGGGGCTGTAGAGTTTGGAAGCACTCATGGATTTTTAGGAAAATTTTCTTGCAGAGCCTGTCCCAAAGGACAGCTATGTAGGGGACTTATAGTGACATAATGCAACTCTAAACTGATTTACCTCCAACCAAGACTTCCATGCCAAAATCCAAGAGATTTGCTTCCCTCCCTGTCCTCTGAGTTCAGCAGAGCACCATTTATGGGGAGCTACAGAGACTTACCGATAGGGGAACTACCCTGCTTCTGCCTAGAAATGGGGAATTCATTTTGTGGATTGGATCTTCCATGCACTGATCAACTGAGATTATCTAAGATATTATTCTTTTACAGGATTTGTTTTTACTAATTGTAAAGCTAGTCTGCAGCTATCTCATAATGAAATCACAAATGTTAAGGTGGTGTTAAATAATTAAAATAACGGTTGCTTATTAAAGATTCCAATAGATCATTCTATGTCAGCTAAGACATAATGACATTTAAAAAACAAAAATGTAACACTTCTTCAGTTATAAATAAAATAATAAAAACTCAATAAGGTTTTATTTACCAGAATTAATGATTTCTTAAATTACTTGTGGGTTTACTATGATTTTTTTCATACAAAATCTAGAATACTATTAGCTTGCCTCTAAGCTCAAAGTACATTTCTTTCTCTCCATATAAATCTCATTTTTATTAAAGAAAATATTCAATTAACCCCAAATATTCTACATACTCAAATCTAATTAGGTATGAATAAGAGACGGAATAAAGCTATAGTAAACACACACACACACACACACACACACACAAAGAGAATTCATTACTATTAGATTATTGGCCTCCTCACTGACATTATCAAACAGCAAATTTATTAGGACTTTTCCCTTATACGCAAAGCTAGAATTAAGTAGAAATTAGAGGACCAGTTATCGAAGTAAAACACTAGCGAGAATAAGTCAACCATATTGGAAAAGTGCTGCAAATTAGAACATGGTAGCCATTAAGACAAAAAGTATTTCTAAAGAATTATTTGCTAGGATATTCTAAGTTAAAAACAGTTTTACATTACAACTGCAAATGGAAAACCAGGGTTGTTATATCCCAGGTTTCGATTAGTAAAGTTAAAAACAATTAAATGCATTATTGCCAACCCCAATCATTCAAAAATCACAAGTCAGATCCCCAAAAGTCATGATACTGATTTCAAAACTAATGAGATTTTAAAAAATAATAAATTCTGGATTCTGATATTTGGGTCTTTAGTGTTTAGCAATCATAAGCCTTAGAAACTTTTAAAAAGTTTTTAAATGAAAGCTGAGATTCTCACATAATCACATGACTCCAGACCTGGGATTTAAAGAAAAACACCCAATACTGACATTCACCAAAAAATTATTAGAAATTGCAATATTATTTATACAGATTGTCAGTACAGTATAGAACTGTCCTACTGCTAATCTTTTTACATATATCACCAAACCATGTCTTTTTTCCCCCAGTCTTTAGACAACCATTGTGATTCAGCTCCTGGCCCCAATGAAGTCAAAGGAAGTTCTGCCATTGACGTCAATGTGGCCAGGATTTCACCCAATATGTCTATTTCTTTCTTCATTTGCTACCTGATGTTAGTCTAACAGTCCAACTTTACTGAATCAGCACTTCTAAAAGTAGTGTAGGCCTCGTATATTAAGGGCCCCATTAATGTGCTTTAGGGATTATAGTACATAAGATCACTCATTCTTATACCTGTTAATAAAGGCCATTATATATTGGTTATATACTTATTATATATTTTGGTTTCCAAAAAAGAGTTATCTAATTTCAGTTTAAAGGTATCTCCCCAGTTTGCCAAAACGATCACATCTGTTGACCTGTTCCTATGTACTTTAGTTAGAGAAGACCTCAAGCACTCAAATTTAAGTCCACATCACATTACTGAAGCTTGGACTGAGTAATAATATATTAATAGACTTTTGTAGTTAAATAGAAAAAAATGCAGCAAGTACATCAAGTTTCGAGATTGAGATAATGTGAAGTCACTGAGAATTCAAGACTCACAATCAAAATATTAGCAGCAGGAATAACTTCCTGTTTGGCAAAGAGATTATGCTTAAAACAATGCTGTGTGTTCCAAAGATATAGGCACATCTAATTATACGATTTCTAATTAAACTTGTGTTTGGATGTTGGAATTCCATACGATGCTATTGATTAATGACTTTCTGGGTGGTTTAGCCTCTTTTGCACTGTGATGGTTAAACACTTTGTTTAAAACATGATAAAGATAATTTAGTCTCTGGTATTCTATAGGTATTTCCATTTTCAGAGACACATTCTCGCCTGATGTAAATTGTCATAGCTTCATTGATTTCAAAGCAGCTATGAGAATCTGCACCAGCAGAAATAAACCCCTATACATATCTATCTATCTTGTATGGCATCTGTGCTATTTTCTAAAAGAATATTTAGAAATGGCAGATACAACTGAAATATCCAACTTTACTGTAATCAAGAGTGTTAAGGAATCAGAATTTATTAAACATTTTCTATAGGACTGAGTTTAATAGAAGTCATGAGAGTGTTCATAAATATATCATACTTACCATTGCTAAAATTGTAGTGGACCCACTGTCCACTTTTTGGTTTAGGAAGGGACACTGGTGTCTCTTCTGCAAGGAAACTGTAGAATCTGCATTCTACAAACAGTCGCTGTATTGTGTCATCCATTGCAACTCGGGAATCAGTGAGACTTAGGGATATAATCTCAATCCGAATTTTTTCTATTGGCTGTTTTAAAAAACAAACAAACAAACCATAAACACACCATATTTCTTGTAATGTCAACTTGAACAAACAAACATGTAAGTCACTGGGATGTTTTGTACAGTAGAACATGATTTATTATGACAGAGATACACTGAGGTTCTAATGCCCCCGTGTTTTCAGTTAACTGTTTTTGCAATAGACTCCTCATTTTTATTTGAGAATGAAAATACTTCCATAGCAGTCGTACAGTAGCAAAGGTGTTGTATATACATTTATCATCATTTAGTAACCCACTTGAAAAGTCTCAACAATATTATGGATCATACTTTTCCAATTGGATGACTATCACTATATGCCTACTGAAGATTGCATTGCTATTAAACTAGATCTGATCTAAAACATATGATGTCACATGAAGTAATACAGTACTTATGGGTCACTCAATTTCACATATTAAACTCACCTAGTCTAGTTAAATTAATATTTAAATGAATATTTTGATAGTATATTTAAAAACTCTAAATTGGCCTTCAACATAATTTCTTTTTCCTTATATTTTTGTCTTAATTTTGACATTTTGACATTTTATATTTGAAACTGTTGCTTTGTACCCCTTTGCAATTTTTGTAATCTTGGCAGGTTTTTGAGTAGGTTTGTTTTGTTTGTTAACTTTATAATGTACTGTACCCTACTACGGAGAGTTTAGGTGTCAAACATAACAAAGGGGCAAACAAACATTTCCTTGAATAACTCTGTGATTTCAAAGAAAGAAAAACCACTGTGATTTCAGAATTAGACTACACAGATGAACATTCAAAGGATGAGATTCTGTTCTTCAAAGAGCAAATAGAACTCCTCACAGTTCACAACTGTCAAGTTTTTCTAAACTTTTTTTTTTTTAAGTTGTTATCTGCATTAATGACTATTTCTCCTATATGGTGTTTGAAGACTTCTGGTTCTAAATTCAAATCATCTGAAGTAACAATGATAAAATTCAAAAATAAGACTGTTTAGAAGATCAGTTTTCTAGACTTCAGTGTAAGAACAGCAAATTCACCCACATTATGGTGGTTGCTGATGCATTTCAAAGCATATTATATAATTAATCACATTGAAAAGCATGAGTATCCTATTGTAAAAATATCCTTCATAAAGAAAAATTTTCATTGCTGTCAAGCCCTTTCAATATTTGATGAAGTAATTTTACCCCCTCCTTCAAAAGACATTTTCTTTTATTATGTATCCTAAGACACTTTAACTAAAAACCCAAATCTGAATATTTCAATAACGTTGTTTTATTATTCAGTAGATTCATGGAAATTTTACAAGGATGACAGAGAAAATTCCACACCATTCTGTCTCCACTAATACAGGTACATGGCTTCAGCTGGCAATATTCCTAGGATTAGCATAGTATGATGAAATATTTAAAGGAATTTTTTTTCTAAAGCCTAATAAATCAAATGACTGCCAAATGTCATTAAAGTGATGGTCTTTGACTTGAATATGCTTTTCATATTCAAATTTGAAAAGAAAGAGATGAAAGCCAAGAAAGGTTACTCGGTTTCAACTAATAACCTCAAGCACTCTACATTCACATGCATAAAAAAGTGAAATTGGCTCTATTGTCTAATTTTACTACAGAAACAACTCTTTTCTTTTTCCATTGTACAGATATATTAGCAGATGCATTTAAAGTGATATTCTAAGGGGTTCTCCCCCCCCAACATATTTAGCAGTTATGTCAAACTAGTTTGTACACATACAATAGTTTATAAGTGAAAACCAAATATACTGTATTATCAAATCTTTTCACATAACTTAAAATTTTGTTTGACATACTTAGCATTTGTAATAGTATGCTACAGGAAAAAAACATTTATATTAGTTTCCATTTTCAAACAGAGGAGAGGGGAAAATCCACCTATTGATGGCATACTGCTTTCTAATTTTTAAGGCGACAAATAATAGTAAGTTGCACTTACAAAATTAGAAGAAAAATAAATGAATTGTTCTAGACTTTAAAAAAGAATATTTAGAGTCATGGTTTTATTATTATGAAGCATGCAACACAGTGTATATTAAAGAGAACATACGCTGATTTTTTTAAAAGATAATTTACATTTGCAAATCAAACTATGCAACTGCTAAAGACTAACAGCTAGTATTGAAGTCATATTTCACTACTAGTATAAAAACCACAAAGTTCGTATAAATAAAAATAAATGGCACAACTAATATCAGCTATGAATGAAGTTTTAAACTACAATCTTTGGTACTAGGCTGCAGAAAAATATATATTCATATTTTTCTGTTTCCCTAAGTGTTAGATTTTTCTTTATTCTCCACAGCCCACTTATTAGGTTTAATTACAGTGAAAAATAACTAGTTTATCATGACCAATTACACCGGACCCTCGCTAGAACGTGCGAGTATATAGTACGAATTCGCATATAACGCGGTCACGGCCCTGGATCCCAAATTTAATTACTTTAATTGGAATTCATTTTAACGAGGTCCCCGCGTTAACGTGCATGGATCCCAAATCCCGCGTTCTAGCGAGGGTCCAGTATATAATAATTTTGCTTTGATGGAAACTAGATATTTTGTTGTTGATGTAGTAATAAAACAAATTTAAGAAATGTTTCAATGGATTATATGAGTTGCTGCAGTAATGATAGAACAATCTATGCTACTGATAGACTTATTAAACCAATGAAACATAATTTAATATTTCAGGATTTTGGCTTGCAATAGTGTATGGTATTAGTGTTAGGGTAGTTCAGTTACATGTTGCTTCTAGTTGTATATAGGAGCATTTTTATTATATTTAGATACCTAAGAATGAAACAATATTGCCATCAGTCTGTGATCTGTCAAGTCAAGTTTAATGCCTCTCTGGAGAGACCTTTGTAATTTAAGCTGTGTGCTATGCATTGCTGGAAATCCTCCTCAGACTTCATTTCAATATACATATGGTGTTTGGATACTATTATAAAAATTTATATTATAGTGCCATTGAATATTACTGGGAGACGGGGGCTTCAGTTCTCCTATACTTCAAGGGAAAAACAAACAAACCCAAACACAGGCCAGATCCTCAGCCCTTGTAAATAAGCATAGCTTCACTGACTTCAGCTAGAAATACACCAATTGACACCAGTTGAAGTTCTGGGCCAATGAGGCTGATGAACTTAGAAGAATCGTTGAACTCCCACAGTGTGCTTTAGGACTGTGTTAGATATTGCTTCTTTTTTCAAGAAGGTTTAAGTAATGCGCTGAATACTAAGACATCAGAAGTTTAGAGTAGTTGCATTTATTTCTTGACTTTTTCATTGAATTTCTTTTGTCTGAGCAAACAGCAAAGACAAACCTGGAATATGTTTCTATGCACTCTTGTATGACATCTACAGCAACTAGTACACTATATTCTACAGTTTCTTTACAGACCCAGGGTGAAATCCTGACCACAGTGAAATCAATGGGATAACTCCAAAGGGCCAAGATTTCACCCTCAGAATCAACAGTTTTAGGCAGTAATCTGCTTGGATGTTTCTGTCCATTACGGAGTCATTTCTCATTGTCTGTCCATGCCAGAAGACAGGAAGTCATGGATGTGGTTTAATAAGGGCATAACTTTATTCACTTATACTATCTGGGAGAACCTGGCAACCAATTGTACAGTGCATGAACGATAGGAGTTTGTTTTCCACTACCCAGATGTAGAACTCCTCAAAATCCCTTTCCTCAACTCCCTTAAAGGGGGCCAGAAAAAGGAGGGGGAGGGGCAGGGTCAGCTCCCTGATGAAGACTAATCTCCCACTTATTTGGTTCTCTTAAGGGATGCTTCCCTTCAAATCATTTTCCAAAGCATTTTATTCAACAACCGATATCCCTTGCATACTGAATACCTGAACCGAACATCTTCCACAAGTTTTATGTATGAAGTTGCGACATTATAACCTAACCCCCCTACTCTACTCCAGACTAGCTATGGCAAAGGCAAAAAAACCCAACCACCTTGGCCAATATGGCAGTGAGGGGAATAATTCCTTCTGAGCCCCTCAAGGAAAAGGGCAGCTAGCCTAATGTCCACAACATGTCCTTTTGCCAAGTTCATGCCTGGGTGGATGCTGCCACCCCGATCCTGGTAAAGGAGGGCCTCTACAAGGCTGCATGGGATATAAATACTTCTCCCGCGCTTCTGGTCAACAGGAAGAGCAATGCAGTGACCTTGTCCTAACCTGGCCCCAACTGCTTCCTCTCCATCCCTGTAAATTTTCCATCTTCGTGCCACCTGCTCTGAGGCCTTACAGGGGCAACACCCTTTTCTTCGGACAAAGGCCCACTCACATAAATGTTGCAGTAGGCACTTCTTTTCTTTTTACCAACCAACTTGTATTAATGCATTATTATAATTATTTTAATTATTTATTATTTTATTTTATTTATTATTATTTTAATTCTTCCTTTCATTTTTTCTGTTTCTTCACTTGCAGCAACTACTAGCAGACTTGTGAATTTAAATATGTCTGGGGAGTATATACAGGGAATACTGACTCAACCTTTCCTTTAAATCACTCATTTTGTCCATTGTTTTGCAGTAATACATTTACTACTATTCACATTCACGACTGACTGAATGAAAAACCACCAGCTAGTAAATTCAATACTGAAAACTGAAGCCTGAAAAACAAGCTAAGCCAGCCAGCTTTACACAGAACCATGATATCAGATGCCTTTCCCCCAGGGCCGGCTCTAGGTTTTTTGCCGCCCCAAGTGCAAAAAAAAGGGCCAGAGTGCCATCCCGTTGAAAAGTGCTGACCTAAGCACAGGCTTGGTTTGCTGGTACCTAGAGCTGGCCCTGCTTTCCCCTCCTTCCTGAGGTTTTAGATTCTAGCAAACCAAGCTTCCTAATAGTTCACAGCTCAATCCACAACCCTCTTTTCCATATGCAGTGCCCGTTGATTCTTCCTGTTAGCAACATCTGTTTCACCAATTACCTTCTTAAAAGGTAGAACGTTCTACAACTTTCTTATGATTTCCTAACCGGCCTAACCTTGAAGTTCTCATCACTCCTTTTTTAGATTTTACTTTTTAGAACACAGGCTGAAATTAGTATTTACAATAATAAATTAGAGATTAATGTTTCTAGTAACAAAACACTTTCAAATAGGTTATATGCATGCAAATACAAGTGAGTGACAAGATCAATAATTCATGAAAAACCCAATGATAAAACCCAATAACACTGAAAAAAATAACTATTATTTTCTTTAAAAACCTGTTTTTTTTCACAGCTCAAAATACAGCTAACACCTGAGTAAGCAAAAGTGATTGAAAAGTAAATAAAACAGTGGGTTTTTTTCACCTCCCTCTGACAGTTGCCACAAGAATGCCAGTCTGATTGATTTTATTGATGAGAGATGCATGACAATGTGAACCATGGTTCTGTTAACAAACCAACAGTCTGGATCCAGTAGATACTCACTCAACAGATGACAGCAATAATTCCTTTGACCACCCTGACCAAGATCATGTGATTGAGATAAAAGATAAAAATTTCAGTTTCTTAGTAGCACTCTCATCTGTCAGACCCTTATTAAATGCACAATTTAAAAAAAGATCTCTTGGTTGGGATTTTGCAGAAACAATGGTCAATGAAATGAGAAAAGGAGTACTTGTGGCACCTTAGAGACTAACCAATTTATTTGAGCATGAGCTTTCGTGAGCTACAGCTCACTTCATCAGATGTGTACCGTGGAAACGGTACACATCTGATGAAGTGAGCTGTAGCTCACGAAAGCTCATGCTCAAATAAATTGGTTAGTCTCTAAGGTGCCACAAGTACTCCTTTTCTTTTTGCGAATACAGACTAACACGGGGTTCCTCTGAAACCTGAAATGAAATGAGAATTATCCTTCTTCAATCACTGCCATGGAACACTAATACAAGTTATACTTAGAAGGAATCTTCTTCAAATACTGCTCTAGCTTTCTCCCCTTTTGCTTTAACTAGTCATTTGGAAATTATGGTAACCTGTGGGAGAAGGTGGTATCCATGTGCCCTTTCTTTATATTAGCTGTCTGCCAGATGGAGAGTCAAACTATTACTATGGAAAATATACACTCTTCTTGTGCCTTGGTGGCAAAGTTCTTCACGGAGAGAAATAATTTGAGAGTAGGCTTGTAGGAATGGATGCAGGAAACCTAAAGGAGCACAAATCTGTCAAAATCATATTTCCTTACTTCAACTGCATTATTTAATTAAGATTTTCATGTCTGTAAATTCACGTACAAATTTAAATTTCTACCAAAGTATCAAACGTAGATGTTTGATATTTAGCCAAAAAAATGAAATCCGTGTAGACTCTTGAGGTAAAAGTGACTCATGCAGAGTTTTCAGCTGTCTTATTTGTCAGAATGCCAGTATTAGATTCTTTGTCAAAATGACGCTGTGAGTAATTATCTTCATCTTACGTTGTATTTCTCAGCTCTGACTTTTTAAATACTAGAGGTGAGATACTACCTAAGTTAGATATAAAATAAGATTTAGATGAGGCTGTCCTAAATATCTCAACAAAGAATGAAATTTCCTTGACTGCAATTTTTAGGTGTCCAGCTTATTTGACTTTATTTTTTCCCCTAAACACAAAGGCTAATATATAAAATCTGGGGTTAACGAAAAAGAAAGATTTGGGCATCCACCTCTCACATGAGCGAAGAAGTAGACTAGGACTAAGGAATTATTTCTATAAATAGGACTCATTATATGAGTTTTGTTAAGGGAGTACTGTTTTTCATTCTATAAAGAAAAAAATCAAATTGCACCTGGCCCTTGAATGTGTGCAGTAAGGAGCCTCCTGTACAGTGGACCAGTTACGCTGTAGTACCTGAGCTCTCTTAAATGGCAGGGACTGCTACCTGTAAATTGCCCTCCCTTGCTCCTCCTCCCCCCCAAAAAAAGAGGGGCTGAAGGCAGGGAGGAAACAGGGACACAGCCCTGCTCCTCATCCAAATTAGCCAGGAGAGCTGGGCTGTTGCAGAAGGGACTACACATTGTACCTATCTAATGAATTATGCAGAGGGCTCACTCCTCTTGCATGCTGAGGGGCTCTTTAGGGGCAGTGAGATTCTGCACTGTTCCCTACGTGGAGTGTGTGTGTGCATGTATGTATCTATAAGGCATAATTGAGCCCAGAATTAGCTCCCCATTTAGCATTCTTTGTCAAGTTTATTTCCTTATAAAACACTGCACAGAAATAGACCCCACTAGTCACAGTATTTCCTTAAGCACATATGAGAGGGTGAACTGTCTTTGCTTACACACAGGGGACTGAACTGGGGACCGCCAAAGCTAAATGCATGAGTAGATATAGCATGAGCTAAAGAGTCAAAACTATAGCTGGGGGGCTCTAACAACTCCTATTTTCTGTGGATTGCATAGAGGGGGACCTCTAATACACACTCACCAACGAATTTATTTGAGCATAAGCTTTTGTGAGCTACAGCTCACTTCATTGGATGCATTCAGTGCATCCACTGACTGCATCCAATGAAGTGAGCTGTAGCTCACGAAAGCTTATGCTCAAATAAATTTGTAAGTCTCTAAGGTGCCTAAGTACTCCTTTTCTTTTTGTGAATACAGACTAACACAGCTGCTACTCTGAAACTCACCAACAGTTTACACATAACCAAAACTTTTCTACATTTCATCTTGTACACCAAATACCTTAGAAAATACTCTAAAAGGTACTGTGGGGATCTGAAACTCTACTTACTAAATGACCATTAATGATGGCATTAAACCTATGTATAAGTAGGAGGCATTTGCACTTTGCTCCGAATACTGTTCTCAGACACACAGAGGATATTGTCCAAACTTCCTTCCTTTATGTGGTTTGCTTTTGCTGTTAACTTTATGTAACAACATAAAACGCTGTTTGGGATTCCTCCTGAGCTTGGCTATGCTTAGGCTTTCTTCCCACATTCCCCTTCGATTCTGCCTTTAGTTGCCAGTTTTTAACTTTTAAAATTCATAATCTTTAAAGGGGAATAAATAAAAAAGATAAATATCTGGAATTATTTGATTTGCAGTGTTTACAAGCTCCAGTGGCTTTGTAATGCTCCCTCCTCCCCTCCAAGTAGTGCTATGCATGCAGCAAAGATAATTGTTACTGTAACAGTGCAGTTGGAACCCACACTTCTGTACTGCAGCCTAGCACAAGGAAGAGAGTAATTTGATTTTTCAATGGTAAAACACTGACCACTCATTTTTCAAGAACGGGATGAAATGACAGTAAAGTACTAAGCATCAACCTCAATAGTCAATTAGACACCTCAGTACCATCTATTCAAGCATGAAAATTATTGCAAATGCTTTGTGGGCTTCAGTTACCTTTAATTTCAAAAGCAAGGAGGACTCCTTAGATATTAATGGATGAAATGCAAAAGATTGCCTAATAAAAGAGCTCTCACTTGTGTACTTTCTGTCTGTAGGGAGTTAGGCAATGTTGAGGTTACAGAATGCGTGTGCCAGCTGTTTACAATGACATTCAGGATAAAATATGAAGTAGTTATATCTTATAAAAAAGAAACTAAGACAACAAACCTGAATGCCCCATGTTCTTTTCCCAAATGCAGATACCAGACCTCTGGCCTAACTCTGAAGGGTGGGGGGAGAAGAGAAAAATGGGGCTTATATTTTAAAATCTATGTATTTTGCATGCTAGTTTCTTTACAAAGCAGTATAAAGAAAATACATAGAAGGAATTATCAAACAGCACATTTTCAGTTAGTAAGAGTACATCTTAGTACTATGAAAAGTGATTATGTAAATAGCAGCTTATTGCTCAGTACACCTGTTCCTCATTTATTCCAAGTCCGAATTAATGACAAAAGTAAGTTCACACTATTTTCTTTTCCGGTCAGTGGAGCAGAGCCAATACAGCTGAGAGAGTGAGCTGGATTCTATTCTGAATTTATGTATCACCAACAAAATTGTTAATATTCCATTTAACGACTCTTTATTACACATGGTATGAGAGCTGGAGAAAATTCAAATTCTAGATAGTGTTTTTTAGGGCTATATTTAGGGAAAAATCCAAAACTTTTTTTGGACTTGTAAAATTATTATAATTTATCTGCATATAACTGCAACAAAATAAATACAGAATCTCACAAAGCTATTTGTACAAACCCTTTTTTCCAGAGCAGAACTTGAGTATCATGCATTTGCTCTCCAGGTGTAGATTTTGGCAGATGCTTAAAAAAAGATTTAGTCCCTCTGAATGGGTGACTAAGCAGTGTTGATGTGCACCCATTACTATACATTCAATTTTTATTCTGCGTAAAACTTGATGCCACAGAACATAAAGTAAGTCAGCCACTTATGGGCTCCAGTTTTCCAGAAAACATTCATTCGTTACCAATTTAGGCATAAGTGTTTTACCCAATTACTGCTTCTTCACCCTTATGAAAAAGCCTTCAAGAATTTCAGAAGGAATCCAATATAATTAAAAATAGTGTTTTTGGTCACACTTTTCATTAAGGGTATGTTTATAAAGGGTTAATAAATGATTAATAGATGTTTTTAATGGTTAATCAACTAGTAGAGTCCAACTAGTCAAGAGGTTACTTATAACCACTGGCTTCCTTGTTAAAGTTAAATCCAAATTATACTAGTTATTATAGTATTCTCCTTTTACCTGGAATTTACCAAAAATATACTATAATTTCTGACATAGTGTGTACATAACTGCTATTTTTCATCTAAAGGCACCTTACCAAATCTTTATATGTCCCGTCTGAAACAGAGAAACTGCAGCTCGTGTCAATTTCCATTTTGACTGTACAACCATTTATCAGTACTTCTATCCAAGCCCTTTACTTTTGGTTTTTATTTTGTTTAAAATTTCCCAGGAATTTATCAATGTTTATCACAAAAATTTTAAAAAGAGTGAAAAATCAGTAAAAACTGAAAGCAAAGGGCCCCTAGATGCCTGAAACTCACAGGATGCAGTGGCCTCTATACTCATGGTGATGGTCTCAATACAGTGGCTCTGCGCCACCATGATGTAGCAGTTGAGAAAAACCTTCTAGTTGGAGTCTGGACCCGACTCGCTGCTCTGGAAGGAGAGATGGTTACCAAGTCACCATCCCCCTCCTTCTGGAGCAACGAGCCAGGTTAAGGGAGTTCCAACACTTTCAAAATTTGCATGAAGAAACAAATCAGTAAAACCTCAATAATGTTTTTTTAAGCCAGAATTTCTCAGAAAAAAGCAGCAAAAACAAAAAATAAATGGCTTTAAACTTGTATCTCAAGGAGATATTTTTTTCCCTTCACTCTCACCTATCTTTGGTGCTGTCCTTTTCAGATCCTCAAATTCTACTGCAACATATTTTGTTCTACGATTTTTCCTCAGTGGCATTTGGTGCAAACATTTTACTCTGTCTGGGGCAAGCTCTTCTAGTTGGTCATAGACTTCCACAGTCTAGTGTTTAAAAAGGAGCACAAGTCACAGTGGTGCAATTAAGATAATGGGCATGGTTTGGTTTTCCAAGGCACTATGCTCTTCTTTCAAAACCTAGTCAAAATTGCTTACTTCCAAATGTTTTACCATTTGTTTTTTTTTTTTTAATTCTGAAATTGGGTGTCTTTCTATGGCCAAAGACTATTAAGTCTTTCGAAAGTGCAGCTTGAAGCAAGTGGACTCGTAGCACAGGCTTTGTGAACCATAAAGGAATCTATCATTTAGTGTTTCATTTCAGAATTGTTTTAAATAAAATATCCCTGCCAATCTATTTAAATTCACCACATACTTGCCAAGCATTTAATCATTTAGTTAATTTTCCCAGTGCAGTTTTTATGTGGTGAAATAAAGTTTGTTCTGGGAACATTAACATTTCCATTAATTTCTTCTTCGGCTGTTTTTTATGGTGATGTTATGTCTGTTAAATACTCAGTCTTTCACTCTTTACTATAGTTAAAAATAATTAAATTTTTCTTATGTGGCAGTCTCTCAAACTATGAAATAATGTTCAACCATAAACAAAGTTCTCTTCATTTTCATTTGAAAATGAAGACCGCTCAGCTGTACCAAACAAAGGCATGCTAGCCAATACTTTAGCAGAACCTTCAGCACTCTTACCAATTGTTCACTTGTGGAAGGGATCTACGATGGGTTTTCTTTTCTTTTACTTTTTTGTCTAGGAACAAACTGTAAATAAATTAATCAGTTCTAAGAATGTCAATTTCATTATCAAGAATTATGTGTTGTATATTACAGTCGTACAGAGTAGCATCTTGTACTTTTCTCTTTTCCTAACTTTTAAATGTAGACTTTCAAGGAGAGGTATAGGTCAAAACAGCAGTCAGACCAGCTTTTTGATAGCTCTGTATTATACCAAAAAGTAGAGACAGTTGTGCCAGGGAACAGACTAATTAAACACTGCTGATCAGAATAGTAACTTTAACATGTCATTAAAAAAAACCAAAAAACAAAACAAAACAAAAGTTTCCCAACCTTTTTTTAGCCTATAGGAAAACAGCAACTCTCATAAACTTCAGCTCACCCTATCTACATGCCTGGGGAGGTAACATACTTTAGTCACCAAAATACAGCAACGTGCAAGATTCCCAGAAGTGGCCACAATATCCCAGGCGTGGCTGAACCTGAGTTGTATTCAGAAGCACTATATGTCTGTTCTGAACAGCAAGAACAAAAAATCAAGTCGTCTTTTTATTTTTGGGTGATTATATTGCATTGCACATTCACATCTAGATTACTGTTCAGTATTATCTAGAGATCTTTTCCAACATTATTGCTGTCCAGGCTTTTTCTTCCAAGTGAATATCTGTGTTTTCGGTTGTATTTTTCTTCAAAATGTACAAGCTTGTGTTTTTTCATGTTGAAAATCATGTGCTATTTTCTGTCCATGTTTTTAAACTCACTTGGTAGCTTGTATTACAGGTTTTAGAGTAGCAGCCGTGTTAGTCTGTATTCGCAAAAAGAACAGAGTACTTGTGGCACCTTAGAGACATTTGTTAGTCTCTCAGGTGCCACAAGTACTCCTTTTCTTTGTATTACAATATTTCTGCCCAATATTACCTGTAAATTTTCTTAAGCTCTTTGCACCATGTTCTCATTAATCAATTAAGCTATTAAATAAATTTTCTAATGCTATTCGAAACTTCTCCTTATATCACTTTTGTTGTTGTTGAAGGCTCTTTAGCCTGTTTTCCTATGCAAGCCATTTGAATTAGTTGTGAGGGGAAGATTTCATGATGTACTGTAGTATCAGATGCTTTACTAATATTTTCTAATTGATTTATTTAGTAGAATTAAGCTCATCTGGCAAGATTATTTCTTCATAAATTAATACAGCCTACCATTCACAGTCCATTAGGTTTTAGATGTTTAGTGATGGTGTTTTTTATCCCAGCTTCCTCCCTCTTAATATTTGTTCCATTATTTCACTAGTTTCAGAAGTAACGCATACCATTTGGTAACTCCTACAATCTGATTTGTTTTCAGAAGGTTGAGTCCATATTTAATTATTTTTCAATCTTCTGGCAGTTGATCAGTTCTTCATAATTTTTCAAAAATAGCTGTCAGTGGTTCAGTAAGTTCACTGGCTAATTCTTTTAAATTCTGGTATGCATTACACTTCAATTTCCTGACATATACCTTCTTGAAACCTAATACCCTTTTACTGCTATGAACTTCATTCCCTTTCCTTGCTATGGCGCATTCAAGAAATTTGTGGACACTGGTACCATATCTATTTAAGTGGGGTCCATCAAATCCTTTATCAGAGTAGATTGTTGAGAAAGTTGTTGAAAGATAATTTTGGTATTACCCGGAGTCATCACACTTCTTTCACCCTTTCACTTTGGCTTTAGTACTTTTTTGATCTTATTGACTAACAATGACCTCTTAATGATGGAGTATGGTCAGAGGTTAATGCTTATTCTCTTAAATGTGTCAGCAGCCTTTGAAAACACTGACCATGAAGTTTTAATAGCTTGCTTTCAGAAACTCAGTCAGGTAGATGGTACTGGTTGAAGGATTCAATTTCTTCCTTCACCATACATGCCAGTACGGTGTTCACATTTTCCCAGTGTCTGACTAAGACTGGATTTGGATGAGAGCATGCTGATTGAAGTCAAATCCTGGCAAGACAGAGGTATTACTGGAGGATAAAAATCATGAATGAAATACAAGTGGAAAATGAAAGAACACTAAGGTTTATGAAATTTTGAACTAAGTACAAGAACCAGCCTCACATGACAGAGTCAGGCCGAGATTTTAAAATTTAGTTATCTGAAACTCCTAAATCTATATTTAGGCACCTAAATAAGTAGCCAAATTTTCAAAAGTGCTGAATACCCTGCCATCCTCAGTGTTAGAGCTCAAGCAAATACAGCCAGAGTTACCTGAATGTATTATAGTCCTGCAGGAAGGAAGAATGAGGGGGGCATAATAAGGCAGCCATGATTTTAACATTGAATGTAATGGTCCAGATCCTCAGCTGGTGTAAATTAGCACAGCTCAACTGACTCAGGGAGCTATACCGATTTATACTAGATGAGGATTTGGACCAACGTACCTGATTTTCAGGCCCCACCTCCACTTATGCATGAATAGCTCTGCACGTAAGCATCCATTTGGAGTTGTAACACCTGCATTTGCAAGTCAGAGAGTCTCAAATTTGTGTGTGCAGGTGCCAGGTTTTACATGGGTAAGTTCTATCCAATCACATTAGATATTTCAAATTTACATGTGGGTGATACTGTATAGTATATGCACATGCAAGAGGACCTGTATGCACAAATGGAAGCCAGGTCAAGGCCCCAATGAAAATCAGGCCCATTACATCTACTATAATGATAAAAATATATTCTCCCCTTTGATGTATGCACGTAATTTATAAATGATATTCAATGCCAGTCCAAAAGGAGCATATTAAAAATTGAAAAGTGTTTATTGCTTCTTACTATGCACATTTGACTGTGTGAATCATGGATGTTCAACCTTTCACAACACGTTTTACTGAACACCAGAACCACAACCACCTGGCATTGCTGGTTCTTGTTATTTAACGGTAACATCCAAATTAATTACATCATGAGATCTTCATTTGGAGAAACTGATGATGACAGTTTTCACTAAACTACTGTTAGTGCAAGCAAGATGCCCATACAATATCTGCCATGAAGGAAAAAGATGTAAACATACCTAAAGGAAAACGGGACCACCGTTGTATAAATTGCTTTTGCCAGTAATTGCCTTGCGGGCACATTTTAAAATAACTTGGAAGCTGACAGCAGTAAATTTTATTGTGATAATTGAAAACTATATTATTACTCAAGATGATAAAGTGCAGAGGTGGGGGTGAAGGGAGGAGGGATGGAAGAGAAAAGGCAATTGTTAATTTTTTTAGACTATGCCAAAGCAAATGCAAATTCCTAGTTTTGATGTATACTTTGAGGACCTGAAACAAGGCTTTTAATCAATGTATTATACATCAAATTGATAATGTTAACTTCGGATTATTCAAATGTATGAAATATTCATAGAGAACTGTCCAAAGTTTTACATTTCCCTGACTTTTTTTCCCTCTATTAATTATCATGCCTGGAAGCTTTTTAGTAAAAGCAGCAGCCATCAGCCTGACTGAACCTGACAAGCTAGCAAGGCCCAATTATACTGGCACTCTGTGGCACTTTGATGTACTGGAAACGAAAAGAGATAGGGGCAAATTGTATAGTACATTATGTTAATGACTTGATTTAATCCAGCCACTAAACTTTATGTAGCCTGTTAAAAAAGATGCTAACACTAATTACGCCACTTTGGAAAGGAAAGAAGGGGACAAGCATTTCATACCGACAAAGTGAAGCTCATAAATGTTGTAAATGAAATGAAACAAAATGAAGTAATCTATGATTAATTATACATCACAGACACGAAGAAAAGAGAAAGGAGCAAGTAGTACAGCTAAGTACTGGAAAATCTGCTAGATTCCTTTTATGATCAACGTATCTAAGAAAAAACCATTAACTGTCTGATTTGCAACATGCAAAAAAGAAATAGTATGATCTTAAATGGCTTAAACAGTGTGGCATGCAGTTCAGATTCACAATATAATTAGCATGATCTGTAACAATCAGAAGTTTTATTTACCATGTTTGAATGATTGCAGGATATTTCTCTCAGGTACTGATTTTTAATTAAAAGAAGATTACTTCAATTTAATTTTTATAAATTGTATTCTTTGAATTAATCAAGTTTTCAGATACAGGAACCCATTTGTCACCTAATTTTGAATTATATGATCCAGGCCACCAACACCAACCTTAGTTCAAATCTATTGATGTAATACTTAGAAACTTCTAGGTTCTTCAGTAATCTTATCTACCTTCTTGCACATTTGCTTTGTTTCCTGATGAACAGATCAATAGGGAAAGGAAGATACTAATGATCCATAAACTAATCTTTCTAAAACAGAAAATCTTGTATGATTGTGCCTAAATCATTTTGATAAAATAAACTGCAGTACAACTCTAAATTTGTACATCAACTACATTATTGTTTGGCTTAATGGTGACGAGTAATTTCCAGTTTAGTTCACACTGTTACAGATTAAAGAATTTTATGGCATTTACTATGTAATTAAAGATAATGCAGTTCCACCTATTAAAATAACTTCGGTATCTCTCTCTAATTCAGATAGGTGGTAGACTTCTAAACCTCCGTAAAAAGTGATGAATAGATGTGCAGCCAATCATGCACGAAACATTGCTTAATGTAGCTGGTTACGTTATAAGATGTTGCTCATGCTTAACTGAGATAGTGTTTGACCACAAATCAGACTATTATTGACCATTGTACATAATCACATTTCGGACTGTTAAAAAGCCAAGGTCAATCAGCCCAAGTAGGTTATAACAGTGTGATATCACTCAAATAACCTTCTCAGACACAACAGGAAAAATCACTCAAGTACTCATTATGCAGACAGTTAGAAATCTTACAGTCAATTTTTTTTTGAGGAACTAACTTCTTTACTTTATAAAGACTGCTCAACTTAAGGTCAATTCAGCAAAATTAAAGTCTTTAGGAGACCCTTACAACATTTTTATTGAAAGAAAATGTACAGAACCAAGTTTTCCAAACTTATTCTATGTTGTGTGCGTGTAATTATGTGCCAATCATTTTTGCAGATTATCTCTTGTGCATACAAACAACAGTAGAAACTACTTATGAAACTCCCCTTAGCATGCTAAAGTCAAGGAAATGCTCTTTTCAGATGTGTCCATTCTATCTTTTATACAAACGCACAAAACAGTACATGCAAGAGAGTGCACGAGCAAAGTTGCACCACGAAAACAGAGACTGTGAAAAAGTTTCTTTGGAAAAATGGCTCTCAGTGCTGCAGTTAGAAGAAAGATAGGGAAGGATCAGAAAAATGATCTGTGAACATTTCAGCTCATTAAAAACTAAATGTCAGTTTAAAATGTTGTCAACATCTTAAAGTCAATGGAAGTGAGGCAAGATGCTGATAAGGACAGGGTGGGTACTGTGGAGGTCATGACAATGGAAATGACTCCTCTTGAGCAGTGGGCATGGTGTCTGCCTCAGAGAGAGAACTGGTGCTTTCTGTGTAAATAAAGACAACCACTAGCAGGTTTTCTGCATGAAGTACAGGATCAGGAAGAGAATAACAAGAAAAAGTTTCTTGGAGATTCAGGTTTCAAACACAATTACTCTCTGTGGGCAAGCAATTAATGTATGAGTTCTGTTTTAACTCAAAGTGGCACCAGGCTGATGAAAGCCTCCAGCTGCACTTTCCTTTTGTGCAGTTTAACAAACAATAAATGGAAAAAAAACCCCACAATAATATAAATCATAAATGGTAGCTCCTATGTTTTCCACAGGGATCCCTTTCATGGTTTCTGGTCAGCCCAACACAGCATTCTTTCAAGGTGTTGAGTCTAAATAGCCCCAGCTGTACTTAATTAGCTTACAGATGGTAGTGCCTCCATAAACTGCCTCTGAACTCTGGATGGAAATTAATCCCTGAAATCACAGGAATTATTCTGATTCAGTGGAGCCTCCTTCTAGGGACACCATCAGTGTGGCAGGTCTTCTGTGTCCCCAATAGGGGGTATCAAGACACCTGTACACTGTAATATACATATATCAAACACAAAACATTTATGTGAAAAGATTATTATTACGGTAGCAAAATCAAGCCCTCAAACATTAGGAAATGCCAGAGTTAAAGCTGCCTGTGCAAACTGAATTCAGCTCCCTTGTACATATGCATTGTGATAGAGTCTTTAATTATATGATCACACACCATTTCCACCCCCAAAGACTCCTGCCTCATTCACTGCACAGAATGGATGGTGCTCACTTAATAGACAGCTATTCAATATTTTGTTTTTTCCTCATTATTCAATGTCTGACCCAAGGCCTTATTTTATTTCACACCAGTCAAACCCTGCTCTGAAGCCAGAACTATTAATTTCCTGATGGGCTTTTCTGGGGTGATCATTGCTACAGAATCTTAATGCTCCAGAAGGATTATTTTTACAACATCTCTGTCATATGAGGGTGTATTATTCCGACTTTACAGATGGGGAATGGAAGTACAGAGATATTAAGTCCCAAAGTATCCACTAATTTTGGGTGTTCAATTTGAGACACTCAGGACTTGATTTTTCAAAGTACTTAGCATTATACAGCATTTTACAATATATGTCAAAAAAGGCTCTCATTGACTGCAGGTGCTGCTGTATGTACTCAGTACTTCTGCAAATCAGACTGCAGGATATCTAGTCAGGCACACAGAAAATGAGGAACACAATTAGTAATTAACTATGAAAATGTTGGTGCGACTTGACTAGCATCACATCACACAGAATTCTGTGGCAGAGGCAGGGATAGACTCCAATTGTCCAGAGGCAGCATTCAATAACCATGAGATCAACCTCTCTGATCCTGCACCACCCTGCTGCCTCTTTCACTCCACACTTTCCAACTTCTGCAACAAATGAAGCAGGGTTCCTACAGAAAACACTTGCACTACACACACACAACCTCTTGCACTACACACACACAACCCTAATTCATCCCCAGAGCAGGTCCATCCTGTTCACTGAATGAGGCAGGGATCTTTGTATGTCATCATGTAATTAAAGACTGCAAGTTAATGCATACACAAGGGGCCTGAATTAAGGCAACCTTAATTCTGGCATTTTCTAGCTTCTGAGTGCTTGACTTTGCAACATGAACAATGTCCTCCCGAGAGAGAGAGGGAGAGAGAGAGAGACTGTGTGTGTGTGTGTGTGTGTGTGTGTAATTTCCCAGGTTTTTAAAAAAAGTAAACTGAAAAATTCTATTTTGTGGCATCATACTCACACGCACATGGGTCATCAGCATCGTTGGAACATTTAGATCCACCACACAGACCTCTGCCACTTCAACCAATGGCGTAAATAATAGCTGTAGTAGGTTGTAATCCTGCATGTGGGCCAGCACTAGACAAGATGGGACACTTTACCAGTTGCTTTTACAGATATTTCTTGACAGCAGAGGAATGGTGAGACTCAGGAATCTTGGATTCCATTCCAGGTGCTGGAGAGGTCTTCTCTAATGGGCACAGACTCTTCTGCCCATTTCTCCGAAGTGTGACCCCTTCTGCCTGGTCTCCTTCAACCTGTGCTTGTCCCAGTCTTGCTTCTTCCCTACTCCTGGCTCCTCATCCCAGTCACATTCTCTTATGTAGCCAGTCCCAGTCTCCACTCCTCAGGCTTCTCATGCTAGTCCCAGTCTCTTTCATCCAGCCATTCCCAGGTTCCACTCCCCACCCAACCTCTCAGCTTCTTGTCCTCAGCTCTTTGCCCAGCAAGTCCCAGTTCCAAGCTCCTCACCCTGTCAGTCTCTCTTCCCCACCCTGGCCTCCAGTTACATCCCACTATTCACATTCCCCATCTCCACTTACTTTCAGTCCCAATCTCCCACCCTGGGCTCCATGTCCAATCTCAGAGCCTTCCCTCTCCAGATCTTCGTCTCTTTGTCCTGTCAATTCCTGTTCTCCCGCTTTGCTCCAGCTCCTCATCAGATCTGTTTCCTCTCCCCTAATTTCCCCTGTCCCACTAGATCTCAGTCCAACTCTCCTTGCCCAGTCAATACCTGTCTCCCCTCCCATCGAAACTCACTCTCCCAGTTTCCCTCTCCCCAAATCAGCCTCCAGTTCCAACCTGCCCACCCCAGACGGTCGTTGTCCCAATCTACTCCCCCTCTTACCTCCTACTGACCTAACTCTTAAGAGTTGAGGATATTTCCACAATCAGACCCTTAATTATTAAAAATAATTTGTCTATAGAAGATTAGATGTAAGTATTAAAACTGGAAAAAAGTTAAAATTAAAGTGCTTAAAGCACAACAGTCACACATCGATAAGATTAACTACAGAATTTCTAACAAGAATTATGCTTCTCAGTAGATTATACTAGCACAAATATTTTAGTAGCAAGAATTGTAAGTATTAATGTTCTAATAAAATCTAATTACAAACACATTCGATTCTTGTAAAGCAGACACTGTTATTACAGAAATACCTTAACACAAGCACCCACTGCTAAAATTGTTTACAAATAACTTTTATTCTATAGAACAAGATACTGTGTGTGGTTCTGGTATCACAGAGCAGGCACCATAAAATTAACTAATGTAATATATTTTAACCAAATAACATTTAAATATTCCTGTTAAGATTTTGGATGTAGTGTTTTAATCAGCAAGTGGTTATAATTTAAGATGGAACTTACATTGAAAATGGACTCTCCACCTCTTGAAACATTAAAGGCAAGTTATCTATAGACCTTCTTGTAATTTGGTAATGGCATGATTGTTGAAGAACAGAACTTCTAGAATTTATACTATTTCTATCAACATCTTCAGTTATTAGATTAACACATAAAAATTAATTACATTTCTTTATTAATTACTAAAAGAAGACTGCAATTTTTAGAATAGTCTAATCTAGTAACACTTACACTTCTAAAACTGCTGTCCGTTAAAATTCAGATTAACTGAAATCTGATTCAAAAAAATTACCAAAAATATCTGTTCCGGTACTCCTGCAGAACTCCTTTTGACTGAAAATGGGATTCCTCCAGATCAGTGGTGGGTAACCTGTGGCCCGCACGCGGCCCATCAGGGTATTCCACTGGTGGGCTGCGAGACAGTTTGTTTACATTGACCGTCCACTGGCATGGCCGCCCGCAGCTCCTAGTGGCCGCGGTTCGCCATTCCCCGGCCAATGGGAGCTGCAGGAAGCAGCGCAGGGACGTGCTAGCTGCCACTTCTCACAGCTCCCATTGTCTGGGGAACGGCGAACTGCAGCCACTGGGAGCTGTGGGCAGCTGTGCCTGCGGACCGTCAGTGTAAACAAACTGTCTTGCAGCCCACCAGCAGATTACCGTGATGGGCTGCAGATTGCCCACCACTGCTCCAAATAGAAAGACTGGCATAGGAAATAATAATAACTAACACACAAACAAATCAGAAGAAAAAGGACCATGGAAGCAAGGGTTTGTATTGGTAATAGAGCTAGAGGAATCACTGCAGCAAGCTTGAGTCCTGCTAAGGACCCATTGCTTACACTCCTATAGATTTGCAGCCATGTATATCAGTGCTATGATAATGCACTTAAACCCTCTGGCAAATCCTCAGCACACCCATATTCCTTTCCCTGTGGAGTTGCAGATGCATTCTCAGTACAGTTGAGTGTGAAATTTCCTCTCCTTTTCTCTTGCCAAGCACTGCATCCTTTAAACTTTATTTGGCCCTTTTGTGGGTGCAGGATTTGGACCTACATTTCTTATATACAAGGACAGAATACTCAAGTGTTTAAACCACTTCCTAGAAAGTTAACTAAGGTCTCAATTGAGCAAGGTACTTAAGCACATGCTTAACTTTTAGCATGTGAATAATAATATTGAAGTTAATAGTAATATTCTCATACTTAAGTATCTTGTTGAATTGGAACTTAAAACAGAACTTTTTCATTTGGGACTTTAAAGGTCAAATGTGGGAGGAAATATTTCAGTGGATGAAATGTATTAAAAATTACCCTGTAGGTAAATTTCAGAGTAACAGCCGTGTTAGTTTGTATTCGCAAAAAGAAAAGGAGTACTTGTGGCACCTTAGAGACTAACCAATTTATTTGAGCAAATAAATTGGTTAGTCTCTAAGGTGCCACAAGTACTCCTTTTCTTTTTGCCTGTAGGTAAATGATGCTAAATGCATTTGAGTTCAGTTTATCTGAAAATTCAGAGATGCAGAGAGAAAGTTTTTTATTGTCCTAGAATTAAACTACAACACCCCCCCCAAAAAAACAAAACAAAACAAAACAAAAAACCACCAGTATTTTGCAAAGAAGGGAGGACCAAAAAGCTGATAATGAACAGCAACCATCTGCTTTTGAGCATTTGATCGATTAGGCGGACAGAAAAAATAAAACATGCAAAACAATCCCTTTAGTAAGGGCATTGGAAATCCTAACAGAAAAAGGATCTGTGGCATTGTGAATTTATGAGGAAAATTGAGAAATCAGAAAGAATGTTCACTAGAATGGAGCCAATACTTAGTCTAACTGGCCAAATTCAGTTATTGTTTGGGGTGGGTTTTTTTGTTTTTGTTTTTGTCGTTTTGGATTTTTTTGGTTGTTTTTTCAGACTGAAGACTGTCTTCAGTACTTTTTATTTTAGAGTGGAACTTTCTTTCACACCAATTACAAACTTACAAAATGTCCTGCAATCCAAAGTCGCTTAGTTAATGACTCCAACATTTTAACTTTCCAGAATGAACATTCTGCTTTTAAAACTCAGCCTAAAAGTCCATTTAAATATAAATAATAAACTGATTCTTATTCTTAACATAGACAGTTTGAGCAGAAATAGTGGAGGTGTCCACAGTATACTTTTAGAGGGCATATCTCAGAAATAGTGGAGGTGTCCACAATATTCAGAGGGGTTTATGGAACACAAATTTAGAGAGGAAGACCTATTTTTGTTAGCTTATGCTTATGCTCAACTGGGCTTCAAGCAAAGTTTGGTGGAATAACATTTCCTAACATAAGTGCAGCTGGGGAGAAGGGATAATTGAAATCATAAGGAAGAATACATATCCAGCTTCAGGGATTGCATATGGTTTACTATCATTTGACCCAAATTGCCTTACAAAGATCAGGCCTGCATTGGTGTGAGCTTGCTAGTGTTGAAGACTTGTAGGGAAGATAAATTCTTGATTTGAGGCCATCTGGTGTAATATTTAAATTCAGGGGAGTGATTGGAGTGGCAATTCTTCTGTGTGTGGAGTCCATCCATGAAAACTCCTTGATTCTTTTTGCCTGTTTAGGTTAATAAACATCATGAATAATGGTGTGACCTACAAGCTTTTTTCTCCTGATAATTAGGTCTGGCTGGGTATTTCTGAAACCATTTTTAATAAAAAAACAAACCTTAAGAGACATGCTTTAAAAAGTGAAGTGTGTGTGTTTGGTTTTTTTTTAAAATACAGACTTAAAGTGGGTGGCTGTTGTGCAAATATCACATACATCTCTGCCCATGCACCCCAATCAGACTTGCAAAATTCCATGTGTGATGCTGGTAAACTAGGTGCCACCTCTTGCCAAGTCTGTAGGCATCAGCTGAGCACTGACAAATTCATAGCTGGAAATCAGACCAGCTCACCTATATGTTAATATTGTTCAAGATAGGTGTTGAACATGTAAGAATGTGTTTAGATTTTATGAAATGGTTATAAGTTGCTGCATGCATTAATCTTACTTGTAATGTCTATATCCTGCACTATAAGGTAATATGTAAGTTATGCTTTATAATTGTAAAAATGCTTGCTCTGAACTTGTGAACCTAGGCAGGAAAAGTGCTCAGTCCTGCCCATCCAGAAGAACTATCAAGACTTAGTGGACCATTGTGGAACATCATGACTCAAAGCCTGGTTTAATGGCCCTCTTATACCCATGAAGGTGCTATGTGAGAGAAAGCTCGTCCCATCAGCTTGAATTTGGAAGAGGGAAATAAAGACAGCTGACATGAAAATTTTTCATCTCTTTGCTGTCTGGACTCTTACAAGGGCTGGAGCTAAGAAACAAAAAAAGCAGAGATCACCAGGGTCAACCTGGCTTAGCCCTAAAAAGACATTCAGTTCTGACAGATCACAACATCTTTGTAACATTTTGGAACCACAGACTGAACTCTTTTGTGTATATATGTTGCCTGCTTTAATCTGTAAATAACTCTCTCATTTCTTTTTCCTAGTTAATAAATCCTTAATTAGTTTATTATATGCTTGGCTACCAGCGTTGTCTTTGGTGGGAGATCTAAGGTACAAGTTGATCTGGGGTAAGTTTCTGGTCTCTTGGTACTGGGAGCAACCTGAATATTTTCTGATTTTTGGTGTAAGTGACCATTTATTACTAAGTCCAGTTTACCTGGGGGCAAGATAGACTGGAACGCCCAAGGGAATTATCTGTGACTCCATGGTAAGACATTGCAGTGAATCAGGAGTTCACGTTTGTTACTGGGTTGATGAAATCTAATGATAGAATATACCACTAGTTGGGGGGGGGAAGAGGGGCTCTGCCCTGCTTTTGACAGTCTGCCCCGAGATTGGCACGGTCAGTCATGAGCCACTCCAGACAGCGTGACACAATGGTATCCAGTTCTACACTCTTCTTAGTGTATGTCTCCACTGCAATCATGGGGTGTGGCTGCAGCTCATGAAGACATATCCCAACAAAAAAGCCACGGCAGCACAGACTTCAGTGTGGGCTAGCCATACAAGTTACTAGTCAGGGTTCTAGGTTGGCATGTCCAGTCCATGCTGAAGCTCGCAATGCCACAGCTTCACTGCTTTAACAGCAGAGCTAACTAGATTCAATGTAGCTAGATTATGTCTACACGAGCTACAATCACACACCCTGGTTGCAGAGTAGACATCCCTTAGGGCTGACCCAACTTTCTTTGACTTAAATGGCAATTGGACTGGGCTCTTCATGAGAAGTTCTAATTATACTAAAATGTGAAAAAGGGATGCGTGATTTGAGATGAGACGAACAAATCTGTTTTTCTCATTTGAACCCAAGTCTCATCTACTATAATTTACAATGCTACCTAGCTTTCTTGGGTTACTGCTTTATGTTCTAAATGCAATGTTAAGGCTTCCTAAGCAAGAAAGTTGTACTGGACACAAATGATAGCTGCATATAATTTGCATATTATTTGTTTATGCTTGCAAACCTGTACCTGCACATACATTACATAGTCAGATCCGTAAGTGCCTGACCTGAGGGCCAAGTTTTGAAGATGACTGAAAATTTACAGCTTAACTTATGTATATAGAAAACCTCTTTTGCATGCATAATCAGGTCATTAGGCTAAGTTACCTGATGTGTGTGCACAAGTTTCCTATTTCAGTTTGAAACAGATACACATAAAAACTGAAGGCTCTTTGAAAATTTAGCCCTTGATATTTCACTTCTGATATTAGAGGCAGATGCATTTAAAATATGTTTTTCTTAGATTTTCATAATTTCCCGAACAGAAGCATTTAATTGCCATAAATATACTGACTGACCTGTTTAATATTGTTGGACACTGGGCTAGGAACAATACAGTCATCACTGTCTGTTATTATTGATTCCATGGCATCAGTTGCCTGTCTTTTACCTTGATCTGTTGGGGAAAAAAACAGTTAAAAAATTCTGTATTTGCAGTCCATCTGAGATTTGTTGAGAAACCTAGGAGCATAATACTAGTTTTTCTAATAAATACAGTTTGAGAAAGTCATGCAAATCTTTTCTCATTTGCAGACCATGAAACAAGCAAATCGATGACTACTAAATGGTCTAGAAAGTCCCTTGTTTTTCTTCTGATCTGCTAAAAACACTAATGGCTATGATCGTGGAAACAGAGGTACAATTGTATCAAATCTACTGTGATAAACAACAGTGTAAACAAAGATTAGTTTAATATTGGAATTAAGGCTGTCAAATTATTTAAAAAATTAATCATGATTAATCCCGGTTTTAATTGCACACTTAATAACAGAATAACAATTTACATTTATTATAAATATTTTGGATGTTTTTCAACATTTTCAAAATATATTGATTTCAATTACAAATACAAATTACAGAATACAAAATGTAGAGTGTTCACTTCATATTATTTTTTTATTACAAATATTTGCACTGCAAAAAAGATAAACAAAAGACAGTTCAATCTACAAGTCAAGCATGAAGAGGCACACAAAAGTTTAGAGTATCTGGCATGTAAATACCTTGCAACACTAGCTACAATCGTGCCATACAAACACCTGTTTTCACTTTCAGGTGACACTGTAAATAAGAAGCAGGCAGTAGCATCTCCTGTAAATGTAAACAAACATGCTTCTCTTAGCGACTGGCTGAAAAAGAAGTAGGACTCAGTGGACTTGTAGGCTCTTAAGTTTTACATTGTTTTGTTTTTAAGTGCACTATGTAAAAAAAAAAATCTTTCTACATTTGTAAGTTGCATTTCACAATAAAGAGACTGCACTTGTATGAAGTGAATTGAAAAATATTTCTTTTATCTTTTTTACAGTACAAATATTTGTAATAAAAATAATATAAAAGTGAGCACTTTGTATTCTGTGTTGTAACTGAAATTGATATATTTGAAAATGTAGAAAAACAAAGATATTTATAATAAATGTCTATTGGTATTCTATTATTAACAGTGCAATTAAAACTGTGATTAACTTTTTAATCAAGTTAATTTGTTTTGATTTAATTGCTTGAGTTAACCGCGATTAATTGACAGCCCCTAAAAGGAATATTGCATTAAGCTTTGATTTCCACTGTTTAGGTTTCAGCAGCTTGCACATAAATGACTACATTGCAAAATAATTTTTCAGAAACAGGTTAGGGTTGGATTCAGGCAGACACTTCTACAAAGCCTTCAGCTCAGTTTTGCTAGAGTAAAAAAAAAAAATAAAAAAAAAATAAAAAAAAAAATAAAAAGCAGAGGGAGTTAACTCTTGATTTTTGCAGTCCTAATGGGAACAGAAGGCCTAACAAGAAGCTATAAACAACTGAATATAAAAATCTTGTATCCTGTTCCCGCCCTTATTTAGTAGGCAAGGACTCAGCTTGATTCCCTGATACTAAGCTTAAAATAAGAGCTAGAACAGGATGACCTGACTTTTGTAGTCTGTATATAAATCTGCCTCTAATAACTTGAAGTCACAGATGTGATAAGATGTACTGCCCTCTCATTGTCTGAGATGATCTCTGATATTACTGTTGGCTGTTATCTGCAGACAAAAGAGGAACATTTTTTAAAACTGTCTTTAGAACATCACTCTTCTGAAGGGAGAATATAAGCCAGGTTTCCTTTAATATTTTATGAAACTAGGTCAGATACCAGATTTTTGCATTCAATTACTATATAGCTTCCTGTTGGGTTAAGAATAACACCAACAAACCCACCCAGGTACAGTCATGACGAACACCAGAATATAATTTCTGTCATGAACCTTCTTATAATGAGGTAGCTCCCACTGTCAACAAAAATGCTTAAAATGGAAAGAGAAATAGCTTTATTAATTAAATAGATTCATTTATAATTTATAAAAATAAAGTTACCTTCTGGTTCCAATTCCTCAGTTATTTCTGTTTCATCTCCAGAAGTAGCCGAGCTCTGGTCAGCCAATTGACCCTCAGATAGCCGAGAAAGGTCATCTTTTTTCTGCTGAATTTCTTCAGAAGTTTCCTTTACTTTATCATCTGCCACTCTTTCCTGTATAACCTCAAATAAGGCAAGCAATATAAAAGTAGGTATATTTATAGACATTCTGTGGTATTTATAACACCTACTAGAATAGGAAAAGCTACTGAGACTTAAAACTTGAAGATTTATGGCTCGTATGCATTATATATGTGACCTGTTACTAATGATATAGCTTAAACAGGATAGAGAGCAATGAAAAGCTCATCAATTATCAACTGCAATAACAAATATCTGACAGAGTAAAAAGGACAAATTAATAACAATTTACATTTCTAAAGATATAATTCATAAAATCTCTTGGCATCTGTCAACATAAATGCAGCCTCTGATGGTTTCAAAACATTTAACTTGTATTTTAAACCATTTATTTTTAGAAAAATTATTATTCAGATGGTATTTTTATAACCTTGATTAGCCTTTATGCAGTGTCTTCATGAACTGAAAATGGCACTAAAAAAGAGCCAGTTTAAAAATTATATATTTAATGCCTCAAAAATCGAGGGTAAGAGAATGCTTTAGTTTATAATTTTCTCAAAAGTTCTCTTCCCCCCCTCTTTTAGATCCACGGAAATCACAGATCATGGTACCTTTTCCAGTATGTACCAAATCAGGGATATTACACCCATCAATTCTGCTGGACTAAGTTTTATCTGCTCTATAGGGAGCCCAGTAAAGCTTGTTACCAGATCATTTTCTTTCTGGGTCTGATTTCTCTCTCCAGTCAGACATTTGAGCTGCACCTGTCCCCCTACAATATTGGAGGCATGGGGCTCCAGGGCTTCCCATAACCATTCTATTCTTGGGCCAGGTGAGTCCCTCCACTAGTCTAGACCACTGCAGCAATACAAAGTAACTTTAAGAAGCGACTGAGGACTCTTCCATCAATTGAACAGTTCTCTGCTGGTATGAAGCTGGCTTTAGGCCCTCCATTGGCATAGGAGACAAATCAGAGCTGGGACACTGTGTGCTCCAGACAATCCTTGGCCAGTGGAGCATTCTTTATGAAAAACAGTGGCAGTGGCAGAGCTCCCTTTTTGCAGCTCACGAGATGATCTCCTAACAGATGGAGCTCCTTGTAATCTTTGGCTCATTCTATTTGGCCTGCTCTGCCTTAAGGGGAGGAGGAACAAACAGAAAGAGCGCAGCCAGGGGAACCAAACCCCTTTAAATGTGTTCCCTGGAGGTAAATTGGGGGAATTAGCTTGCTTATTTGCCCTCAAAATAAGCTTTAAACAGAGGAGTATGAATGTAAAATCAGGAGCACTGAACCACTGTTCTGTTAGCTCACCAGACTGATAATTTGTCAGGAGCACTGACAGGACATAGCTGCTGCCAAGTTTCTGCCGCAGCCATTGCTGGCAGTAAGAGAGGTGTAATCTAAATGTCTTGGATTTGGAAGGAAGGTCAGGTGCCAGAAATGAATATCCTTGCACAGGTTTGCAAAACTATTTAATTATCCTTATTTTCCTCTGGGGAACAGAGAAAGGTAAAGTCTCCAGTTCAGAGTGATGGCAAATGTGACTTCACTAGTGTGATACACTGGACAGGTGAACCAAAAGGTGGTTATCCAACATTTCAAGAGATATAAAAGAAAAGAAAGGGTAGGTTTAAAATAAATTATGTATTTAATACTTTTCTTACCCTTGGTATTTTACGTATTCAGAATATATTCCAAAATTGGTGGAATTTTTTTGCTCTTATCTAGTGATCATCTTTAAAGGGAGGGAGGAGATGCATTTAATTCAAGTGTTAAAAGCATAAGGAATTATGTAGGAATATTACTAACTTAGTAGTGGTTGAGAGGAAATAATGTCAGTCACTGAATCACCTATATTCCAATGCATTTAATGAAATTTCCTCCATCCAAATACTGATCCAGGCTTAGCCTGCTAAATGTATTTTTTTCTTCTTTCTATTTCCTCTGCATGTACAGTTGGAAGGCTACATACCGTGTAAAGAAGCAGTAAGTTGGACAGCAGCCCATAATGGCAGTATTATGCACGGTCCTTCCATGAACTCTAATCCTTCTTGGCACTGTACTTTTGATTCTTTAATATATAACATGACATGTCTTGTACGCCTGTATAAAACCATTTACTAAAACATTCATTTGACCTGCCTGACAAATCAAGTAATTTTTTTCTCTTAGATTCTTATCTTGGATTTCCTAGTTACTTAGCAGTTGATGAACACACAGCACTTGGATGATAATGTTGATACCAACTTCATTCCTGACCACTTAGTCAATTTCTCTACTCTAGTTATTCATCAAGAGAACCAATTAAAATTCTAATTACCAAACAACTAGAATACCACTGTATTACAGTTTTACTCTTAGCGCATGATTAAACAAAGCTGATATGAATTTTCTGCTACAGCTATCAACATATAAACAGAATTCAAGCACAAATTGGTATATGACATCATAAAACTTGAACCACCTCATACCTCTGGAACATTTGAAACAGTAAGTGTGTCAGCCTTAATTTTTTGTGAAACTTCTTCATTGTCTGCATCAGCAACAGGGCTCTGAGGTATTGGCACACAATAAGGAGACATAGTTAACCGATACTACAAAAACCAACACATAAAAGGCAGGCTTTCAGCCCAGCTTTCAAATGAACCTCCTTTAAGCAGCTGCAATTATTTGTATTGTCAAAAAGGTCACATGAATATCTAAGAACCAGAGTGTACCATACCCAGACAAAGTAAATAGACTACTAAGGTTTACGTTTATTTCTAACCCATTTGTGTTTCTGATTCTCTTACACTAATACAGTGCTGCAATGTCTGGGCTATAATCCATACAAAAAGCTGTTTTGATTCTTTTTTTTTTTAATTAATGGAAACTTTTACTAATATTACTTTTGCCAGGAATTTAGGTCATTTGCACAGCAAAGCTCGGCTTTTCAAAGAACAGAGTTGAGCACCTAAATCCTACTGAATTTCAATAGGGTTTGGGCACCTAACTCCCTTTGAAAATCCCAACCTTATGCATCAAATTATACCTGCAAATCAGGTAGACAGACTCCAAATAGCAAAAAATGTTTCTTCAAATATTTGTGGAGCAAATTAGGAAGGGGTGGGGGAATGGTCCTTGTGAATAAATCTGGTCCCAAAATATGTTTATATTACTTATATAGAAGTCTAATGTGACTAAAGTTACATTTAAGTGGAAGCCTTACATATTTCATATAAACACTCACACACACTTCCTACTTTCATTTTTCAGATTTAGGCTTTTGAAAAAGTTTGATTCCATCAGTGCTGAATTTGATCTTTTATGGTGAACTTACAATAGATTGACTTAGTTTATACTTATGCTCTTTGGTATTTATTACTGTTCAAAACAAATCTGACTAAAATTTAACTGACAGTAGGAAGAGTTGTAGATCAACACTGATACTATGTTTTTAATATGATTAATTAAGGTTATCAAATGCATTTATGAACAGAAGAACGTAACTGTATATAGGCCAAATATAATTAATACACCATATTAACAAATAATAAACGACACTTAACACTCATCTCAGGACATTTTACAACTGACGTGAGAGACTCCATTTTAGTTAACTGGCTTCAGCTGATTAAAATAGTAATTATTGGTACAATAATTTGTTTAAATTATTGCATGAGTACATTTTCAACACATAAACTCTTAAGAAAATACTTAAACCTCACTGGAATCGGTAGTATGCTGACATCCATAAAAGACACTTTCTTGTCTGCTAGAGCAGTACGCTGCCTTGGTTTGGGCTTTGGTGCCTAGGATAAATCAATATAATTAAAAAAGATGTTTGTCACAATGTAGTACTGGCCCTTTAAGAACAAAGAGGCCAAAGCACCCATGACTCATAAGCTGCTTCCTAATTAGCACCTGGACCACAGAAATGGAGAAGAAACAGAGAGTGGACGAGTCAGTCAGGAAAAGGGCAGGTGAGAGTTGCTTGGGAGCAAGTGATCTGTAAGTGAGAGCTTCCAGACACCAGGAGACTCCAGCAGGTCCCTGGAGAAAGCTATAGGTGGTTACTAGAGGAAGGCTGAAAGCAGGAGAACAGCAAGAGGGGTTTGCTGACTGACCACTCCAGCCACACAACAAGCGCCAAAAGCCTGGAGAGAGCTGAGAGCCAAAGAGGCAGGCATGCCTGTTCTGCCACAGCCTACCACCTCATAATTCTGCTTCTGAGTGTCTGTTTTTCCTCTTGCGCTCTCCCAATGTCTGTATTTCTCTCAGTTCCTTCTCTGGGAACTTTTAGGTGACAGGTAGAAACAGTGGAAGCTAGCATTGTTTGGAAAATTAATGAACAATACTGAAATATTTCCCTGTAAAATCTGATTGAGGATTTGGAATTTACTTATTTTAAAAACAAAAAGGTAAATAATTTGAAATGTCTAGAAAATGGTTCTATCTAAAAAGGTTAATGTTTGCTTTGTCTCTCCTTTACAATTGTCTATGTGTACAGAAGACTTTTAAAAGCTTCAAAAGTGATAAAATAGAGGCCTTTTCTTCCAGCAGAAATCCAACTGGTGGTTGTATGAAGTATTTCTACTAGTCTCTATTAAATGCACTGTATTGTAGGGATTAATCCTACTTGGCAAGGTTGATAGGATGACCTACTGTAATAGGTCTTTTCTATCTCTAACTTCTTTGAATTTGTTAGATTACTTACTGTCATTGATGAAGTAAAAGAAGGGGTCAGGATTAGAGTCTGCACTTCTTCCTTCATTGGTAATTTAGTTGCTGCTGATTTTTCATTTTGGATGTAACTCACTAGGTCTGCTGCCATTGCTGATCCACTTGGAGGTAGATAGGCGAACCTCCATTTTAGTTCAATGTTGATGGTGCCAGAAGAATGTCTTTCAGAATCTGTTAGTTCAAATGTACCTGAAAGGAGAGTGCAAAACCCATCTAGCTATATAGTTAACATGCAAAGTGAAACAACAGCATGTAATACAAGAATTATAGAGGAATGGCATTCCGTTTCTTGAGCTCCGTGCAGCACCACAACCAAGACAGGCTTTAGAATATTAATTCCAAGCAAAAGGATACGTCCTATAATTTCAAGTCTCACATGGAGAGTATTTTAAAGCAAAGGATTTTGAGGGCAGGCCATAAGTACAATAGGGGAAAAGGTAGTGCAAAACAGTCAAAGCTTAATGTATGTGTCACTCTTTCCTCGGAGGGAGTTACCTTGGAGAACGAAATTTCAGTTCATGACAATGTAAAAGAATGCCTATTGTTGAGGTTCCCTTAGCGAATTTGTTCAAGATTGATTGGTTATATCCACAGCATACGTTAGAATGGGAGCCCAACAAATCAAGCATATCAATGGTGGGATCCAAATGCATACTGGTTGGAGGCCCCTGTCAACAAGGATAGTGAAGTGTTTATGTGCTAAACTCTTTATGTTTATTCCTTCCTTCGGGATCACGACTGGGCTCAGGAATTGGAGACAGAGGTGTGTGCATAATATTGTGCATATGGCCCATAGGTTCACATATTGGGTCTCACTAATGAAGCATTCTTGAGTCAGCATGGATGGAAGGGCAATCTATAGGGAGCAAAGGAACGGATCAAAGAGGGGGAATACTTTGGGACCAGCTGATACCCCTTGTACACTCTTTGGCAACCTGGTAACAGCCACTGGATGTGACTATTTTTCACCTCAGTAAAAATGATTTAGGAATGTGTGAGGAAATCAACTTGATGATCAGAGCTAAATGGGATTTGGCGCAGATTTTTTGGCGCAGAATTTTTTCCTTGGAGTGATGATTATTTGGTCTGAACTGATACAACAGAGCATACAGAAGGAAGCCATCAAGCCTCCATGGGTTGGAAAGGGTAGAGCAGTGGTTCTCAACCTTTCCAGACTACTGTACCCCTTTCAGGAGTCGGTTTGTCTTGCATACCCCCAAGTTTCACCTCACTTAACAATTACTTGCTTACAAAATCAGACATAAAAAATACAAGTGTCATCGCACACTACTGCTGAAAAATTGTTTACTTTCTCATTTTGTCTGTATGTAATTTCAGTTTGTACTGGTTTCGCCAGTGCTTTTTATATAGCCTGTTGTAAAACTAGGCAAATATCTACATGAGTTGATGTACCCCCTGGAAGACCTCTGTGTACCCCGAGGGGTACACATACCCCTGGTTGAGGACCACTGGGCTAGGGAGTACATAAATATGGAAGTGGCTAAATTCATATGTGACCAAGAGGATTGGTAATTACTCATCTGGACTTATCAAACTGGGCACCCGAGTTATTCAGAGAGGATGGGATACACCTAACCAATTGGGCAACAGATATACTTTTGTTTGATATTGAGGAAGAAATCAGCAAATATCTGGGAACCTTGATGTATATGGGTGAGGGGGTGGGGGTGAGGAGAGGAAACAGCCAAGGTCAAGTACTTCTTGTGGAAGGTATCCCAATATATGTACCTAAAGGTATCCATAGTGCATGTAAATCCATTCTCCAATCATGATGGAAGAAACATGGGTGGAGATGGATGAGGATAAGGGTAAATATATGGTCGATCGTGCTGAAATTTGGGGATGGGTAAGAAAATAAAAAGTCCATATCTTTTAATGGCACACATTTTTAGCCTGCCTGTTTGCATGAAGGAGGTATTGTAGCTGATGTCTACCATATAGTTTTCGAGCAAGGCCTCGCTGACGGGGAGTGCAATTTGGGCCAATGATCATGTCTGCAAGATGTTGATCACTTTGTACTGTGACTCTGACTTCTTCAAGCAAGATTTGTAGTGAATCCACTACTTTCTTAAAAAGGTCTTGCAACTGCTTGAAGTCGCCTGCTCTAGATGGTGGGAGAGGAACAACAGTTTCATCAGGAAACATGAAGAAATGTTGATCACAGGTGTAGCCTCCTTGTTTAGTCTCTCCTGATGTTCCTCAAAGATCCTCAAGAATTGGTATCTATATGCTGCCCATGGGTCCCAGTATGGCCACTGAGGTGGTGCAAAGGGCCTGGATGGGGGCATCAAGGGTGTTCATACCAAGTGGGTGGGCCTTGTCTACCCTGGTGATAGATTGATCGGTTTCTACATGGCTAGATCAATGATGTTGTCATATAGAGCCTTGCACAGACACAGAGTATAGGTAATACCCATCATCTACCTCGTCGTCGCTTGACGGGGTGTAGCAGTCATGGATGGTGGAGGAGATTGTCTTGGTAGCATATGTAAGTCAGGGGACTGGGACATAATCAGTACTGCAGTCATGTTGATGCCTAGCAAAGGTGATTCAGGCGTCTCCGAGACCATCAAGTCTTTAGGGAACCAAAATTCCTTTGGCATCGAAGCAGCTGTTGGCTGAGCAGAGACTGTTGAAGTGGAAAGAGTCAACGGTACTGGAGGTATTTTGTGGACCGACAAATGGCTAGCAGATATTGCCCTAGCCTTTTGTGGAGCTGAAATACTCAGTACCGATTCTCTATAAGACTCCATTGGTTCAACTTTAGAGGAGCTGCATTGTTCTTCGCAGATCCTTTCCCCTCGACAGTACTGATCTAGCCAAGCCTGCCTCCTTATGATCTTTGGGCTTATTGGTGGTAACGGTACCTGAGGATCATGCAGCCTTGTGGGTACCTAGTCATGGGTCACTCGGTACCAACATAGTCAACCTTGTAGGAGAACTCATTCTCTTGGCTGATTCCCTACTCGGGGGACTAGTGGCCTGCTTTTTTGAGACTTTTTGAGAGGAATCCAAGGATTTCCTCTTTGAAGTCACCAGAGAGTGCTGAGCCAATGATGTTGATGGGATCAGCCTCACCAGGAATTGCCGTATGGGGGGGAGGAGAGTAATGTCCCAGGTCTGGAGGCTGGTCAGAGTTAGCTTTCCATCATGAGCCATTTTGACTTTAGCTCACATTTTTTTCAAGCTCTCAATTTAAGTTTGAGGCAAAACGTGCACTTCTGAGGCACCTGTTACTCTCTGAGGCAACAAATGCAGTGGGAATGGCCACAGCTGACAGGAATGGCTTCTCAACAGGCAAGGCAACATTTAAACCTGGGGGAGCCAGACCCTTTTTAGGGTTCACGTCCCAAAAGGGAAGAAACCAAGTAAAATTAACTTACACTAGGGTAATAACTAGGGCTCTGTGTCTGTCATGGAGGTCATAGAAATCACACATTCTGTGACTTTCCGCGACCTTTGAGACTTCTGCAACGGCCACTGTGGATGACCCCAAGGCTGCCTAAACAGCTGACCTGGGTATCAGCTGCTCAGGCAGCCCTGGGTACAGCCACATCAGCTGCTGCTGGAACAACTCCACAGGAAGCCGCTTGGGTGGCCCTGCAGCCAGCCGCACCAGCTGCTATTTGGGCACCCCCAGGCAGCTGGCCCCAAGGATCGCCCGACCTGGCCCCGGGGACTGCCTGAGCAGCAGTCCTGGGGTTGGATGGAGCAGCCGCTGCTCAGCGACCCCTGGCAGCTAGGCCTGCTGGCCCCTGGCAACAGTCCTGCGGGCAGCTGGAGCAGCAGCAGGTGGATGTTCCTGCCAGTGGTCAGAGCAGCCGCTGCTCGGCAGCCCCCAACAGCTGACCCTGGCACCACCCTGTCCCCCTGAGCAGTGACTGGCCCCGCACCCTCCATCCTCCCTGAGCAGTGGTCCCCAAGCTACTATTTATAGTACAAGTCACGGACAGGTCATGGGTGTGAATTTTTCTTTATTGCCTGTGACCTGTCCATGACTTTTACTAAAAATACCCATGACTAAATTATAGCCTTAGTATAATTATTCCTCAAGCAAAATAAGAATTTTTTTATGTGGGAGGGGGAGAAAAGGAAAAAGGAAAGGGGGAAAAGAAAAAGTGGTAACAACACTAACGGAAGCTCTATTACAGTGTCTAATACTGAAGGAAACATAAGAAAATGCTAAGAGAACTCTGCCAATGGGTTCTGCTAAGGCTCCTTCTCAGGCCAAGGGTGGTTGAGAAGGAACTCAGGGTGGTAGCAACAAGGCAGAGTACTAGAAGAGGAGAGCACATGTGCAGGCTGAATGGACACTGCTACCTAAAATCTCTGATCGGGGGTACAGAGATGCAAATACACCTAGAGTGGATCACCCATAGGGATACTACTCGAAGAAGAGCAGCTTCTATTCACCTTTAGTCACAGATTTAACTATTTTATTAGTTACAAGTTGGACAAGAACTTTAAAATAAGATTATGAAGCAGCTCTGAGAGTCCACTGCCCAGCAAACCTGGGAAATGTTTTCCTATTTTAAATACACATAAGAAACATCTTTCCCTAATTCAAACTACCACATATATTTTCTCTTCAATACATAATAAAATTACATTTTTAGAGTCTCAGCATGGATCTCTGCAAATGATTTCATTAAGTTATTTTCCAGGGGTGCATTAAGGAGCAATAATTATCTACTGTAAATAAATAGGTTTTCTAAGAATATAAGTGATACATATAAACAGGCATCCTAAACTACAGCACCAATTAAGTGCAGCTAAGTATAAGATTAATAACCTATATGCTAAATGTTTTTCTTTGACAGCATTAGTTTAAAAACAAAACAAAAAAGAAAAGTAGAAATACCTTTCACTTAGTTTTCAGTTTACTAGATAATTCAAAACTTTACAGGCAGTGTTTTAATATTTCAACATATTCCCAAATTATTCCCACTATATGCCCCAATCCCGCAATCAGATATATAGGAGAGCAAGTGTTCATCAGTGTGGATCCGACTGCAGGACCATGGGCTCAGCTGACACAGTATTTGGACATATGTCTTAGAAGTGACATCTTAATAAATGTGCAAAATATTGCTCTACCTCTCTAAAATGAAGCCTCATCATAAATATCTTAAGACTCCCCCCTCAAAAAAGTTGCATTTATATTTGTTTTAGTCTGTGGACTTTTTTTCACATTTATTATCGGTCTGCTGCATAGCATGGGTTCAAATGACCATACTGTTTTCTTTGCTCTATGGCTGAAAGATGACAAAGGGTTTCTCACGTGAATGTCCTGATTGATTTTTAAGTGCACTTCAGTTAAAATGATTAAAGGAAAATCCTGAAAAAATTAAGTCAAAGGATGGAAGGTAACCATGGAGGAAATTAGCATGCTTTTACTAGAAAAAGGAAGAAAGATCACTGGAAAAAGAGAGAGAAAACAACTACAAAATGCTTTCTATTATAAGGTTATTACCTGTCACTAAGCATTTAAAAAGAATGCTATGAAAGTATATCTTCAAGAGATCCAGATAACTTTTTTAATCACACAGATGCATTCAGGAGGATTTCCAAGATTTCTTTTAAGAAAACTCATTTAATCTATATTTGTTTTCTATGTACTTTACAGAGGCCCTGTTACATTTTAATAAAGCAGCAAGGTCAGAAATCTAATGTTTAGTTTAGCACTTTCCAAGTGATATTAACACTAACAATGCTCTATTACCACACTAAATACGAATGCTAATGATGTGGTGTCAGAGAAATACATCACACTGACAAGTCAACCAATCAGGATAGATTTCTGACAGTCAAATCTATGATCAAAAAGTCAAATGCATGGATTTGTAAAAGAATAAAAAAAAATATAGATGGTGTCTTAGCAATTAACTCAGTCCCTATTAATGAATGATGATTTATATCAGCCAGGCTAAATTATCATATAGTATTCATGCCACAGTTGAAATGCCCATTCATAGCAGAAGAACACAAGGTCAAAAGGTAAAAAGATGTTACTTGTCATTAGTGTGAGCAGGCTGAATGAGAACTTCGCCACTGAGTTTCTGTTGGTTTTACTTTTTTTTTTTTTTTTAACTCATGGGGAAGTTTTAAAAAAAAAAATACAATTGCCCCCATCATTCCAAGAAGACTTGTGCAAAAAGCTGGACCTTGCATTCAACCCTACAGATTGCCAGCTTTGAATCATTCTGCTTTTCTGGTGGTAATTAGATGCAAAGCAAAGATCCCCAATATCAGATTTTCAATTTATGTTTATGTAAAACTGGGAAAACACAGTGATGAATTAAACACACAAAATATATCATGAAGCAGTACATGTAAAGTTAGTTAGCTTTGAAAAGGTCAAATTCTTACCTGATATATATCTGTCATGCGCTAAAGAGATAAGAGGAACAATGGCTTTCCCTACATAAACACCTTCTTCTGTTTCACCATCATCAAACACATAAAAAGTCAAGGATTCTGATTTTAAATATTGGTCTAAATCTGCATTCATTGGCACTGGAAAACACATGTGATCGTCAAATTGAGGGCTGTTGCTGCTATGAATGATGGGAGTATCATGGTCTGCAAAATCAAAGATCTTGTAGACAACATAAGGATTTGGCTGAACGTGGTTTTTTCGGGACTGGAGATTGTTACAACATTTTATTGTAATATGAAGCTCATTTAAGTTGCCATCTGCTGAAGCGCTGGCTTGGTCAGTTCTGAGTATCGGTTGCTTTAACTGAAAAAAGCACATGTTAATTAAAACCCATTAGAATTCTGATTCTGGTACAGAAGACCTATATAAAAAGCAAAAACAGCTGCCTGCTTGAATGACAACCAAACTACTATTTAACTAACTTAATCTGTAAAAACTTTACTTGAACAATAAATTTCAGTAACTTTGGTTATAAGCATAGGGGAAGAAGAGATTAATCCTTTCCTATCTACTACTTATTTGTTTTCTTCTTGTAAAACTTTATGAATCATGTGCCAGTAAGAGCTGGGCAAATAGTGGATTCTTCAGTTCGCTGACAATTCCAATAAATTGAAAAAAGTTTCATTTTGAGTTAAACCAAAACAAATTCTTTTGAAATTTTCACTGAATCGAAAAGTCAGAACAAAATTTGAGTGGGGTTGAATGAAATGTTTTGTTCAACCCAACTCAATTTTTTTTTTTTTTTGTAGGGCATTTTAAGAAAAAGAAAAAGGGGACTAGATTCACAAGATGACTAGAGGAGAAAGTGGCAACAGCAGTCTTCTTATAACTTTTAACTCACTTATGTTGCGGGAGATATGGATTCAGTTCCCCATCTGCCTGATGTGGAGCAGGGATTTGAACATAGGTCTCCCATAGTGCAGGAGAGTGCCCTATGAATTAGGGAATCAGAGATTCTAGTACGGATACTTCTCAATTTTGCTGTTGAAGCTCTTCCACTTTTTATAAATAATTAATAGTCATTTTAGCAGGGACTCCAATTTAGGTCTCCCACATCCTAGTAGAGTGCCCTAAGTCATTCTCCCTCTCTTTTCTTGGTCCAATGACTATTCATTAATTATTAATAGTGGCAATTCAGTCATCCTACCTAAGTGCCCTAATCACTGGGCCAAAAGTTATAAGGAGGCTGCCTTCTCCTAAAGCTCTTTTGTGACTCCAACCCTGTCATAAATATAAAGGGAAGGGTAAACCCCTTTAAAATCCCTCCTGGCTAGAGGAAAAATCCTCTCACCTGTAAAGGGTTAAGAAGCTAAAGGTAACCTCGCTGGCACCTGACCAAAATGACCAATGAGGAGACAAGATAATTTCAAAAGCTGGGAGGAGGGAGAGAAACAAAGGGTCTGTGTCTGTCTATATTTAAAAAGAAAAGGAGTACTTGTGGCACCTTAGAGACTAACCAATTTATTTGAGCATAAGCTTTCGTGGGCTACAGCCCACTTCATCAGATGCATAGAATGGAACATATATTAAGAAGATATTTATACACAGAGAAAACATGAAAAGGTGGAAGTACCCATACCAACTGTAAGAGGCTAATTAATTAAGAGGAGCTATTATCAGCAGGCGGAAAAAATACTTTTGAAGTGATAATCAAGATGGCCCATTTCGGACAGTTGACACGAAGGTGTGAGGATACTTAACATGGGGAAATAGATTCAATTAGTGTAATGACCGAGCCATTCCCAGTCTCTATTCAAACCCAAATTAATGGTATCTAATTTGCATATTAATTCAAGTTCAGCAGCTTCTCATTGGAATCTGTTTTTGAAGCTTTTCTGTTGCAAAATAAAAGAAGTACTTGTGGCACCTTAGAAACTAACCAATTTATTTGAGCATGAGCTTTCGTGAGCTACAGCTCACTTCATCGGATGCATACCGTGGAAACTGCAGAAGACATTATATACACACAGAGACCATGAAACAATACCTCCTCCCACCCCACTGTCCTGCTGGTAATAGCTTATCTAAAGTGATCATCAAGTTGGGCCATTTCCAGCACAAATCCAGGTTTTCTCACCCTCTGCCCCCCCCCCCCCCACAAACTCACTCTCCTGCTGGTAATAGCTTATCCAAAGTGACCACTCTCCCTACAATGTGCATGATAATCAAGGTGGGCCATTTCCAGCACAAATCCAGGTTTTCTCACAATAAATTGGTTAGTCTCTAAGGTGCCACAAGTACTCCTTTTCTTTTTGTTAAATTATGATTTCTTTAAATGGCTGAGAAAAGAACTGTGCTGAATAGAATGACTATTTCTGTCTGTGTCTCTTTTTTGTAACTTAAGGTTTTGCCTAGAGGGATTCTCTATGTTTTGAATCTAATTACCCTGTAAGGTATCTACCATCCTGATTTTATAGAGGTGATTCCTTTACTTCTATTTACTTCTATTTCTATTAAAAGTCTTCTTGTAAGAAAACTGAATGTTTTTTCATTGTTCTCAGATCCAGGGGTTTGGGTCTGTGGTCACCTATGCAAATTGGTGAGGATTTTTACCAAACCTTTTCCAGGAAGTGGGGTGCAAGGGTTGGGAGGATTTTGGGGGGAAAGATGTGTCCAAACTACGTTTCCCAGTAAACCCAGTTAGAGTTTGGTGGTGGCAGTGGATATTCCAAGGACAAAGGATAAAATTAATTTGTACCTTGGGGAAGTTTTAACTTAAGCTGGTAAAAGTAAGCTTAGGAGGTTTTCATGCAGGTCCCCACATCTGTACCCTAGAGTTCAGAGTGGGGGAGGAACCTTGACAAACCCAAAAAACATTCAACCAAACAAAAAACTTAAATTTTGGGGGAAACTATTCTCCAAACTTGACATAAAATTGGGAATACTTTCTGGTTGACCAAAACAGCATTGTTTGGCAAATAAACTATTTGCCCGCCTCCCCCCCCCCAAAAAAAAAAAAAAGGCACCCAGCTCTAACTCAGTCAGTCTAAAAAACTATTATGGTCATTGTTCTATAGGTAATCAAATGAATTATAGTATAAAATTACATTAGTATTTTTAACCCTAGAAGATTTTGAAAAAGTCAAGCATCTCAACCTTGACTTATTCCTATCCCTATTCAATGTCTCAATATAATTTTTATAATTATAACCTCATTTGTACACACGTTTTTCAATAATTTAAAATTAATTATCCAAATTAATTCCTATTGTGTCTCTATAGTTATACCAGGAATTTATTTGTCCCAGTTATTTTCCATCCCATGACCCAAAGCCTTTATTTAAAAAAAAAAATCAGCATATGAAGAGCAATAATAAAATGTTCTGAAGTGTAGCAATACCCTAACAACTGATATCGGTGCAATAGTACTGTAAAGCCAATTAAATTTTCTTAATTTATTACATAAATCATCAACACCTTGCATATTCTGGGGCAAGGTGGACATACATTTTGCACAAGACCTGTATACTCCATGGCACCGTTGTAGACTAAGAATTCCACAGCAGCTTCAATTGTAATTTTAATATTAATGTTTTAAAATTAAATACAAAAATGAGTAATCCAATAGTGCTCAGTATCTCCCCTCTTATTTATTTTGATATTAAATTCATTATTCCATCTCCACATTTTTAGTTTTTGATATGCCAGAGATACTTGTACTGCCAGCGCGTGATTGCATTGCAGAAGTTGTTGGAGGAAAGTGGAACTTTTGGTTCAGGTGTGGCTTTTGATATCTGGACAATTTGATTTTGTGGGATAAATCACATTAACAGAATCATTCTCTAGAATGATCAATTAATGTTGTCACTGAAACCTACAGAACATACAGTTTCAGATTTATCAACTGAGAGAATGGGGCAGTGCACACCTCTCAGAGCTATTGTTTCAGGCTACTAGACTCAGGGAGACAATCTGTTTGTAACAGGTTCTATTAGGGTCACATTTTCAAGATCACTGTATTTTTGTGACCATAAGGGCTAGGGTTCTTTTGTTATTTTTAAATAAATGAAAGCTTAGATTCTGGAGCACAATACAGCAACTAGTTGTGAAGGTGAGGAATATACTGGGCCCTTCACATGATATTATTATCTGTGTTCAAATTATAACAGGAAATATTTCTGAAAGCAACAGAGATTCAGCCAGGTGTTTGGAAGGTTTCTTTCCACCCTATTTCCCCACAAAATACAGATTTTAATGCTTGTTTTAACAACTGCCAGCAGCCACCAATTAAATGACCACACTGCACCTCAAAGTGTGTGTGGAGGGGATTGTTGTCTGGCTGGCCGAGGGAAAGGGAACAGTGCTTTACAGGTGGGAGGGAGTGGAGAGAGGTCAGAAGCTGCTGCAAAAGGGGGGAATGGGTCAGCGTGGCAACACTGACTCATCCCCTGGGACCGGAAGGGTAGAAAAGAGACAAGCCCATGTGGGATAAGCCCTTTTCCACAGAGCAGGCGAAGCAGCACCCATCCTCACTCCCTTTAGGTGGCAAAAAAAAACATTTTTGGTCAGGACCTGCTGTGGGCTTTGCACTAGTCACCCCTTTTTGGGTGGCTAGGAAAGTATTTTTTCCTCACCACCAGCTTGGCCTAGGTGGAGTGGAGGTTTTTTGCCCTCCTCACAGTGTGTTTAGGAAGGGCTTTGTTAATGTGATGCGTGAAGGGAGTTAAATGAGTTGCGACATATAGTCTAAGTGTGGGGCGGATGTCCAGTGCAGGTATTCCATAGGTAGGGCCGTACCAATTTCACGGCTGTGAAAAACATGAAATCTGATCTCCCCCTTGCTGCAAGTGCTGGCCAGGCTGAGGAGGGACAGGACTTGTCCTTCCCCTGTAAGATTGCTTTCAGGGTGGGCGGGGGAAATCAGACCCCCTTCGAGTGCCTCCCCCTTCTGGAGGAAGCTCTGGGGCTGGGCAACAGCCCTTGAGGTTCCTGCAGCTGAAGGAGGTTTGTGGAGATGAGTCCGACCTCTCCCTGCTGCTGGGAGCACCCTAGCCTAGGGTTCCTAGCTGCGAGTCCCCGCTGGGCTGGAGAGGGAATCAGACCCACCTCTGGGTACCTTTTGGGTTGGAACCGCAGAGTTACAACACCATGTAATTTCAGATGTAAACATCTGAAAACATGAAACTGACCAATTTAAAAACCTTCTGGTCATGAAAGTGATCAAAATGGACCGTGTATTTGGTAGGGCCCTATCCATAAGGAAGATATACAGTGACTGGATAAATGGCTTGGTAAAAGGCTTAAAAAGGAGGTATTGGTTAAAGGAATGGAATGGGGTGGATTTGGGGCTCCTATGAATGGTCTGGCAGGAAGTCAACCCCCTTTCTTATAGCCTACCTTAACCCTCCTATGAGAGGGGGGTGAATGGTAAGGTCCATGTAATGGGCTGGCTGGGTGGGACCTGGACAGAAAAAGACAGGGAGCTGGCGGAAGCCCCTTGGGTAGTTACTGAATGAACATGGGATTACCTGCACCGTACACTTTTATCTGCTGGGTACTCCCAGACATCTAATAATAAAGTTGCGGCCTGATTAAAACCATATCAAGTGTCTTCTGTCCTTCTTTTGGTATAGCTGAACAATGAAAAGACTCTTCAATTCTTGTAAACACAAAGCCAGAGTAAGAAATTGCAATACTGTTGGTATTATTAACAGTTACATTATTTTTAACAACTACAAAGTGAAAATGCTTGCATTGATCTAAATATAAGTTACTGCATCAAATTTCTCAGGTTACACAGATGTAAATCTGAAGTAACTCCATTGAAGCCACTCCAGATTTACACTAACAAACTGAAAGCAAAAACTGACTCACTATCCCATTAAAGAAAGTGTTTCATTTTGTTTAGCTCAAGTTTTTTTGTTTCCTAAGCCAATGTCAAACACATCTGAACTTCTCCTCTTTTACTCCCTGACTGTTGCTTACTATTGTTATGATGCATAAGTAATAGTCGTATGTTAATAGACTTCATCTGGATGAATTAGACAAAAAGGAAAAAGTTAACAGTTCAGTGTAAAAAATATTAGTTTATTGTAGTATATTTTAAGTAACTTTATTGTAAATTTGTGAAACTATCAAAGAAAAGCCATTTGGTAAAATTATTTACTATACTGTGCTAAACTGTTTTTGCAACATCAGTCTAACTGATATAAGCAAACACGAAATCCTGTATTTCCACTATCGAATTTCAAATTATGCATTAAGCAACAGCTAGTAGTTTTAGTGACAATTAATGACTGATGGTTAAAACCTATTCTCCCTGACACAACCATACACTATATCATACAACTAGTAAAATCAAAAACTTTTCTTGTTCAAGATCCCTTAAAAAATAATGAAAAGAGTTTATATACACAGCAAAAGCTAACAATGGAAGGAAGCTATTGAACGGAAATAAAAAGTTTTGAACAGCTTACTCTATGTGAATACCAAAAATAAATTAGCTTACCTGTGGGGCTTTTTCATGTTCCTTTAAATTGGAAGTTATGTATCCCAGAGCTTTTGATCTCTCTTTGTAGAGTCTGATAGCCTGATCCATAGGAACTCGTAACCTGACCCAGTAATCCACTGTGCCATAGTTTGGGATATGTCCTCCAGTTCCTATAGAATAAATATTTTATTATATATAATATTACATACAAAAAATGTCATTACATAAACATTTCAGTAGCAAAGCAAACACTAAAAAGTTAGGAAGTGCTAGAATTAAGGTTGCCTGTGCAAAATTAATTCTACCCTCTTGTGAATATGCATATGGTTTGTCAGCACTGCATCAGTAGTCTATGGCAGAACCAGAAACAAAAGCCAGCTCTCTTGCAGCCAACTCCAGTGTCTAAACAAAAGAGAACATACTTTTTCTTCTTGTCCATCCTCTGCACTGAATGAGGCAGAGGTCTTGTAGAAAACAATAGGTGATCATGTGTATATGCATCTAATAGTTTTAGTTATAAGGTGGGTGCACAACTGGTTGACAAACAGTACTCAAAAAGAAGTCGCTATCTTAAAACAAAAAAACTTCAAATCCAGACTCCAGCGAGAAACTACTGAATTGGAATTCATTTGCAAATTGGATACTATTAATTTAGGCTTAAATAGAGACTGGGAGTGGCTAAGTCATTATGCAAGGTAGCCTATTTCCCCTTGTTTATTCCTACCCCCCCCCCCAGATGTTCTGGTTTAACTTGGATTTAAACTTGGAGAGTGGTCAGTTTGGATGAGCTATTACCAGCAGGAGAGTGAGTTTGTGTGTGTATGGGGGTGGGGGGGTGAGAAAACCTGGATTTGTGCTGGAAATGGCCCACCTTGATTATCATGCACATTGTAGGGAGAGTGGTCACTTTGGATGAGCTGTTACCAGCAGGATAGTGAGTTTGTGTGTGTGGTTTTTGGGAGGGGGGTGAGGGGGTGAGAGAACCTGGATTTGTGCAGGAAATGGCCCAACTTGATTATCATGCACATTGTGTAGAGAGTTGTCACTTTGGATGGGCTATCACCAGCAGGAGAGTGAATGTGTGTGGTGGGGTGGAGGGTGAGAAAACCTGGATTTGTGCTGGAAATGGCCCAACTTGATGATCACTTTAGATAAGCTATTACCAGCAGGACAGTGGGGTGGAAGGAGGTATTGTTTCATATTCTCTGTGTGTATATAAAGTCTGCTGCAGTTTCCACGGTATGCATCCGATGAAGTGAGCTGTAGCTCACGAAAGCTCATGCTCAAATAAATTGGTTAGTCTCTAAGGTGCCACAAGTACTCCTTTTCTTTTTGCGAATACAGACTAACACGGCTGTTACTCTGAAACCAAAAAGAAGTTATAAGTGGTTTGCTGTCAAACTGGGAGGATGTATCTAGCAGAGTCATACAAGTGTCTGTCCTGGCTCTGGTACTATTCAATATTTTTATTAATGACTTGGACAATAGAACGGAGAGAGTGCTTATAATATTTGCAGATGACACCAAGCTGGGATGGGTTGCAGGCACCTTAGAGGTTAGGATTAGAATTCAAAATGACCTTGACAAATTACAGAATTGGTCTGAAATCAACAAAGTGAAATTCAATAGAGACAAGTACAAAGCTTAGGAAGGAAAAATCAAAGGCACAACTACAAAACGGGGGAATAACTGGCTAGATACTGTAACTGCAGAAAAGGAGCTGAGGGATATAGTGGATCACAAATTGAATATGAGAAAACAGTGTGACGCAGCTGTGAAAACAGGTAATATTCTGGGGTGTATTTAAAGGAATGTTGCATCAAAGACACAGAAGGTAATTGTTCTGCTTTACTCAGCACTGATGAGGCTGGCGAATCGTGTCTAGTTTTTAGTGCCACACTTTAAGAAAGATGTGGACAAACTGAAGAGAGCAACAAACTGATAAAACGTTTAGAAAACCTGACCTATCAGAAAAGGTTTGGGCATGTTTAGTCTTGAAAAATGAACACTGAGGAGGGATTTGATAACAGTCTTCAAAATGTTAAGGATGTTTTAAAGAGAATGGTGATCAATTGTTTTCCACGTCTACCAAAAATTGGACAAATAGTAATTGGCTTAATCTGTAGAAAGGGAAATTTAGGTTAGTTATTAGGAAAGACTTTCTAACTAAAAGAATAGTTATGTGCTGGAAGAAATTACCAATAGAGATTGTAGAATCCCTGTCACTGAAGTTTTTTTAAGACCGGGTTAGACAAACATCTGTCAGGGATGGTCTAGGTATATTTGGTCCTGCCTCAGTGCAGAGAGATGGATTAGATGACCTCTCAGGGACTCTCCCAGCCCTACACTTCTATGATTTTATATAATTAAAAACTGTATTAAACAACAACAAAAAACCCACACTGCCTGAAGCAGAAAACAAGCATGGAACAGTTAAAGTTTGGCAAAATTATAAGCAACTGAAAACACATAATGGAAAGTTTTCAGTGTTTTTGCAGCCGTGGTGGCCCCAGGATATTTGAGAGACAAGGTGGGTGAGGTAATTTCTTTTATAGGACCAACTTCCGTTGGTGAAAGAGACAAGTCTGAGCTACACAGAACTTGGGAGACCTGAAGAAAAGCTCTGTGTGGCTCAAAACCAAGTCTCTTCCATCAAGAGAAGTTGGTCCAATAAAAGATAATGGAAAATGTTAGGTAAGCTTAACTATAGGTGGAACTATCAGCCAACAGTATCTGGGTAAACCAGATATTTGACACCATGGAAGGTGGGGAAGCAGGACTGAGTGGCATTTTTTTTTTTAAACATAACTCTGATTAAAATGGAAATTGTTAAAATAACTGCATTAAAATGCCATAGTGATGGGAAAATATCCCATTGGGAGCATTTAATGACAAATAAATATCTAGTGTGTCATGGAAATTTCCATCTGACACAATGAAAGAGAAGAGGAAGTTACTCACCTTGTGCAGTAACGATGCTTCTTCGAGATGTGTGTCCCCCCTATGGGTGCTCCACTGTAGATGTATGTGAGCCCCTGGGCCTCTAATTGGAGATTTTTGGTAGCAGTGTCCTTTAAGCCTGCGCATGTGCTCTACCTCCCTCATGGTCTGCCTCAAGGCTGTCTATCTAGCACTGTGCGGGCGAACCCCATCCACTTCCTTCTCTACTGCAGAGCCCTATAGAGAACTCGGAAGTAGAGGGGCAGAGGGTGGGTTGTGGAGCACCCATAGGGGGACACATCTCAAATCCCAAAAGGAGTAAAAAAGGAAACTAACCATTAAGGAGAACAAAAGAAACAAAAACAACAACTACTTATGCTAATGACACAGATATGGAAGGGAGGACTGCTTGCTCTGTTCCAGGCCAAAAGGTGGTTGAGAAGGAAGTGAATGGGTTTCACTGGAGCAGTGCTAGATAGCCTCCAGGCAGACCAGGAGGGAGGGAGGGAGAGCACATACGCAGGCTCAACAGACACTGCTAACAAAGATCTCTGATTGGAAGCACAGGGGCGCACATACACCTACAGGGGAGCACCCATAGGGACACTACTTGAAGAAGAACCCTGCCCATTCCTGAAACGTTCAAACATAAATATCGACATTATGTAATAAATAACCAGAACAAACATCTATATCTCTTTGATGGCTCATTACTCTAGTATTATATGGTGAACTCCAATTGACTGATCTGAACTACAACCACTTTCCTTTCTCTACTGACCAAGGAAACGGTTTACTTAAAATGACAATTTGGTTAGCTATAAAGCACTGATGTTTAGCAGTATTTTGCTTTTAAATTGCATTCAGTACTAATACATGTGCAGTGTAGGCTGGGGCAGTGGAAAATAGGAAAGCAACACTGACATGTAAAGGTATAATGTATGTACAGGTGAAACAATCTGAAGACCCTGGGTGAAAGCCTATCCTCAATGAAGTAACAATTTTTGACGCAAAACAAGGTAGGCAACGCCTCCAATTTGAGGAGCCTCTACTATATGCATGTGAAAGCAAATTTTAAAATATAAGAAACAGGACAAAATACAATGGGTGAGATTCTGACGCCACTGAAATAATGGGAGTTTTGTAACGGACCTCAGTGGTGCCAATATTTCACCCAAAACCAATAGTAATCTTTGGGTATGGAAAAAATCTTTATATAACTTTAACTGTATAAAAGTCTAATGATTAAAGGTTATATTTAAATGCTTATGGTACAATGAAAAGCTGTCAACGTTGCATAGTTTTTGATATCTATTACATACACTACTTTAGATACCTAAAAGGATTTAAATAGTACTATAGTAGTATAATTCTATAATTTATTGTTCTGCTTACTATTATTTTTGCCCATATTTCTCTATAATAAAAAGTTAGTATTAGTCCTGGATTTTTTTCACATGGGTACAAGCACATTAATTCATAAATACCCTTCACAGGTGAGGTACAGTGAGGACTTCTGTTTTTTGGAGTTTATTAATTTACTTTTCAGAATTTACTTTTAACAATTTTTGAGTTTTATGTAGCTGTCCAAAAATTGGGGGTTTTCAGGGCTTTCTATTTGTATATATTGTAATGAGCAATCTTACTGCTTATGAAATGTTCCCTAGTGTGCTTCAGCATCGTATGTTTCAAACAGCGCTATGTTAAAGCACACTAGGGAACCTTTAGTGTGCAAAAGCGGGGTCTACAGAGACAAATTAATGTGGAACATGTAGTGTTCTTTAGAAGTCACATTCCCATAATCTAAATTACTGCTTCATGTCTTTAGATACAAGTAACCATTTCCAGTGTTTTATTTTTCCAGTCTTTCTTTTTTTTACTTGGGGTGTTTTGTCTGTTAAAACCTAAAATCAGAAGCCCTAGGAAAGCAGAATCGAAAGAATCAACACATTATTTCCAGACTTGATAGTCCATCTTTGCTAGTTTAATTTATTCACATGGTCTCCCCTAATATATGTCATAGTCAGACACCACTACATTGTTATCACTGGTACACACATCCTGAGTGTTCATTCCATTATGGGCAAAATTGTTCCCTTCAGGACCTGCCCACAACTGCTAACTGACAAACGTGAAACATACATTCACATCCCAGAGCAGAATTTGGTCTTTTATATATAATATTTCTTTTTTTAAAGTTGTAAAACATGAATTCTGTGCTGTACAAATATGTACGGTTATAACTGTCAGTTAAAATATCACACATAATACACTTTGAAATGTTACTTACCAACTAAAATTACTGTATTATAGATCCTGCCATTATTTTCCAAGATTTCATGGAACCTCAGCTGACATGCTGCAGCTGTTTCGTAATCTGTGCCAAAGGCATGATGAACCTCAAGCGTGATAGTGCTTTTCTGTATGTATTGCAAAAAGAAGTCATCCACGCGCACAAGATACTGTGAAGTGAAGTTATAGGATGGATGAAGATCACGAACTACTGGGGTTGTCTGTAGTTCAAAGTCATAAAATGCATATGTACAGAAAGTTGCAGGTTCCTGGTCACCAAAAGCACGCACAGCTTCTGTAGAAAATATCACTTTGCTGATGTGAATTTCGAACAGATTTTCTCCTCTTTCTAGGTGGACACTTTCATCAAATTCATCTACTGGATCCTCTGGCAGGATTTCTGGTCTGAATTTGTACTGTTTGGTACCATAGGCAATATCCTTTAGTTGAGCTACAACAAACAACATGAAATTGAGCTAAACATGAAAATCTTTTTCTTGTCATCAACAAATGCTGCAACAGAACTCGATTAAATGACTGAATACAGAGAAAATAAAGGGTAATTCAATAATGTTAAAAAATGTTATTTTTTTTTTCAAAACATTTCAGTGCTCCTAATCTGTATAATTGCTTCTAGGTATTAAATGGTTCACAAGTTTTATATATGGGGCCTGGTGCTCATATAAGTCACGCTCGTAAAAATCAGGAATAACTCCACTGAAGTCAATGTAAATACACTGGTTTTACACCATAGTTTCAGCGCACTGGGGTTAATAATCAATTGCAAGGCAGTTATGAGAAAGAAGCGTTAAAATGAAACATCTTTTTTTAAAAAGGGAGCCCTAGGTTAAAAAACACATCAGAGAGTTAAGCTACATATGTTTGCAGAGCTGGTCGAGGATTAATGACAGAGAAAGTTCTCTATAGAATGCATAGGGTATAAATACCTCCCACTGAGGCATATAGTGGGTCAATGCCTTCACCCTACTAGTCTGCCATCTTCCTGTTCCCACCTTGGCTCTGTTCAGGTAAGTCCATCTCCCTTTCTCCTCCCTTCTAATCAAATACATTTGGGACCCGTAAAAGAGCCTCATCCCCTTTTTCTTACTGACCAAAGAGCCACTGCATTCAGGTGTGATGAAATTTTGCAGTTGAAGGCATTTTTGCAGTTGAAATATACAAAAGTAAGTAAGTATACAAAATAAGTTTTATTTTTTTGTTGAAAGAGAAAATAATAAAACCAGGGCCCAAGTCACCATAATATTCTTCATAAATAGGATACACTTTTATAGCACATAAAAAGAATTGAGCCATTATTAAAATGCTTATTTTCAGGGCAGAGTGGAAGAGGCCCTGGAGGTTTTTTGCCTTCCTCTGTAGCATGGGGCATGGGTCACTTGCTGGAGGATTCTCTGCTCCTTGAAGTCTTTAAACCACGATTTGAGGACTTCAATAGCTCAGACATAGGTGAGAGGTTTATCGCAGGAGTGGGTGGGTGAGATTCTGTGGCCTGCGTTGTGCAGGAGGTCGGACTAGATGATCATAATGGTCCCTTCTGACCTTAGTGTCTATGAATCGTATTAGTCCTTGTTAGTTATTGCTTTTTATTTTTACATGTAAAATCATATTTTAAATGAAAAAGAAAAACAAAGCTGGCTTCATTCAACTCAGCAATAATTTGTGAATTAATGGAAAGAATAAAATGAGTTTTGAAGAATTAAAAGAAGGTTAAATATTAGGAAATAATAGCGATTTCAAATGTAAACTTGAAAATAGAAAAACGAAAAAAACAATTGCATCTAATTTAATATTTTAGCAATAAGATAAAAATGCTGGAGTATTACTGTTTCTAATGTAAGACAAACCAGAGTTGTTAATTACTTATGTACAGTGGAACCTCCAAGTTGCAAACACCAGAGTTATGAACTGACTAGTCAACCACACACCTCATTTGAAACTGGAGGTATACAATCATGCAGCAGCAGAGACAAGATGAAGAAAAAAAAAAAGCAAATAAAGTAGAGTACTGTGTTAAACGTAAACTACTAAAAAAAATATAAAGGGTCAGCAGCATTTTTCTTCTACATAACATAGTAACATTTCTAAGCTGTATTAAGTCAATGTTCAGTTGTAAACTTTTGAAAATATCATAATGTTTCGTTAAGAGTTACAAACATTTCAGAATTATGAACAACCTCCGTTCCCAAGGTGTTTGTAACTCTGAGCTTCTATTGTATAACATTTTCTCATACTTGAGATCTCTCTTTTGAGGCAAACATGTGAACTGGTTGCTCTGAAAACCTTTCCAATTTTGCCTTTATGCATAAAGTGACACCAATATTTGCAGTACAACACTATACTTTTTGTGGTGAATACTGCAAATACTGTAGTTGCATTATTTAGTTGTTTTATAGAATTGCAAGTGTTTAAGAAGGACTGCTGTACTACATATTATGATATCTATATGGAGGAAGGGGTTAAATTCATTATTATACTGTAGTATCTTGCAGGTATATTAGGCAGTGATTTCTGGTTTTTAGGGGCACTCACCATTGTAAGAGGTTGATACATTTTCAATATACAGTATAATACACATCACAAACTAGTTCTACCCTTATTCTGGAATAGCTGCTTCATAGACAGCTACTTTTTACAGGGTTTTGCTTCTTTGGCTGCTGGTTTTATTTTCAACTTTGAAGTCAATGAGACACTATATGGACAAAGGGGTGGATCCGTGCTAGTGGATCCCAATGCTAGATGTTGCCTTCTAGTTTTAGGAACAGAAAGATCCTATGAGGATGATATTCAGATTACTAACAAATTTAAAAACAATAAATGTTTAAATCCTAATAATTTTTGGCAGATTAGCGATATCAAATAGGATCAAAAACTGGATTAAAAATGTACCTTCTAATTTTCGGATGCGTGCAGCCCTAATGTCAAGAAGATGGACATACTGTTCAAGTTTTAACTCATAATCTTGCTGTAAACCCTCCATCTTCTGCGTTACTGCTTCAACTTCAGTCTGAAAGAATATTAGTAAAGATAGTATATTCTGATAATTTATCATATGTGGGGGAAAAGGTCTCATTTCCTTTTTTTTGGAAGAGTTAAACAATATAATATTATTAACAGAAATATTCTAAATTATGTACAAGGACAGACATCAACTGTTGAAATTGAAGAATTAATTTTGGGGAAAACTGGACAACTCAGGGGACTAATAATGGAATATAGATTAGGTCAATTAGTATCAATTTAAAAAAAAAAATCAACATTTATTGTTCCAAGTATCTGCAATAAGAATAGTATCTCCCTATTGCTTAGGAGAGCAGAGATTGTGGTACTGTAGTAACTACAGACTGGCAAACACTGACTTTTTAAGTGCACTCATTCTAATGCTTCTAGATCACCTCTAGTCAGCCCAGATTGGTAGGGGAAGAGCTGTTACCACTTTTGTATACATTATGCCACAGTTTTAGAGTAGTCACCATTTCTTTGGCACAAACCATGGAGTTACAATGATGACTAACAGAAAAAAAATCATTTAAATTCAAGATTGAACCCATATTTTGAGACTATGCAAAAATAGCAACCATTTCCGATTAATTAACACAACAACCTATTCTAATTCCAACAGAAATAGACTCAGGCCTGGTCTACACCGAGGGGTAATGCATCCCATGGGGGTTGATTTCTAAAGCACAAATATGTTGCGTATTAAATGGTTTGTGTGAACCCTGATGGTGTGCTGTACAGGTTCCCTAATGTGCTTTAACACTGCTCTGTGTAGTCAAGCCTCATTTTTAACAATAGTGATTAGATTTCAAATTTTTATGGGTTTAGAATGACATCCATTACATGAATAAGGTCTGCAGTTCCATAGCAGAGATGAGTTTGCCAGAGGAGGAGTGAACAGAGTAGCTGACTGGGCCAGAAGCTTTGCTTTGCCTGTATACTTCAAATCAGAACTCACATATAGCCACAAATAGGCTTGTATTCAAGGAATGCGCAAGCAGAGGAAGCTTACAACTATGTGGATCCTGTGGACTAAACCGAACATTGCAGATGCAAACAGGCTACGCTGTCCCTGGCTATGGAATGTGGATTTCATCCACTCCCATCCCTCAATTTCACCCTTATAGCCAATGTTTATCACAATGGGAAATCTCCCAATGACCTCAAATATATCAATATTTAGTTCTTTATGCTGAAAACTTCCTCAATTCACAAGTCTTAACCATTAATTAAGATTTCGTGATAGTGAAAAAAATTAAGGTGCTGCTAATATTAGTATTTTGTTATAGGTTATTTTCCACTGTGAACAGTTTAGTACCTGATAATCTTTGTTAATTTTATGCTGCACAATTAACATATTCCGTGTCTTTTCAAGTTCTTGCACTGTTTCTGCATGTGTTATTTGAAGCTCCCGCATGGCATATTCCATGTCTTTGTGGACGTCATCTTCTATTTTCTCTAAAAAGGTAAGGTCCCCATTCTTCCGCTGTTTGCGAACCTACAAGAAAAAGTTTATATTTTATTATTGGAGAACAATTCTGCAGTACAATTTGGTGTTTGCTTGCATGGTTTAATCTACTGTGAACAAGACACTAAGACACAGGATATTCAGTCTTATTCTGGCAACAAAATAAACTATTATAGGACTAATTCTGTGAGTTTCCAAGTGCCCCCTGCCAGTGCCTGGGAAAAAAGTTAGTTCAGCACCTCTCAGAACTTTGCACTATCCTATATTTCATTGTCTATCTGGAACCAGTGACATCACACAAGATACCTAGAAGAAATCAAATCTCTATTCATCAACTGAAAGTAATAAATTTCTACAGATTTACTTTAGGTATCATTAACGACAATGACTTGATGACTTAGCAGTAAGAATTGAAAGATAACATACAGTCTTTCCAAAATTCTGTAAATATTTTGGTAACGTGAAGAATCAGCCATACACACACACACACACACACACACACACACGGAAAAGCCACAAATAAGCCACAAGTTTACAATTGTCCTTTACATGGCCCAAAGCTGTACAGTTTTAACAAATTTCAGAGTAACAGCCGTGTTAGTCTGTCTTTGCAAAAAGAAAAGGAGTACTTGTGGCACCTTAGAGACTAACCAATTTATTTGAGCACGAGCTTTCGTGAGCTACAGCTCACTTCATCAGATGCATACCGTGGAAACAAAGCAATTGAAAAGACTTGATACAAAGGATCTGAAGACTTTTGCCAAGTTGAAAAGATCCAATCCATTAATGCAACTGACTAGAAATTAAGGCAAGATCTTAAAAAATATTAGTGTCTAAAGTTCATCTCCTAAATCCTTATTTAGGATCCAATTCTTAAATTAGATCCTGCATCAGCACAGAGCTGTTATTAACTTTAAAAGAAGTGCATCCATATGGATCTCCTGGCAGTACAGGGACCCTGGGCAGCTACATATGACAGTTTCCCTGGCCTTGTGCAGCTCCTTCATCTGTACTGGACATCCAAAGCACATTAAAGCTTCTGGGTGCTTGGCACTTTTGAAAATCAAGACAACTTTTGTAAGTGCCTAAATACAAATTTAGGACGCTAATGTTCGGCATCCATTTTTTAAAATTTTTGTCTAAACCTGCTTCTCCAAAATTGGTTTCTGATTTTTTGTAGTATGAGAAATCCGATTCTTGGATGTCATGATCTTATTATGACATAAGTCTCATCCATCATAAGAAGGTCACTCCCAGCACTGATACCTCCCTCTACACCTAAACCCTTACCAAAAGAGAAAGTTACTAAAAATCTTTTAAAAACCCACCCCATGAGTGTTTTGTACCCAAAAAGCAACAAGCGTGAGAGATTCTTTAAACTACTTAAGGACTTGGCCAGTGCTACTGATTTTACATGGAAGGTGCTCATATACTACTGTTATGGGGCCCAGTATAAAAACCAAAAATTCAATCAATCAATCAGCTAATCCCAATGTAATTTGCTACTTTGATTTTATAGCATTTGGATTATTACAGTTTTGAAGATGATGACGTCATCAGTGTAAATTTAATCAGATTAAGTGCTGTTTGTCAATTCTGCATTATTACAGGCTCATCCAAAATATTCAGACTAATGAAAACACAGAGTCCTGTTAAGTTCAGCAAAACAGACCGTATGGGTGTCTCATGGAAAACACTGAAAAATATTGTATTGTAGATACAATTCTAATTATGTTGTTATTTACTTTGTTTAGCTTTCTTTTTAATTCCCTGTTTTATTCTTCAGGATTAATGACATCTGAGAGGATTGCTTTTCTATTGTGAGGGCACGCTCATGCAGAGGTATATTTATCACCTCTTTTATTCAACACATATATATGGGCTATTAGGCAGGCTGGTGAGGAGACATGAGTTGGAATATATTCTCAAATATGGCTTATGTGAGGCATCTTTATTATGGGGGCTGAATCACGTATTAGTTAATACAGAGTTATTATTCTTGTGGTGCTTTCTATGCTTTTTTAAAAAAAAACTGGTATGACCCCTAAAGTCCAGGTCAAGTGACTCTTCTCCCCCCTTTTTTTTATTTTAAATAAAGGAAATCTATATGCATAGAAAGAGTTTTAGTTGGAAGACCTCATTGGCTTTTCACCCAAGATCAGAATCCTTTACATTGCCTCAGCCACTGACACTAGAGTTTTCAATACTAGTGGGATATTAATACTTTTTCTATTCCAGTCTTTTAAAAAAAAGTTTAGAATAGTGATTTGTTTGTTTGTGGATCTTTTGATTTTAGAAATGGTATTTATCTTTAAGAGTCCAAGATGGATCATATGTGAATCTTTTAAAAGAAAAAAAATAAATAAAAAGGATTCGCCTGAACACAGGAAACAATCTTTTCCATTCATTTATTCTCTTTCACTTCATTTCAGTCTTGCTGTAAACAACAGAATTACAAACGATGTGCAAGAGAAAAAAAGGATTTTTCTGGTTCTTTTATAAATAAGCAGGAACAGGTGTTCAGGAACCAGAGAGCATCTTTTTATCGTGCTTTCAGAGCTTAACATTTTAGTTTGGAGTATACTTCCATTGCCTTCAAAATTAGTGAGCGAAAAGTTGTTTTTGATCAGCACTGTGACAGGGTAAAGTAATAAATAAACAAACAAAGAGCAACTCTTTTCACTGAAAAAAAAAAAAGGTAAAGTTTTGAAAGCAATTGTCTACCGACCTGGCCTAATTCACTTTTGGTGTTATTATGAAATATGTACATAACCTAAATAAATTTCATCCTGCCATCTTTTCCTCTCTCCCTTCTGCTTTCCTGTCACAGGAGAGTGACATATGCACATGTACGAACAAGAAGGACTAGCTACTAAAAGATGCACAAACGATTCACCTCTTGAAGGCTGAGGCATTGTGTAGAGAACATGCAAAAGTCATCACAGAGTTAAAAACTAGAGTGGGACAGACCAAAATGTGATCAATTTCTGTATAAGTTACCTTTATAAGCATGAGAGCTTCACTGATTTCTGCCATTTCAATATCACTCTCCTGAAACAGAAATAGTCAATAAAAGGTGTTATCAGATGTGAATGAATAATGGAGAGATACATTCAGAATAACATGGTGCATTCTCACTGAACATGACACTTTGCCTGATATCATAAATAAATAAACTCCATCATACTTCTGCATTCTTTTGGTTTTGCTTTTAAGAGTACTTGCCATATGCATAAAACATAGAAAGCTTTTTTTGGTCATTTTCTAAACAGAAAAAAGTTTACCTTGGTGAAAAACTTCATGTGATTTTTCAGTTCATCTAGCTGTTGCTTGTGTTCCAGATAACGCAATTGCAGTTCTTTGTTCTCTTGGGTCAGCTTCTCATTTTGGTCTTATTAAACAAAAAACAAACACCATACTCCATTTAATCCAATATAACTCAAAAAGTTGTGATACTGATTTTCAAATCTACCTCTATATAATAAATGCATTTTTAAATATTTGTCCCCCATTCCTTATACGTAGCAAGTCATATGGTCTTAGCTAGTTGAAAAATGAGGTTGAACATAGGTTTTCTTGACCTGGTAGTTGGAACTAATATTGGGAGGGTTGTTCTTACTGATATTAAAGCTCAACTCAATGCATTAAAAAAAAATCTACATTTAAAAAGAAGCATACTGAAATACAGGGAAACCTTGATCATCATCACACTAAGTATTTTCAACTATTTTTGTGTGATATTCTTAGTCAACCATTAACTCATCTGGCATGGGGTGTAAAGTTTTCCCCAAATTATCCACTAACATGCAATTAAATCTGTATCAATAGCTAGCAAGCTTTAATAGGAATTTTGCATCAGTAAGGATGAAGTATAGAAACTTCAGGATTAGGCCAAATGATTTAAAATCAATTTAGTTCTACCAGTGCAACTTTTCTAAATATAGACCAGTCCTACATTTAAGCCTTTTCCAAATACAGATGTAGAAAATGTCTACCACTTTCTTTGGTTTATTGCAATGTTTTCTATAACGTGTATTCCTCCTCCCGTGACTATCTACTCAGGGTCCCAAAATTATATTCCCTCACCATTTGCTGTAATATTATACATTAATTTTCTTGGTTGGAGATACAGTCAACTTGATATGCAAGCATTAGCTTTTGCAATTCCCATTTGTACTAACAGGAGTTGATTGGATAAAACACTACACATTTAGTTGAGAGTATATCCTTCTCCTTTCAAGAAAATAGTCTCTGACAGCCTCTTAGTGCTAAGACCTTTTCTGTTGACCTCAAGACATGCTCCATAGCTTATCTATATTTACAGAGTTGCTTATCTATATTTACAGAGTTGCTTTTTAGTTCTGAGGACTAAACTCAGCAGATACCAGAGATCCTAGTTCTGAAGGTTTCAAATACTGGCATTAAACTAATTTTTTTTTCTGTATTTATATGACACAATCACTAAAATTAAGGGAACTCATCAGCTAAATCAACTTTCCTGTTTACAGCCATCTCAACTGATATGCCTTTCAACCCAAAAATCATAATGGGCAAACATACTCTCTCCCACTACAAAACACTCATTTTCAATTGCAATACAGAACCACTAGCAATGGTTTAATTCTCTACAACCATGGAGAAAACATGGAGTGTGTGTGTGTGTGTGGGGCGGGGGGGGGGGGGGGCAGCAAATACTCCTCCCCAGGCACACAAATCCTGTGGTGGTGGCTGCACTAATAGCAACAGCAGCAGCAACTAGGCCTCCTTCCCCCTAACACAAGCTGTGACACGAGCAGTCTCTCTAGACTCAAGAAGACATCATTGCACCAATTTACACTTGGGTTACTTCTTAGAGGGTTATCTTCACAACTCTAAGTGCTATAGAAACACTCTCCTCTTCTTTTTGCGAATACAGACTAACTCGGCTGTTACTCTGAAACCTATCTTTCTTATGCAAAAGCTTAAACTTGTGGGTAGTACGTGGTCAGGAAAGATCCACCTCATGGAAGTGGGTGAGAGGACTTTTCAAGCCCTTATATACTAATTACATACAAGCAAATGAAGTTAAATTGATGTCCTTTAGGTTGAAAAGTCAAGCACTCGAGTTAAGAAATATTCCATATGGTGCTCCCAAAGGAGGGGACTGGGCCACTGAGACCGTGTTCTGGGGGTGAAGGGAGGGTTGTTGGGAGAATGCCCAGCCCAGCTCTCTCCCACCCTCCTGGAGAGACTGTCTACTCCATGGATTACTTGTGCAGTGTGTGTGGTATGATTACTTCAGTACCAGTAGGAGCCCACCCTTACATTAGAATGTTAATGTTCTGTTATTACTTTGTCAGGCTGACAAAATTTTCCTGAACAATGCAAGTAACAGAAAGGAAGAGGTGATTTGCAAAAGATATGCTCTAGGAATTATTTGAGGGAAGTTCTGTTGTCTGTGTTATACAGGAGGTCAGTCTAGATAATCAGAATGGTCCATTCTGGTCTTGGAATCTATGAATTTATGAAAAAAGTTTCTCTCACTGAAATCTGAACAGAATTTCATGGAACAAACTTAAGGCATTTCTCAGACCCACTCCTTACTTCTAAATTAGCAATAATCAGCAGCTTCTGCCAGTCACAACAGTCTTGTATTCAAAAGTAGCAATATTTTACTTTTTAAAAAATATGTCCTTCTAACACAGAATTATTTGCCAGCATGTAGGAGAATATTTTGGCAAAACAAACAATTTTCAAAGCCCCTTTGTGCAAATATCCTCAACTGTAATCACTATACACATTGTGCTGATCCAGGGGTCGGAAACCTTCATCATGCGGCCCACCAGGGTAATTGCTGGCGGGCCGTGAGACATTTTGTTTATGCTGACCATCGGCAGGCACGGCTCCCCACAGCTCCCAGTGGCCGCGGTTCGCCGTTCCTGGCCAATGGGAGCTGCGGGAAGCGGCAGCTGGCATCTGTGCTGATCTATGCATTCCTATTAAAAATAGAAAGAATTTAAATAAGCTGGCCATTAAACCTGTAGTTAATTTAAACATTAGATAGCTTTTAAATATTCCTCCCCACATATTCACAAAATCTGAAACTCATCTGTACCTTGAATAAAAATTAAGTCTGTATTTTCTCTAAATGAATACACTGAACTCTTCATGCCAACCCATCAGTGTTAAATTGAAAGTGGCGGTGGAGAGGAAAAATGGAAAAAAATGGTTAATAACTGTTCCGTAACTGTTGTTCTTTGAGATGTGTTGCACATGTCCATTCCACTTCAGGTATGTGCACATCCAGTGCACTAGTATCCGAGATTTTCTCATTAATATCCGTCAGGTTGGTGCACTTGCTCTCTGCTGTCTCATGCTTGTACAATGATATAAAGGGCAAAGCTGCCCTGACTGTACTCAGTTCCTTCTTCCCAGACAGACTCCAAGTCTGGGAATGGGTCATGGAATGGACATGGGCAACACACTTCAAAAAACAGGAGTTCAAGCTTTACAAATGTCCAGAAGAGGCACTTCAGCTAGAAAGGCTGCAAAGGCTGTGTGTGATCTGGTTAAATGGACTAGCCACTTGTTTGGTGGAGTTATATTCACCATGTTCTATAGCACAAACATATCCTGGAGGCAATCCATGATGAGAGTCTCTGAGATGAGACTGGAAGACCCTTCATCCTGTCCACAAGTGCCGCAAATAGTGTGAGGACAATCTAAACAATGTAGTCCTGTCCAAGTAGAATGCTAACACTTTCCCAACATCCAGAGTGTGTCTGGTGAGTTTCTCCTCACCTTTTTGAGCATGAAGCTTAGGGAAGAAAGTTAGTAAATATATTGCCTGATTGATGTGAAGTGAGAAACCACTTTGGCCAGAAACTGGATGAAGGCGAAAGTATATCTTGTCATTACAGAAGATTGTATATGGTGGGACAGATACCATAGCTCTCAATTCACCTACTCTCCTAGCCAAGGTAATTGCCATCAAAAAGGCTATCTTCATTGAGAATGGGGCAATGAACAGGTGGCCAGCAGTTCAAAGGGAGGGCTCATTAATTTTGCTAACACTAGTTTTAAGTACCAAAGGGAAAATATATCCCCAGGTAGAAGATCTTATTTGGTCCAGACCCTTCAAAAACACAATTGACATGGGATTATAGAAGAGAGAGCAATCATCACTTGGAGGGTGGAAACCTGAGATAGCTGCTAGGTGAACACTGATGGAACTAATGGCAAGAGCTTGTTGTTTCAGGTATAACAAAAAGTTCAATTGTATTGAAGCCCGGACTGGGGAAACCTCTTTTTGCTGAGACCAGATGGAGACTCTCTTCAATTTCGATGGATAAGAGTTCCTAGTAAAAGGCTTCCTATTATTCAAAAGGATGTTTTGAACAGATCTCCTCCTGAGCTGTTAACCATGGAGCATCCAGGCTGTAAGGTGAAGGGCCTCTAGGCTGGTATGGAGAAAGAAACTATAGTCACGTGAGATCAGTTCTGGGTCTAGGAGTAGTGTCAACAGAGCCCTGGCTGAGAGGCTTAGCAGAGTACAAAACCAATGCTGGTAAGGCCATGTCAATACTATAAGCATCATTCAAGCATAGTCCTGCTTGATTTTTAACATTCTGAGTAGGAGAGGAATTGAAGGATATGCATTCATGAGATTATCTTTCCAGAGCAACAGGAAAGCATCCTTATGAGCAGATGAATTCTCTGTAACTTGAAGTCTTTAAAACATGATTTGAGGACTTCAGTAACTCAGCCAGAGGTTAGGGGGTCTATTACAGAAGTGAGTGGGTGAGGTTCTGTGGCCTGCAATGGGCAGGAGGTCAGAGGAGATGATCATGATGATCCCCTCGGACCTTAAAGTATATGAGTCTTTGAGAGACCTGCTCGTGAATAAAACTGATGACCGTTCCTGTCAATGCAGATTGCGAACAGGTCAACATGGGGAATTCCGCACAGTTAGAAAATGAACCTGACTGTATCTGGGCAGAATCCACTTGTTTGTACTTGTGAAAGACCTACTCAGTTGGGTCTGCTGGACTGTTCTGTACAGCCGGAAGGTGTGAGGCTTTGAGATGGACTGAGTTGATACAAAAAGTTCCAGAGCAGCATTGCTTCTTGGCAAAGAAGGGTCCATCTGGCCCCTTTCTGTCTGTTCACATAGAACATGGCTGCTGTATTGTCCGTAAATACTAGTAAATCCCTTCCTTTGATATGGGGAAAGAAAGTGTCACAAACTACACGAATGGCTCTCAGTTATCTTATATTTGTATGGAGAACTAAATCTTCCACCTGATCATAGTCTTTGAGTCTGCAAAGATTCCAGGTGGGTCCCGCAATCTATGAGCAGAGGAGTCTATAAATAAAGTCAAAGTCAGTTAAGAGGAAGCAAATGGAACGCCTACACATACATTGGATAGGTCTATCCATTAGTGAAAAGAGGCTAAGATACCATGTATATGGGTACTCAAACCACCATATGCAGTGAATGATAATTTGGGGAGTACACAAAGCTCAGCCAGCACTGCAGCTTCCTAAGATGAAGCCTGTCATGTCAATCCAGGTAAGCATATGTCCCCATATGTCCCAGGAGGCCGTAGGAATTCTGAACTGTTGCAGTAGGATACTGATGTGGCTTGGAGTTCCTCTCTGTCTGTGTCAGAGGGAGACCACTGCGCTTTGCTACACCACCTAATGGCTGAGGGCTGATCAACTGAGGATTAGCAATGTAAGTCAGTAAGGAGTCTGTAGCCAGCCCTCTGGCTGGGGTAGGCAGCAAACAGTGCCAAGCTCAGCCCCCTGGGTGGGGCAGAACAGAGGCAGTCTGTGGCCCAGCTCCCTGGCTAGGCAGACAGCAAATAGGCCTAAGTCCCCGGCTAGGGCAGACAAATGAACGCAGGCCATCCAGCCTAAGTTGGGGAGGCTGCAACCCCAGGATGGGGACCTAGGCCCATCATACTCCACTGGGTCTCATCCCAGGGCCTTAGCAGTGGCAGGGAATAGCACCACTGGGTCAGTGGGGATCCTGCTGAAACCATGACTTCAGCAAACACAACTGGACTAATGTCTGGTTTCCCTGGGCTACTTCCTACCCTACCTGGTTGTAGGGCTTCATTGCTCACGGGCCCTTGGGCTCCTAGGCAGCCAGCAGTTCCAGCAGCTCCTTGGATTACTCGCTGAGCAGCAGCACCTCCAGATACTTGTTGGGCAGTAGCTCCTCCAGATATTTGCAAGACAGCTGCTCCTCGGGGTGTTATTCCAGAGACAGGGGTTGACACAGCTCAGTCCCTGGCTCAGGGCTAGCAGCAAGGTAGCAGCAGCATCCGACTCCTTCACTGTCTCTCCCTCAACTAAGTTGCAGGCCCAGCCTTTTATACAGCCTGTTCCTCCCCTCTGCTTCCGGTCCAAGGGGCGGGCCCACCAGGAGATGGGGAGTGATTCCTCACTGTCTGCGACAGAGGGAGGCCACTCCGCCTCGCTAAAGATAGGTCTTCAGCTGTAATGAATGGCCGGCATCATCTAGAATCCAGTTTGTGGGAGGAATGTCCTTGCTTCCACAGAATCAAAAACTGATCCTATAAACTCTATTCTCTGAACACGAGAGGATTGACTCTTCTTTACTGATCAGCAATCCTAGCATGCCAAAGGTAGATTGGATCATGGCCATGCTGGACAGTACCTGGCTCTTGAATCAGCCTCTCACCAGCCAGTCATCCAGGTACAGCACACTAGAGCTCCTAATTTCCTCAGGAACACAGCCACATGCTGTGTAAAAACACACTGAGCTGCAGAGAGGCCAAATGGCGGACTGCAAACTGGTAGCGGGATCAGTTGATCATAAAACTGAGGTATTTCCTGTGGCTTTGATGTATTGCTACATGGAATTGTGCCTCCTTTAAGTTGATGGCAACCTACTAGTTGCCAGAACCCAGGGAGGGGATCATGGAAGCCAGAGTGACCATGCAAAACTTTATATTCTTTAGATATCTGTTGAGCTCCTTCAGTTCTAGTATTGATCTGAAATCTCCTTTACTTTTTAGATTAGGAAGTAGCAAGAATAAAACCCCTTTCTTCTGTGAAAAGGAGAAACTTCTTCTATGGCTCCCAACAGAAGGGGAAATTGTACCTCCTGAAGGAGAATTCCTTCATGAGAGTGGTCCCTGAAAAGGGACAGAGAAGAGGGGCAGAAATAAACTGAAGGGTGTATCCCAATTCCACCATAATTAAAAGGCTATGAAGCCTATCATCAATATGCTGTGAAAAAGCATTGGTCCCTCAAAAAGGAGATGCTGAATGGTTCGTTGGACCTCCTGAAGAAGATCGATAGCCATGAATATCTACGCATTATAATGGCTGATGCCACAGCTCAAGCAGCAAAATCTGCAGCACCCAAAGAAGCTTGAAGAAAGGTCCTGGTCACCATCTTTCCCTCATCCACAACAGCTAGAAACTCTTGCCTGGCCTTCTCTGGCAACTTGTCCATAAATTTTAAAACATTGTCCCAGAGGGAGAAATAACCCTCCAGTAATCCTTGGGGATTAGCAATGCGGATCAAGCTTCTTTGCATCTTTTGATTTTGCAGTAAATTGCAGCAGATTGTTCACCTTCAGTACTGAGCCTGGTACCAGGAGTGGCTTCTTGTGGCTCTCGACAGGAAGGATTGTGATAACTACTGTAACATGTAGAGCAGGGAGGATGCAAAGACGATCTGGAGGCAGCTGGAACCCCCCAGGGTTCCAATATGGCCAGTGGTATGGTCCCAAAACCCAATTTCTTACAGCCTAAAGTTCTCTAATGGCAGGCCAATGCGGAGCTTCCACTGGATACCAGAGGTGAAAACCCCTCAGAGAGGAGCGATGGCTAACGTGATGTGGCTGACACACATACAAGGCAGCTTCTGACTCGGAACCAGATTCATTTGACCAATGAAGTGCAGCACCTTTTGGTGCCAGAGAGGACAGCATCGGAGAAATCATAGGTGATTTGCCTCTTGACATCATCACATATGAGGGTGTATTAGATTGCCCAAAGGTGCCCTCGGTACTGGGTGCTGAATGCTGGTAGTTGGCAAATCTATACAAGTGTCCATTGGTACTGGGTGAGATGTTTCATGAACTGCTGGTGAAGCTGGTACCAAGAGACTCAGTAGATGACATGCCGCAGCATACACCTCAGGCATTGTTGACCCCGGTATAGTCTCTTGCTACTGAGTCAAAGATGGCAGCACTACTGAACCAGCTGGTGCCACGAAGTCGGTCTCAGTGGCCGGTATTGGCACTGGACCTCACCTGAGGGGCTATTTGCAACAGAGAGTGTCTTGGATTTGAACATACTCTACTCTTTATCTCGGCTTGTTTGCTGGACTTTGGATCCGGAGACCTTGATTTCTTCATCGCCAAATCCTTCGATGCGGTCTCCTGGTGCCTTTTCTTTAGTACCAGAGAAGGAGATTGGTGTTGAGACTCAGCCAAGACAGGGAGAGTGCTCCTAACCAAAGCAGATGTGCTCAGTTCATGCACCAAAGAGGGGGGCTCCAAGGGTGGGCCCAGGGTTGCTCCATAAAAAAGTGCTTTAGCCTAACCTCCTTGTCCTTTTTAGTTCTGGGCTTAAAGTCCCTCCAGATTTGGCACTGTCCATAATGTGAGGTTCTCCTAGGCACTTCAAGCACCTGGAGTGCAGGTCACTGACTGATATCGGTTTCTTGCATCCATCACAAGGCTTAAAGCTCGGGGACCAAGGCATGCCTCAGTACCAGACACCAGTACCCAAATGGCGGGAAATGAAGAGTATACTAAGTAAGCCAGCAAAATGAAACCTACTAGTAAAAGCTAAACTAAGACTAAAGCTATTAGACAAGTACCAACTATATACAATAATAAGAAAGGGAAACATTTCCAGTAGCAAGGTAGAATACTCTGACAACAGTCAAGGGTCATAAGAAACTGAGGGAGATTGGGGTCAGTTCTGCCCTTTATACAAGAACAGCGTGAGACAGCAGAAGGTGCAGGCGCCAGCCTGATGGGTACTGCTAAGGGAAAAATCTCTGATGATAGTGCACTGGGCATTCACACACCTTAAATGGAATGGAAATGTGAAATCACTTGGAGAAGCAGCAAATATCATCATGCACAATCCGCTCCTATGAATAAACTAAACTATAGTCTCCCAAGAGCAATGAGTGCCTCTTTTGTTTACTATTTTCTTGCTTTCTTCCCACCACCACATAAACATCCCCCCCCAACATTAACCATGAAGCTTTTTCATTTGTATTAGCCATAAAAAACGCATTACAGAGCGTGAAGTCTGGTCTCCCCCTATAAGATCTGGTCTTTTGTGTGCTTTTACGCTACACTACACAGATTTCATGGGGGAGACCAGTGTTTCTCAAATTGGGGGTCCTGACCCAAAAGGGAGTTGCAGGGGGGTCAAAGGGTTATTTTAGGGGGTGTCACGATATTGCCACCCTTACAGTGCAGAAGTAAGGGTGGCAATACCATACCATGTCATCCTTTTTCTGCGCTGCTGCTGCTGGTGGTGGCTCTGCCTTCAGAGCTGGGCTCCTGGCCAGCAGCTGCTGCTCTCCAGCTGCCCAGCTCTGACAGAACCCCCACCAGGTCATAGCATGCTCGGATACATGACGTGGTCCAAGACGAGATCCTATGTGCAGAGATGGAGAGGCCTTTCATCCTTTCCACTATTTCTACAAAGAGTTGAGGCGACTTGCAAAATGGTTTTGTCCCTTCAATGTAAAAAGCCATGGCCCACCTAACATCCAAGAAGTGTAGGCACTGCTCTTCCCTGTGCACATGCAGCTTAGGGTAAAAAACTGGGAGAAAAATCAGTCAGTTGTAGTGGAACTGGGACACCATTTTGGGGAGAAATTTTGGATGTGGGTGTAGCGGAACCTTATCTTTAAAGAAAACTGTATATGGGTCTCCGCAGTGAAGGCCAGGATCTCTAATACTCATCTGGATGATGTGATGGCCACCAGAAATGCAACCTTCCAAGAGAGGTGTAACAGCGAACATGTTGCTAGTGGCTCGAAGGGCGGACCCATCAACTTTGATAAGACATGGATCAGGGTGAGATTGGATCTCTCATCTGAGGAAAAACTCTCCCAAGGCCTTTGAGGAAATTGCTTACCATCTCGTGAGATAAGACCGATCTCTTGTCGACCTTAGTGATGATCCAGTCCAAAGTGGGATGGTGAACAATGGGGTTCAATTCTGGGAAGAGTGCAGGTGGAATCCTCTTACTTGGAATAAGTGCCCACAGGAGACACTTGCAGAGATATCACATATGCAGTTCATCACTGAGCCATCACACCTTTCTTAACCAATACACTTTCATGCTTCGACAACCACACTGTACTCTTGCCTTAGACTGTTTGATCAGAAAGCCCTGATTCCCAACACTTAGTTTATAGACTAAAGACACACATGAATCAATGTTTTGTAACCTTTATCTTAAGGTATTTTATCCATTCTGGTATCAACTAAGCTGCAAATTCTTTGGGCCCAATCCAACGAAGCACTTAAACACCTGCTTAACTTTGAAGTCACTGGATCTACTCACAACCTTAAAGGATCAGATGATGTCCTGCTTCACAGGAAAAAGGCTAACTGGATAAAGTGATCAGAAAATCAGAATAAAAAAATAGTGTGGTAACTGGATTTGTACCCAGCTATGAACAAAAATTAATGTATATAGAGAAGTTTAAAAAATAGCTGGCCACATGAAAGGTGAAACAGAGACAACTGTACAATCTCCAAATGATTGTATGGTATACACACAACATAATATAGTGCATGAAGTCTGAATAACAGAGGGTCATATTTTGGGAGGGAATGTCAGATACGCCCTCTTGTCAGAGAGAAGTTATCACAGTGAAGGATGACAGTGAATAGGAAGCCTGAGTAAAAAGCAGGCTTAGAGTGAAAGCGTTAATGCAATTTTAAAATCCCAGTGGATATAGCTTCCCCTTAAGCACATGCCTAATGGGATTATGTATGTGATTAAATGTTAGTCATGTGTTTTAGCACCTTGCTCAATCAAGGCCTTGAAGTGTGGCCCATAATTACCAGTTATAGGAACTGAACTTTTCTATGACATGCATACTGGGCTAGAACTAGAAAGGCAGAAGAATCTTGCACATGCAGCACACTGAGAAAAAGACTGCTATTTTATAAATATACCTCTTTCTAGTTTCATTCTGTCAAGGATTTCACTTTTGTCTGCTAAGTCAGACTTTAAGGCAGTCTCAAGTTGAACAATTTGTAATTTCAGTTGCTGTTCCTTTAACTTCCATTGCTGTTCATGGCTCACACTGAAGGCACTGCAATAAAACATGTGGCATGTGAAGAACTTTTAAAAATCAACTTCGACAAAAATAATAAAGAAAAAAGCTTTTAGTGGCACAGAGACTACTGTCATCATGTTTTAGGAATTAAGGAAACATATGCTGGTCTGCTGCTGTTGAAACCAAGGCGCCTTTCTCAGGCTGCGGTTAAAGAACATGAAAGAGTTTGTGGGATGAGCAAAGGAACTGGCCTTAATTTAGAGCTCCAAAGTCAGAAAAGTTGGCAGTGTGCAGCATTTGTGGGACTAGAAAAGGAATTCAGATGCATATTCCAGGGGAATCCACATCTCCAAACCTCAGCAACAGACAACTGACAAAACCATTCTTTCCACAAACAAAACCTCTTAATGCAGAGACCTGTGATTACCCACCTGATCTCTTAACATCTGTGAAGTATAGAGTCTAAAGCCCTGTTGCCTGTTCAAAGAAATATTGACTATAAAGTGACAACAGTTCTCATACTGTAAAATTATTCTGATACTGATTAAGAGGCACTTACACAAAGGAGTCTTGTGTCCTATTAAAAAAAAAAGTCTAGGGGATAATAATAACTATTTTTGTCGTAACACATTATTTGGTTCTATACCAAAAACCTGTAGGCAACAGGGATGGGACACCGAATTAGAATTTCTGAAACCATCACAAAAAATTATTAAGTTTGAACCAAGAGTAAACGTATGAAATGATTCACAGTTAGGATAGAATATGTAAAGATAAATGCAATGTGTTTTTGTATAGTTAACAAGATGAATGCTACTTTGTGCTGTTCACATCATTATTTAACAATGCACTCATTGACTTACAAATGTTCTCCTGGGCTCCAGCCAATCATAAACCAGCTTATTCACCAAAGTGTAAATTGCAAAAAATGTTCTGCATTTTTGTGAATAATCTGAAACTGTACTTTAACTCCTCATGAATCTGATCTGAAGAAACTAATTTCAACTGGAATAGGTATGTTTTTCCATGGCGATATGTAACAAAAACTACAACCAAAAAATTCCCAAACCCACACAGCTCTGCTTTCCACACCTAAATAGAAATGGAAATTGGATGTCTCAATAGATTGGCTGTGACAGAGTAAAAGTGAATTTACATCTAATGAATCAGGATTAGAATTTGTATAAGGAATTGAAGTAAGAACTATCGTAACACGAAATCTTGACCCTACTTTTTAGCTGACTAAAATAATTCCAAGATATTAGGGAACATCTCATGTTTTCCCTGAATGCAACAAGTGAAAAGTTAAATGTTCACCATTTGTTAATTTTCAATGCTATTAACATATTCTACAAAGAAATGAATTTGAGAGGCAGTGTGGCCTAGTTATTCAGTGTTTCTCAACTACTGGTCCATGGACCGGGCCAGTCCATGGCAGCCTCCTTTCTGGTCCCTGAGATTTCCCTGACAAAGTTTAGGAAAGCAGAAAGCCAGTCTCTGGTATCAAAAAGGTTGAGAAACACTGGGTTAGTGGGCAGTCAGAAGACTTGAGCTCTATTTCCAGTTCTGACACTAAGCTGCTTTGTGATTCTGAATAAGTCACTTCCACCTCTCTGTGCCTCTGATTCTGCTCCCACCATTAGTCTGTCTGGTCTATTTAGATAGGAAACACTTCAGGACAGGGACTGTCTGATTCTGTGTTTGCAGAGTGCCTTTTACAGTGGAGTACTGATTTTGGTTAGGGCCTCTTAAGTGATATGGTAATATAAATAAGTAATAATGTGTACTTCTCCCTCCATTACTATTGTTTTGGAGAGGTTTCCTTGAATCCATGGTACCAGCAATTTTGGGAAACATGTAGACTTACATTATTCATGTTTTGACTGACTGACTAATGTGAAGAAGGGATTACTTTGACATAAATTATAACTAGTTAAATCTTAAACAAAAAAAGTCATATGTCCTTAATCTTCACTTATCCAAAGAAGCAGAAGAAGAAAAAGAAGAAACTGCAAGTTTTTGTGAGTATGCTGCTACGTAGGTTTCCATCTATATTCACTATTACTACAGCTGTTTAATTGCTACATAACAAAATACAGGTCCACATTATTTCAGTTGTCAAAAATGCTATGCTCCAGTGCCCTTCATACCAGCACAAAGGTCACCAATAGTTGTTCTGCCAATAATATCAGAATTTGGATTATTTAAATTAAGAACAAATTTAGAAGCCAGTCCTTTCCAAGCCCACAGAACGCGAATGTTAATATGTATAAATTAGTCTGAATTCAGTCCATAGCTATCTTCTCCTCTAAATTTAGGGTTACATTCCATTTGAATTTATGTGGGATTTCTTTTGAAATTATTATATTCGACCACACTTGGAGCCATCTGGGTAACTATAAATGGTAAGCCACATCTGAAACCATTTCCTTTGCATGGATTGTGTGCATGACCAGATCTGCATTACAAGAGCCTATGAAAACAATCCATACAACCCTGTTATTCATGCAACTCGTTTTCTTGGATGTTGCCTAAATAATAAGACTTCACTGACAAACTCATACTTGTGTAAGCAGTGTTGTGGTAGCTATGTTGATCCCAGGATATTAGAGAGAGAAGGTGGGCAAGGTAATATCTTTTATTGGATCAACTTCTAAGTTTTCAAGTTTACGGAGAGCTCTTATTCAGAAGCTTGAAAGCTTGTCTCTCTCACCAACAGAAGTTGGTCCACTAAAAGATATTACCTCACCACATTGCCTCTCTAAAACTCATACTTGCTCTCTGTAAAGTCTTGAGGCCAAAGCCTGCACTCCTGGCTTCAGCAAAACTCCCACTGACTTCAAACGATGTTTCTGTGAATAAGGCATAGGTAAGGAATGCAGAGTTTGACCCTGTTATTTTCTAGCTCCTACATCATGTTATCAACCCTTTGGCATCTGTGGTCACTGGTATGTCCACTGCTAGCAACAACAGTAGATATAGGGGCAATCCATATGTGTAACAACATTGGAACTACAGAACCAAAGGTATAGCACAACCAGTTTGCTTCCAGTTTATTGGCACTGGAAATTTACCTGTCTTCACTGGCTTTTTCTCTACAATATATTCTTTTATATTTGAAGGGACAGTGGAATGAATTGGATAAATGAAGTTATGGATGAACAGAGGGGTTATCTGAGGGAGGGAGGAATAACCATGTGGCAGTTAACCGGGGGTTTCAGTTTACTGGGATCTGGTTAAGTAAAGTTTTAATTTATCAGTTTATTTTAAAGATCTATTCTTTTTAGTTGCCCCACTTAATCTTGAAAGGCAAGAGATAACTTCAAAACAAGATTACAAGCTGTTGCTTTACCAAAAGTTATTTCTTTGCATTATTGAACAGGAGGAATTATGGCGTAATAAGAAATATTAATTCACCATTTAAAAGCCAAAGGAATCCACAACATCGAACCTCAGCAACAGACAACTGACAAAACCATTCTTTCTATATATAAAGCTTCTTCACATAGAGAGCTGTCATTACCCACTTAGTCTTAAAACAATCCTTAAAAGCAATTGGTTCTCAGCTTTCACCTATTTACATTTTTGTTTGTTTCTTAGCATGAAGGTAACAAATGTAACAACTCAGCAAATAATATCAGATGTTATTGTATTTACTTCCCAGAGGTCCTCTAAGAGTTGCCAAGTTGACAAACTGCAAAATACAAGTTCAAAAATCATTTATTTATTTTTGGGGGGGGTGTGGAGGGAGGGAAGAGAAAAAGACTTCTAGCATTCTGGCTACTTCCCCAGGAAACTAATTAACTTTACAGTATGTCCCTTATTATTTTAATTGTTCTACCTGGACAGAAAAGGTCATGTTCTCCTTCTATTAGAAGAAAGACTGTTGCCTTCAATACATGAAAAGTTTATTTCTACATCACTTTTTTCTCATTAAACTTTTGCAAATTGACTAATTATTTCAATTTTCTATTCTGCATTAGAGACTGAGTTGCACCTTATCAACCTTCATGTTCAGAAGATTTAGCATTTTAATGTTTTATTTATGTGATTTTAAACACTGCTGACAGGATTTACACAGGCTATTATCTCCAAGAGACTTCACATAAGCTTCAAGCAGAACCAGCACAAAGGAAACAATTGCTATTAAAATAAACACAATTAGAAAATGTCACCAAAACTGTCACAAACATTAGCCTCACTTCACCTCTACTGCAGGGATGGGAGGAGTAAATCAAGAAATTATTATCCAAGAAAATAAATTTAATCTGCAGAATCCTACGTCCAGAGATACATGGATTCCTTATCATTCAAAAAGCAGCCACTTACACTGTTTCTAATGTAAATTCACACCTACTCCTGAACATCTTGCTTGATGGTCAAAATTATACAACCTATACTACTGTCTGTTCCTTAACGGATTTTTTTTTACATGAGTTTAATACCGGAAGAGCACTGGATTGACAGTCCTGGAGGCTCAAGCCCTTTCTTTGTCAACAAAATAGATGCAACACAGGCATGGCAGCGTAAGTTTCTATGTACGCTTATGGATAAGAGAATCCCTAGGAACTGGAGTGAGAAATAGTTAAGTGTGTGTGTGTGTATATATATATATATAAAAAGAGGAGCTAGGAAACAAGAAAAAGAGTCAAGTGACATTAAAAAAATCATTTGTAATTTACCTGTTATATAGTTTATCATAATTTTCCTTTAAAAGATCCCTCTCCTTTTCTAGGTCATTAATTCTATCCTGCAGCTAAAATGAAGAAGAAAACTACATGTAATGCACAGCACAGGAGAAAATAAAAACAAGTTATAAAGGTGATTAGCAAAGATCTGTAGAAACTGTCAAACGTGCTTTTAATTTTTTAATTCAGCATTGTGTGTAATAGTCTCTTAGAAGCATAAAAATAATATTTTTCTTCCACCAATGTATTTCCACTTGGACAACAATTACTTTTTTCATGTTTATGGAGATGAAATTAACAAGTCTGGTCTGTGTTTAATACCAGCATCTAATTACATTGTGGTTTATGTCAAAAAGATTTGTTTTTGGCACTAACAAATCGTGATGATCTTAGTACTGTTCTAGGAATGGTGTTAGCTAGTTAGTGGCTTCTGTTTAGTTAATTTTGTTTTGAACCAGCCAAACAAAAACAGATATTATTGACTGCTTGCTTTCAAAATGTCTATTGAAGGGAGATAAGAATTTTAAAGCCACTAAACATTTAAAAAAATTAAGAACTTTCCCAAGTATATTATAACTATTTAGAGGTTAAACTCATTATATGGGATGAGTTTCTTTAAGCTTAAGCTTTGTCAATGTAACAATAAATTCACAATGAGCCAACCTTTAGGCATGACTAAATGTAGCAAGATATACAATGGAAGAACCTGAATATGATCCTGCAAACCCCTTCTCCTGCACATAGTCAATGGACCTACTAAGGGAATAAGGAATGGACTGAAGGATCGGGCCCTAAGCCTGGATCAATGGTGACTGTGGCACTTCTATTCTTCTGGCAAGAGGAGCTCAGGAACAGAAAAAGTGACTGATTTGAACTTCCAGGTGGAAAGGACAGTCATCTGTTATGTGAAAACATCATTTTAAAAGATTTTAGGTAGATGTTCAAACTTGCTGTAATTCAAAAATGTGGTGCTAAGAAATCTCAGTAAAAATTAATCAAGAAAATATGTACCATGGCTGTTTTTTGGAACAAATTTTTCTAAATACTAATGCTTACCTGAATACTCCTCTAACTTTAAGCACGTCTCACAAGCATAGGAAATATTTTGAAATGTACAATATCTCGGATACATGTAACAGAACTCACTATATTAAAATAAACAAATTTTCACCAATAAATGAAGTCAGCCCAATATCACCATGAAAGTTCAAATGTATGCAGAAAAACAGAGGTCAAATATGTAGACGGCCTATTAAAACAAGCAGCAAGTGTAGATATAATTTCTAGACATATGGAGTCAGAAGTTAAATCTATACTATACTTTCTCTTAACCAAAAAGAGAAGGGGCAGTGATTTGCAGAGCAACATTTAGATAATCTTTTTAATTGAAAGTATAATTCTCTCACTAAATATTTCCAGAATTAGATTTGAATGTAGATCAATGCCTGAGCCATATGGAATCTCACCTCTTCTATCATTTGTTTTGAAAAAGTCATCGACTGTAATTCTTTCTCAAGATGGAGGCACTTTAAACGCTGTTCTTTAAGCTGCAGACTGAGTTCATTCCCGTTTGCCATTAAAGCATCATGGCTGGCCTTAAGGTTCCTTTGATTCTATAAAAAGGAATGGAGAAGAAAAAAAGAAAAAGTTAAGCTTCCGATAACAACACAATGATGAAATAATTCCTGAGTTATAAATATGTATATATTCAAATGGTAGCTGATCTTGCAAACCGGCACATAATACACATTTTCAACTCAGCCAACAGGAGGCACTCTTGAACTAAGTTTGACCCTGACCCCCTGTAGAAACTGAAAGGTCAGTGTCAGCACACATGGCCAACAGAAAGGTGGTGTTTTTTCCTCTCCTCAGCATTAACATCTTACAGTTAGTTGTGATGAGAAGGACCAAAACTACATCTGTTAAAGCAACTAAAACATTTTGCTGTGGTTACGGTGGTTAGATGTGCTGACCAAAAACACTGCAATAACAAGCAAAAGTTAAGGCTGACCACAGCTATGCTAATCGCAGAACTTGACAGCTCTGCTAACCCATAGTTTTAGATATTCATTTGATTTATATTCACAATTCACTCAGATACATTTCCTTGGAAATGATAATTTAATGACAGGCTTACAATTTCTTTTAAAATTTAACCTACATTGTTGGATTAAATGTAGATACTTTAACCATCCTTAATATTAGTGTAAGATGCTGGTAGAACCCCATTTCCAGAATATTACTGATGATTATATCCCTCATATTTCACAGTGTTTTAGTAACACCGATTCATTATAAAGACTTTCACTGTAAATCACATTCAGACAAATATGGCTGTTAGGCTGTTTTGTTTCTGGCCAGTCTGCTATTTAACATTCTCTAAACCTAACATGTAATTATATAAATATAGGAGTCTTTTATGGATGGTTTTGGATGGGGGAAGTTAGTTTTCATGTTTTCCACAATTCTATGTCATGTAATATTTTCAGGAGTTTAAGACAGAAACTGATAGAGAATTCTGTGCAATTTTGTTCAGTCTTTTCTGAGGAGTCTACGTGCGGAATAACTACTCTCAAAAATGACTTAAGAAAAAAAAGTCATCCACTTGATCTTTCACCACCCATTTATCCATAAAATAACCCTTACGTAAAGCAGCAAATATGGCAGATGCTCTCATACCAGAGAAATCGCAGAACAAATTAAGAAAAGGAGTACTTGTGGCACCTTAGAGACTAACCAATTTATTTGAGCATGAGCTTTCGTGAACTACAGCTGTAGCTCACGAAAGCTCATGCTCAAATAAATTGGTTAGTCTCTAAGGTGCCACAAGTACTCCTTTTCTTTTTGCGAATACAGACTAACATGGCTGTTACTCTGAAACCAGAACAAATTAAGTATATTATCCATAGTCCTCATCACTTATTTGCAGTCTTTGATTCCTTTCTTAAGAAAGTTATATAACTGCACTTGTATTCCTCCTCTAAAGTCCAGCGAGGGCACCCACTTTAGGCTTCCAGCGCCACAGCCACTGCCTTTCTTTGGGGAAGGCACAGGTCTCTCCACCTTCCGATCAGGGGATTTCCAGGAAGAACAGTTCCCTAACCATACTTTGGCTTCACTAGAAACAGGCAGACAGGCCTGCTTTGCTTTCTCCTCAGAGATGGCAGACAGTGTAATTATCAACACTTAGAAATTACCACAGTATTTTCTAAGCATGCACGTTTATTCTTAAGGTAAGAGCATTACAGAGAAAACATACTAAAAACAAATCATACAATCTACACCCATGCCAATAAGCTTACCAAAGATCACCAACAAGGATTCTTGGTTGGTGATTAGTCTATCAAACCCCACAAGTTTTTTTCCTGTGATTACAAGTTCATCACAGCTTCAGCTCAGAACAAACCTGCTCATGTATCTGAGCCCCCTCCTATCTTCAGTTTGGGTCTTTGAAGTGACCATGAATAGATAATTGGACAGACAATAAGTTTCTGTCCAAGGTGCGGCTTCAAAAGAATGGATCCTGGGGTGGGTCATTTGCATTCCCCCTCCTCCCAAGTATTTCCTAGAAATCCCCCTACTTTGCATAGCACATTGTTTCAAAGAGTCCTTTCAAGCGCATAACACATCCTTGGGTTTACATTAAATAATTTAACACAATAACAAATAAGTATTTGCATTTTTAATACGATGAACTCCTAAAATTAATTCCAAAAGGTTAAACTAGGCTATTGCAGGATATTGTCATATCTGTCACACTCCCTTGCCTTCTTCCCCATCTTATATCTCTGTACATTATTTGCTACCTTCTTTAAAGAGAAAAAAAAAACCCTGACAAAATATGTTGAGAACTCTCTGCCCCACCTTCTTTCCACTCATTTCCCTTCTTCTCAAACTCCTCTCCTTTTCCCCAATCATCAGCCTTGATGTCCTCCATTTCTAATCTCTTCCCTTCCAACTTCCTTACTTACATTACCCTTCTACTCAACCCCTCCCTTGCCCTACTTCTCAACCTCTCATTATCCTATGGTTTTTCCCTCTCTCAAAATATATATGCCCTCAACTCTCCTATCCTCAGTAAATATATAAATACATAAAAATCCCTCAATATTACCTGCATTTCCATATACCACCCCATCTTTCTCCTTCTCTTCATCTCTCAAATCACTGAACATACAGTCTACAATCAATGTATCGATTTTCTCTTGTCCTAGTCTGTCTCAGATCCCTTCTAATGTGGCTTCCGACCTTTTTAAACTTTACTGAAACTTCATGCACTAGAATTTCTAATAACCAACTTCCAGACAACCTAGGGCCTCTACGGCTATCCTCATCTTCCACAATCTCTCAGCTCTTTTTGATACATACTGTCAATCCTGCTCTTGATATCTGGGGTGAAAACCTGGTTCCATTAAAGTCCATGGGAGTTTTGCTATTGACTTCAACGAGGTCAGGATTTCACTCTTTATCTTCACTGGTCTTTCAAGACACAGTCTTCTTCTGGCTCTTCTTCTACAACTCTGTACATTCTTTCAGCATCTCTTATAGTGGGTTCTCCTCCTCTCCTCCCCTACTCTCTGTGGCAGTTCCCTAGGGCTTTGCCCTTGGCCCTTTTCTGTTCTCCTTTTATACCCTGTCTCAAGCTGGTAACTGGGTTGGTGATTTCTAGTTTTTTGGATTTCACTGGTGTCTGGCACTTTATCCTTTGGGGAACATGCCTGCACATAAAAAGATAAAGGGCTTGATTTTGATTGCACTTACACTGGTGTAAATCAGGAGTAACTTCATCGAGATTAATGGTGCTACACTGCGGTAAAAGTACCCCAGAGAATCAGGCCACAGAATCAAATTGGATCTCAATTACATCTGTGCAATCAATAGTTGCCCTGGGGTAAGTGAGAGCAGAATTAATTCCTTAGAATTAAAACTGGAAACGACATAAAATAATAATTTAGCAAGTTTCGCTCTACGGTTCATGAAATCCAGAATATCAGTTTCAGAACCAAGACCTCTTTATTTTTTTAATATTCGTATAAGGGATAGTAAATAAATAATCAGAAGAGAGTTTCTGGGCCCCTCAGTATTTCTAAGCAGACTGATTCTTTCATCCAGACGGCCCACACAAGGACAACTGTCACTATATTAAAACACTTTCTCTATGCGTGTATGATAACATGGATATATTTCAGGCCATTAGCTAGTAGGATCTTCAGCTTTTATCATCCCCTGGTTGCACAGTAAATGTGCTGGTCCAGATTAAAAGGGAAAATGGGTAGATAGTATTTGCATTTCAACTGGTGGAAATTGAAAGTACATATTAATTAATTTCAATATTTATGAAAACAAATATACTTCTGAAAAACATATCACTACTGAATGGTGCTACACTGTCTATGTGTGCTGGTTTGCTATTCACATTAGAAATTCTGTGCTGTTTTCTATGATTAGTTACATTTCATAATTATTACGAAAACTGTGTGTGTCTTATTCATTTTTTTCAGGATGATAACTTTATCTCAGGGTTTTCTGGCTGTAGCAAATACTTGAGCTTTGTTCTTTAAGTTTAAAGACACCCATACAGACTCATGATGGAGCTATAGCCCTCTACTTCAGTTGCTTGTTATTTATTCTGTATTTACCGATCCCTTATTCGGCACTGTTAATGCTGCAACTGTCCATCAAAGGTGTCTTTGGCTTGAAGTTTTAAAAATGTGTCACTCTTATTTCAGTAAGTTTTCTGGCTTAGAAACTTATGGTTTGTTGGATCACTATTTCAGTTTGCAACTGTGAAGGAAGTTTGCACATGCATAAAACAGAAAATCTATTGCTTATAAGAATTTGAAAGAAAGGTTTAACTTCAAAAAAGGCCAAAATATTTGAATAATATTTCACTTACTATGACACCCCTGTCAGATGTGAGAAACAATAGCCCCAAACTATACCTCTTATAAACAACAAATATATCTGGTACTGCTGCACTTTAAGGAGGGGGACCCCCTCTAGGCGCACAGGTTCATTGCCTGAAGGGTCCAAACAGCACAGAGGGGAAATGGTTAGCTGCCTCACTGCCATTGTCCCACTTCTACCTGGACCAGCACAGGGCCCTCCATGGGTATACGTGAGAGGGGAAGTTGGAGAAGGCGGCAAGGATATGGACCTTCAGACCATGTATGGAGTCCACCATGTAGCAAACAGCCTTACTTCTGGTGGTTATTTTACAGAAAATTATGCTTCATGTGATATAAACTTGTCCTTAAAAATGGTTTCCCTTATATTATAGGCCAGGGGTCGGCAAACTTTCATAAGCGGTGTGCCGAGTCTTCATTTATTCACTCTAATTTAAGGTTTCGCGTGCCAGTAATACATTTTAAGATCTCTTTCTATAAGTCTATAATATATAACTATTGTTGTATGTAAAGTAAATAAGGGTTTTAAAATGTTTAAAGAAAAGGAGTACTTGTGGCACCTTAGAGACTACTCTGAAACCTGTTAAAATGTTTAAGAAGCTTCATTTAAAATTAAATTAAAATGCAGAGCCCCCCGGACCGGTGGCCAGGACCCGGGCAGTGTGAGTGCCACTGAAAATCAGCTTGCATTCTGCCTTTGGCACGTGTGACATAGGTTGCCTACTCCTGTTACAGACACAAGTAAAAGCCAATCCACGAACAGCCACATTTATGTTTTATCAACACTCAGCTCCAGCCCCATATTTCAAATTCACACTGAAACCAACATTTGTTTTATGAAACCCTGTTTTAGAAAGTTTTCAATCATTACCTGAGACAGCTGGAAATCTACAGTTTACCTGTATAATGAAAACTGGACCACACCAAACCCTTGCACTCCCATGGATGAGCTCACTGCATACATGCAAGATCTGTAGGGCCTGCTGGACCCTTCTGCAAAACTACTTTAACACTGGAAACATTGTAAATTTCAGGTAGCATGCATGCAATATTTTATTCCATCAATTCTCAAGTGTTCAGTGTTGTCATATGATGTGAGAATGGAATGTTACTGATTGCGAGTTAGTTACCTCTTGAAGCTGAAGAAATTTCCCTTCCATTGCTGCGAGAGCATTGCCTTTTTCCATCAGTTGTTTGTGGAGTTTTATCATTTCCACATTGTCCCGAATGTTTAACCTTCAAAATTGTATAAAAAATAAACTCAGTGAGATATAAGGTACAATAGCAGTCTTATTAGTTTTGCCTTGAAAATTTAAAACCTCTTGCAAACCAGTTTTTCATGGCTTCTTACTTCCACAACACACTTGGGGGAAGGTTTAGCGTGTAATAGCCAACTTAATTCCTTCTTTTAAAATTTAAATTATAGATTTTAAGTAATTCCACATTTTACTGGAAGATGACATGTAAATATCAATCATTATTTGGACATGTTTGTTGACAATATCAAAACTACAGATATACTGCAGTGCAGGGAGTAATCCTATGCTTAAAGCAGAAGGATTATATATTTTGCAATCTATCCACTTTCTTTAAAAGTATGTGGTCATAGGATTACTACTTATTGGAATTTCCTCTCCGAGTTTAAACTTTTTAAATATTTCCAAGAAAAGTGACTTAGCATTTTACATAGATAATACCCTAAGACCAGCATTCAAATCAGCTGCAGATGTGTCTTTAACTATATAAAAACACATAACATCTATGCAGAAACTCTATATGCCTACAATTCTGTTATATATTTCCCCTGCTGAGTTTTAATTGAGAATGCATTATTTAATAGGAAAAGCTTGTGAAAGGTTATCACAGATCTAAAAAAATGTTTCGAATTTTTTTTTACCTCAAAACAGATAAAGTTGATCTCATTGGTAGATACGGCTGGAGAGTAGGGATAGGATAGAGAGGGACCTAGAAAAATTAGAGGATTGGGCCAAAAGAAATCTGATGAGGTTCAACAAGGACAAGTGCAGAATCCTGCACTTAGGACAAAAGAATCCCACGTGCTGCTACAGACTAGGGACTGAGTGGCTAGGCAGAAGTTCTGCAGAAAAGGACCTAGGGGTTACAGTGGACGAGAAGCTGGATATGAGTCAACAGTGTGCCCTTGTTGCCGAGAAGGCCAATGGCATTTTGGGATGTATAAGTAGGGGCATTGCCAGCAGATCGAGGGACATGATCGCTCCCCTCTATTCAGCATTGGTGAGGCCTCATCTGGAGTACTGTGTCCAGTTTTGAGCCCCACACTACAAGAAAGATGTGGAAATATTGGAAAGAGTCCAGCAGAGGGCAACCAAAATGATTAGGGGGCTAGAGCACATGATTTACGAGGACAGGCTGAGGGAACTGGGATTATTTAGTCTGCAGAAGAGAAGAGAAAGGGCGGATTTGATAGCTGCTTTCAACTACCTGAAAGGAGGTTCCAAAGAGGATGGATCTAGACTGTTCTCAGTGGTCCCAGATGACAGAACAAGGAGTAATGGTCTCAAGTTGCAGTGGGGGAGGTTTAGGTTGGATATTAGGAAAAACTTTTTCACTAGGAGGGTGGTAAAACGCTGGAATGGGTTACCTAGGGAGGAGGTACCTAGGGGGAAAGCCGATTGCTGCCGAGGTGCACGTGGGTCGGACAGAACTTCTCTAAGAGGAGAGTCTATTGATAGAGATTCTCTAGGTTTTAGTCAGGAGGAGGGAATGAAAGAGGATAAAGTATGGGCCAAATCAGATGAGAAACATTCACAAAGAATCTGACACATCAGAAAAGGGCAGACAAATAAACAGTGACAAGTTTTTAAAGTGCTTGTACACAAATGCTAGAAGTCTAAATAATAAGATGGATGAACTAGAGTGCCTTGTGTTAAAGGAGGATATTGCTATAATAGGCATCACAGAAACCTGGTGGAGTGAGGACAAATCAATGGGACAAAATCGTTCCCGGGGTACAAAATATATCGGAAGGACAGAACAGGTCGTGCGGGGGTGGGGGGAATGGCACTATATGTGAAAGAAAATGTAGAATCAAATGAAATAAAAATCTTAAATGAATCCACATGTTCCATAGAATCTCTTTGGATAGTAATTCCATGCTCTAATAAGAATATAACAGTAGGGATCTACTATCAACCACCTGACCAGGACAGTGATAGGGACGATGAAATGCTAAGGGAAATTAGAGAGGCTATCAAAATAAAAAACTTAATAATTGTGGGGGATTTCAATTATCCCCATATTGACTGGGTACATGTCACTTCAGGACGAAATGCAGAGAAAAAATTTCTCAATACTTTAAATGACTGCTTCTTGGAGCAGCTGGTACAGGAACCCACAAGGGAAGAGGCAACTCTTGATCTAGTCCTGACTGGAGCGCAGGATCTAGTCCAAGAGGTAACTATAACAGGACCGCTTGGAAAATGTAATACAATAACATTTAACATTCCTGTGGTGGGAAGAACACCTCAACAGCCCAACACTGTGGCATCTAATTTCAGAAAGGCGAACTATGCAAAAATGAGGAGGTTAGTTAAACAGAAATTAAAAGGTACAGTGACTAGAGTGAAATCCCTGCAAGCTGCATGGACACTTTTCAAAGATACCATAATAGAGGCTCAACCCAAATGTATACCCCAAATTAAAAAACACAGTAAAAGAACTAAAAAAGACTGACCGTGGCTTAACAACCATGTAAAAGAAGCAGTGAGAGATAAAAAGGCATCTTTTAAAAAATGGAAGTCACATCCTAGTGAGGTAAATAGAAAGGAGCATAAACATTGCCAAATTAAATGTAAAAATGTAATAAGAAAAGCGAAAAAGGAGTTTGAAGAACAGCTAGCCAAAAACTTAAAAGGTAATAAAATGTTTTTTAAGTACATCAGAAGCAGGAAGCCTGCTAAACAACCAGTGGTGCCCCAGGACAATCAAGATACTTAAAGACGATAAAGTCATCGCGGAGAAACTAAATTAATTCTTTGCTTCAGTCTTCACGGCTGAGGATGTTCAAGAGATTCCCAAACCTGAGCCATCTTTTGTAGGTGACAAATCTGAGGAATTGTCACAGATTGAAATGACACTAGAGGAGGTTTTGGAATTAACTGAGAAACTTAACAGTAACAAGTCACCGGGACCAGATGGCATTCACCCAAGAGTTCTGAAAGAACTCAAATGTGAAATTGCGGAACTATTAACTATGGTTTGTAACCTGTCCTTTAAATCAGCTACTGTACCCAATGACTGGAAGATAGCTAATGAAATGCCAATGTTTAAGAAGTGCTCTAGAGGTGATCCTGGCAATTACAGACCGGTAAGTCTAACTTCAGTACCGGGCAAATTAGTTGAAACAATAGTAAAGAATAAAATTGTCAGACACATAGAACAACGCAAATTGTTGTGCAAAAGTCAACATGGTTTCTGTAAAGGGAGATCATGTCTTACTAATCTATTAGAGTTCTTTGAGGGGGGGGGGGGTCAACAAACATGTGGACAAGGGGGATCCAGTGGACTTAGTGTACTTAGATTTCCAGAAAGCCTTTGACAAGGTACCTCACCAAAGGCTCTGACGTAAATTAAGTTGTCATGGGATAAGAGGGAAGATCCTTTCTTGGATTGAGAACTGGTTAAAAGACAGGAAACAAAGGGTAGGAATAAATGGTAAATTTTCAGAATGGAGAGGGGTAACTAGTGGTGTTCCCCAAGGGTCAGTCCTAGGACCAATCCTATTCAACCTATTCATAAATGATCTGGAGAAAGGAATAAACAGTGAGGTGGTGAAGTTTGCAGAAGATACTAAACTGCTCAAGATAGTTAAGACCAAAGCAGACTGTGAAGAACTTCAAAAAGCTCTCACAAAACTAAGTGATTGGGCAACAAAATGGCAAATGAAATTTAATGTGGATAAACGTAAAGTAATGCACATTGGAAAAAATAACCCCAATTATACATACAATATGATGGGGGCTAATTTAGCTACAACTAATCAGGAGAAAGATCTTGGAAGAGTCATGGATAGTTCTCTGAAGACGTCCACGCAGCGTGCAGCGGCAGTCAAAAAAGCAAATGGGATGTTAGGAATCATTAAAAAGGGGATAGAGAATAAGACGGAGAATATCTTACTGCTCTTATATAAATCCATGGTATGCTCACATCCTGAATACTTCGTACAGCTGTGGTCCCCTCATCTCAAAAAAGATATACTGGCATTAGAAAAGGTTCAGAAAAGGGCAACTAAAATGATTAGGGGTTTGGAACGGGTCCCATATGAGGAGAGATTAAAGAGGCTAGGACTTTTCAGCTTGGAAAAGAAGAGACTAAGGGGGGATACGATAGAGGTGTATAAAATCATGAGTGGTGTGGAGAAAGTGAATAAGGAAAAGTTATTTACTTGTTCCCATAATATAAGAACTAGGGGCCACCAAATGAAATTAATGGTTAACAGGTTTAAAACAAATAAAAGGAAGTTCTTCTTCACTCAGCGCACAGTCAACCTATGGAACTCCTTGCCTGAGGAGGTTGTGAAGGCTAGGACTATAACAGGGTTTAAAAGAGAACTGGATAAATTCATGAAGGTTAAGTCCATTGATGGCTATTAGCCAGGATGGGTTAGGAATGGTGTCCCTAGCCTTTGTTTGTCAGAGGGCGGAGATGGATGGCAGGAGAGAGATCATTAGATCACCTGTTACGTTCACTCCCTCTGGGGCACCTGGCATTGGCCACTGTCGGAAGACAGGATACTGGCCTGGATGGACCTTTGGTCTGACCCAGGATGGCCATTCTTATGTTCTTATGTGGTGGAATCTCCTTCCTTAGAGGTTTTTAAGGTCAGGCTTGACAAAGCCCTGGCTGGGATGATTTACTTGGGGATTGGTCCTGCTTTGAGCAGAGGGTTGGACTAGACAACCTCCCGAGGTTTCTTCCAACCCTGATATTCTATGATTCTATGATTATTTTTTGCATATATTTCAAGCTCAACAAAAAGAAACCCCTGAACAGCTTTTTACAAATACAAAATAGAGTGACATAAAAATTAGACTATAGCAATAGTCCAATAGTCTATCACAGACTATTAGAAAAATTGTCACAATGCCATGCTGGAAACAGAAAATGGACTACGAAGCTTACACATCTGTAAACCAGCTGAGGACTTGAAATACTTACTCTTATTCTTTAAAATATTGAAGTTCATTGTGTTTTGGTATTGCCCAGTAAATTGTCCTTACACAAATGATAAACAAGCTCATGAACCTGGGATCTTCCCCAAGAAACAACCTAACAAAACGCTAAAATAATCACGTGTCCAAAACATGTTATCTATATAAAGTTGTAGTGCATATAAAGAGCAGCATTGTCTCTTACTAGCTATTTAAAAGCTAATGTAGTGGCACATTTTTATTAATCTTGTTTCACCAAACAACACTGATCCCTTCAAACGCTTTTTACAGGAGTTTTTTTTTTTTTTTTTTTTTTTTAAGTAAATGAAAGGAGCAGATGATAATGGGATTTATGATGTGCAGATGTAACTCCAATGGCTCTGGACAATCCAAATTAACCATTATCTTCAACAGTGACAAACAGTATTTGATTTGAATGGTTTTGCCAATCCTTATTAACACATCAACCCTTCAAAATCAGGAAAAATTTATGAGAATTGAGTTTAGTTTTGACAATTCTGACAATATCTAACTACACATAGTTGCTAGCTACTGAAAGTAAATGACACTTATTTTTAAGCAATGTATGGATTTTAATATATATTTTCTCAAATATTTACAAAGGCAAGGGCATCAAGTTTTTCCTCTCAGACATGCAACATTTTCATGTTACTCCTATTAAATGGCTGTGTTCTGGCTGATCAGGTACATGGGTGAACACCTGAAAGCCTGCTGGCAGTGGTGGGAACACATAGCAGAAGCTGCCTTTCCTATTTTGCTTCTCCTATAAAACCATGGAGAGATATCTCCTCAGGTCTTCCACAACTGACATCACAGAGCAGCAGCTGAAGAGACAGTGGTCCCTACGAATAGTGTATGTATATATACTTAAGTGGTCATCTGGACAAAGCACAGTACCTCATCCCAATTATTCTGTCTCTGAGCAGAAATAGTTTATGCAAAGGGATCATAAGTCTAATATGAAGCAGAATATGAGCACATATTAATGCTGTATTTTCCCTTTATAGCCAAAATTTGGTCCAAAATAACTTGCTCTGTCCCCTCCCTCTCCTCGTCTCCCAAAAAAGTTCCAGGTGAGAATAAAGAAAGTTCATTTAATATTATGGGCTTACTTTCTTCTCATTTGCATATCAATTACACCAGTGAAATTAAATCAGAAATGGCTCCATTGAGGTTACATTAATGTCACTGAAATCTGCAAACTATCAAATGTAACAACACTGAGACAGCAGTCAATGGATATTTCTTGAAGACAGCTCCTATTGCCATATCAAGTAAGAAAACAGCTCTCAACTCTTTCCATATGGTTAGCCCATGTTCAAACAGAAAACAACTTTCAGGAGCTCTTCCCTCTCTATTCAGAGGTAAAGAAAGAGAAAATAAGAGAACTGGCCACCAATATTTTTCAGTAGAACAGGATCAGTCTCCCATCAATGCCCCAGGAATTAATTCAGGTTAACTTTAATCATGGAAGTAAAAAAAAAATATCATCACCACAGTGTATACTTTTGTCATTTCTCCAAACACATTTGAAATGACAAAACTATATACTGCCTTAAGTCATGTCCATTAGTCCATTAACACTTTTAATAGGCAAAAAGAAAAGGAGTACTTGTGGCACCTCAGCGACTAACAAATTTATTTGAGCATAAGCTTTCATGAGCTACAGCTCAGTTCATTGGATGCATGCAGTGGAAAATACAGTCGGGAGATTTATATACACAGAGAACATGAAACAATGGGTGTTACCATACACACTGTAACAAGAGTGATCAGGTAAGGTGAGCTATTACCAGCAGGAGAGCGGGGAGGAAAAAAACTTTTGTAGTTATGATCAAGGTAGGCCATTTCCAGCAGTTGACAAGAACGTGTGAGGAACAGTGTGTGTGTGTGTGTGTGTGGGGGGGGGGGAAATAAACATGGGGAAATAGTTTTACTGTGTGCAATGACACATCCACTCCCAGTCTTTATTCAAGCCTAAGTTAATTGTATCCAGTTTGCAAATTAATTCCAATTCAGCAGTCTCTCGTTGGAGCCTGTTTTTGAAGTTTTTTTTGTTGAAGAACTGCCACTTTTAGGTCTGTAATCGAGTGACCAAAGAGATTGAAGTGTTCTCCGACTGGTTTTTGAATGTTATAATTCTTGACGTCTGAATTGTGTCCATTTATTCTTTTACATAGAGACTGTCCGGTTTGGCCAATGTACATGGCAGAGGTGCATTGCTGGTACATGATGGCATATATCACGTTGGTAGATGTGCAGGTGAACGAGCCTCTGATAGTGTGGCTGATGTGATTAGGCCCTATGATGGTGTCCCCTGAATAGATATGTGGACACAGTTGGCAACGGGCTTTGTTGCAAGGATAGATTCCTGGGTTAGTGGTTTTGTTGTGTGGTGTGTGGTTGCTGGTGAGTATTTGCTTCAGGTTGGGGGGCTGTCTGTAAGCAAGGACTGGCCTGTCTCCCAAGATCTGTGAGAGTGATGGGTTGTCCTTCAGGATAGGTTATACATCCTGGATGATGCGTTGGAGAGGTTTTAGTTGGGGGCTGAAGGTGACGGCTAGTGGCATTCTGTTATTTTCTTTGTTGGGCCTGTCCTCTAGTAGGTAACTTCTGGGTACTCTTCTGGCTCTGTCAATCTGTTTCTTCACTTCAGCAGGTGGGTACTGTAGTTGTAAGAACGCTTGACAGAGATCTTGTAGGTGTTTGTCTGTCTGAGGGGTTGGAGCAAATGTGGTTGTATCGCATTTGCTCCAACCTCTACAGCAAACAGGGAAAGATTAAGAATGAGCTCTCAAAACTGGATACTCTCATAAAAAGCCAACCTTCCACACAAACTTCCTCGTGGCTGGACTTTACAAAAACTATACAAGCCATTTACAACACACACTTTGCTTCTCTACAAAAGAAAAAGGACACTAAACTATCTAAACTACTACATGCCACAAGGGGCCACAACAGTGGTTCCCTTAGCCCACCCAGCAATATTGTCAATCTGTCCAACTATACTCTTAGCCCAGCAGAAGAATCTGCCTCTCCTTCTGTCCCTCCACCCCCACAAACATGACACAGTTCTGTGGTGACCTAGAATCCTATTTTTGATGTCTCCGACTCAAGGAATATTTCCAACACACCTCTGAACAACATGCTAACCCACAGAGACCTTCCTACCAAGGCTACAAAAAAGAAGCATTCTGGGTGGACTCCTCCTGAAGGTCAAAACAACAGACTGGACTTCTACATAGAGCGCTTCTGCCGACGTGCACGGGCTGAAATTGTGGAAAAGCAGCATCACTTGCCCCTTAACCTCAGCTGTGCAGAACACAATGCCATCCACAGCCTCAGAAACAACTCTGACATCATAATCAAAAAGGCTGACAAATGAGCTGCTGTCATCATCATGAATAAGTCGGAATATGAACAAGAGGCTGCTAGGCAGCCCTCCAACACCACTTTCTACAAGCCATTACCCCTCTGTTCCTACTGAGGGTTACCAAAAGAAACTACACCATCTATGTCCACATATCTATTCAGGGGACACCATCATAGGGCCTAAACACATCAGCCACACTATCAGAGGCTCGTTCACCTGCACATCTACCAACGTGATATATGCCATCATGTGCCAGCAATGCCCCTCTGCCATGTACACTGGCCAAACCGGACAGTCTACATAAAAGAATAAATGGACACAAATCAGATGTCAAGAATTATAACATTCAAAAACCAGTCGGAGAACACTTCAATCTCTTTGGTCACTCGATTACAGACCTAAAAGTGGCAATTCTTCAACAAAAAATCTTCAAAAACAGGCTCCAACGAGAGACTGCTGAATTGGAATTAATTTGCAAACTGGATACAATTAACTTAGGCTTGAATAACGACTGGGAGTGGATGTGTCATTACACAAAGTAAAACTATTTCCCCATCTTTATTCCCCCCCTCTCCCTCCACAGTTCCTCACACATTCTTGTCAACTGCTGGAAATGGCCCACCTTGATCATGAGTACAAAAGGTTTTTTCCTCCCCGCTCTCCTGCTGGTAATAGCTCACCTTACCTGATCACTCTTCTTACAGTGTGTATGGTAACACCCATTGTTTCATGTTCTCTGTGTATATAAATCTCCCGACTGTATTTTCCACTGCATGCATCCGATTAAGTGAGCTGTAGCTCATGAAAGCTTATGCTCAAATAAATTTGTTAGTCTCTAAGGTGCCACAAGTACTCCTTTTCTTTTTGCGGATACAGACTAACACGGCTGCTACTCTGAAACTTTTAATAGAGTTTTTGTTTTGTACCTCTTATTTCTTTTAATGGTGGTCAAATAAAAAAAAAGCAATCATTTACTCTTAAGTATCACATTAGTGTCATTATTAGATGTTTATACAAGAGAAATTAGAACTGTTTCAATTCACATATCAAATTATATATTAACCATTTCAATTTAAAACTATACACATAGAAATCAGGACAACATGCATCTTTGTGTGCACATTTACATTTCTGCTTTTAGTCCAACTCAGTTTTTTCATGTGGAAATAGGGATTTGGATGTGTGCGAAGTTAAATAAATACCTATCCAACAATCAGCAAATCTCTGATCTGCAGACACACGAACAAGCGTGAGCATGAGAAGTCAGGCGTGAGAAGTCAGATGGAAACGTGAGTACAAGTTTATGTTTGCAGTGGGTCTTATTTGGCAAAGTTTTACTCATGTGTAGTTCTACTGAATCCCCAATGCTGTATTAAGTCTACCATGTCTGGTCCTTCTAATCTGGGAATGGAACTGCTACAATGCAAACACTGTAATCAAGAAAATTTAATGTACTATTCTCCTAAATCTGTGTTTTCAATAGGCCTGATCCTGAAGTTCTGTTGCAAAAAAAATGCTATTATATATACAAAATACACTATTTTTCTATACTGAGAGATGAAAGATGAAGGGCATTGTCAAGTATCTGTTTCACAAATGCACTTCTGAGCGGCTTCAAAATATGTTTTTGGAAAATACCAAGAGCAATTAAGTTACTTGAAGGACTAGCTGCTTGCAAAAATGTAATTGTTCAGAATAAAAGCATTTTGGCTTGAGCACTATGTTCTGTAGAAATCATCCAACCATGAAGTAATTATATTCTGTCCATCTCTAAATTAAATACAACCAAACTAAATTAAATTAAATGTTATGTTTAAAAAATGTAACCAGCCTGATATCCTATGTGCCAAGTTTCTCAAAGTAATATGCCCCTATTTAAAAAACAAAACTTCTAATGGAAAATTATAAGAAACACAGTATCTGCAGCTGTACTAGTGAATGCTGCAATAGTCCCCTCAATGCATAGTCTAACCCAGTGGTTCTCAAACTTTTGCACTGGTGACCCCTTTCAGATAGCAAGCCTCTGAGTGCGGCCCCCCCTTATAAGTTAAAATCACTTTTAATTATATTTAACACCATTATAAATGTTGGAGGCAAAGGGGGGTTTGGGCTGGAGGCTTACAGCTCACGACCCCCATGTAATAACCCCGTGACCCCCCAGGGGTCCCGAACCCCAGTTTGAGAACCCTTGGTCTAACCCACTTGGACAGACACTAGTTTATGTTCTGTGTTGTGCCTGTTTTGAAGTGCAGCATAGAAAATCTAAGTGCAGGATGGGGTGGAACTGCGAGGTCAAAGTGGCTTTGAGCCACCTTTGTGATTCTTGGATTTCAGGCTGCTTTGGGGTTGGGGTGGTCCCCAGTACACTTAATTTTTTACTTTTTATATCCATGTGCATGTGATTTCACAGTGAACTCCTTTTTATTTACTGTAGCACCTCCTTTACAAATAGGGAAATTACATACATTATATTGTTTACTTTTTATATTGAATTTGGTTTAAAAACCACAGACACATGGGCTGCAAGGACACAAGAGTTTTGCTAACAAAAGATTATGTGGAACATATGCAAAAATCAGATCTGAGTGTTCTAGGGGCCACAACAACAGGAAAAAAACATGATTTTAATAAAAGGGTGTTTTAGTTCCTATTTCATGCCAATTACAGGCTTGGGATGACTAAAAGTTTATGCCAAGTTGATGACAAACCAAACTGGTCGATTAAACAACAACTGCAAGGAATTTCAATTATATTTTCTGTAAAGATTATGTGCCAGAAATGTCAGGAACTACTAGTATATAGATTTCTAACATTTCAGGGCCAGGTTTTAAATAAGGAATCAGATATCTAGGAAATACTTCCAGAATTTCAAACCTGAGCTTATGCAGACAGGAATGGAAACCTACAAATAACAGTGTTACTGGTACCTGTACAGTCATTTTATTAATGTAAATAACTATAGATTTACAGTACTATTATAGATTGCATATATTTAGAATCTCTAAAGTTAAGGTAAAATATATACATAATACATACAGATTTTTTTCTAAGTGGAAGTATTGCTAATACCCATTTAAACTATTCACGTTATGTTTTAAAAGAAAGACGTTCTAGACTGAGATCAATTATGATATGCTAAATAATTCAGCATCAATATTTATTAAATATGTAGTGCTACTGATGTGTACAGACACATAAGCCAAGGTTCCTGCCCAGAACTATGTATGGTATAATTAAGGGCCTAATTTGCCAGTATTAAGTCTGCAGAAACTTCCATTGAAGTCAACTGGATTTTCGCCTGCATGAAATAGAATAGTGAGCCCTAAATTAAACTATAATGAAAAATAGCAATAGATAATGGGTGTGAGTTAAGATCGAGGAGGAAGACACAAGATGACAAAAGGAGAGCAAAGTGCTGTTGAGTGTAGCTGTAACAAGATCAGGCCACTCAATAGACCTGTCCTGTCTAACTCTTAAAAAGATACAGAGCTGGCAGAGAGATTTCTTGCGTCAATTCAGTTCTAAAAGTCAAAATATTAACTTTAAACAAAAAGAGAGATGTAAGTCATTAGGAAAGTCAGGAAGAAGATAAAAAATAAGCACAGAAGTAGAACTGGATGAGAATAAGGGAAATTAGAAACAAAAATGTGGTGAGAAAAAATAATGCAAAGGAGAAAAGAAAATGTTGAGGGTAGAGAATAACAGAACAAAAAAGAAGGGCAGATGATGAGGATAAAAGAAGAAAGGGAAAGATAAGAAAAGTGAGGAATTAGGAAAAGTAGAAGGAGAAATATATAGGAATAAAAACAAGAAGAGAAGTCAGGGAAAAAAATGAGAGGTAGCAAAGAGGAGGAAAGAATACAACAGTCTTCAGTTTCTTCCCCTGCATACCTACAGAGGGCATTCTGCTGTATGCATTTAAACATCTGTGCATGTCATCATTTTATTGCATTTAACAGCTTCATGTTCATTTGACTGAGATCATCATATGTGTGAACAGGGCTGGCTCTAAAACAAATGGCTCCCCAGGTAAGGAGCATCTTCGGTGCCCCCTCCCTCCATTTGTTAAACTTTTGAATACCTAATTTTTTATTGCATTTGCAGCCCATTTCACATCTTTGATTCATGATTTGCATGCATGATTTATCCCGGTCATATAAGATGATAAATTACAAAATAGGATTTGTAAAACATTTTACTTCAAGCATTCTATTTTCCCTTTTGTCGCTAACAACAAAAACAGCATTCCAAGCCCAGTGCCTCCCAAGCCCGGCACTCCAGGAGATTGCCTGCCCCTATATCCGGCCTAGTGTGTAAACTTAGGGTCAGGGCCTACCTTCAGCATACTAACTGGCCAGGGTCAGGCAGGACAAGGCTTTACTTGAATGCCTTAGTACTCAGCATTACCACACAAAGAAATAAGCACAACAAACTTCATTTGTTTCTAGAATCATTATCTAAATGTCCTGTACTGTTTTGAGAAATATGGAGGATATATGAATTAGGACATAATTAGCTTCACCCTAATACATATAGAAGGCTTTATGGCTTTGTAATATGGAAGCTTCCATTTTTCAGAATACCTTTGCCCTGTTGCTTTTTGCTCTTTCAGTTGCAGAATGGATTCTTCAAACTCTTTTTCCTTCTTCCTTAGCTGATTCCTTAGCACTTCTCCAGTGTGCTCCAATTCTTCAATCTGTCCCTTTTGTGACTCAATCACGTTTTCCCTGCAAGTTAACAAAGCAGCTTGTGTTTAGAGGTTTTTTATAAGACCTACATGCATACTTAGTTCATGTAGGGGGATGCAAATAGTCCAAAAAAAAATTAGATGATCAAATATTAGCCACATTTTCAATTACAATATCTAAACCCTTCATAACATCTTTAAAACAGCATATCGTAGATGGCTTAAATTAAGTTAATATGTTTAGCATAAGCTATTATGTCATATCACATCTGATTTATTTACATGACATATTAAGTGTGTCCTATTCTTAATTTTCTGCTGCCAGAATGTTTGGGGGCAGGAAAACTTCACCTCCAGGCATGAGAAGATTAACAAATCCTCAATGGACTAAAAGAGGGAACTCCATTTTTAAACTTTTATTTTGGGTTATGTGGTGGTGTGCACTGCAATTTAGGCAATCTGCATCAAAATTACTAACTTTTACAAGTAGTGGAATTTATTCTGATGCAGTGATATTTCAGGTGAATTCCACCCAGATCTGGGTTTGCCCTGAAAGATGAGCAGATCAGCACATCATATTAATCAAAAAATGGTATATTGGTAACTTTATAGACATCTTAATAGACAAACGACCATATTTTTTCCATTGCAATTATAGAGGTAGTATTCAGTGTGGCTACCTTGTATGTCTTTATTAATAGTCTCTTTCACTATACAATTTTTTGTACGTTAGATACAGTTGCTAGCTATTAACTCTAGTAAATACATATGTTGCATCTTGAGAAAACTATGCTTACCATTCACTCCAAGAGGTAAGGTACATTTACTGCATATTTTACTCAGTGAAAATTATTATGTATTGTATTTTGAAATCACCCTTTTAACTGTTCACCAGGGACCAAATTCAGGGGTCATATCAACAGTATTCTAAACTCCTTTAAGTGGGTGGAATTTACACCCAAGGGACAATTTAGTTTATGCCTATATTGAAAATTTAGCCCTTTTGGGTCCTCAAATAAATCTGACTTGGATAAATGTTACTGACAAATGTTTTTTGCCATACGCAAAAAATGGACTTAGGAAAAGCCAGACCTCAGAAAACTAGAATAGGTACTGATAAGTTTTAGGGCAGAAAAATACTATAACAGAGTCCTGTAACTTTAAGTTAGAAATTAACTACTTTTGCTACGTTTCCCCTCCCCATCACATCCTTGGATAACACAGCCCTCAGAGCAGGGATGTGCCAGAGGTTCTCTATGCTCCAAGTCTAACTTACAATGCATGCCAATTGAATTGAAGAGCAGCCTGGAACCTAGGAAATGCAAAGATGACTCACAGTATGTCTACAGAGCAACTAGACAACCATGGCTGGCGAGGTGGGAGAGTCCCTGAGCCCGGAATTCTACACAGCAAAGAAACAGCACTGCAGCCCAAGCCCAAGCCTGCTGGCATGGGCCAGTCGCAGGTTTTTCTTTGCTGTGTAGACATATCCTTAAAGCCAGCTTTGCCACCCCCATTCCCTGGGCTGCACCGTCCAAGACGCACAGTACAGAATCTGGCCCACTCGCTTGGACTAGGAATCTTCACAGTTCATCAGTTAAGTAACATCTAAGTTAGGTCACCACTTTGATGGGAGATCTCTAGACTAAAATCCAGGTGCTTCAAGAAGTGTGTTGGTAATAATTTCATAGGTAGCTTTCTTCCTTCTGTCAGTGTTAACCCAATAGCCTAGCATGGGGATAGGGGACACTGTGCTTGCAAGAAGTGCTGGTTTTTGAACGAAACATAAGTTAGAAATTAACTGCTCTGGCCACTAAGAGTCATAAAAAGATTCCAAGGCAAATTTTGCATGAGTAAGGGTGTTAAAACCTGACCAAATTCCAACTAGAGTACATACATTTTACTCTATTAAATTTCTCTGCCCAATGCAATTTGATAAGGGATCCTTATACTTTCTATTTCTAAATCTCTCGTGCAGTGTTGCTGATGCCAGTACAATCAATGCCAGATCCTAAGGCCCCATGTTTTGTTGGAGTGGAAGCCCTGTAAGACACTTTGATGGTTGCAAAATGTGTTTTTTCTCACTAATATCACATATACTAATAATTGTAGAAAATTAAGAAATACAAATATCATACAAATTTCTTATCTCAGCCCTTGCTTCTTCAAGCAAACTATGTCCGTATCTTGGGAGCATGGGTTGGGGGGATCTCAGTTCTACATCCTGAAATCTCATTCCTAGAAATAAAGAAATCAGAGAGGCATATTTCTGACACTGAAGTTCATGAAAAAGATATTTAACATAAGGGAAAAAATCCTTACACAATATAAATATCTGTACTTATTATATAGATATCATAAAGGGTATTTTTATATCAAATACACAACAGAATGCTATGTATTAAATTCAGAATACACACCACACAGTTCAGGTATCAAAATTCCAGTATGGACAAAACAGCATGCATGGTTACAGGGAAATGTTATCAATAGGCTTTGATATGGGTTAGAAGGAGGTATTTATTGTAATTTGACAAGCAAAGAACATAAATACCAGCTTCAGTGCAGGAAGACTGAACAGTAATGATAATTTTAAAAATGGTTACTGCCTAGCAACTATTCTTGTTCTCTGATTGGACTAACTCTATGGAGCCATACTGGAGGAGTCATGTACCTAGTTTAGCAGTCACAGGACCATGATTAGTAGTTTGTACCACTGAAAGGGGCTAGCTAGGTGTAACCTCCCTGAAGAGCTCTGCTAGGCTAGTTGAACAGACTTCCCAAATCCAACATCTAATCTTATTGCAGCATCAAGAGATTAGTGATTTGCTAATGCGTGAACTGAACTCAATACATCAGCTTTTCAGACTTCAGACAAGAGCACACTGAAGATACATGTCACTGAGGCTGCCGTCCCTCTAGATGAGTGAGCTGTGAGATGTTCAATATACAGGAACACCAACAAGATCATAAAATGAACTAAATGCACAGTCTTACCTACTTAGGAAGCCTTTGAACTGAGATACTTTGACCTTGTATGTATTTCCAAAGGTTACAAATCATCTGGTTGACTTTCTAAGCAGCTCAGTTATTCCAAGAGTAGCTAATCATTCTTCATATCCAGAGCATTCCTGCTTGGACTTTTATTGTTCTAATAGCACACAAGTTAATGTGTAAGCTTGACAGTTTGTCTCTCTTACCAACAGAAATTGTTCCAATAAAAGATATTACCTCACACACATTGTCTCTCTGCATGGTAAAATATCAGAAAAGCCACTGAGGATTTGAATGACTACTCGTACTGAGCCACACCTTTCTGACTCAAGTAGTCATAAGAATGGCCATACTGGGTCAGACCAAAGCTCCATTTAACCCAGTATCCTGTCTTCCAACAGTGGCCAATGCCAGGTGCTTCAGAGGGAATGAAAAGAACAGGTAATTATCAAATGATACATCTCCTGTTGCCCATTCCCAGCTTCTAGCTAGGGGGCTAGGGACATCATCCCTGCCCACCTTGGCCAATAGCCATTGATGGACCTATCCTCCATGAATTTATCTAGTTCTTTTAGATGTTTGTGGGCCTGCCAGGTGCATAGCAGATAGGCACACTTGAGACAAAGTGACTCATTCCTTTAGATATCTTGTATCCTGACACAAAAGAGGCAAGTTCTCCCTTGTCTGTTTAAGCAACCGTATTGTCTCTGAAAAGCTGCACTGGTTTCCCTTTGATCTATACAGAAGATTTTGAGATCCAGCCTGATAGTCAACAGTTCTAGCAAGTTAATGATTCTTTGATTCCTGAAGACCACATATCAAAGACCACATATAGTCAAAGATCTTAGATGTGTTCCCAACCCAGACTGAAGGCATCCATGCCTATCACTATCTAAAGAGCAGGCTGAGACAACATTCAAGACATTTTTTTGATAGTGAACACCATAATACAGAGTCTTTGACTTGCTGAGAAGGAAACACTACCATACCCAAGCTGTAAGCACTTGCTTTGTACACCAGATTCAACTAACCTTAAAAGGGCATCCTTAACCTATGAGTATGTCTACACAGCAGCTGCCAGGATGCTTCCCAGAGTGAGCAGACAGACATGCACTAGTTCTGCTCAAGCTAGTGTGCTAAAAATATCTGTGTGGCCATGGTGGTTGCTTGGGCTAGCCACCCATATCCAGGGGTTTGGGCAAGACTGTACTCAAGGTGGTTAGCCTGAGCTGCTGCCTGTGTTGCCGTGGCCACTCTGCCACGTTTAGTGTGCATCTGTCTACCCAGGCTGGAAAGCACCCTCCCAACTGCTGTGTAGACATTCCCTAAAAGAAAGGATTTATAAAAGTGCAGACTCCTGTCAGGCCTAACATTCACAAATAAATTCTCATTGTGCTTTCTAGCCTAGACCTACCAAGCTTTCGATAAGAGAGACTTGGCTGGATGAGATCTCGGAACTTGTCCTCAGGTAAGCAAGCAAGCTACATCTTATGTGGAATCTAGGATGGCCCCTCTGAAAGTCAGAACCTGAATTCGGATTGAGATGGTTTCTCCTTGTTTACTCTCAGATAGAGATATTAGGCAATTTCCTGCAGTATGTTTGGGAGACCTTACTGTATTTTTATGTATCATTGAGGGCCAGGGATTGTACAGCATTCCAGGAACTAAGGATAGTGGGAGGTGATTAGGCAAATTCACTTTTAGCCTGAGTTTAAACTGACTCAGAGTCATGTTTCTGATCCAGCAAACGAAAAGAACCTTCCGTTCGGGGGGGGAGTGTTAGGGTTAGGGAGAAGAGGCAGGAGGTGAGAAATCCTTAGAGACGGGTTGGAAGGACTGACACCTGCCAGAGCCTAAGACTGAGTTGGAATGACCTCTGGTAAGCTTTATAGCATGGGTGTAGGGTCTTTGTTTTTAATATGTTTTCTCAGTAATGCTTTCAACTTAAAAATAAATGTGCCTGCTTAAAAAGGGCTCTGTGGTAACTTGTAATGTGGGCAATTATGCTGTTTGTAGCCTCTGAGGAGAAAGCAGGGCAAGCCTGCTTAGGCAGTCTGATTTGCTGGGGAACAATGCTGCCTGGAAAAACCACAGTCAGGAGGGAGAGAGACATGGGTTTCTGCTCATGAGAGGTCACAGTTGAGGAGCTGGGAGCCTAGAGTGGGTGTCCTTACTGGACCAGAGATGGGGAATACAGATGCAGTTACCCTGAATTGCGACTTCTCTCACAATATGTGAGCTATCTTGCTGTTTTTATACACCCAGCTGTTGGATGTATGTCCTAAGTAAACTGTGCTTGCCCCTAGTTGACCACTGCTACTCAAATTAGATTCTGTAGACATATGGCCAGCCACGCAACTCCTACAGTAGGGCTCTGCAGAGGCAATATAATAATAATAAGAGTACTTTTTTTTTTTTTGCAATAAAATAAATCTTTGTAAGATTGCCAAGCAGGAGAACAGAATATCACAATCTTTCCACAAAGTGCATGTATGCCAATTTTAGCTGCCATGGTTGTATTTTCTCACCCATAAGACTAAAACGTACAAATGCAAATAAAGCAAAAACTAGGGCTCCCTTCATATCCCAAAATGCTTTACACAGAAAGAAAAAGGAGTTACTGTAGTCAAACTGATAGTGCTACAATTAGATATGCAAATACAGCAGGCAATGCTCACCTCTGCCTTGGAGAACAAAATATTAGCCAAGACACTAGGGTTATCACTTTTTTTCTTTTTTTAAAGACAAGGCAGCAATCTTTAACTGCAACACAGAGAGACATGAAACAAATAGAAAGAATCTCTGCTTAACAATATATCTGAAAGAATTTTGCAAGAATAGGTCTAAGCTACAATAGTTTGCTCTTCCAAGCTGAAGACCATTTATAGTGTGTCATAGAGCATTCCTAGTTTTCTGTCCTTGCACCACATTTAACTACAGTATTGTAGAGGCAGACTAATTGAAATGTCTAATTGTAATTCATGATATCACAAAAGGCTGAAAGAACACAGTTATTGGGTATTAAAAATTTCACACTATATAAACATTAGGAGAGTAAAATGCAAAAGCTTATTACTTTTCATTGCCTGTCTAAAAGTGTCAGAATTACTTTTTTTTTTGGCAGGTCAAAGTGTCATAGTAACTAATAATCTCAATGTGCTTTCCCAGCTGAATGAATGTTTGCAAGAGTATGGGATATTCTCTTTATGGAGAAACTGAAAATTTGAAAAAAAAAAAAAAAAAAAAAAAGACAAATACGCAATGTACCTGACCATGAGTCTGACACAAAACTCATAGAAGTTAATGGGGAGTCTCCAGCTGATTCAATGGGTTTTGGATCAGGCCCCATGACTATTTTTTACAAGTTATTTGGATAGATACAATAAACTATCCAAACACAAATCCCTTCACAAACTTTCTCCTTATAAAAATGTAACATATATAATTGAACTCTCTTATATAATTTAATTACCCCAAATACAAGATTGAAAATGAGTGCCCAATTCTACTCCTCTTGTAGTCAATGGAAAGTCTTGAATGTAAAAACCTGCATTAACGATGATTCTATCTCAACATATAACTTCCAGAATCTACATATGTATAATGATTTTTCAAAGATTTGCAATGTTGTGCACGCATGTATCAGAGAGTAGAGCCTAGACCCAATCAGGATATTGTCTATTAAAAAGTTATTAGCACATAATCTCAATTTTAATTATACCTTTCCTTGTGCGCTCTGGGATGGCGACAGCCTCGTTCACTTTTCTGAGACCAGTGTTAATGCGAGATTGAACATAGCTGTATGGAGTGTGCCGATGGCCTTGAACTTGGAGCTGCTGTTTGGTTGAAATGAGTCTCTTGCGGATGCCTTCATTTTGTTTCTCAAGCTCACGAACTTTCTCTTGCAGCTGCTCAATCATTTCTTCAAGCTCCACATCCTGGCCCAACCGCTTGGGGCCACCACCAATCTGCTCAGATCTTTTCTTGTCATTAACAAGCCGAATTAACTTGGTGGCCATTCTGTGGAAATAATAAAAAGATGAAAAAGAATGTGAAAAGTCAGCATAAAAACCATTGTGTTGAAAAGAACATAATCACTGTGAAGACTTCAGCGTAAAACCTGAATAATAAATTGCAGGTTTTGATACAACTATTACTGCCTGTGAAGAAACCTTTGAAGATAATTGAAACCACTGGGCAGCAATCTGCTTTATAGCACTGACAAATAACAGTTTCCTAAGGCTTATCATTTAAGGTTAGTAAAGAGAGGACACATATTTAGTCCATATGCTCCTTAAATATAATTTTTAATGCATGACCTTATAGAGGAACTCTGCATTCTGTTAAGTACAGTTACAGATTGGGGATGTGGTGGGGCAATGTATAAAAACTACAGTTCCACAAGACATTAAACTATTGAACACATGCTAATAATATGCAGCATTTCAGTGATGTATTGTTTCAACTTTCACTGTAGTATTTTAAACCACATTTCAGTTCTAAAAATGCTAAAGAGTGTAGGTGAGCATGCCTAGAAAGCTCCTCAGGAGAAAGAATCTTAATAGTTCATGTTGCCATGCTAAATTTTATATTCAGCATGTAGTACCAGTGTGCTAAGAGAAGTAATGATTAGCTGTGGGATATAATTAGATGCAGGAAGTGTGGTTTTCATCTGTCTTTAAAAGGATAAAAATTTTGCTTTTGGCATCTCAAGAGTTGTACCTTTGATTTCTTTTAGTTTTGATAAACATTGGTAAGCCAGAACAAAAGACAGAGAGGGCACATGGGAGTGATGTAATATGCAAGAACATAAAACATGCCCAGCAGTGAATACAAAAAACTTGGCATAGAAAGAAAGAAAAGGTGGCTTTGATGAGGGAGACAAGTTCAAGACTTTACAAAATTGGTCGCACATCTTTAAGAGCTGTATCTAGTTTATGGGGAATCTATTTTTGCAGAGGCCCAGACAGGAGATGGAAAACAAAGACACACTTCATTTGTTTAAAGGAGTTTGTTTTACTTAAGAATGGGTACAGACAGAAGCTTTTACTTAAAAGAACAAAAGTGAAACAACAAAAAATAATTCAGAATAGCTTTGGGATGTCACAGAACTGCCTGCAAGCAATTTTCTGATATATATATATTTCTACTGCATATTCAATCCATGCTTCTAGCTACAAGGACTCCAGCATTGGGAAGAAATTTGCAGCTGAATTGGTTAAGACTTCTTCCTCACACACAACAGAGACAATGCACCGAGGGTTTGATTTTTTATTTAAAATATCATTTAGTGCATCCACTGCATTATGACCCAGGTGGCCAATTACGGGCACACTGGGTGAGTTTAGGCAGTCCACAGTGCTTCCGTCATTGGTCTGAAACATAGAAAATTCCACACAAAAGGACATGTGATCCATCTGATCAAGTACCTGGCAGCAGTCAATACTGGGTGCTTCAGGGAAAGCTACAATGCAAATATGTAAAATAATGACCTGTACAGACTGAGCTAGATAGATCCTTTTTCATTCTGTCCCATACTACAAAAACAATAAAACACTTAAAGAGCTTAAAAGGTGGCATATTTAGATCTGATTAAAGATTTTTAAGATATTGAACAGCTACTCCTCCATAGATATGAGGAAAACAGTTGAGAATGCGCCACTTTTAAAAGGATAAGTAAAGATGGAAAGACTTCGGGGAGGGTGAGGTAGGATAGAGCGCTGAACTGCTACATGTGGACTATCCAAAATGTGGGATGAAGTCTCCAGTCCCTGCTTGTGCCTCTACAACCTCTTTTTTCAACCTCGTGGATGTCTTTAGGATTTTTGTCCCCACACAACAACATAATGAAAGCCCCAATGGAGATGGGCTCCAAGATGTGCATGGCAGATGGGTACACCAATGCACAGACTCACAAAACCTCCTCCACCACACAGCTGCACTACATCCCATAGCGAAGAATGCACGATTCACCCCAAACTGAGGGAGTGTGGACGGGTTACAATCTTCTATGTCATAAAAGTACTTTGTACATACAAACTAGACATAATTGACAGTATGCAAGAGATGGTTTCTGTAAATCGGAGATTCCTAAATTGTGATCTGTGGAACACCAGCAGCCCATGGTTGATCACACTGTGCTAGCTCTGCTCCTGGCTCCCAGCTGCTAAACTGAATTAAGAGAAGCTAAAAATCCACAAATGCTTTTCTAACAGTTTTACAGGTATCCAATTTCTGTAGTGGTCAAAAGATATATGTTTACAAATGAGAGGGGAAGTAATCTGTGCAATGACAAGCGAGAGGACAGGTGGTCCAAAAAACAATTTCTCTATTAAGGTGTGGTCCACACTATAAAAATGTTTGAGAAACTCTGCTAGAGGATACATACCTAAACAGATGAGATCATCCACATCATCGTATGCTAATACAACTATATGAGAGCATGAAATGTCAGAAAAAAAATCTGAGTCATCTCGCTTCAAACAGAATCCAGAGTAGCTCCAATAGAGAAGATACTTGTTAAATGGAACTGAGAAATGGAAGAGATGTTTTCATGAGCCAAATTCCATGTTTTAAAGTAACATGGAGCAAAGCACTTTAAACAAGGGAATATTGCAATACATTTTTATTTTTCTACTGAATATATCTGTTTAAAAGTACATGTTCAAAATGGAGGGTATGAGACAATTGTTTTCTCATAGCACAAATTAGCAATGTTATATAAAGTTTTTATATACACAAACACATACACTCCCACCCATCTCATACTTCTCCATTTGCTCTTTATTTAAGCCCTTTCGAGGCTTAATTCATTTACTTTTCTTCAGTCTATATCTTTCCTCTCTTCCTCCTACATTTTCTTCTCTCCCCTTGCATTTTCACATGTAAATAGCCTATTGCTCAATATTTATCTAGAAATCTATAAAACCCCCATCACTACAACATGTGGCACCAAATCTTTACTCCTTTCTATTCCTCTTGACCCTTCCCCCCCCAACCAAACCTAGTACTTCCTAACTATGAAAAGATTTTTTAAAGGCAGCATGCACTGTCTCCTCCTCACTCTCTCCCCTTATCTTGAAAATGTTGATCCTTTTTCTTTTCTCCTTTCCACTCCTCCCTGCTCCTCCTTTTTGGTTTCCTCCATCTCTATTTCCTCAGAATTGAAGGATCTACAGGCCTACCATGCTTATGTCAGTAGGAGAGCAGTTCACGCCTGGGACCTGAAAAGGTAGTACTAGGACTCCTCCTATTTCAGGTGTCATGATCGGTCTCTGAGTAGAAATCAGCTCAGTGGAGTAAGATCAGAGAGGGGAATGTACATAACACAACATTGCGCTGCCAGATTTTCTGTGGGCCGTTTTAGGAGTACTAAGGATTTCACAGACCACTCTGAAAGGCTTTCTTACTCCAGTTTACACTATTTTGATTTGTTGATGATTAAGGTTTACAAGAACATATTCTCCAAATTTGATTTTGGTTTAAAAAAATAAGAAGATTCAAACCTTTTAATTTTATCTTCTTGCTTATGTGCATGCTGCTTAAGTAAGATGTTTTCATCATGCAAACGCAGGAAACGGTCTTCTAGCTCCTCACGACTAATCCGTGAGACAGCTTGCCGAGCTTTCACATTCTGTACAGCTGATGATTCTAACAAGCAGAAACAAAATCACAGCAAATTACTTTCACGATTCCCAAAGGAATATCATCATTTTGAAACCTAGCCAGTTTTAAAAAATGAGTTTAATGTAGTTTCATGTTCAACACCTGGCCAAGTCTGTCTGCCAATTGATGATCATAAACTCATATTTTCTAATCTTTTTAATGCTTTCCAATCCTCTGGATAGAATACCCATACAAATGACATGGCAAACTGGGTAGCTAATAGATGATAGAGGGGAAATAGCTTAACTGATTCACAGCACTTTATGTGTAAACACACAATCTAAGAAGTAAGCTGTCCATTTTTATAGATTGGACAGAGTCCCTTTTTAAAAGCAAAGTAAATTTATTCACACCAAACTATAAAAACATTAACTGATAAAGTCCAGGAAATTCACTCTAATTTATGAAATAAGCCTCAACACAGTAGATGACAGTACATAAAATGGATCTGATTCTAAGAGGAGCAGAGCACCTCCTCAGAGATGCTGAGTGCCTTCTGCTCCCATGTTCAATGGGACAGCTTCTGCTCGCACTAACATCAGTTGATAAACTGGATATGCCTCGATGGACTTGCAGATCCTCAGCACCGTGTAGGCCTGAGCTCAATATAAGTAGTACTATGAACTCTGAATTATCTTACATCTTTGTGAATTTAACCCAGACTCTGAATATTATCTGAACTTAATTTTCATAAGTGTGAATTTAAGAAACATTTTTAAAAGGAAGCCAACAAAGTCACTGATCAAAGTCTGTCACAGTAATAAACAACAGCTGGTACAAACCTTGTAATTCTCCAATTCCAGCTAGATTTAGACCTACATCTCTCACAGGCAGGTCTCCTGCAGTTTCATCAGCTGGAGCAGACATGGTTTATCTGTGGATAACAAAATTCATATGAAATCCTTTTCCATCTGTAACTTAAACTGTGAGACTAGAATGAACCATAATTACATCATATAAAATTAATAAGAAAAAGGTAATGACAAATTCACTATAATGACAGACTCATTATAGTAAGACCTCCTGCCCCAAATGTATAACTCAGGGGTAAAGGTGAAAGTAAGCTGGCACGGTACGGCACGGCATACTGGCAAGAGTCAATAAACCGTGCTGGACCTGACCAGCTTCCCCAGGCCGGCGATTTAAAGGGTCCAGGGCTCCCTGCAGCAGCCGGAGCCCTGGGCCCTTTAAATCGCTGCCCAAGCCCCACTGCTGGAGCCCTGGGGTAGCAGCAGCGGCAGGACTCCGGCGGTGATTTAAAGGGCCAGGGTACTTAAAGTCCCCACCTCTTCTGGTTGAGGCTACACCCCCTGCTCAGGACTCCGGCGTACTGGTAAGTCCTTTAAGTTACTTTCACCCCTGCTAAGGGAACATTAAAAACTTTCAATTTTAACATTATGCCAATTTGAATCATAGTATACCATACATACTCCTTTCTACAGTACAGCTCCTATAATCTATTTTAAGAAGGGCTGTAGATTAAACTTTTTTTTTTCCAGGGTCTGATATAAAGCACAATGAAATCAATGGAAAGACTTTAATCGACCTGGTCCAAAGCTCACTGATTTCTACTGTTTATAGCAGGAAACTTAAGACATCATCAGGTGGAGCATTCTGCTGTGTTCCCCACTGTGAATGGCCTAAGAGAAATGGAGGGTGTTCCTGCTTATATTGCCTTTCCAGGCCTCATTACTTCTCATTCAGTTTTCCTCAAGTGATCTCAAATATTTGCATATTAAGGATCACTTCTTAAAACAGAGGCTCTTATGGACACCTCACCTCCTAAACCTGATCTTGCATCTTCTATGATGCAAACGGAATGCTTAGACACATGAAGGAATAATACTAGAACATATTAAAGAGAGAAAGTAATACATTTGTTTTAGAGTAATGGGTGCAGCTGTTTGGTTACAGTCCCCATGTGTTTATTTCCTTGAATAACATTGTCGGCAGAGCCACACTGCTCTGACTCCTCCAGGTTATTTTGCAGTTTGGTTCTATTTTTCTGTGGGTTTACATCCTCTCCAGTTTTGGTGCTGTCCACAAATTTGACCAAAGCTGAATTAACATAGAAGAAAGACATGAAGCCTTGTGCAGGGGTCAGTGTTTCCCATTTGCATACCCCCATAGTAGGTTTTCTGAAAATGAATAGTGAGTCCAGAAATGCCTTGGGAAGTTTAGAGTAACAGCCGTGTTAGTCTGTATTCGCAAAAAGAAAAGGAGTACTTGTGACACCTTAGAGACTAACCAATTTATTTCAGCATAAGCTTTCGTGAGCTATAGCTCACTTCATCGGATGCATACTGTGGAAACTGTAGAAGATCTTTTTATACACACAAAGCATGAAAAAATACCTCCCCCCACCCCACTCTCCTGCTGGTAATAGCTTATCTAAAGTGACCACTCTCCTTACAATGTGCATGATAATCAAGGTGGGCCATTTCCAGCACAAATCCAGGGTTTAACAAGAACGTCTGGGGGGGGTGTGGGGCGGTAGGAAAAAACAAAGGGAAATAGTTTACCTTGCATAATGACTTAGCCACTCCCAGTCTCTATTCAAGCCTAAGTTAATTGTATCCAATTTGCAAATGAATTCCAACTTAACAGTTTCTCGCTGGAGTCTGGATTTGAAGTTTTTTTGTTGTAATATTGCAACTTTCATGTCTTTAATCGCGTGACCAGAGAGATTGAAGTGTTCTCCGACTGGTTTATGAATGTTATAATTCTTGATATCTGATTTGTGTCCATTTATTCTTTTACGTAGAGACTGTCCAGTTTGACCAATGTACATGGCAGAGGGGCATTGCTGGCACATGATGGCATATATCACATTGGTGGATGTGTAGGTGAACGAGCCTCTGATAGTGTGGCTGATGTTATTAGGCCCTATGATGGTGTCCCTTAAATAGATATGTGGGTACAGTTGGCAATGGGCTTTGTTGCAAGGATAGGTTCCTGGGTTAGTGGTTCTGTTGTGTGGTATGTGGTTGCTGGTGAGTATTTGCTTCAGGTTGGGGGGCTGTCTGTAGGCAAGGACTGGCCTGTCTCCCAAGATTTGTGAGCGTGTTGGGTTGTCCTTCAGGATAGGTTGTAGATCCTTAATAATGCGTTGGAGGGGTTTTAGTTGGGGGCTGAAGGTGACGGCTAGTGGCGTTCTGTTATTTTCTTTGTTAGGCCTGTCCTGTAGTAGGTGACTTCTGGGAAGTCTTCTGGCTCTATCAATCTGTTTCTTCACTTCCGCAGGTGGGTATTGTAGTTGTAAGAATGCTTGATAGAGATCTTGTAGGTGTTTGTCTCTGTCTGAGGGGTTGGAGCAAATGCGGTTGTATCGCAGAGCTTGGCTGTAGACAATGGATCGTGTGGTGTGGTCAGGATGAAAGCTGGAGGCATGTAGGTAGGAATAGCGGTCAGTAGGTTTCCGGTATAGGGTGGTGTTTATGTGACCATCGTTTATTAGCACTGTAGTGTCCAGGAAGTGGATCTCTTGTGTGGACTGGACCAGGCTGAGGTTGATGGTGGGATGGAAATTGTTGAAATCATGGTGGAATTCCTCAAGGGCTTCTTTTCCATGGGTCCAGATGATGAAGATGTCATCAATATAGCGCAAGTAGAGTAAGGGTAAGGACAAAGTCACAAAGTTCATCCACCAGGTTAGCTGTGACATTATCGGGGATAGTGTTCTTGACGGCTTGTAGTCCATCTTTGTCCTTACCCATAACTATTTTACATTTGGGGACAATGTATACCTTCAGATCAGCGGCACTGCTATGGGTACCGCATGGCCCCACAGTATGCCAACATTTTTATGGCTGACTTAGAACAACGCTTCCTCAGCTCTCATCCCCTAACGCCCCTACTCTACTTGCGCTATATTGATGACATCTTCATCATCTGGACCCATGGAAAAGAAGCTCTTGAGGAATTCCACCATGATTTCAACAATTTCCATCCCACCATCAACCTCAGCCCACCTTGATTATCATGCACATTGTAAGGAGAGTGGTCACTTTAGATAAACTATTACCAGCAGGAGAGTGGGTTGGGGGGTGAGAAAACCTGGATTTGTGCTGGAAATGGCCCAACTTGATTATCATACACATTGTAAGGAGAGTGATCACTTTAGATAAGCTATTACCAGCAGGAGAGTGGGGTGGGGGGAGGTATTTTTTCATGCTTTGTGTGTATAAAAAGATCTTCTACAGTTTCCACAGTATGCATCCGATGAAGTGAGCTGTAGCTCACGAAAGCTTATGCTCAAATAAATTGGTTAGTCTCTAAGGGGCCACAAGTACTCCTTTTCTTTTTGGGAAGTTTAGAGACTGAGCTAGAATTAGCAGCAAGTATCACTGCTTGAAGATTGACATCACTTTGAAAAGAGTAACTACATGATCTGGAAGCATTCTGAGAACGATTTGTCCATTTTACCCCAAAGCTGTGCTTTTCTTCTGAAAAGCAAGTAACTTTCTCCAAAGCAAACATCAATGCTGTTATCTTCTGCCCTGAAATACTGGTGCATGTTTGTTTTAACATACCACTCTTGCAAGAAGTGCACTGATGTCTTTAATGACCATTAGTATCCGTCATCTTTCTTCTGAAACATGACACCAAAAGAGCAATTCCCCATAGAAACATGTCAGGATTATTTGTTGAATACTAACTCAAGGCCTAATCATAAACTGCTTGCTCAAACAAAACTCTCATTTAAGTCAATGGGAGTTTTGCCTCTGTAATCAGATTGTCCTGACATCACTTCAAAAATGCATGGGTTTTTCCCAGAAGTCTCCAAATTACATAACTGAAAGGCATCAACTTAACTGATCAAATCTGATGCGAGTGTATCACAATCTTCAGGTTTCAGAGTAACAGCCGTGTTAGTCTGTCTTCGCAAAAAGAAAAGGAGTATTTGTGGCACCCTAGAGACTAACCAATTTATTTGAGCATGAGCTTTCGTGAGCTACAGCTCACTTCATCAGATCACAATCTTATCACAATCTTGTTACAAAAAAGCAATTGTACTCATAGTTTAGAGATGTAGTTCTAGAGAGAGCTTCTCCAGTTGGCATAGCTACTACCTCTCATGGAGGTGGCTTAACTACATCTCCCATCAACATAGTAGCGTCTTCAATGAAGTGCTACAGAGGCACAGCTGCACCACTGTGGTGTTGTAACATCTCAGAACAGGATGAATGAAGACTTTGTTTTCCCTGAACAACAAGGGAGAAAAACAAATTCCATGTGTAATGTGCCATCAAGCTCTTTATGTTTTAAGAGAATGGTTTGGCATTTAGATAACTAATTGCTGGTGTTTCAAGTTCATTCAGTGTCTAGTTATTTGTTTGTTTTCCAAACAGACAGAGAATTCCTTTGTAAGAGTGGTCTGTTTGAATGACTGATAAAGACAAGGCTGTTGATTTTTTGTGTAAGCAATTACATTTTTCTTTTTCTTTTCTTTAATTTATTTTCTTTTGTTATTTCACCCATCTCCTAAGTAGCTAAAATGGTTAACCAAAAGACTGCTAAGATTTGCTTGTCTACAGGGCCTGAAAAGAAACACACCTGTGGTTTGTTTTAAGCGTAGACCTTCCCTTCCCTAGGACTGATCAATAGGAAGATACACACACCCTCCTCCATTGTATCCTGAACCCCATCAACTCCGACTGTTTTTTGTCTCCAGAATAGGTTACCTGAAAAGGATAATGGTTACTTGATTATTACTCAGTTCCTGTTCTTGGAAATGAAGCACAAACCTTTACAATTGGAAGAAGGAAATTAGAAATATTGTGATTAACCAACATAATTTTGGGGCCTTAGCATAAAATCATGAAGTTTCCAGAGTGCTACTTATACTGCAGAAAATGGTAGCTTTGTAATCTGTAGCACTGAGTTTACGGAATTGTTTTAGCACAATTTGTATTTGACAAACATTACAAAGAAATTTACATACAGATTTACAATTTGCACACAAGGATAAAAATTGCCAAAAATGACTGCTTAAAGCTAAACACCTAAATACCTGTTCATGGCCCAATTCTGCAAGTGGACTCTTGATGCGCATGAGCCCATCAACTTGGATATGGTTCATACGGGCAGATAGGGTTACTCCTAAACTGCCATTAGGTACCTAATTAGTAACCTAATTTTCAGCAATGCTTAAAGGTGCAGTTTTTATTGAAGTCAACAGGAGCCTTACATGCTCAGTACCTCTGAAAATTAGAATACTTATTTAGCTAAGTAAGGATTTAAATGCTTAACTTTAGGTACTACCATTTGAAAATACTGGCCATTTTTAGCATAATTTAGGGGAAAACAAACAAACACATATCTCTGAGCCACAAATTTGTAAATTCCTTACAAATACTCTGTATTCTTCTTCTAGCCGTACATCAGAGATAACTTATGCAATTTATCTTTTTCCCCCAAGAAATGGTGCCTATTGGGAGATGGCATTAAAAACAGTCTCACATTCTTTTTTAGGAGGGAGCATAGACACATGGTCCAATATTCTTTCATACTTTTTTAGATGTTACAATGTTGGAGTGTTTTGTTTGTTTTTCACCATCTCAGTGCATTGGAACATTCTGCAATAACTGGTAAGAAATGCATTTGGGTCCTCTAATTGCTAATGCTATACAAATAAACAACAAGCACATACTTATATAGGGGTTTACCTTCAAAATACTTTGCAAACATTCACTACATTTTGCAGCCACCCTGTATGAGGTAAGTGGGTAAATATCATTGTCACGATGTTAGGAATCTGGGAACTGACACAGAAGCGGTTTCTAGCCTTCTCTCCCTGTTTGCAGTTCTACTGGCGATATCAATGGCAGGAGCACCAGAGTAGACAGGCTATCTGGCCACTGTTAGAGGGTTTTCCCTTCACTCCCTCCCCTGGTTCTTGTCATGCAGACAGAAAGCAGAAGACCAGAAGTCTAACGTGTAGGCAATGCAATGTTTACTGGAGTTAGTTCCAAGTAAGCATAACCAGAGCTCTACATGCTGGTAGAGTCTGTTTCCCAGTGTTCCGTTCCAAGCTCTGATGCCATAGAGCGTTTCCCCCGTTCCCTCTTCCCAGATCTGATGTGACAGCGCCTTGTGTGTGTCCCCGTTCCTCATTTCCCCCCTCCCCATGCCCATTTCCCACCTCCTCCTTCTTAGCAGGCCCAAATATACCTGCAATGGACACCCTTGGCCCCACCCCTTACAACTTATGGTCATGTTCCATTTTGGAGGATTGTGAGTCTAGGGTCTTCATCCCACCTGTTTTGTATCTCATGGGAGGGGTGAGGTTGTGCTATGGTCAGGACAGGCATGTCTTTGGCCTTTTAGTGTTTTATACCTTCCCCCCCATCCCCTCCTGACTGGTTGCTTGACCTTGCCTTGACAGAAGAGGCAGCCTTCCAGCGTATGCTCATATATTACATTCCTACCATAACCTGTAACACTTTAGCTCGATCCCTTATCTTTTCTCATTGTACTAAAAGACCCATCTGGTTGTGGGAAATGCAACGCACAGTGTCTTTGTTCACTGTTCTTCATACATATTAGTATAAAATATAAAAGTATCAAAAAATCAAACCCAAAATTCTATCTCAGCATATAGGCTTGTTCGTTAGCCTAACAGCCATCAGCGTGACCTTGGGAGGCCTAGACTAAGCCAGTCTGGGTGGGCCACTGTTTGAAACTCTGGGAGACACTAGCACCTTTCCTACACTTGGACTCCCACCTGTGTAGCTGCACCAGTGCTAGCAAAAATGGGTAACCTTCGGGGAAAACATACTGGTGTATGTATGCAAGGTGAGAGCCTGTGCGTATCTTAAAGTTACACTCTCCCCTCAGGCAGAGGAGTGCAATTCCCATTAAGCCCAGTGTTATCTATGTATCTGTGGGAAGCATCTGGTCCTTAGCCTGGAGCAGGACTGAGACTAGCCCTTGGAGTAGCCAACCACACTCCTGTGCTCAAATCTCTGGGAGCAAGGCACCCTGGCAGAGGATGGTGTCTCATGGGCCCACACGTGATCTGGGGACCGGGACCTGCCCCAAGGAAAAGGGGCACCAGCCTGCATAGAGCAGGACTGGTGGCAGCCCCATGACCTTAAAAAAACATCCCTCGCCCAGGGCGGACCACGGCTAGACAAAAAACCAAGTACGGCTCCGTCACAGGAGTCGGCAACATGTCCATACACAACCACAAGTGTCCACGGTAAAAATTTTGAGGTCTATGGGGGGCGCTCATGGACAAGTGGCAGAAGCCATGGCACACTACCTCCGTCCCCCCTTCCCCGAGTGCTGACTTCATGGCCCTCCCAGCCCATTGGCTGGGAACCACAGCCAATGTGAGCTGTGGAGAGTGGTGCCTGTAGAGCTGCCTGGCCGCACCTCTGCCAGCAAGAGCAAGGACAGGGAAACCATCCAAGGTGAGCCTCCCTGTCCCGGCTGTTGGTGTCAGAAGCGTGGCCAGGCGGATCTCCACACTGCCTCTGCCCCTTCTCCCCAAGCGCTGACTTCATGGCTCCCAGGCCATTGGCCAGGAACTATGGGCAGCTCCTGCAGACAGTGGAGCGTGCAGACCCGCCTGGCCGTGCCTCAGCGTAGGAGCTGGAAGGGGGATATGCCACTGCTTCCGGGAGCTGTTTGAGGTAAGCTCTGGCCGGAGCCTGCACCCCTGACCCTCCTCCCAAGCCGGGGTCAGAGGTGAGCGGGGGAGCTTGGCTGCAGGTGAGTGCGGAGCACCCGCTCAGTTTTCCCCGTGGGTGTTCCAGCCCCAGAGCAACCCCTGCTCCGCCATGTCCCACCGGACCCCCTGCCCAAGGGCGGTAAAGCTCCCTGCGTACTCACGGCCCTGCGTGCTCCTCTCTCCCTCGCAGCCGCTCAGACTCCGTTAGCAACGGCCTCTGTTGCTACGCAGAAAGGTCACTTCCTCCTACTGGGGGCCTGGCGAGGCTGTGCCCCACTGTCTGACGGGAGTTGTAGTTCGGCGGCCAGCGTTCCAGGCTCCCTCCCCCTCCTTCCCGTGTGTCAACCGCGCTGCATCCCGGGAGTTGTAGTCCTGCCAGGAGCGCCGGGCCTGCGCTGGGGCCGGCAGGAAGAGGCTGAAAAGACTACGGGGAGGCCGAGCGCGGCGGTGTGGGGTGCCGCAAGCGTCGGGGGCTGTGCTCGAGCACGGCAGCATGAAGAGGCGAGCAGGGGCGAGCGAGAAAAAAGAAGCCAAGGTACCTTCTCTTTTGCTTCCTGCCCCTCCCAGCCTTGTCAGGCCTGCCCCCCGCCCGAGCTCGCCGGCCCGCCCCCAGGCTGGGCTCTGCAGTCCAGGGGAGATTTCTCAGCTGCCGGCGGGGGAGCTCATCACGCCCCAGCGGTTGCCGGAGCATCCTTGCCCAAGCAGGATCCCCCCCGCAGCCGGAGGGGACGGTAGTGGGCGCTGCTCCGGGCCGGGACCTCTGGCCCCCTTCCCCGGCTGTGAATTCCTGCAGCCTCCCGCTCGCCCGAGGGACAGCGCGCAGCTGATGATTAAACCGAAAGACCAGCCCTAGAGCCTGCCCCCTGCCTGCTGGGCCCGAGAGTTAGCGCTCCCGGGGCGTTAGACGGGAGCCCTACCCAGGTGTCCTGGGTTCAAATCCTTCCCCCTGTTCCCATGGCGTTGCAGCGCGCTGGTGGGTCACTATCCACGGCCCTTAACTGGCGCTGTCCGCCCTGTGCTTGGGACCTTGTGTTCAGCAAGCATGTGGCTGCGGTTGATTTCTCCAGTCTCGGTGTCTGCAGGGCAGTGCCCGTCTCCCAGGGCTACTTCCTTCCGCCTCTGGGTCACGAAATCGTTTTGATCGCCTATGACGTGCCACTTGTTTACTGTAGCCCAAGAGTGGGACACAGCTGCCTTGCTTCTAGCTGTAAGAGGTGCGGCCTGAGCACAGGGCCGGGAGCCTGCTGCCTCTGAGTGCCAACCACAATCCTGATAGTGGCTAAAAGTTGGTGCTGTCCTCCTGCTAAATTTTTTTTTGTAAATATCTTTGAAATCATATGACTGTTTTTGAAGCCATTTCCAAGGTCTTTCATGGTTTCTGGGCTGCATTCTTAGTGGGAACTTTATAATGTTTACCCAGAGCAATTTTTGTGACTATATGCACATTAAATTGTTTCCCCAGTATCTTCTTACTAAATGGCCAAATAAGTGTGCTTTTGTTTTTCCAGTAAAACATCTCCCCCCCCCCTACCCCCAGCCCAGATGATCCAAATGATTTTATATTAATGTATCTGATAGGAATATTAGGTATTTTATAGCTTCCTGGCAGTTGAATTTTTTTCTTGAATGTGTGTGTATGTTTAATGATATCATGAGCCCACCTTGAAACTTTAACCCAGAGTACTAATTTATATAGTTTGAAGGCACTATTAATAATAGTTTTTTGTATGGCTTTCTAGCACCCTCATACAGTGTTTGATTAATATTATGAATATTCTGATTCTTCTTTATTGGTGATTTTACACTGTTGTAACTGCATTGATTTCATGGAATTACAGCTGTGCACCAGTGTAAGTGAAAGGAGAATATAAGGCCTCTGTATATTTTGTATTAAGTATGTGCAATGTTTGTTTTAAAGCCTAACTCTGATCTCACTTATACCTGTGTAAGTTAGGGGTAAGAGGAACTATAGTGCAAGGGATATAGTGCAAGAGGAAGTGTGCACACACATATATCAGTAGAGGCTGAGGTTAGGCCCTACTGATGATCAAGCACTGATCTCCTGCAGCAGGCTGCCTGTCTCTCTTCAAAGGAAGCCTTCACGTACATCATCAAAGTTTTTGTTTTGTGCTATTTTAGAAGAACTCTCCAGCTCCAAGGATTGTGGTGGGATTTCTTTAGAGTACAGTTTCTGTAATGTAATGATTCAATTGCAATGTACTATATGCTTTTGGTCTCCGTATGACCAGTGGAACATTAGTACCCTTCTGCTGAATATTCATATGGGTGCAAAGTGATGCAAACTAGCAGAACTTCATGAAGCTGAACTTCCTCAAGGTGCTGAGTGCCATCAGCTCCAATTAATTTCAGCCCATTACTTGTCCTAAGCCCACCTCTCCTGTCCTGCCTTCACCAAAATATTGCCTTTGTGTGTATTATAGTGGTCAACATAAAAATAGAGCTGTTAGACTTGACATTATTGACTGGTGATTCCAACAGGACAGACATTTTAATTGAGCACCCAACACCTATGAGAGTTTCCTTTCTCTTCACATATAATTTAAATGGAATTAGTCCGATCTGCTTTTTATTTGGGTTCCTTACTTCATTACAGAGTAGGCCATAGTTTTGGCCATGTCCTTTATTTAATTGGACAAAGAAAATATACGCTTTTTAAAACCAACTTTTCCATGCTTGGTTTCAGCCCAGAATCTATTTTTTTCCCCATAAAAGTTTGATTGAATATTTTTTGAATATTTGAAATGATTTTAATTAAAAAAAAAACCCACACATTTTTAAAAAAAAAAAGGCAGGGATTTTTCACCTTCCAGACACCGTGTCTGATTAATAGTCAGTTTTCTTTTAAAATTTAATCCATGGCAATTATGCATTGCTCAATAAGCAATGTGTGCATTACTTTGTGTGTGGGTTTTTTGTTTTTTTTTTAAAAAGTTTAAAAGTAAATGTAAGCCTGAGAGGTGCTAAGCACTGGCAACTTCAGTTGGCAGGTAGCATCTTGCAAGAGTAAGAGTTTGTGGGATTAAGAATTAAATTAGGACTGTTTGAAAAATGGCAAAATGTTATTTTCCTTGACTCGAATAAGATTAGCTCGTAGGATGTTGTGGGATGATACTACTGGACCCAATTCAATATTAACCTGCATCCTGTGTAGTCATTTACACTGGTGCAAAGTGGCTGTATAATGCTAACAAACAAGAACTAGCAATGAATCTGTCTGACCATCATTAAATATATATTTGTACAGCGCCCAGTACAATTGGCTCTGCAGTTGGGATCATTTGGGGCTATGGCAATATAAATAATAAAATGTATCAACATACAGACATCTGAATGTTCAGAAGGGATTTTAGTGGCGTCTGTGTATATTTTGGTGTGTGATTGTTCACGCGTGAGCTGCATTGAAAGGGAAAGTAATAGAGAATTCTTTAGTCTTTGCTAAAATATCATAAACAATTTTATTTTATTTACAAAAAAGAAAAGAAAAAGGAAGTAATCTACAAATAACTATAGTAACACAATGTTAAGGTTGAGATTTCATCCCGTCAAAAGTCGGGAATTCAGTTCCCCATATCATTCTTAACTTGCTGCCAGGCACATACCTCATTTTAATGCCTATTTGGTGTTTTATCACATTCTCACACACCACTGATGTAACCAACTATTCTCAAAATAACATAACAAAGGAGAGGAGTTAAGGTTGATGTTGGAAAACAGTAATCTCTTTTATATGATTAAATATCTCAGCTTTAACATTGCATTGGTATAGTTTATTGTTTATATAATCCTTTAATTTCCCATTTTTCTTGTGTGCATTTTTCTTAATAAAACAATAAAAATGTTAAATTTGTTGATTAAATTTATTTTGTCAGTCTTCTTACAATATCTGTATCTAAGTGAAATAATGTGAACATAACACTTTATATGCACTCAGATAAACCTGTTATGCTTCTTGCTTAGGTAAACAGTGTGCAAGTTTTAGCAGAATCAGCAGCCAATATGCCACTAGCAGTTTTTGTTTTAGTCACATTATTGGCCCCTAACATTATTAATGAGACAGTAATTGAGAAATAGTGTTGATTGTCACATAAAACATGATCTGTATATTGGAAACAACCAGGTAGAGGCCTTGCATATGCAGAATGAAATAAAAGAAGGAATGAGTAGCAAATGTTCCCTACTTTTAAATTCATCACAACCCTGCTGTTTAAATTGCCCCAGCTGTTAATGCTGGAACCATTACAGTAATGGACTCAGCAAATGAAGGAGAACCAAGACACACACACTTTATTACCTGAGGGGTAATTTTCTCTTCATCTGTAATAGCAGCAGTGCCTAGTATTGATCAGGCCATCAAGATACTAATCCTCTGTAAAATTACTTGTTATAACTGAAAATGTGTTAATCCAAATCAGTCTGTGTCCTGACTTTCTACTTACTATTGAATACAGTCTATTAGATGGTTTATTTTTCATTATTTAAAGCCTTTACATTGATAATAGTTGGAGCTTCCTTTGCAAGAGCGAGTGCTTAATCTTCTCTATAGCCCAGGGTTGTCTTTTTGTTTTAAATGGAACATCACCCACTTAATTAAGGAGTGAGTGTCTGTCTTGCTGGTCTGAATTATGATGGTACTTTAGGTCCCCAGATTTATTAAACATGCTGTTTTACACTGTCGTTTTTGTTATAAATAAGAGCAGGCCCATCTTGCCCAGATTAGAAGTTTGCAGGTATAAGATATCAATAAGTGCTAAGAATTTAAGTTACTTGGATTTTTATTGCAAGCTATAGTTTGTTTTGTCGATTGTGTCCTGTAAGGAGAATGTGTCAGAGATTAACGCAAAGAATGTTTTGTATTTTACTGTCTTGAAAATATTATCTCCTAAAGCTCTGAATATTTTTCCACTGTCATCTGTAACTTTACAAATTTGGCATTCGGCCCAGCATCTGGCTGCTGAGTTCCTTCAGTTACCATTGATTTCAGTGAGAGGTGACAGGTTCTGGACTGGGAGTTCGGAGACCTGGTTCTATTCTCTGCTCTGCCACTGACTTGCTGTTGCTTCACCTCTTTTATCCCATGACAGCTTAAAAGGAACAGAGGGAAGGTCATCTCATGGATGGGTAACTGGTTAAAAGATAGGAAACAAAAGGTTGGAATAAATGGTCAGTTCTCAGAATGGAGAGAGGTAAATAGTGGTGTCTCCCAAGGGTTTGTACTGGGCCCGGTCCTATTCAACATATTCATAAATGATCTGGAAAAAGGGGTAAACCGTGAGGTGGCAAAATTTGCAAATGATACAAAACTACTCAAGATAGTTAAGTCCCAGGCAGACTGCCAAGAGCTACGAAAGGATCTCTCAAAACTGGATGACTGGGCATCGAAATGGCAGATAAAATTCAGTGTTGATAAATGCAATTTAATGCACATTGTAAAACAATCACAACTATACATATAAAATGATGGGGTCTAAATTAGCTGTCTCTCTTCAAGAATGAGATCTTGGAGTTATGGTGGATAGTTCTCTGAAAACATCCACAAATTGTGCAGCGGCAGTCAAAAAAGCGAACAGAATATTGAGAATCATTAAGAAAGTGATAGAGAATAAGACAGAAAATATCATATTGCCTCTATATAAATCCACAATACGCCCATATCTTGAATACTGCATGCAGATGTGGTTGCCCCTTCAGAAAAGGACAACAAAAATGGTTAGGGGTATGGAAAGGCTGCTATGTGAGGAGAGATTAATAAGACTGGGACTTATCATAGAGGTCTATAAAATCATGACTGGTGTGGAGAAAGTAAATAAGGAAGTGTTATTTACTCCTTCTACTAACACAAGAACTAGGGGTCACCAAATGAAATTAATAGACAGCAGATTTAAAACAAAAGGAAATATTTTTTCATACAGTTAACCTCTGGAACTCTTTGACAGAGGATGTTGTGAAGGCCAAGACTGGAACAAGGTTCAAAAAAGTACTAGATAAGTTCATGGAGGATAGGTCCATCAATGGCTATTAGCCAGCATGGGCAGGGATGGTGTCCCTAGCCTCTTGTTTCCTCAGAAGCTGGGAATGGGCAATGGGATGGGATCACTTGATGATTCCCTGTTCTGTTCATTCCCTCTGGGGCACCTGGCATTGGCCACTGTCAGAAAACAGGATACTGGGCTAGATGGACCTTTGGTCTGACCCGGTATGGCCATTCTTATGTTCCTTCGTTGCCTCTCTCTCCCTTTGTTTATTTTATTTATTTAGATTGTAAGATCAAAGGACGGGGACTGGCCATTTTATATGTATAGTGCCTAGCATGGTGGGACACTGGTCTTGGTTGTGGTCTCTAGACACTACTGTAATACAGATAATTAATAATACTAACTGGTGTTGCAGATGCACACCACCTCCCGAAATGGAGCTTTTTAAAAACAGCAAAACTATTTTAAATTGTTTGAATGTCTGTGGTCCTGCATCGGGATTCATTAAAATGGACACATGCCCTTTTTGGAGTATTAATAAAGTCACTGGGATATTGCTCGTGAGAAATTCTAACAGTTCTTGTTGCAAGATCAGGATCTAGAACTGGAGGATGGATGATTATTTTTAAGAAAAGTGCCTTGTAATGTTGCACAAAGATGATTCACCCTGAGATGTGAGGGGGAAAATCTTCAATCAGATTTCCATTTTTATGCTTAAAGCATCAAGTTGATCTTCACTCCAGCAATGCTTATAGAAGTGTTTACTTTGTAATTATCCCTCTCATTGCTGTTTTTGGTTTTTCTGTAATGGATCCAACTTACATTTTTTTAAAAAGAATCAGCCTTACCAAGAGTGTATTATGTGTGCCTTCTGCAAAAGGTTTAGGCCTTGATCCTGCAACTGTACATAAGCTTCATATGGGCTCTGCTTGGTTATTCAGGTCTGCCTGCAAGATGGGGCTAAACAGACGTTTAAAATTCCTATTCATAGGCTAGGATAATTCTTGTATCCCATGCCCATGGGTAATGTATTTAATTACACACATACTTCAGTGTTTGAAGGCCAGCAGCTCCACAGCAATTTCTTCCACATTTTGATACATTTTGAAAAGTTTAGGATTTCTTTCCATTAGTCTCCAGAAAGTGCAGTTAATTTTTTTTTTTTACATGAGCAAACTATTAGTCACCCAAATTAGTCCCATTGAACTTAAACCAGTGGAATCTCTGAGGTGACCAAAGCCCCCTCGCTGTTACCCCCAGAATCCCTCTTAAGTGTGTGTGTGCGTGTGTTCACATGTGTATGGGGAAAAGTGTCTAAAGTAATTGCTTTGGGTGGGGATGGGGGAACAGCATTCTGACAGAACCCAAGCCTCTTCCCGTGTTCAGATCTGGATCTGATTCTGTGGGCGTACCTCTGGGGAAATGGGGGAATGATGCCAGAATGGTGGCATATCCTTTCGTGTGTCCCCTCACGCCCCACACCTGAGCAGATATCCCTTTCGTTTTTTGTTCTTTATATCCACAGATGGGATGATCTAGCCCCATGCCATTTGTTTACTTCTAACTTCATTAGTGAATACCCCTCTTCCATAATCTTCAAGAACACAAAGTAGAGATCCTTAAAAGCTAGCACTGAAATTAAGAAATTTATCAAATCAAATCTCTTGGAACTCCTAGGAAGGCACTGTCCAAAATAGAGCTACACTTATCTGCTCCCTTCTTTTTCAGGGTATATTCAAGGTATTATTTTATGAGTATGGTTGAAAAGGAATTGACCTCTGAAGGATGGTGCAGCCTGTCTGCCTCTTTTCTTTGTGCACTAATGAACTGTGTGAAAGCAGTAGTGGCTAGAACTATGTGGAATATTTGAAATGAAATTCAGAAACCTTTAAATCTGAAGTTAGGGCAAATATGTCTGCAGATTTACCACAAAAGTAAAGAAAAATAAAACCACACCTTGGATTTTTTTTAAAGGAAAATAGAACTTTGGGTGCAAATAGGCCAATTTTCACTCAAAAATGGTCCTCTTTCTGGGCAGGGATAGCACAGTTTTGGTTTTATTTTGATAAAATTAATTTTTGCACTGTGATGGTTGTTCATATAAAACTGAGGTATATTGTTGTGTAATACCAGAAGCAGCCCACAGGAATCTGTCTTCAGATTCTGCATATACAGCACATGATGTTAATGGCATTCCACATTAGCAGCTCCAGAATTGAATCTTCCCCCTTGAAATTAAATCATGATGGAATCACATTGTTTCCTATGGAAACAGTGATAAAACTTTCATTGATTTCAATGGGAGCAAGACTGGGTTCTAATTATGGTTACAGTAATTCATCCATATTCTCAGTTACTCAGTTTACCTTTAATGACCTAGAGCATCAAAATATTAAGTGATCCTCTTGCCTTCTGTTATCAAATGGGAGTATAATATTGTATTCTATTATATTTGATACTGAACTACAAAGTATGTTTATGACTGTTATCATTTAAAATATTGTTATGGCATATACTTTATAATGGATTCTTGAAATCCTCTGTATTATAAATGATAGTGCAGTAGTTTACAAATGGTTTGTTTTAAAGTTATGATAGTCTTACTGTGGAAGGAAACTTTGGACTATTGTGTTTTACTTAAGCAGCCTCTCTTCCATTATACTGCACATAATGCACCCTTCCTAGAAGAATTACATCTCTGTCCCCTAGAATTTGTTCAGTTTCATTTTGCCCTTTTATCTGCTGCTCATCCCACTACTTTTATTTAAGAGTGTAAAGTTACTTTAGTGTAACTGCTGTTGTCACCTTTGCCCTCAGCTAATCAAATAGTTTACCTTGAGGGAAGCATTTATCTCCCACTTTCATTATTATTATTTTCGTAGCTGTAAAGATATATATTTTGTGTCTGCAGAAGGCTGTAACAGTGAAACGAGGTATTGATCTGCTGTATTTGGCAATTTCTTTCCACCTTGCCATCGATATCATGTCAGCCTCTGTCTGTACTGTGGTTGACCTCACAAATAGCTCTTTATGTTCCCATTGGATTCAAATGATATACTATGCTGAAAACTAAATCAATGAATGATTATAAAGTTTTTAGTATTATTTCATGACCCTGAGGCAACTGGTGCTCCATGCATTGAATACTTGAAAGGATACCTAGTATGGTAAAACAGGTGTTGCTATTTTTGTTCTTATAGAGCTGGAAACATCATAGCTTAGGTCTTAAGTAACTGTGCACTTTGATATTTTTGTGATTATTTTACAAGTTGGGTAAATCTGTGTTTAAATTTCTTAAGGGCCTGACTAGAGGCAACTCACATTACTTTATGCCTCCATAAAGGACTGTAGGATTGGACTCCAATGAGTCTTACGGCTACAATGGAAACAATTGAAATTACTTAAGAGCAAAAATTCTCCTCCTCTGTTCCATGCTATGTTGCATATCATGCACTCATTGTTTGCAGAAGTTCAATAGTCCTTAACAGAAGGATGTTAGGAATGTGTATTTTTTGCAGAGGGTTGAAGTGGGAATCAGATAAGATACCTAACAAGGAATAGTAAGCTCATATAACCAATGGGTTTTATAAGTATTTTTTTCTGTCCAGGAGGCAAATATTATTACAGCTCTGTAGAATGTTATCTTGTGTATATACTCTGACCAGTAAGACTATTACATTATCTTTAAAGATGAAGCTAAACTGTGATTTAGCAGATTTAATAGTGTTAAAATTTTAAAATAATTTTGAAAAAATTCATATTAACTCCAAATAGATATTTGCAGAAATGGACAGGATTTTCACAAGCACTTAAATGACTTAGGAGCACAAGCTTCACTGAAAGTCAATGACACCTAAATCACTTAAGCCCAGATTTTTAAAAGTATTTAGGTGTTACTTTGCTCAGTATGAAAAAGCCTGCTTTAGGAGCCTCAGTCTAATTTGGCTTACTTAGGAGCCAAAATCCCTTTTGAAAATGAGATTTAGGCTCTTAAATCAGTTGGGCATTATAACACTGAGTGCAGCACTGCCTAAACACCTTTAAAAATCAGGGCCTTAGGCACATCTGAAAATCCCACCCAATATCTCAAAGCGTGTGGACCTATTGAAATGCACATTTTTTTTATCAATAAAAAAGGTGTTCATAGAACATTGATGGGGGGCTACTTACTAATGATAAATACATGTAAGTTAGTCAAAGGACATTGGTGTTAACTTGGCAGACAATTTATATTGGGTGTTAGCCAGTCTTACCACATGGTAGATCCATGCAAGCAGTTCAGACTATACCAATACCGCTGCCAATGAAAATTGCCTTGGGCAGAATACTCTGATGTTGGGAAGAATGCTTTCACTGCCTGGTGTCTGTGATTCATGTGATTACAGACAACTTCGAAGGGGAGATGTACTATATGTGCCCTGTACCATGTGCTCACCGGCATCGTCACAGATTTAAACCAAAAAAAAAACCAAAAACTTCCATTTTAATAATCCTAAATTCTTCCCAAGCAGCGCAGGTACAACATCAGTGAAATTATTTTACCTGTAAAGTGGGAAGACTGGAGTAGAGCAGATCAGACATTTTCCAAAGGAACATTTTTTCATCAGAAAATGTCTGTTCACCAAAAGCAAAACATTTAGCAGAAATGTGTCAATTTTTATGCAAAAAGAAAAGGAGTACTTGTGGCACCTTAGAGACTAACCAATTTATTTGAGCATGAGCTTTCGTGAGCTACAGCTCACTTCATCGGATGAAGTGAGCTGTTGCATCCGATGAAGTGAGCTGTAGCTCACGAAAGGTCATGCTCAAATAAATTGGTTAGTCTCTACGGTGCCACAAGTACTCCTTTTCTTTTTGCGAATACAGACTAACACGACTGTTACTCTGAAACCTGTCAATTTTTATGAAAATTTATTTTGAAAGAAAAATTGGAGTGAGGGGATTTTAATACGGTTGAAAAAGTCTGTTTTAACCTTTTTCAGAACATTTAATTTTTTTGTTTTCAAAATTACTTCTTGTATAAAAATCAAAATTAGAACTAAGTGTTTTTAAATTGACTTGAAATGAGTTGGTTTTTTTCCAGAATTTTGGTTTGCTGGACATTTCATCATTTTTTGTTTCTGTTCTGTTTTGGAATGGAAGAAACTACAAAATCATTGCAATTCCCACAAAATGAAAATCCAGTTCTGCCCAGTTCTAGGTAGGAGCCTAACTGGCACACAGTGCTCTGATACAGGGATGGGTTGTAATGGATAAATACACTGGAATAACTAGTGTTATGTAATGGGCCGTGGGACGTTTACTGCCCATTCACAGCAGGCAGAATTAAAAAAAAACGTCTGCCACCCTGCCCCTCGAACTCAGTTTATCTACCCTGGAAGGGAAAATGGCTGAATCAACCATGCTAGGATTTGAATCTGTGGTAAAAGGGAATTTATGGTTTTGTTCCCCACACCACCCCCAAAATTTGGTGTTTAGTTTATTAGGCCATCGTCACCTGATGCTTCCCTGCTCTGTTTTCTAGAGCAGTGTTTTTCAACCCCTGGGGGTCTGCAGACTGTCTAAGATTTCCAAAGGGGTCTGTGCTTCCATTTGAAATTTTTTTAGAGGTCCACAAATAAAAAAAGCTAAAAACTACTGTCTTAGAGTTTATTGTTGTTAAAAAAGGTATAGATAGTTGGTCATATTTGTGCATCTTTTAATCTGTTGTGCTTTCTCTTAAAAAGTTTTAATAAGATGTTGGTTGATAAACTTTCCACGGAAAAAGAACTGGACACATTGGCATTAAGCCTTTCCCATCCTATGAAACTGGATAGTGGATTAGGCACTTGTACTGTTAAGACTTGATCTTGCAAGATGTGGTGTATTTGTAGTATTTATGTAATTCTGTTTTGCAGGTGGTTCTGCTGAAAATAAACTAAGGGTCCAGTTGTGCAAACACTTATTACCAGGTGTGGTGCTTACTATAGTGAGTAACCCCATTGAAGTAGCCCTGTGAAATAGTCAATGGGGTATTAGCATTATGTATGGTTGAGTCCTAAATGTGGAGAAAAATTGTGATGTAAAACAATGGGCTAATGGATACTACAAATGGTATCTCTGCCCCAGTAGTGTGATTCAACTATATACATTTCTTAAAAAATTATTTTAGTTTTGCTAATTAAGGGCAAATATCCCTAGCTTTCCACTTCACCCAGCCTAGGCAGCTGGAGTTGGTGCAGGGAGCTTCTACGTATAAAATTATCCTCATCCCTAGGCTGTGTAGCAGCTTTCAAGCCACTCTCCCATGGCTGTTACAGCTCTGATGCACTAGGGCATCCAGGCCACTACTCCTTGGGTGATGGTGTGGCTAGCAGGTGAATGTAGCAGCAGATTAACAGCACTACCACTCCTCTGTTTGACTTCGAGAGAAAGAATTGTGAAACTATATTCTGCTGTCTCGCAAAGTGTCGACACCTTTGTCAGGTTCCCCTAATCTGTCTTTATATGCTCCCCATCACCATAACACTTGAACTACAGTCTGTCTGTCTGTCTACCTATTACTTGTATAGTTTTCTTTACTGAAATATCTGAGTGTCACAGTTCACAGGGCAATTTCACCTGGGTACTCCCTTTGTGGCCATCAAGGGCACCCATTCTAGGCTTCCAGCTCCTCAGTAGTCACCTCAACTGTGGCAGAGACCCACATCTCCCTCCCTCCTGACTGGGGTTTTTCTAGGCTGCTCCATTTGCTGCCTCCCTGTGATATTCCCACCAAGCCAGACTGCCTAAACAGGCCAATGTCTACTCTATGCTTCCTCTCCAGACAGTAAGAACAGAGTAGTTTCCAGCAGTTACAAGTTACCACATAACTCTTTATAAGCAAGCACATTTATTCTTGAGGTAAAAGCATTACAGAGAAATCATATTAAAACAATAAAAGAACATACATGCATGATTAAAAGCTTAACACAGATTACCTATCAGCCTTATGGGACCCTAGTAGATCAAGTCCTTACAACCCTTTCCTAAGAATTGCCCCCAACTTCGACATAAGGTTCTGTCCATTTGCTGAATCAAAAATAAAGGCTCTGAGTCAGTTTAAACTTAGGCTATGTATCCAAAAGTCCTATTTTTGTCTGTTAGTCTCTGGAGAATCTAGTTTGAACTAATATATGCAAGTCTCCCAGGAGATAGCATATCTCTCGGGGATTCAATGTTATTGATTTGCCTTTATCACCACCCACAGTTTTTAGTTCCTGGAGAAGCTGTTGTAGCCCTCCCCCATGATTAGCACACAATCTTACATAAACCACTCATTTAAAACAATGAAACCAAAAGATACTACATGGTGTTGCAATATCTATTACAGCTCCCTCTTACTGAGGTTACAGACAATTCCGGCCCACAATAATACGCAAACTTAATACAATAAGGTAATATTGCAGGAAATTACCATATCTGTCACACTGAGGACATTATGATCCTTAATGCATTTATCTTCACAACACCTCTGTGAGGTATGGCTGTGATGCCCATTTTACAGATGGGGAACTGAGGCACAGAAAGACTAAGGCCAGGTCTACACAATAAACTTACATTGGTATAACTATGTCACTCGGGTGTAAAAATCCACACCCCTGAGTGATGCAGTTAGACCAGCCTAAGCCACAGGGTAGATAGCACCACGTCGTTAGGAGAGCTTCTCCTGTCAACATAACTACCGCCTCTCGTGGCGGCGTTTTAACTACACCAACAGGAAAAGTTCTCCCATTGGTATTGTAGTGTCTTCACTGAAGCGCTACAGCAGCGCAATTAAGTGTAGACCTGCCCGTAGTGGTCACTTGGGAAGTCTGTGGCACAGCAGAGAACTGAACCTGGGTCTTCAGGCTAACAGTTTAACCACTGGACCATCCTTTCTCTCACTTTTTTCCTTCCCAGCCTGGAGAAGTGGCTTGGTTGTTTGTATATTTTTTTCAGTGGAACTTCACCATTTCCTCTGCAGGTAGGGCCTTTCACAGCTGCAGAGGAATGCTTATGATTTATGCTTTTTTTTGGCCTGCAGACCCTTGAAGTGCAGTGATCAGGCTGTTTTCACAAAATCTTTAGGTTCATTATTATTTATAATTAGGTAAATGCTGATCGTGTAACTGATACTATAAAAGACCCAAATAAAGATACACTGAGGAATTTGTGCATAAGGTGTTTGTGTATGAGACAGGCAAGTAGTTTTCTGCCTTCTGAACCAAATAAATAATGATGATTCACTCTCTTTTTAGCTTACAAAGCACACAATTTGTGAATAGGGCCTTTAATATGTCGGTGGCATGACAGAAATTGGTACAAAGCAGTGTCTTGTGTCACAAGCGGGATGATACCAGTGACCCAGCAAAGAGAAACAAGCATGTTGATCTGTTTTGTTAAAGGGCAGTATTTGGCCCCCATAAGTGTAGGGGAGATGGGCTGTTCATGAAAAGGGCATAAGAAAACCTAACCCTTATGACACTTTGTCAGCCTGATTAAATTTAATGTCTGGCATTTGGTTTATGTGAAAGATGGGAGGCATCACTGTATATCTAATAAACAAAGCATTTCTTTTTTTCCATAGGTATTTTATATGTTAATACAGGCAAACCTGAATATGATCACACAATTTAAATGTGCAAACAGAAAATATAAATCTTAGCTGGCAATTGGTTAAAAATATGGTTTATGTGTATTATGCAAAATAGTGCAATTTGATTGTTGATCATACTGTGAAAACATAACTCTTCAGAAACAGTGCTTTTAAACAAATATTAAAATATTATTATACTGAACAATTTATAATGGAAATTATGATTTTATAGAACAATGCAACATATTTATTTGCAGTGCTGTAATAGGTATGGTTCTATTGTAATATTAATACACAAATATAAAATCAGCGTTCCAGGTGTTTTTATTAACTCTGATTATAAGATGTCAGGCTCCAGTCTTCTCATATTTTAAAGAAAATTCAATATTTAGAAAACGGAGTTCAGTATGTATAATTTGAAAATGACTACAATCTGCTGAGAGAGCCAAATAAATGCTTGTGGATTGTTGATTTTTCTGCTTAACATTTAACAAAAAAAAAGTTTAGGTGCCTTTTTAATAAAGAAAGAAAAAGTCTAGCTTGCTTTAAACAATTGCTGAAAAGCTCTGCTTAACCTTATATTTTGCATGCATTCGTGATTTGAAATAGAAATAAGTCAAATTTGAGGCAGACAGCTTGAATGGCATGCTGTCAGTTTGGCTCTTCATGAATTGGCAATGGTCTCGTTTAGGACCTTCAGATATGTGTCTGCTTGGACAGAATGAGAACATTTTGCATGTTCAGTAGACAACCACTCCTTGCTGCCTCACAATATGCAGTGGTGCATGACAGTTGCCCTTCATTGCTGTCTTCTTAGAGCTTAACCTTTGACCCTCCACTTAGTCGCTGTGCAACGGTTGGAGCAGGCCAAGATGTTCATGAATGACGGGCATCAGCCTGCAATGTGCTTGTCATTATTGGACTGTCAAAAGTAGCCTGCTATTGGGCTCCATCAAGGTTTGAAACCTATGTGCAATAGTCCATATTACTTAACTTCCAGGGCTGTCAACAGGATGATCAAATGTGCATAAAATATAAGTGTGTTGAATACATCTTCAGTCATAAGACAGGAAGAATTTTGTGTGTGTGTGTGCTGCACATATTCAGATGACTTTCACAGGGCCAAGAGGTTGAATCTGTTGCCAGGGTAAAAAGTGAACTGTTGTCTCTTGTGGTCCAAGTTTCAAATAACACAATTTAGATTTGAACTGCTCTGCCAGTTAAACTCTCAGCTTGTCTTGTGTATCCTATCAGCTTTTCAGCCAGCAGTATAAGCAACTAGATACTTGATCAGTGGTGCCTGAGGTTAACTGTCAAACTGCAATGTTCGTTTTGAATCTCACTGTAATGTAATATTATGGAGGGAGAGGTCAGCGTGTGTGATTTGAAAAGCAGTTGTGAATAGCTGAAGTACTGATTATGTCAGCTACAGTATACTTTAAGGAGTCCAATATAGAAATCTTAATTGATTATAATAAAATAAGAAATCAAAGGCAATATTGAATAGCCATTTTTCTGTCCAAGAGCAGAATACTGTGCATAGAAACTGTTCATATTTAGGAGGGTCATGTCCTGTTTTTAGCATAATATTCACTGTTACTGTTCATGCAAAAAGCTTCTCTACTGCAATCTATTATAATGGATTTAAAGGGTGTCCCTATATTTTCTCCCATAACATCCTTGCTTGTACATTTCAAGTGGTATATATTTTCAAAGGAAAATATCAGATTAACAGGTTTAGATTCAGCATAGGTTCTTTACAATGTAAAACTTTAATCCAAATCAAATGAAATAGCACTATCTTGCCAATTGGTTAAATTACACTCACTGTGCTTATTTGTAAATATTTTTGTACATTTAAAAAAAACTACTCCCCCAAAACCTCCAGGTTTCATAAGGAAACTATAAAATCACATAAAGCTGAACGTTGGCAACTGACTAAGAATAGCAACCCACATTTGTTCACTTCATATTTTTTGTGCCCTTTATGTATTTTCAGAGGCAGCTTTCACTCTCCCTTGTTGATAGTCATTGTCACTTGCAAGAGACCTCTGTCCAAATGCATTGGTCTCAAAAATTAGATCATGGCATGGAGGGCTACATGCAGTCTTCACGCTTCTTCTTGCTGTTAATCTCAAATGCTGGTACTGTCTGATAACAAACAGTCCAATCCTTTTGATTTCAGTATTTGCTTGTGCATTTGTGTAATATCTGAGATGGATTATAATTTTTTGTACATTTTCAAATGTGTGCACACTACAAATGTACATAATTAATTTACCAAGCAAGCTGATTCGTGCTTGTCAGGTTTTGCTATATAGTTATCAGCCAGTACAACCATTTACACTTAAACAGTATTTCATTCTTGTGACCACTAACTTTGCTACTAGTAAATGCCTGTTAGTATGACCCACTTTTTTAAAAGGATGTATAAGTGCACTGAATACATTTTGGTGCAGGGATTAATTTTTGAAAATTGTGTGCATACAAAAAAACCAGCACCTAACTGAGTGCCCAATTTGTGCAGCAGTGGTACTTGCAGACCAGGTATCTGAACATACAGGCACCTGATTTTGGCCTGTACAGTTTTTAAAATTACACCACAGAGTCCCAGCAAAATCAGCTGGACTCTTTCCAGATGAAAGTAATACTGATTCCCATTCATGGTCTTCAGGAACCCAATCCTGCTTCCCGTTGTAGTCAATTGACTTCAGCTGAAACAAAATCAGGCTTGTATTCCTAGTGGGCTCTAGGAGTTTTATGGAGGCCAAATGCTCAGTTCCTGGAAAACAGAAAAGTTTGAAGTCTGTCAACACCAGCCCTTCCAGTTATTCAGAAGGGAAGGTTTTGTATTAACGGTGGAATACCTAGTCTCCCTGGAAACACAATTTAATCACTAGGCAAATTTGACTCATACCTTTTGTCAAGGTTCCTCCCCCACTCTGAACTCTAGGGTACAGATGTGGGGACCTGCATGAAAAACCTCCTAAGCTTATCTTTACCAGCTTAGGTCAAAACCTCCCCAAGGTACAAAATATTCCACCCGTTGTCCTTGGACTGGCCGCTACCACCACCAAACTAATACTGGTTACTGGGGAAGAGCTGTTTGGACGCGTCCTTCCCCCCAAAATACTTCCCAAAACCTTGCACCCCACTTCCTGGACAAGGTTTGGTAAAAAGCCTCACCAATTTGCCTAGGTGACTACAGACCCAGACCTTGGATCTTAAGAACAATGAACAATCCTCCCAACACTTGCACCCCCCCTTTCCTGGGAAATGTTGGATAAAAAGCCTCACCAATTTGCATAGGTGACCACAGACCCAAATCCTTGGATCTGAGAACAATGAAAAAGCATTCAGTTTTCTTACAAGAAGACTTTTAATAAAAATAGAAGTAAATAGAAATAAAGAAATCCCCCCTGTAAAATCAGGATGGTAGATATCTTACAGGGTAATTAGATTCAAAAACATAGAGAACCCCTCTAGGCAAAACCTTAAGTTACAAAAAAGATACACAGACAGAAATAGTTATTCTATTCAGCACAATTCTTTTCTCAGCCATTTAAAGAAATCATAATCTAACACATACCTAGCTAGATTACTTACTAAAAGTTCTAAGACTCCATTCCTGGTCTATCCCCGGTAAAGACCAGCATATAGACAGACATTAGACAGACACACAGACCCTTTGTTTCTCTCCCTCCTCTCAGCTTTTGAAAGTATCTTGTCTCCTCATTGGTCATTTTGGTCAGGTGCCAGCGAGGTTACCTTTAGCTTCTTAACCCTTTACGGGTGAGAGGAGCTTTCCCCTGGCCAGGAGGGATTTCAAAGGGGTTTACCCTTCCCTTTATATTTATGACACCTTTATTATTGCTTATTATTTGCATTATGGTAGCACACAGGAGACCTAGTCCTGGACCAGAGCCTCCTTGTGTTAGGTGCTGTACAAAGAGAGCAAAAAGACAGTTCCTCTGTGAGGAAAAAATAGAGTACCATCATGCAGTTTACTATGTGTGTGCATATGCATGCTCACACACATGGATATCATTCAAGTGAAAAAACAAAGTTGTTTGTTAACACTAAAGATCCCATTAGAGTTTTCATAAAGAACTCTGTTTTGGTGTTTTGGCCAATATAGCCTTTCATGATGATGATCTGCATTTATTAGTTGCCACACTGATGGCTTCTAGAACTATTACAAAAAGATATTGAGAAACCAGTTTAGCTATTTTAAAAAAGGTGTATATATATATTCCCGTGCTCTGGATGTTATGGTATAGAATGTCATAGAATCATAGAATATCAGGGTTGGAAGGGACCTCAGGAGGTCATCTAGTCCAACCCTCTGCTCAAAGCAGGACCAATCCCCCACTAAATCATCCCAGCCAGGGCTTTGTCAAGCCTGACCTTAAAAACTTCTAAGGAAGGAGATTCCACCACCTCCCTAGGTAATGCATTCCAGTGTTTCACCACCCTCCTAGTGAAAAAGTTTTTCCTAATATCCAGCCTAAACCTCCCCCACCGCAACTTGAGACCACTACTCTTCATTCTGTCATCTGCTACCACTGAGAACAGTCTAGATCCATCCTCTTTGGAACCCTCTTTCAGGTAGTTGAAAGCAGCTATCAAATCCCCCCTCATTCTTCTCTTCCACAGACTAAACAATCCCAGTTCCCTCAGCCTCTCCTCATAAGTCATGTGTTCCAGTCCCCTAATCATTTTTGTTGCCCTCCGCTGGACGTTTTCCAATTTTTCCACATCCTTCTTGTAGTATGGGGCCCAAAACTGGACACAGTACTCCAGATGAGGCCTCACTAATGTCAAATAGAGGGGAACGATCACGTCCCTCAATCTGCTGGCAATGCCCCTACTTATACATCCCAAAATGCCATTGGCCTTCTTGGCAACAAGGGCACGCTGTTGACTCATATCCAGCTTCTTGTCCACTGTAACCCCTAGGTCCTTTTCTGCAGAACTGCTGCCTAGCCATTCGGTCCCTAGTCTGTAGTGGTGCGTGGGATTCTTCTGTCTTAAGTGAAGGACTCTGCACTTGTCGTTGTTGAACCTCATCAGATTTCTTTTGGCCCAATCCTCTAATTTGTCTAGGTCCCTCTGTATCCTATCCCTACTCTCCAGCATATCTACCTCTCCTCTCAGTTTAGTGTCATCTGCAAACTTGCTGAGGGTGCAATCCACACCATCTTCCAGATCTTTAATGAAGATATTGAACAAAACTGGCCCGAGGACCGACCCTTGGGGCACTCCACTTGATACCGGCTGCCAACTAGACATGGAGCCATTGATCACCACCTGTTGAGCCCGACAATCTAGCCAGCTTTCTATCCACCTTATAGTCCATTCATCCAGCCCATACTTCTTTAACTTGCTGGCAAGAATACTGTGGGAGACCATGTCAAAAGCTTTGCTAAAGTCAAGGAACAGCATGTCCACTGCTTTCTCCTCATCCACAGAGCCAGTTATCTCATCCTAGAAGGCAATTAGATTAGTCAGGCATGACTTGCCCTTGGTGAATCCATGCTGACTGTTCCTGATCACTTTCCTCTCCTCTAAGTGCTTCAGAATTGATTCCTTGAGGACCTGCTCCATGATTTTTCCAGGGATTGAGGTGAGGCTGACTGGCCTGTAGTTCCCAGGATCCTCCTTCTTCCCTTTTTTAAAGATGGGCACTACATTAACCTTTTTCCAGTCGTCCGGGACCTCCCCCAATCGCCATGAGTTTTCAAATATATAATAGGCGGAAGATAGTACATTTATATTATCCCAGCCTCATCTTACATGTTATAAGGAACAGTGACTTAAAGCTATTACCTAGCTAAAGCCAGGGTAGTAAAATAATAGTGAACTTGCACCAGTGATTTTAGGGTGGCCAGCCAGGTGTCTGGTTTTCGACCAGAAATCCAGTGGAAAAGGGGATCTGATGGTGTCCAGTCAGATCTACCATCCCACAAAGTCTGGTTACTGGAGGCGCCGAGTAATGACCCGTGCCAGCCCCTACTTAGCTGGGGCCGCCTCCTACCTGCATCAGTGGCTGCAGCTCCCAGCCCCAGCTCTGCAGGTGAGACCCTCCCATCTCGCGCAGGGAGGAGGGGAAAGGGGAAGAGCAGTGAGTGAGGGGGTGAGGGGGAAAGAGGAGCAAACTGGGGGTGGGGCCTCAGGAAGATGGGGCAGGGCAGGAGGTGGGCCTCAGGGGAAAGGGGTGAGGCATGGGAGTTTCCGGCACTCCTACTAGAGTGTCCGGTTTTTATATATTATAAAGTTGGCAACCCCAGCCTTGTCTGAGATGTTGGAAGAAAAACAACTGAGGACTAGTGTAGATAAGTGCCATTGTGATGTGGAGTTCTGTTTTCAGTGTGCACCAGAGTATAAACAAAATGTTTTCAATTCTGGATTTTTTGGAAGGAAAGAAACTTCTGAAGTTGTTGGCATACTGCAAGATGTTTTCTCTAGATTCTTTCTTCCAATTTCAAGAAGTATTAAAAAATATACATATATGTTTGAGAGGTTAAAGATCTATGGTCCTATGTTGCCTCTTGAAAGAGAAATAAATCCTATTATCCAAAATAAAAGAATGAGAGATACCTTAAGGGAAGTGCTTCGTTGTCACATATATACTCCGCAGTATAAATATCAGCTTGTCTCAAAGGTTGAGACCTTTGTAGTGCATTCTTTGAGGGTACAAACCTGTCTCTCTTCTGGCTTTAATGCAATAGCTGTGAAATATTTGTATTAAGTAAAATAGAGGTTAAGGAACCTTAAGGGCACTGAATTCTTATCTTTTTTTTTTTCTTTTTTTTTTTTTTTAGTAGCGGTGGTGTCAACATGTACTAAAATGTGATGACCTACTCTTCTCTTTGATAAAAGGAAAATGACCTGTCTAGTGTGGATGGTGATAGTTGCCCTAGGCAGATTATATTGTCACCTTCTTTACTATCAGCATGTATAAAAATAAAAAAGGCCAGGATATTTCTGTTTACCACAGAAGTATTTGACATTTCTAGCTACTGATAAATATACTCGGGGGTGGAAAGAAAGAACTGGTTTACATTACTAAATAAGGTTGTGAAGAAATGCAGAGATTCTATATTGTGTGAGCTCTTGATATCATAGGACATATGGCATGTACCAAGAGATTCCATCCATTGACCTCAGACTCTCAAGGTTCAAGTTCTGTATTTAACCCTGCTTTTCACTTGTCTTAGGTCTTTTGGTGAATGAACAAATATTCTGACATCTCTTGAGTCATGGGCTAATGTATGTGTTTAAATATTGAACCGAATTACAATTTGTGATTTAAGCAGACGCTATTCTAGTGTAAAAGTCTTATTATTATTATTATTATTAAGCAGCACCTAAAGCCCCAACCAAGATCTTATAAATGGAAGCTGTGGATAATAGGTGCATGTTTCTGAAGCAAAGATAACTTGGGGGGGTCATTATTTCATATTACTTTGGAATGTAGAAAATTCATGGATGGCAATATGGAAATAACTTAAGTGTTTAATAAAACTATAGACCTAAGGTGTATCAAAGTAATTCTTGAGGATAAATTGATGAATATTATGCCAGACACACACAAATAAATACAGTGACATAACATGTTTTCCTTTACGGTGGTCATGTACTCTGTCCCAGAGCACTCAAGAGATTAAGGGCAAAATTAGTTCTAAACCCCTGTCTTAGTGTACAAAGGAGGCATGTCCTCAAGGAGTGCTCTGCACCTTACATCAAAAATAGAGGTCTAGCACAACTTCTGTTCTTCAAGATCAGGAAGCTCGAGGATTGCATAGAGCTAGTAATATTGGGAGACAGAGCTAACCCTACATGGTGGGAGTGCATGCTACCACATCTCACAAGGAAGTCCAGTGGCTGAGACTCCTCGCACACTCTGAATCTCCAGAGAGCATTATGCTTGAATCAAGCAATGCCTCTCAGTGTTCCTGCTGAAGTGGTGCACTTCTGCACAATCCCCAGTGTAGGCGTGTGTCTTTAGAGGTGCAGTAGTGTTAAAATATTACTGCTTTTCCTTAATGAAATTTCATAAAGATCTTTTTGATTGATCTTTTATTGAAATATTGTTTAAGGGGGAGTATTGTTAAGTACTGAAACAAACAAAAAAAAACCCGATACACTTAACACACCTGTCCAAATAATCAGGATATAGTGCCCAGGGAGAAACATAATGTAGTTTTTCAAACCTGACCATAAATGTAAGTGGTAAGGGGGGGAAAATAAATAAGGAAAATAATATAAGGTCATACGATGGCACAATTTTATCACACCAATTGAGGCTTTAGTATAAATTAAGGATTTAGTTCCTAGCACGTACAATGGGCCAGTTATTCCTTTTCGATGGTGCTATTTTTTTTTAAGCTTTCACAAAAGACCACCTACATAAGATATGTAATTGACTTCTAGGTTCATGTTTCATACTTGAGGAGGCCAAATGTGCATTTTTCTCAGCACACTAAAGATTGCTGAGTGTTTAAAAGGCAAGATGCTTATTTAAGGTGTGGCTGGAGTGTCTAGAATATTACTCATGATATCTGTAACAGAAAATCAAAAAGATTTCACGTCTGTCTCCCCAGAAGATATGGAAGGAGGTTTCAGTAGAATGAAGGCAATTTCTGCAATATTGTGATTGAAGCTCATTAAGTTATCTCTCTTAAGAAGTCCCAACAGTCAATTAGGAAGTCGGAAGGCTTATCAGTCCTGCGTATTGAGCTCAGTTACAACAAAATAAGGTATGATCCCAATGGTGATGTTAACTCTTGCTTGTTGATAAGTAAATCAGGATGCTGAAAACTCAAATGATGACTGCAAGTGTCAAACATTAAATTTCTGTCTTTGAAGCCTGAAGACAAAACATTTACTTCCAGTTCACTCTAGCTATATAGAAAACAGCTGTAGTGGGGAGCGGCTCTCTAGGTGTGAAAAAGCCAAATAAATACAGACTACCGACTGACAAAGGAGCATAAGCAGACATACTTCTATTGAAGTCAATGGAGTGGCACTCATTTATGCTGGTGGTGAATTTGCCCCAACTCCATGCTTCCCTTGGCATTTAATGTGATGTCATAATGTCAGTTGAAACAAAATTTGCTCCCTTTCCAGTGAAAAAGTGTTCATTCTGGGGAGAGGTAATGAATTTAATCAACTTCAAAAAGATATGCTATGAGAATTATTTTGGGGAAGTTCTAGGGCTTTGTATTACAGGAGGTCACACTAGATAATCACAATGGTCCCTTCTGGCCTTAGAATCTATGAACTTTCAATAAATCTCTTTGATTGTTAGGAATATAAATAAAGGCAACAATGTAGTCTTCATACCTCTCTGTATACTAATTAAATAATTCATTGGTGTATCAGGCCTCTTCCATCTTAGTGTTACCCAGGCAGTCTTGGGTGTAGAAAACTGAAGACAGCATGGCAGTAAGGGGGTAGAAAACAGCCATTCCCAATCCAGTGATCCAGTTAGCTCTGTACAACTCTTTAGATTTTTATTTCTGCCAGGAAGTGTTGTCTTTGGGGCCTGGGTGTGGAGAAAGGAGAAGTAGATGTGAGAGTCAATGGTGGGGTTAATTAATTTTGGGTGGTGTTGTGCTCCTTTTACAAGGAATTTGCTGCTTTAAAAAAAAAAAAAAGGAGGGTGTTTCATGTATCCAGTAGTTAGTCTTACCAAATTTGCCTTAGATAAACAGATCATGTTACTCAGCCCAACACTACCGATGGGGTTAGTGGAAATGCTGACAATGTCATTTTGTTATTAAAGTGTTTAAGGGAGATGACTGTAGCTCTCAAAAACTAAACCTTTTACGTGAGCATTTATTGGTGCAGCCTCTGTTCTGGGATCACGTGGTGTCTGAAATGTTAACAAGAAACCTCATGGAATTTCTACTGACAGCATGTATGGCTTTATGACATTATGCCTGCAAAACTGTGTATGTCACATTTGTAGCTACCTACTAGTGAAAGTTACAGTACATATTGCTGGCGGTAGTTTGAGTCAGATGTAGTGGTTTGATGTTATGCTGCACCTATTTTTACACAATAATGAAATGGCATTTTTAATTTTATCTGTTTCTAAGTGAGTGATACATTTTCTAAATAGAGTAGATTATATAGCAATGTAAAATATAATTTGAAATCTAGTTGGATAGTACTGTTACCAGTGATGAAAAATCACAGATTAATCTGTCTTTATATAAACAGTACCTTTACACAGTAGATATATTGTTACAGTTGTTGTGCTGGCTCGGATTTTCACTCAGTATGTCTACTGCAGTTTTCTCATTTACAACTGTAATTGAGCTCTAGAAGTAGTAGATGGAATTACTTCATCCATTTATTTGCTGAATAGCCTACAGAAACATTAATGTTAATATTATTATCCACTTCATGTACATAACAGTTCATAATATAGAGATATGAATAATATTTTGTACTGTTTAAATTTTATTGGAATGAGATAAATAGAACTAGCACATTTTTTTGGTAAAATATGCAGGGTAAAGAATCATCTCTGGAGGATTAAAAAAAATCTATTCCAGGCTAAGGAAATATACTATGTCCATAGTGTTAGTGCAGTATATGAATACATTAATTGGCCCCAAAATTGCACAGTCAAACACATTTGAAAACAAAATCTGAACATGCATATTACAAATTTCTTATTAAAATGGTTATAGTCTACTAACAGCAGCATGCTGGGAAAATTTAAAAAACCACTGTCAAGAATCGTATATCTCCTTAATAGCAAATAAATTATACATATAATATGTTCAATAAAATTAATATATTTTACATGAGAGAGAAGCACTTTTAACGGTCTTTTAAATGTTACCTCCAACTATGTTAAAATTACAGAAATAGCTACCTAAAGAGGTAAAATAAGTTCCTATCCCATCACCCTCTTCATTCCCCAGTACTGTGTGGTTTTGTAAGTTTTTCTTATAATGCTATTTTACATTGTAACAGGATAGCTGGTTTTAAGACCCTAAATAGAAGTACAAGCCTCTTTTCCTGCGTCAGTGTAATATTGTTACTAGACTATCCTTTCTTAAAGATTCAGAGTTGTTGTTTTCTTCCTAATGATTAGACTGGTCCATTCCAGAATGATCTCAATCTCTCAAAAGCAAAGAGAACTAGAAGCAGGAAGTAAAGCTTCCTGGAGGTGGAAAAACAAAAATTGAAGAGCCTAAAAACCTGGTTTACACTTAAGTGGTGTTTTGTTGTTGTTTTAGCCCAGAAAGGTGGTGAGTAGGCCTGTTTAGAATTCCGCTTGCTCACATGCAGGGTTTACCCTACTGCCTCTTGTGGATCTGGATCCTGAGCCCTCCAGTTCCCTTGTTTTTTGCCCATACTTGTTGTTCTGAACATAAGATAATTGGAGCATAAATCTTTTTCAAATTTCCTGAACTGTCGGTTCTTGTGCAGCTGAATGTAATGGAACACTTAAGAGCCTGAGCTAGTGGAAATAAATGAGTGGGGGAGTAGGTCACCTGGCATCTCTTCGGGTCTGAGGGCTTGTCTACATTACAGCGCGGGGTAGATCTAAGATAATCAACTTCAGCTACACTATTCACGTAGCTGAAGTTGCGTTACTTAGATCTACTTACTGCAGTGCCTTCACTGCAGTAAGTTGGCAGCAGATGGCTCCGCTTGTGCGTCTCGTTCTGGTGGAGTACCAGAGTCGTCGGGAGAGCACTCAGCGGTTGATTTATCGTGTCTATATTACGCACGATAAATCGACCCCCACTGGATCGATTGCTGCCTACCAATCCGGTGGGTAGTGTAAACAAGCCCTCAGTCTCAGCTATGGAGAAGACAAGGGGAAAAAAGATGCTAGAGGACCCATTCCATTTTCCAGGGAGGAAAGCATTCAACTTTTGCTCTCATCCTGGTGAGAGTTGTATCCCCAATCCACTTCCCTCATCGGGTCAGTGGGGGCGGGGGAGGGGGTTGCGTAGTCTGTTCCCTAGTGCATTTCACCTTGTCAGATAAGTATGTCCTGTATACATTCCTGATGATGGGGTGGAAGTCCTTATAAACATTGTATATGTTAAAAAAACATATTCCTAGAAGTGCTTGTGCTCTGATGGTTCATTTAAGAGTATGTAGTTAATAAAGATACAGGTATGGTGCATACTTAAAACATGTCTCAAGGTTTTTTTCCTCAATAGTTTTTCTTGTACACACTTAGGAAATTAAATAGAAAAGCTCAATTAATGCAACATTAAGGCTGCACTCTTAAAATCAGAAAGTCAGGAAAAGCAAAATTCACAGTTCCCTACAACACACTTTTCCCAGGCCTGGGGAAAATACCCAGTAGCTTTTATTATGGGTTTTCTTGGTACATGTGTAGCTTAATATATCACTTACTGTTTAGCAGTGTTTAGTTTGTTTTTATTGCACAGTTTGTATATTACAATTAATGTTGCTATTGGAACCTTGGGCCAAAATTATGCTTGGTCTAACTCCATCAATCTCAATGGCATATAAGAGAGGAATTTGGCCTCTGCACTTTTTGATTTCTGGTTTTTATGATATTTCAATTGCACAGCCATAGCATTTCATTAACATAGGTTATTTCATTACATCTAAATACTTATATAAATTAATCCACTATATGCCTATAAATAATTAAAATACCTTTGTATCTTCCTGCCACATTCATTTTTTTACAGTTGTTCGTTCACTAATTTTAGATTTACTTTACTAGTAAATGTAAAAATGGAGCACCGATACTTGATTATGTAAAATATGTAAGGAGTTCTGAACCATAATTTTGTTCAATGACATAATGAAGAGTGACCTACTAGACATTTAATCTAGTCAGAAAGATACAGAAGGCTGGTATCTGATATTTTGCCTCTGGAATTGGCCAGTGCCTGTGTGACCAGGGGCCTAGTGAGGGCCAGCTATGGTCACTCAGTTAGGGTGAACTCTAAAGAATGGGGCAGCCAAACCCACAAAAGCTGGTGGATATTCCAATACTTAGATTCACCAAGTCAGCATAAAACAGCTTCTTTATTACTTTTCTGGTTACTCAGAAGTCCAAACAACATAGTTCCCTTGAAGGGATCCAGCCTCAGGCCTCCATCTAGGTACCCATGTCAAATATGATGACAATTTTTGTGCATCTTATTTAATCATAGAAAAGGTTCTACCAATCCCAAAGGATTGGACACATTACCTCCCAGATTAACAAATGTTTAAGATCTTACCCAAATATACGGTACAGCCAATTCTTATTAACTAAAATCTAAAGGTTTATTTGTAAAAAGAAAGAAAGGTGAGAGTTAAAATTGGTTAACGGAATCAATTACATACAGTAATGGCAAAGTTCTTGGCTCAGGTGGCTTATAGCAGTGGTGGAATAAACTGCGGGCTTAAGTCAAGTCTCTGGAGTACATCCACAGCTTGGATGCCTCATTCAATCCATTGTTCAGATCTTCAGTTTGTAGCAAAGTTCTTCCAGAGGTAAGAAGCAGGATTGAAGAAAAAATGGAGACAATGCAGCTGCCTTTTACAGTCTTTTGCCATGTGGCCTGTGCTTCCTTTCTTTCAAACACAAGCTGCCCAGCACATGGCTTGGAAGCCTTAAAGTTCTCTCCATAGGCATTTCCCTGAATCATTTGCTGAATCATAAGGTGTATCTGCCTTCTCTCAATGGACCAGTTGTATAGCTGATGGTCCTTAAATGGACCATCAAGTAGGCTAGGCAGTGCTGATGCCAAACTGTCTGGGGGTGTCACCCAGAAGCATAGCACAAGTTTGAAATACAGACATATCTGACAGGTTTCAGAGTAACAGCCGTGTTAGTCTGTATTCGCAAAAAGAAAAGGAGTACTTGTGGCACCTTAGAGACTAACCAGTTTATTTGAGCATGAGCTTTCGTGAGCTACAGCTCACTTCATCGGATGCAAGTGAGCTGTAGCTCACGAAAGCTCATACTCAAATAAATTGGTTAGTCTCTAAGGTGCCACAAGTACTCCTTTTCTTTTTACAGACATATCTATAACTCATAATACAAAGGTGATACAAACATATAAACAAGGTTATCATATATAGCAAATTGTGACATATTTGCAGATATCTTACATGGCATATCTGGCTGATTACTTCGTGGGCGTTACCCAGGAGCAAACATTTGAAATCCTGGTATAGAGCCAATACTTATAACTTTAAATACAAAAATGATACATGCATACAGATAGCATAATCATAACTAGAAAATCATAACCTTTTCATAGACATCTTACTCCATAATCGTTGTACAATATTTGCTGCAAATATATACCTGTGGTTGCAACAATGATCTATATGGTCATATTTTAATCAGATAATGTCACAGTCTAATGCTTCAGAGGCATAGTGCCCCTATTGAGGTGTACGATGCTGTCGTACTCTTTCTTTAAAGACCATGTTAGCTGTGATTTACTTGGGGTCTTCAATAAGCCTGTTGGAAAGTAAAGCTAATTTGCTTCTAAGACTTATGTGGTTGTTCATGATTTCTCAAATATATTTTGAGGTACCTTTAAAAAGTAGTGTGTAAGAAATGAAGAATAACGTGCAGTTGATGTTATAGTAGAATAATATTGGCATCTTTAGTGTTTCCTTTGGTTACTCTACCAGCTGTTTCCACGGATTTCTGCTTACTGTAGAAAAATTACATCAAATGCAAGATAACAGAACACTGTCAAACTAGGAACACTTTATATGGACAGCATTAGACAGGAGCAGAAAGATCCAGTGCACTAATAGGCACACTCACATGAGCTACCTAGTCCATTGACAGTTTTTTCCTTTGTTCTTCCTCTCGACCCAGTTTCTGCCAGTGATTCGTGACATATTTTGCAAGAGATCAAATAAGCACTTGACACCTGATTGCAATGTAGTGCTTGTTTACAGTTACATTTTTGAAGGACCCCTAGACAAGATGGAAGGCTTAACTTGAAGTAATTAAATTTGCATCTGGTCTGTGAAAGGGATTTTCTTACATGTGCATCTTGTTGAGCTACTTTTATCTTAATTGGCCACGAGGTACCAAAAGAAGGAAGGAGATGCAGGTAGACTAAATTATTGTTTCCTACCACTAAAATCTGTAATTGAAACACAAAGATCACATAAAACCTGGCTAGTACCCAGGTTTGCACTTGCTTCTTTGAAAGATATGAACCATTGTATTGCTGTTTGTTGGCTTTTCTGCGGTGTTGGACCTTGCTCTTGGTTCTCTTGCACTACTCTAGGTCTCACTCTTAAGCTGCCTGTGCTTGCTCCAGTCCTTGCTCATGATTGCTTTTGTTTCTTATACTTTTCTATTTGTTGCTCTGCTCTGCCCTGCTTTGTACTTTTTTAGCTCTCAAGTTTCACTTGTAGGCATGTGAGTCTTATCTTTGGGCAAATTTCCCTGGCATCTTTAATGCTTATATAGCTAGACTCTGGACAGCTTCATCTTGATATCCATGATCCTTAATCTCCTCATTGGCAATAGGCCAAATTCAGATCTGGTGTATATGGATGCAACTGCACTGAAGTCAGTGGTATTGACTTTCTTATACCAGATCTGAATTTGACTAAACATCACTACACCTGCTTGTGCCTGGATGATATATATCATAGTGGTCTGTGTTAAAACTGTATTATTTTTGCCTAATGACAATAAATACTTATGCAGCCATGCATCTAAAGATCGCCTCTTACTGCTTCACAAACATGAATTGATAAATCTCACAACCCCCTTGGAAGAGGGGTTAGTTTTAGCTGCAAGTTACAGATGGGGAAACTAAATCCCAGAAAGCTGAGTGACTTGCTCAAGTTCAAATAGCAAAGTTAGTATCAGAGCTGAGAACAGAACCTGGGTCTCCTAATTCCAGGCCCATGCTGCAACCACTACCTTACATGGCCTTCCTTACAGCCACAGGCACGTTTGCAGAGCTATGTAAATAATGATGGTGATGAAATAAAGTATTGGGTAATCTTGTGACTATAACAGTGCATTAAGTTCTCAGTCCTTCTCCAAATGATGTCAACCAAAGTTTTGCCATTGATTTTAATGGGAGCAGGATAGGGCCCTAAGAATTGACCTCCTTAAAGGGACACTTTTAGGTTAAAAATAATTAGTAGCACAAGTAATTAAGTTTGTGTTTTAAATTATTATTTATATGACAGTAATGCTGTGAGGGCTCAATAAGGATGTGAGGTCCCATTGTGATAGTACTGTACAAACAGACCGAGGCCTTCCAAAAAAGCTTAGAGTTAAAAAATTTTCAGACTGTTAAATAACTAATGCCTTTTCAGTGTTACCCAACTTGGATAAATACAATTGACAAGTCAGTTTTACTTTTTTTTCTTAATCACTTTAACTTTTTGGTTTTGATATAGAAGAATTGGGTTGCAATTTTTGGGTTCCAAAAACTGCAGGGAAATGTTTAAATTCAAATCAGCCCCTGGCCGGTCCCCTCCCTCTGAAACCTCAGTCAGCCTGCTTTCATTAGAATAACTTTAAAACAACAACAAAAACCAAACAAAAACAGCTTTCTTTTGGGATCTATTCAGGTGCACATATCTCAGAATTCCATTTTCTCATCATTGGGTAGTCTGCTCAGCAACATCCTTCACAATTTACAGGTTCCAATGCCAGATGGGACCATTGTGATCTCCTGACCTCCCATATAACACAAGCCAAAGAACTTCCCCAAAATACTTCCTTTTGAATTAGAGCACATCTGAATAAATAAATATTTAAATAAATTAAATCCAGTCTTGATTTAAAATTGCCAGTGATGGAGAATCCGCCACGATGCTCAGTAAATTGTTCCATTAATTAATTACCCTACTGTTAAAAATGTCTTATATCCATTCTAAATTTGTCTAGCAATTGAATCTTGTTATACCTTGTCTGCTCAACTGAAGAATCCATTATCAAATATTTGTCCCCCATGTGGGTGCTTGTAGACTATGATCTGGTAACCCCTTAACCTTCTCTTTTTTTAAACTAAATAGAACAAACTCCTTGAATCTATCACTATAAGCTGTATTTTCTAATCTTAAATCATACTGATGGCTCTTCTCTGAACCATCTCCAGTTTATGGACATCTTTCTTGAATTGTGGGCACCAGAACTGGACAGTATTCCAACAGCGGTCACACCAGTGCCAAACAAAGACATAAAATAACCTTCCAACTGCTGCTCAAGAGTCCCTTGTTTGTTCATTCAAGGATTGCTTTAGCCCTTTTGGCCACAGCATCACACTTGGACCTCATGTTCAACTGATGCGGCATCAGGGCCCCCAAATCTTTTCCAGAGTTACTGCTTCCCAAGAAAGAATCCCCCCATTATGTAAGTACACGCTGCGTTCTTTCTTTTTAGATGTATACATTTACATTTAACTATATTAAAACACACATTGTTTGCTTATGCCCTGCTTACCCACAGATCTAAATCATTCAGTATCCGTGTCCTATCTTCTTCATTATTTATCAGTCTTCTAATCTTTGTTTTATGTTTTCTTCCAGGTCATTGATAAAAATGTTACATGCATTTAGCTACTTGGAAATTGCATAGCACAATCTACATTTTCACGGTGGCTGTCCAGATTGTACTTATACGAATTGTTTAGAGTTTAATTTCCATTGCTGTGGTGCTTTCTAGTAATGTACGTGTTCTTGGAGTCTAAGGATTCTCATCAGGTCCTCCATACCACCATCTACTTTCAGGTGTAATTAAGTTAGTGCTGATTGTTGGAAATCAGAGGGCAACCACAACACACTGGGAGATAAATTGAAAAAGTCTGAGGGTCTCTTCTGTATTTTCTCCTGTCATAACTTTTCAGATATGTCTCCTAGTTTGCATCATGAATTAGGCTGAATTGAGAGAGGAGCTTACTATAAAAAGTAAATAAATATTGTACTATGGCCTTGAATTTGCTGATCTTTTAAATATTTTATCTGTTGCTCGTGACATACTGTGAGCAAACTTGTGCCATGTATGTGGCTGTATAAATTCAGTTTTTGAACTATCTCCTACTTAATGACAGGTTTCAGAGGAACAGCCGTGTTAGTCTGTATTCGCAAAAAGAAAAGGAGTAGTGAGCTGTAGCTCACGAAAGCTCATGCTCAAATAAATTGGTTAGTCTCTAAGGTGCCACAAGTACTCCTTTTCTTTTTATCTCCTACTTGTGTCAGAATATGAACAACATGCCATGATGCCCAGATAGAACCATTTTAAAGTGCTTTTTATGAGGACCAAAAATTATTTTGTCTTTCATGACCTGTCCTTATTGCTAGTTGTGTGTACAACATAGGTTAGAAGATGTAATTATTTTCAGCCTGCTGACTAGAAGCAAGATTAATAGCATCTGAAAGGAATATAATGAAAGGCTGACCCAACTGGCTTCTGCATTATTCCTTATTTATCCTGCTTTCATCTCTATCACCTTTGGGCTACAACAAAATGTAATTTATGTTAGTATCACTGCATCAGAGGTGAAAGGTCAATTTTTAATGAGGGTAGGCCTGATTGGGAATCGAGTTTAAGAATCTTATATTGTAGAAGACGGTCAACAAAACCCAGCTGAGATAGGCATACACACAGAAATGCAGGGAAACATTATTTAACAAGAAATAAAACTTCCATCTTTACTAGACATCTTATTGTAAAATCCAATTAGCATAAGTCAAATGAGTTGGAAAATAAGTTTTGAGAAAATACAGGTAATGTAATGGTCCAGTCTAGTAAATCTTTATGGGTCCATTTGCTCACAGAAGTTGTGGCCTTTTTGTACTAAACAATACATTTTGAATAAAAATAATAAAATTCCACTCTCTCCTTATTGACCACACTTGGCAAGTCACTATACCCACGCAAGATTTCTCATCCCTGCCTCACCTTTCCAATTTGTTCAGGACAAAAAGGCAATGACCACCTAATATTGCTCTAGGGACAAATAAGCAGTGGAGTCCAAGTGGATTGCATTTGGCATATTTTTGGGAAAGGTTTAACTATTATTACAACTCTTGGTATTTACTCACCTTCCAGAAAAAGCTATATTGTATTGTATTGAGCAGTATTGTGTAATAGGGAAGCATTCATATTAGCAAAGTGATATATTTCACTGATATATAGTACTGGCCAATTTGCTTGTGGAATAAAGTTAATACTCATTGGGAACAAGAATAGCAAAATAGGCCACTCTAGTTGTTTGTGGCCAAATTATTCTCTTGTGGAGGTGCAAAAGTAGTATTTTGTATACAGTGTTTGCAATTAAAAAGTCAGCATTTCCCAACAGTTACGACTCTGGTTTCTGAGAGATTACTAATACTCCCCTGTATTTAGAGTAGGAAATACATATGTATCTCCCATACCACAACATGGTAATTGATGGTAAATGCTGACTTTTTTTTAATGGCAAACTGCATATAAAACCCTAACGGAGGCAAGTTTTACCTTGCATTGGATTTTATTGTGAGAGTTTCACACAGCAAGGATGCTAGCCCTATAAATACAGTTCAAAGGCTTTGAAAAGGTATTTCAGTAGTGCACTCTCTCATAGAGTTTTTCATCTGTGGCTATATGTGGTGCCCTGTCATCACATAACGTCAAACTGTGCTCCTATATGCTTTACTGTTATTTCATAGTGAGATGTAAGGCTATATACTGTGGTCCTTCCTCTATAGCTGGAACATTTGATTTCTTCTCTCCCTCTCCCTCCTGCCCTGTCATACTTGATTGCTTTTAACATAGATCGTCCTTTCCAAGCTATCCTCCCATCATTGCCATTCCATGCTGCTGTCTCACTTCTTTCCTACCACAGCCCTCCTTTGTGGTCCTGCTGTCTGTTTGCAAGGAATAGTACTTTAAGGCAGCATAGTGTCAAGAACTCCATTTCAGTGACAATAGGTCTTGAACTAATAATGCAAATCTTGAAAAAGTTCTTTTAAATCCACACTTGTTTTACATTATTTTATAATTAACTTGTAGTGTTTAAAGAGTAGAAAGAAACAAAAGTTTTTTAAAACAATTAAATATTAATTTAATTCATATTTAACCCTAATTTGCATTAACAATGTTAAATGAGATGCAGAATTTTTGAATTCAGCTTTTTCATTCCTTCTAGCTTCATTGAAGACTAGGATCTTGTCTTATGTTCATACTGAGTAAAAGTCCATTGGGATGGAAAGAATAATTGTGCTTTCTCACTATTTCAGTAAAGTTTAAATGCCCTGGTCACAATGCTTGTTCAACTACAATAGAAAGGAGGTTCACTTTGAAAAGATAAGTGACAAAATTTTTAATCTAAAAGCAAGTTTGCCCAAATGTTGTTTTGGACTGATACAGTGGATTTTTGTTGTACTTCATAAAATTAAAAAAGCATTATGATTAAAAATTATATTGTGTTTTTAAAAAGTAAAAGAAGAATAGGCTCAACTTGTTAGAATTATGTGAACATTATATATATTTTAAATGTCTACTCCTCATAGCTCCTCATAGCCATTGTTGTACATGTAGGGTGAGATTTTCAAAAGCTCTAAGCTTTGGCCTAACTCTGCTTTGCCCCCGTTGAATTCAGTGGTAAAATTCCTAATGACATCAATTAGAGCCGAGTTAGGCCAATGCTGAATGCTTTTGAAAATCTCACGCCTATTGTCTTAGCTTCATTTGAAGGCTTATGTGTGGGTGGAATTTGGACTGCAGAAGATATGTATGTAGATACATGAACATTTGGACCACAGAGTACACTATAATACAGTTAATCTCTTCAGGTACATACACAGGCATATTTTCCATTGAAACCAGTGGAAACTTGCCCTTATGTATATCAGGAGAGAATTTGAACAAAGGGAGCTACAGGTGCTGAGCACTTGTGCATCTCTGGCCAATTACTTTGGTGCTTTACTGGAAGTTGTGTTGGGTGGTACTCTCTTATGAAAATCTGGTCCTGTGGGCATGTGGTAGCACGTAATATGTGTGTAACACATGTATTACCATACTATCACATAATTACAGCATATGACATAATATAGTACCATAAACTTACGTAATAGAACAAAAAATGGCACATTTAGCTCCCTAAATGCTTAGAAGCTGTTATAATGCAGTATAGAATCTTTGAAATAATCAAGGGTTCTACTCTGTGTGTGTGTGTGTGTGTGTTATATAAATTCCTCTGTTGTTCTGATTATGTGTGTACATATACATATATATGTATACACACACAGACATATACATCCACACACATTAGCAGAAGAACAGAGGAATTTGGTAGAAAATCCCAAAAATGCCAACAGAAAAATAACAACTAATGCATATAGATACATATGACTGATAAAATTCATCTCTGGAATCTGTTTTGGAACCAGAGAATTTTACGAAGCAAAGCATACTTGAACAGTACCTTTTATAAAGTTGTGAGGGTTTTTTTTTTTGTTGGGGTTTTTTTTGCTGGTGACCAGTAAATATGGTATTTGATATTCACTTTTGTGGTTTTAAATTGTCTCCAGAACCCACAGCATAAACAGTTTATTCACTGTATTAAATGCCTACGCACACAAGTGTAAAATACTTTGTGCACAACATGCTGGTGTCATTATTTTTAAAAAATAACCTTTTTCATCAGAGATGCTTTAATAGGTTAACACATTCTCCAGTTATGCATTTCTGCAAGGTAGAGACCCTTGCATGCAGTGTTTAATAAATTATTGAACTTTGAAGAACCTTTGAGAAGCAAGGGCTCTATGTGACTGAGCAGCAGACATGAAAAAATGCTATCCTCAAGTGTATCTAACAGACAGAAATAAAGGCTTGATCAGACAATATGAGCACTGAGTGAATGATGGTAATAGCATTAAATATTTACATGTATAGAGAGCAACTTGACAATAGAAAAGAGGCTGCGGTTATTGTTAAGTTGAATAGAATCAAATGCAACACCGTTCAGTCTATATGGTGTCCTTTTTTAATAACCAGGGAATTTTGCGTGGATTTTGCTGTAAGGTGCATATTGTAAAGGGAGGTCTTTCCTATGGGGTTTACTTAAAAACAGAAGTTGAGTTATAATCATATTAAACCTCTGATTCAAAATCTATGAAGTTTCATCAGTTAGTTAAGACTTCGTTGTGGATGTAACCAGGACACTTAATATGTGTATATCACTCATCTATTATGCAATGTTTAAGGGATTACTGAGTTTAGAAAGAGAAGAACTAGAGATATGAATAAATACTTCGTCATATAACATCCAAATATTTAGTACTATAATCTAATTCTGATCTCTATTATAAGAATAGAATAATTGTAGAGATTCATGGAATTACTCCAGACTTAAACCAGGGTAACAGATCAAAGCTGGTCCTAAAAATCTGCCATTTAAGTACAAAAGAAAGTAAATAATTTGACTAGAAGGAAAAGAATGCACAAATACAAGACAAGATGTCCATATTTTTCCTGGGATTGCATACGTTAGTAGTCATATGTGAAATAAATCCTTTTTTATCGTATCCAAAATCCTTGAGTTACATGATCCTTGTGTTTGCTGCCCTGTTTTTGTTTTATTGAGAACTTGCAAATTATGATTATACAATAGTTTGTATTGCTTGTAATGTTCTTTTAAAAATACGTCATGCTTAATTTTCAGTAGAAATTTAATTTATCAGAAGCATAGTATAATAACTTAATTTCATAATGGACCAAGAGAAGATATATTGTGGTGGAAGTTTCCATGTACTTTAATGTGCAATCACTTCAGGTAGCTATTAGTTATAGGAAAGAAATAAAACAAATGTGACAAGTAAATTGGATTTTTTAAAAAATACTGTATGAAGTTTGTCTTACTATTATAAACCTGTTTAGATTTAACGATCTGTCATGTCAAACAATTAAAACAAATTGTTAATATTGAAAATGAAGTAAAACAGAAGCACTTTCTTTTTTCTGTATTCGTTTTACAGGTGACATCAAAAGAGAGAAAATGTAGCTATTTAATATCCACATATTGTTTTAGAATTTGCTAGTAAAAAAATAATTCAGGTTACTTGATGTTATAGTAGACTAGAATTGTGGGGGATGGAATGGCTGAACAGATGGGGTAGTATAACATAGAATCTTTCACCGCCACTTTGTTGGTCTGAATTCTGGCCCAGGTTGGTATTACTTTCTGACAGATGTTTAGTGATTTATTTCTGTGCCTGGTTGTTGTTAATCCACCAAAGCAATTGGAGCTAATTGGCATCCTTGCTGGCCACTTTAACAGAAAAGTCAAGGATTGAAAGGAAACTCTCACCATTGTTGGGTGACCCTTCCACTTAATGCTATGTTCCCCCCAAAATGTAGCGTCCTCTCTTCCCTCTGTGACTGTTGTGAAGGAACTTTGAATATAACAAAAGGAATATGGTCAGGGGAACAGCCATTTAACGTGGCATGTTCCCTTAGAACAATTTTATCTGCCAGTGTAAAAATCATAGGAGATTACTGCTGTCCAACCGGCAGTAATTCCCCCTCTCTGGCTGTAAGACTCTGTATGTGTGTGGTATGGGGAGGGAGGTAGAGTTCTAACCACAGGACAGACTGGGTCCTTGACAATATTAGCATGGCACCATGCAGGAATTAGCTAAGGTGCCTTAATTGAGGGCTGAACAGCACAGATGCAGAGGTGGATCCACTTCATTGCTTGAAATCTGCAAAATATGCCATGGCAGCTTCGGCTGATGTCCGCTTTGCACACTATGCTACAGTCAAAACTAGCAATTGTGGTCTTGAAGTAATGAGGTGGCAGATAAATAAGTTTAAGAAGGCCACAAATCTCAGGAAGTCTGCACTCCCTTTTTGGAGTGGTTTTCCTCAGCTGGATTGGGGGCTGTATGGGTGAGGAAGCACACTTGTCCCTAAAGTCAGCTCTTTGAACTCATGTTCTTGTGTGGTTCTAGATCCCATCACTTGCAGTCCTCAAGGAAAGAGTGGAGTTACGCTGACACTGCTCTTTCTTCACTGCAGATTTTATTTTAACTCAATTTCTCATAATCCAACTACTATATGTATCCTTTCTGTGTAATATATCTGGAAGTTGTGTGCTAAAAGTTTTCCATTTCCCCAATGATGAGGCAATCAGATTTGTATCCATCTTTGAGGGGAAGGTGCATGCATAGGACATCTTTCAGCAGAGCAATAATCTATATTGGGAATAAAATTTTCAAGTGCATTACTCCTAAATAGAATATGAGTGCCAAGTTGCCAGGCATTGTGCTGAATTGAATATTTGGACTTTAAAATATTGGAGTTGAAACATAAACACAGTCTATATACCTTGGCACATGCCTGGGAACTAAAGTAGAAGGACAATTCCTGGCTCTCATACTGACTTTGTGGCCTGTTTCTAAAGCACTTCTGGATCTTTCTGAATGAAAGTTGCTATATATGATAAGAGAAGTTATCATTCACTGTCTTACCCAAATTCTTTTTCTCTACAGCAGCATCCATTTAATAGAACAAGAGAAAGCATTCCTTTAAAAATCTTTATTAATATTGTTCTTAAAAGGACCTTGGCAATATTGTCAATATAATGAGTCAGTGGCACTCCTAAACTTCCCTCTTCGACGTGATCAGCATGTGGTGATTTCTCATTGATAGTGGAGTCCACTGGCTCTCTTGTATAAGAGCAGAGAATTTATGTTGTGCACATTTTTGTACCAAGGCATTCTTTCCTGCAGCCTTCTCCTTTTACCCTTTTCAAGGGTGTCATAGCTCTGAGAATGCTCCAAGAAGAGCAGGTTCCCTAAAGCTGTAAGCAGAAAATGAGAAACCATGAGGAAGATTCTCCATGACAGACTTGTAAGGAAGAAAATAATCCCATTGTTCCTTATGCTACTTAAAATAGAGGCAATATTGATTTTATGGTAGCATCTTAGGTCCTAAGGCATGATATTGATTAAGCATCTGAAGTATATTTGTAATGGAGGTTTCCAGACTTACAGTTACAGTGTGCCTCCCACTGGGTGATATTTCTCCAGTAGTTCTTGCTGTTACAAATAGTGTATTTCTTAGGGATTTCCAATCATGCAATATCTAGCCACTGTGTAGAACTATTTGTCTAATACAATGAAAGATTTAATCCACACAGTCGTATTCCTTTAATCTGGCCCTCAGGGTGGGAATTTGACCGCAAATAGAAAATCTTTTGCCCCATCACATCATTTGAATTGTGTTTGATGCAGATATAGAATTTATCTCTGCAATTAAAGCAGGTACTTCAACCAGCCCTAAGAGAAAAAATTAATCCTCAAGGCCCTAATCCTGCAGTGATCATGACTAATGCTCATGCAGAGCCTCACTAGGGTTTTTTTTTTTTTTTTTTTTTGTATTTTAATTCCATTGAGCCTTAGTTGATGGCAATAAACTTTGCCTGACATTTCCCTTGCCAAGTGTAGCTCCCTGACTGTGTACATAATATTTATATTTATATACATTATTTATAAGGCTATTTTCCTTCCTTTGTTAGACTTCAGGTACAACTTCTTTCTCATTTTAGAATTTTAAAATTGCTTTTAACTATAAAGTCTACAGCAGTTGACTGAATCGTCCACTTTTAAATCTTGTGGGAGATGTTACAGAGCAGCCAGTCTGGACCAGCATAATGCTTCCTAATACTCTCTGATTTGATAGAAGATTCCAGTGCCATGGACAGGATGGTAGAATTTAGTGTTCTCCTGCAATAATGGTTAAATATTTTAGGGTTGAAGATTGATATTGCTCATCCGATTAATGTGAAGATCCAAAATCTATCCCTTGCCTAAGTTGAAGACTGTTTAGAGGAACTAACAGGAAAATATGCAGAGTGAGGAGATTTTAAGACACATGAAGTAGCATCATAATAAAAATATACGAAGAAGCTAGCAAGTTGCTGCGTGATGTCAGGAACCATGGGTGAGGGGCCCTGGTCCACAGGGCTCTAAGGAGCCAGTAAGTTCTGACCTGCCACCCAGTGATCTGTTAACAGCAGCCACAACTACAAGCTCAAAACTGGCAGAGGATTCTAGTCCTGGAATCTGATTGGTGGCAGTCCAGGTGTTCTGACTGGTTCCCTGATTCCATTTAAACCAAGCAGAGGAATAAGAAGTTGTCCATGCAACTGCTTAGGACTGCCTTCCCTCTATCACCTGACTCTGATCTCCTGGTAAACTGACCCTGCTGGTTTCCTGACACCTGATTATTGGTCTTCTGGCCTGTCTCAGACACCTCCTGGTGTCCAACCCGGCCTGCCTCCTGGCTCCCAACTTGAGCTCCAACGAGTAGGTCAAACTGTCCAGAATGCCCACTTCATGCTGTTAAGTTTCTTCTGATAACGTATCCTTCTATGTATAAAATGCTCATCAACAGGGTAACTGACTACTAAAATGTCAGTCACTATTAAGACTCATGTAATATGTTCTCCATAATAGCTCAACAAAAGAAAAAGCACACCCAGCCCTGCAAGCTCCACATCACTCTGCAGTTGATCATCGACTTGTATTACACCCAGATGTAAGGGTATGTGTTTGTTGTTATCCAACCAGCTCACTCAGCCTGCCCCAAAGACTATCTGTCTGAAAAATTCGGGTTGTGAACTATTATTAATTGAGCACTACCAGTGTGTTTAGTGCTTGACAAATATGGGACAAGACCTGGGTGAAATCCTATCCCCATTGAAACCAATGGGAAAACTCCTGTTGACTACAATGGGATCAGGATTTTACTTTTGGTCCCTGTCTCAATGAGCTAACAGTTGAAATTAGGTACACCCAGAACAGTCCGCACATAGGTGCAGGTGCCTTACATATACATGCACTCCCTCTAAACTTCATGGTTTTCCACTGGACAAAGTTTTTAAAATGGAATTTTATTGACGTTGGAAGACAGTAGGTTCTAAATTGGTACGGTGATATGGTACTCCTCTAGAGTACTCCTTTTCTTTTTGCGAAGACAGACTAACACAGCTGTTACTCTGAAACCTCTAGAGGCTGTCATCTTGTACTCTGGAATTCAAGCTTCCATGAAAAGAAAGAACAGCAAAGAAATGTAAGGTCTACGGACCTTACAGCAGCACAGCTGTACCGCTGCATCTGTGCAGCTGTAAGGTCTCCTGTGTAGCCGCTCCATGCTTGCAGGAGAGAGCTCTCCCGCTGGCATAATTAAACCATCCCCAACGAGTGGTGGTAGCTCTGTCAGCGGAAGAGCATCTCCATGCTGGTGCGTCTGTCGGTGAAACTTACGTCAGTCAGGGAGGTGTTTTTTCACACCCCGACCAACGAAAGTGCTAGTGTAGAGTCAACCTGAGGCTTAGCCTTTATGTATTAAAAAAAGAAAAAGCCTTTTAGTTTATCTACAAAGTGTAAACCAATGCAGTTATGTATGCCACAGTTTTCAGACAGCCTGAACAATAGCTCTAAGAGGTGTGAACTGTCGTTGATATTGTAAACCTTTCAGGGCAGGGATTCACTCTCTTTGTGTGTGTTTTTTCACAATGCCCAGGTCCCCAATCCCAGTTGAGTCTTTAGACTCTTCCTCCTCCCTACAGTCCCTACTGCTACAATTTCTACTCATATCAGTAGAGCGGTTGCTGAGGCATAATGAGGATTTCAGTATCAGCATTGTTTAATTATTCAACTGTTGCTTAAAGCCCACAAGAAAGAAAAGGGGAAATTATATAAAGATCTTCACATCTTTTACTGTCTCCAGTGGGCAGCTCTTGGTTTATGGGTGGAACTTGGTGGAACACTGCTATTCCCTACCCCATGGTTCAACTCCTACAATGACACATCTAAAAGGAGATATTGGCAAGACCAATCTAAACTAACAAGGTAGGTATGGACGTTATCTGCATAGAGGTAGTAGTTGATGCTGTGGGACTGCATGAGGTCCTACATCCAAAGGACCTCCCAAAAGGTCCACTCAAAGACAAAGTGTAAAAGGGAAAGGGAAAAAGTTACGAATAAAGTGTGGGAGAGGGGAGGAAGAGGACTCACCAATGGAGATGTTGAAAAAGATTGAAAGAAAAGAGGAGAAGCAGGCAATCACAGAATCACAAGAACCCAAGGAGGAAGGGGAGTGGAAAAGGAGGAAGAAATCATTTGTGTCAAAAACAGAATATTGACGGAGGAGAATGAGAATAGAGAAAATACCTTTTCACTCAACCAGGAGGAGGCCACTTGTTCTTTCTGTGGAGTGAAAGGGGCAGAAACTAGATCCAAGAGATAAGCAGAGGAAAAGACATTAAAGTGATGGGCTTACTCAAGGAACTTGTAGACTTCTTACTAGACTCTATGTAGACTGCATATTCAAGTAGCTTGTAGGCAATAGGATAAGTTTAGTAACTGGTATCTAACATTCTGAATGTGCAATTTTATTTTTGGTTATCAGTTCAATATATTCAGTATCATTTTTTCCCCCTGTAAAAGCTAGTCTGTAAGTTATTGTGCAACTCCACTTGGAAAATGATTGTTTCCTTGATGTTAATTCAATTCTCTACCAATCTAAGGACTCTTTCTATATATGTCAGCCATTTTGCAACGTTGGTTAGGATAGTTCCACTGCAAAGTAAGTGTATACATAGGCTGTAGTCAGCAGCAGAAACACCACAGGGTTGTGGTGACAGAAAATGGTTGCAAGTTCACTTGTAGCAATAGGAAAGAGAGATGCAGGGGGTCATAATGCATTGAAGAATAGGAGGAATGATGCAGAGAATATGAACCCTCAGATGCTCTTGCAGTTGAGTTCTAAGAAAGTTCCTTCGAGAGAATTGAAGTTGCCCACCCAAACAGAAACCCTACTGAGGGCATTGATTTAAATACTGACTGCCTCCTGCTGAGATTAATCTCTCCTGGGATTCAAGTATTTGGTGCTGAGAGGTGTCATTTGGACTACTATGCATTAGTTTGGTGATCCTGGCCCTGTGTAAATTTAAATTCATTTGTGTGTTTGGAATTTATATTTTAAATGTTGTTTTTGTTTTGAAATTGCATTCTGTAGATATTGTTCTAATTTGCTAACACTTAGGTATTTGAACTCATTATATCGATATCTTCAAACTGATCTAGTTTTGAGACTGAAAGTTACTAAATTCCTTGTTTGTGAAGTGCACCGAGAGTCGTAGTAACGTGGCCTTTGAGCTGTTTTTGTTTTTTCCTCCCATGTCTTCACTCAGGTTTCACTTCAGAATGACTTTGTGCAAGATCAGTCAATGTCAGAATCTGTAGTTTTGCTACATATCCTAGCAAGAGAAAACAGCGGGAGGAAAATTTTAAAGTAGATTAATTTGATAAAATATTTCATTAACATTAATTAAATAAAATTAAAAAAAAATCTATTCATTTTTGAGCTTCCTCTAGTTTTTAATGTAGACTATATTCTGTCCATTTCTGCAAGACCTGTATCTTGTGTTGCTTGTAAGGGAAAGTTGCAGTAAAAGCACATGTCTTTCATTTTAATAAATATGCACTTGAACAGGTGTTTTATATTTCAGAAACACGGGAGGGAGAGACAACTGTCTCAGCATGTCCTACCTCTGCCTGAATTCTCCCTGTAAAGGGTGGGCGTGGGGTTGCTTTTCAATTCCATATAGATGACACAGCTTTTGAACTTGTACTATACTCTTTAGAGACAATCAAGTTAAAGTGTACGTCACTAGATGGCACTGAAAGATCGTTGTACGCAAAGTGAAGTCTTGAGTCTTCCCCTATGCTGCTACAGCTGCATGGATTTCTAGATGTCAGGAAAATTGTTTTATTGTTAAAGGGCATAGTGTAATATATTCATCTCCATCCAAGGCAGCCATTTAATGCCCTGAAACATGCCCCTCTCACAGCTCTGGCCTGTTAACTATGGTTATTTGGTGTAATAATTAGCAGAGTTTCTCACTAACAGTGGTACTTACTAACACCTCACATTTTCCTATGTGTTTTTGTACGTGACGGATTGTGCATTCTGAGAATGAAGTTAAGCAGGTCAAAGCCTAAGCTCTGTACAACACCACTATTTTCTGCACAATTGTTTTGAATGGGTATATATTAACTTCCCCGGAGTCCCTGTGGTGTGTAATGCAAACAAATTTCAGTTTTTATTTAATAGCCTAGTGAAGATTTGTAAACACAATACAGTTAACTTTTCAACTTTGGAACAATCAAAAATAAATGAGTAGCTTTAAAAATAATTAGATCCTATGTACTCCTCCTAACAGTTATACACATTAGAAGAATATTTCAGTCCTTTATGAATTTTTGTGCAGATCATTCTACTTTTAGTTATTCAAGAGGAAAGTCACACAGGGATTTTAATGTTAATGTATATGCTTGAGTGATATGTAGAAATACACATTTGTCCTCCATGTTCTGAGGATAGAGGTAGAAAGGCTGGGGTTGTGTTTAACAGGTTGTTTTCCTTCCTTTTTACTATCAGCCAAAAGTGAACTTGTTGAAGATTGCTCTGCTGGAAGTGTAAAAAAATAAAATCCAAAAGGGGATGCAGTGCTAGTGGGCAATACTAGACTGTCCAACCCTGGAGTCTGAAGTCCTCTACTACAGACAGTAGCCGTACAGGCTTCCCCATCTTACACTGTCAAGGTACCCTCCACCTTTATGCCAGTGATAAGAGTGCAAGTGTAGTTTAACTTCCATCAAGTCCTTGATTCTCTGCTGAATTAGTGCAAATTGTAATGGTTGATTTTATTAGTTATACAGACACTTAGTAATGGTTTGAGATGACCAACTCATTTCTCCACAGTCCATAGAAAAGCTGGTAGATGATGGTTACTTTCAGTCACTACCTGCTTAGATAGGATTCAAAGTAGTGATTTTTAAAAAATGTTGGTCTGTAACTACTGCATTTGTCTGATTCACTATATTTTAAAATTCCTTCTTCCAACTTTTTTTTTTAATATCCTGCATTGTCCTTGTTTTATCTTCCTTTCATCATATGATGTTTTTCAACAAGCAACTCCCTTCCAGTTCGAAAGGTAGGTAGTATTATATAGTCAGTAAAAAAGAGCAAAGGTGACCCTGACAGTTTTCTCTTAATGTCAGCTCCTTGACCTCCATCTCTTTTATTAATGCATCTAAGCTGCTGTCACCTGGATGGCTATTACTTATAAGTGCATGGTATATGTGGAATGGTGGCCTAGTTTTGAGACTTTAGGTTAAGAGCACCTAGACTTGCAGAACCGCCGGATCAGATCACAGCAAAGTTGATTCAAGACGTTCTGAGTAAAGTGCAATTTGCTGACTGCAAGTCTCTGACATGTGTTTTTAAAAGTTGAGTAGGTTCGTGAGCATTAAAGATTCCGTGGACCTTTTCATAAGGGCAGAGAGGTTAGCCTTTGTATACTTGGACAGAATCACTCCTTAACACACAGTTGGGCAGAGTGCTAGACGACCGTCTGACTGCTTCCCTTTACCTAATTCTGGTTGTGGTTCTGTGGTGTCTACGGTATATCCTGTTGCTTACAAAGTGTTCTGGGCTCCATTAGGATGAAAGTTGCTATACAATGTAAAATATTGCTTGCTGTTTATGTAAGTTTTGCACTCCTGTGAGCAGATGTAGAGTCCACCATACCCTAAACAAAATGCACTGGTATATATTTATGGTAGTGCTCACTCACAGTTTCACAGCATTTAAGAAGGATGGTCCCTGCTCCGAGGAACTCACAGTTTAAAGAGAAGAAAAAAGAGAAAATTTATATAAAAGGCGACTAAATTCACTTTAGGCAGCACGGCAGAAGTGGCTTTTTGGGTCAGGATCCTGTTGATGAGCTCAGAGAGGTTATGCCATGCAGGTGACTGCATAGAAAATGAGCAGGAAGAGACTGTGAGAGAATCTGACATAAGGGTGGATGAAAGTGAGAGCGCTAGCAGAGTGGAGGGGAGGACAACACAAAGCTTGACAATGGAAAATAAGTAGGGAGAGCCAGAATTATGTAGAGCTTTGAAAAGTGATGACAAGAAGTTTAAACGCGCCATATATACCCTAGATTTAATAAAAAGAAAAGGAGTACTTGTGGCTCCTTAGGGTATGTCTACACTACGAAATTAGGTCGAATTTATAGAAGTCAGTTTTGTAGAAAGCGTTTTTATACAGTTGATTGTGTGTGTCCCCACACAAATGCTCTAAGTGCATGTAGTCGGCGGAGTGTGTCCACAGTACCAAAGCAACCGTCGACTTCTGGAGTGTTGCACTGTGGGTAGCTATCCCACAGTTCCCGCAGCCTCCGCTGCCCATTTGAATTCTGGGTAGAAATCCCACTGCCTGATGGGGCTAAAACATTGTCATGGGTGGTTCCGGGTACAAATTGTCAGGCCCCCGTTCCCTCCCTCCCTCCGTGAAAGCAAGGGCAGACCATTGTTTTGCGCCTTTTTTCTTGAGTTACCTGTGCAGACGCCATACCACAGCAAGCATGGAGCCTGCTCAGCTCACCGTCACCGTATGTCGCTTGGGTGCTGGCAGACGTGGTACTGCATTGCTACACAGCAGCAGTTTATTGCCTTTTGGCAGCAGACAGTGCAGTATGACCGGTGGCCGTCATCGACGTAGTCCTGGGTGCTCTTTTAACCGGGCGCCAGTGCATCTGAGTTGAGAGTGCTGTCCAGAGCGGTCACAATAGAGCATTCTGGGATAGCTCCCGGAGGCCAATACCGTCTAATTGCGTTCACAGTACCCCAAATTCGACCCGGCAAGGCCGATTTAAGCGCTAATCCCCTTGTCGGGGGTGGAGTAAGGAAATCGATTTTAAGAGTCTTTTAAGTCGAAAAAAAGGGCTTCGTCGTGTGGACGGGTGCAGGGTTAAATCGATTTAACGCTGCTAAATTTGACCTCAACTCCTAGTGTAGACCAGGGCTTAGAGACTAACCAATTTATTTGAGCATAAGCTTTCGTGAGCTACAGCTCACTTCATCAGATGCATCCGGTGAAGTGAGCTGTAGCTCACGAAAGCTTATGCTCAAATAAATTGGTTAGTCTCTAAGGTGCCACAAGTACTCCTTTTCTTTTTGCGAATACAGACTAACACGGCTGCTACTCTGAAACCTAGACTTAATGCTTCCCAGGGGTTTGGCTTTAGCAGAAACTCAAATAACAACCACCAAATATAAAGTTCAGCCTAAGTTTTGTCCCTAAGCTTGGTTGTTGCTAAGATTTCCGTACAGGACTTCTCTGTCCATATATATACTCCAACCCCACTGATATCCTTGGTGGCGCTAACAATTTCCACCTGCTAGTAGGACTCAGCAGTAATTACACTGCATCTTCATGAAGAATTCAAGCACCAGATATCAGGATAACTCAACAACAAAGGAGCCTGGCAGATCCATGCTGCTTACGAAAGTCTGGCATCCTGTTAAAACATGTTGCCTTTTTTTCTTTAAACATGTTATTTTAGTTTATCCTATTGCTAGTTGATTATATAATCTTACTCCACTATTTGACACGTCTCTTTGTGATATTAAAACTAAACCAGAAAAAGTAAAGGAGTCAGATATTCAGTGTGTGACTTGTCCTACTTCTGCACGTGAGGCCATGTAAACCTCTTTTTGGGGTCAGCCCTAAAGAGACACAGTTAAGAGCTGGGAGAAAGTAGTGAGCCTGTGGTAGGATTGCTAAGTGCTATGGTCCTAATGATCCAATAAGGTGAAGTATACTGCAGGCTGATGAGCACAGTGCTTTTGCTGGCCAAGCATACGTCATGAAGCATTGAGCAGCTGGATGGGAAATACTGTTTTCTTATCATCCTTTGACACATTTCTGCGTCTGCAGCAGGTCATCTTGGCAGCCCTGCTTTCACTTTGTTCGGCGTATGGCTCTCAACTACACGCAAGTGAGCCAGTGCTGTTTCCTGGTGTTTGTTGGTTTGTTAAATTTGACAGTCAGTTAAAATATACAGTAGTACAAAATTTAGTTTGCTCCACTGTAGGGAGCAAAACCTGGTAAAATAGGACAGAGGACTGTGGTGGGAAAAGATCACGAAAGCTTATGCTCTAATAAATTTGTTAGTCTCTAAGGTGCCACAAGTACTCCTTTTCTTTTTGTGGATACAGACTAACACGGCTGCTACTCTGAAACCTATCCCTTCTCTGTGAGCCTGTCAGTTTGTCATCTGTAGAAACTCCACACAGCATTTCTGAGAGTGGGAAGGAGGAGGGAAGAGTCCGGGACCAGCTGGCTTAAGCATGTTTCCCCGTCTTGAGGATGGAATTTCTGTATATCTAAATAAGTACTGAAAGTATGGTCAAAATGCTGGTCAGAGCTACATTACCTCCCTTTCATGTTGTGTGACCCCTTGTGCACAAAGCACAGATATGACCTTTGTATTAATGGCAAAAGGACTACTTAGTCTGTCATGTTACCACTAATGGGGCAAGGGGTGCAGGGAGGTAGGTAAGATCATGAAGGAGTTTTTCTGTGCATCTGGCCAGGGATCTCTCTGAAAATGGCTTTTCACACCTCCCTCTGTCTTCTACCCTTCAATGGCCATCCCTCCTACCCCTACTGCATTTTTATGGTGCTGAGGGATGGAAGGAGCCAATCAGCATTTCTGTGAAATCCTAGCTGGGAGGGAATGTGGGTTTGATTACTTTGTTCTCTCTTGCCTATAGGCCCCTAAACATTCAAGTAATAAAATAGAAAACTGGGAGCTAAATGTTTAATTTTTCTTCCCAGGTGTCTAGGGTGGTTTATTGTGATTAATAAAACAGCATTCTTTTAAGAAGCAATAACGCCTAACTTTGTTGTGCAACAGATGTATTCTTAAGCAAGTTGTTAAAGAGTGATTCCTTTGTATTATGGAATGTCTTGGTTTGGCACACGGCAAATGTCTTAACAGTTATATCTCTTTCCTAATAGTTCAATGCTCTTTTGTATTTCGCCTCTCAGTGCACTATAAACTAAATAACGGTGTTTTAGGATCTCAAACCATCCAGGCATGTAAAGGAAAATTAAATAATTATTTCCAATCACAGTAAGTTATATTTAGCATTAAAATAGTGCAGTGTATGTTCTAAGCAATATATGAACATGAATCTCACAACTCTCTTCTGAGCTAGGTATTGTAGGTAAGCATCATCATCACCATTTTACAGATGGGGAAACAGAGGAAAAATGAGTTCCCCAGGGTGGCACAGTAAGTCAGTTGCAGAGCCTAGATCAGATCTCCAGACTTCCTGACGTTCTTTGTTGCACTCATTCCTCCAGATCATGCTGCTTCTCTTTTTAAAAACCAAAAAATAGACAAGTACGTGTTTACTTGTGAAGGCCCAGCAGAGTGGCAGTGGTGGAATGTGGTTCTTCAGGTGCCAGTCAGACAAGGTCAGTCAGAGGAGAAGGTATGTGCTAAACTAGAGGCCTTATTGAGTTGGGGGGGGAAACAAATGCAGTGCTCAAAGAGCTGGTAAATACTATCTATCTGTTTACCAATTGTGGATAGATAGAACCAGACCATGGGCACGAGGAATAGACAGAGTTCAGTACCTACCTTCAGAACACAGGACTGGAAGGTTACTTCTCTTGCCTTAACATAGTGATAGCATTTGATATATGTTGTCAATATGACTGTTTCTGCCCACATGGAAGAAATATAGATATAATTGATATCCATTCTAAATAGCATATGCTTTATGTATCTCACAATTATTATAAGAACAGATTAACTAATATAAAAGTGGCTCCTATTATAAATATATTGGGAAGTATTTATTGTAGATGTGCACCATATTCTATGGCCTGGCATATGGTACAATCTGATATTTGAGACCTAATGTATAATACATATCATATGTGAAAAAATACTTGAATTGTTATGTTTATAAAACTTAGCATTTTTCTCTGCATGTAACATATACATAAATCTATATGTGAATGACTGATGAAAAACTTTCGCACACTTGCATAAATGGTGATGAGCATATTAGCTTTACCTAGATTGACAGTCATGTCATTTTCACATTGTTTTTTTTATATAGATTTATTTGTAAATGAATTCTGTAATTATGCCTCAAGAGCCTGATCCAAAGGCCTTTAAAATAAGTGGAAAAGCTCCCATCAACGTGAAAGGGTTTTTGATCAGGCCCCAAGTGCCTGATTTCCTGCAAACCATCGGTTAGTATGCCATTGAAAAGCATTCATATGGAAATATGTTATATGCACACTGTACATCTGTGTAGTTTAGAAAATACATAATCTCTGCAGTGATTGTCCTATTTCTTTAGAAGGTGCAGACACTTTGCAGAAGACCTGTTTTTATGGAACCATGGTCATGAGTTTGTGGCCAAGTTACCATTCAAAGCCTTTTTTTGAGAACTGCACCACCAGTGAAGTCTGGGGCCAAAGGCACCTTTGATTTTAGAGACATTTCAGTTAGAATCTATTTCCATTAAAAAAAAAAAAAAAAGTAAAGTCCTTTTTTCAAGAACAACTTAATCACAAGTATTGAAGAGAGTAAGCAGCTGGGCTCCACTTCTGCAGCAGAGGCCCAATGAGACCTAACATGCTGGCTGTTTCCCAACTATCTCTTCCCCCCCCCCCCCCCCCCCACTCTTAAAGTAAAATGAGTCTGTTAATTTTGGGGCATTTTGCATAGTATCATCTCACAAGGCCCCTCAAAATCTTAGGCTAGCTATATGCATTGTGGAGTATTTGTGTTAGATGGGAATCAGTTATGTATGGGCAGGAGGAACCCCAAAAATGTACCATAGGCCTGCCCCAAAAGTGTTAAGAGTGGGTCTCTTCCTCCACACCCAATGTAATTTGATAATACATTGTTTTTAAGATGTTCAGTATAACACATCATAAATATTTCAACCGTCAACCCCAAAAATAAAATAAAATAAATGAGATAAATTATCAAGGGGTTCTGTCTGTGGAAAGCTGTGAAGTTCTACATGTTTTGCTAAAATTGTGGCACCTGGCTTTATAACCTTACTGGGCAAGTGAAATCCATGGAAAATAATTTCAAATTTACCTCAGAGAGAAAATGTCGAGAGCCAACAATTTTGTAATGCTGTGAAGATGTTCAAATACTATGTAATGGGCATGACAGTTACAGTATGTGAAATTTAATGCTCTGGCTGCTTATTGATCTCCCCTTTAGCTGATGGTATGGGCACAAGCATGTGCACTTAGCACCTGCTGTTTATACATTAACACTATCTTTAGCTTTGTTATCCAGGGGACTTTGAAAATCACACTTCATATCAAACTGGGGTCCTTTAAAATGTGTAGATATTTCCTAGACTCATTTTATTTCATTTATTTTTGAGTGCGAGGTCTTTTAAATAATATGTAAGTCTCAGATGATTAAAAAAAATCTTTAGTGTTTTGTTTTTTAAACATACTCGTATTAGACTTCAGATCCTTTTGTTGTTGTTATCAGTCATAAAAACAGTCCTGGATTCTCAACTGAACTCAATATTTTCTGGGGGCTGCAGAGAAACTGGTTGCATCTCCCTAAATCTGGACCTTGTTCTAATAATTCTGCAATAATGGATGTTATCTGATTTCATCATCTGGTAAAGCCTTTGGGCTAGTTGTAGTGGCTCATGTATGAGCCTGAAAAGTGGTGAGGGGGCACACAGAGCAACAAACAGCACAGGGTGCAGGCAGAATCCTGGTATTTGCCCTTCTTAAATGCGAAGTGCAGAGGGATATTAGTTTAGTCAGCAGAGCTAGTTACTCCAAACTCCAAAGCGGCATGGCTGTGGTCTTCTCATCCCCCCTTCCCAGTGGGTGGAGGTGCTGCATCTTGTAAGAGTCCACAGTTGATTGCACTCCCCCAGGGACCCAGAGGCATTTTTCTTTCCACTGTCCTCCACAGTCCAGATACCTGGCTGCTTCTGCTGTATGCTTCCACACAAGCTTCCACAGTGGCTGCTACAGCAATAGTATATCACTTAATAAATTCTTTATTACCATTATCATTTATTTGTATTGCAGTAGTATCCAGAGGTCAGTTATCAGGATCAAGGCCCCATTTTGTGAGGCAATGTAAAAACACATCGGCAGAGTTGGTTCCTGCTCTGAAGAACTTGCATTCTAGGATGAAAACCTAATTTTTGGCTTCTTTGCGATTCTTCTTGGTTTTCCTCAAAGGTTTGCCCTTCATTTTCTTAGAAGAGAACGTACAAATACCAGCTCAGAATTGAGGCCAAGTGCACTTTTTGTTAACCATCTCCAAACTTTAACACTAATCTCACTGTGTTGTTATGCACAAATTTATCAATGGAATGGGAATTCATCAGAGAAATTTTGTATTAGCATAACCCATCAGTGAGTCTGTGTTCCAAATTCCCCTCTGTGTCTGATCTGCAAAGGAGAGGAGTCTGTTATAACACCATCTAGAGACTCTGGCTCTTTGCTATAGCAACACATGGTTTTAGTTCTGGTGTGTCAGCAAGATGGTGGCTGTTGTATAAGAATGTGAGACCATCACAGATTGTGATGCCAAAAAGCATCCGTTGTTAAGTGTTAAGCCTTTAGCAAGCCTAAATCTGTATTAAAATTTTAATATATTCACTTAATTGAGCACCTCCTGCACACCCTGGCTTTTTGCTTAGGGAGCTCTCCTGCTGAAGACTAGGTTTTTCAAAAAGTGCAAGTATGCTTTTGCCTGTGCCAACATGCTTACATGCATGTGGAATTTGCACCTATTCCTGTCTGGGTGCAAATCAGAACATCCACTGGAGATGTGTGTACACTTTAAGAAATAACCTTTCTCAAGAGAAGAAGCCATTAAAAAAAAAAAAGTGAACTGCTTGATCAGTTGAAGAGACTAAATAATATTATATTATAATAATGTTTTGTCCATTTCTAGCACCGTCAGTCCAATGATCTCAAAGTGTTTTACAAACACTAATGTTGTCTTCACAGTGTCTTGTTAGGGAAATATCTCCCACCCACTCCCAGCATTTTACAGATGAGGAAAAACAGAGGCATAGAGGAGTTAAGTGACTTGCCTAAAGCCAGGTTTCAGAGTAACAGCCGTGTTAGTCTGTATTCGCAAAAAGAAAAGGAGTACTTGTGGCACCTTAGAGACTAACCAGTTTATTTGAGCATAAGCTTTCGTGAGCTACAGCTCACTTCATCGGGTTCATACTATCTTCTACACTTTCCACAGTACGCATCCGATGAAGTGAGCTATAGCTCACAAAAGCTTATGCTCAAATAAATTTGTTAGTCTCTAAGGTGCCACAAGTACTCCTTTTCTTTTTGCCTGAAGTCAGTGTATGACAGAGACAGGAATAGAACTCTGATCCCCTAACTATCTACCTTTCGTCTTAACCACAACACCATCTTGTTTCCCACTTAAAATGGAGTAGAACTCTTTGTGGAATAAAAATACAAGAGGAAGAATTATAATTACGGTATTTTATCTTTATTTGATCTGTTTTTTTTTTTAATTATTGCTTGGCATGTTCTGTGTTAAGACTGGTGCTTAGCATTTCACACCTATATTTAACACCTGGTCAAACACTATTTAGCTCTTTGGCATTGGCTATTAAGAGGAATTTTTGCTACAATTATCTGGATTAAGTAGAAACCATTTCCATTTACTGTCATTAAGCTAATTTAGTTCCCGGGGAGATATCCTGATAACGCTCTGCCTAGTTAAGTGGTATATATTGTATTTAGTTTCTCAGCATCTGTTTGACTGTCTTTCAATGAAACGGTGGGAAGAAAGCCAAGCAAAAATAGTCCTTAGTCTTTGCTCTTTTCAGATCCTTCACAATTCACCACAAAAAAAAAAAAAAAAAAAGCCATGTTCGTCCAAAAATATAAAAGCCCTCTCACCCTGAACGAACGTGTGCGCGCTCTCTCACACGCACACATACGAGTCTGAAGAACGATTAATAGATGTTGGAATCTCTATAAACGTAGGTAATTAATTTTCCCAAAGCAAGAAGTTTGCTTGCTTTCCACCAGTGTAGAGCTGATCCAGTAACCAGTCTGTACCTGCTGAAGGTGGATGCCGAATGGTAAAGGGACCAAAAAATGGATGATGCTGTCAAGGTGCTTGCAGTGATGCCAACAGTTTATTGATAGGGTCTGCTGGGGTGGAGCTCAGGGGCATTCTATCAGCAAAAAGAGGCCATGTTTGAATGATTTATCATTTCAACTTCCTATTATAATTACTTAAAGTGCTAAATCATGTGTGACAAATCTAACACTCAACTGGGCAAGAAGATTGCCAGTCCCTTTTCATTAACAGCTACTGGCAAAAGAACAATGTTCCCTTAGGTTAAAACAACAATTAGAGGACCCTTAACATATCAAGTCAGGCCACTGAGAAGGGATACTGATAGCAGACATTTTTCACACATAGCTAAGCTGTTTCAATGCATAAATTAACTCTGAGTTCAGTTACATCAGTCAAGTATGTTGTGCATATGCATGACTGGGCTTTGTGTGTGTGAGAGAGAGAGAGAGAACACCAGAATGTGGGCCTGCTGATTTATGAGAAGGGGTAGAGAGCATGGACTCAGTAAGCAAAGCCAAACAGTACCTTAGCAGGAAGGAATATCAGTCTTTAGACAGCTGCTCAGTTATAAATACTGGTATTAGAACAAAGATTTTTGTTTGAAATCCTATAGTCTGTATATTACTTTTTTTCCCTCCCTCTATGACCCAATCAGTTAATAAGGTCCTATATACTCCGTAAGCTAACTAGTTTGTTTAATGGGACAGTAAAATGAACGATGATTACATAAACCAAAAAATATTTGGAAATGGAGTGCAATTTGGGAACTCAAGTTATGAACCATTAAGTATTTTTTAGATAACTCTAGATCATGAATTTTGATTCATATTAGTCTAGATGGAGTCATGTGGTTCTTGGCCTTAAGAACCGATAAAGCCTGTTTGACATATGATAGTGGGAGGGAAGGTGAGCTGTACTGCCCTAAATACAGTGCAATTTGTGGTGTTATATCTGCCAGTATTTTTTGACAGATTAGATTATAGGAAGAATGGTAGCACAGATAGTGTAACTGTTGGTTAATCTGATTATAATGAAAGAAAATTGAAAATATAACTGCATTTGAATCAAAATGGAAAAGAGAAGAAATTATCTGAAATTTTCTTTGTGATAATGCACTGTATAGAAAAGTACAAACAGCAACAGTACATTTCTAGAATGCATTTTTTATTGTTAAAGATTCATTTCTGACTGAACTGGATTCAGTGAACCATTTGAATGATCTGTTACTATAAAGTTTTAATAGGTAACACCAACTAACCAGGTTAAAGAATCACTGTCACCTTGAAAATCATGCTTCTACCTGAAGTCTTTGTAACTACTATAATTGCAAATTACATCTAATATTATAAAAGGAAGATAGGAGAAGAAAACTTATTTTTAGTTTGCTTACTTTGTGCGATTTGATAGTATTTTGGGTATAGTCAGTTTCACAGTTACAGTCAGTTTTTTCCTGTGCTAAAAGACTCATATTCAGGGGAGCAAAAAAAGCTGTTTTGTTTTTTCAGGAATTTTAAAATCTAGTTTCAGGATTTATTTTTTAAAATGCTGTTTATCAGAAACTGAGATTTTTTTTTAATTCAATTTGTCAGTATCCTGTAAATATAAAAAGAAAATCATACCTGCTTCTTTCAAGTTAGCACTGAACGTGTCCCAAATGGAACAGTGACTGTACTGTATTGTACAGTCTATGAGGTTACATGGGATTTTAAACCATGAACCCAAGAGAGACTGTGATCCAAGAATGTGTTTGTCTAAGGTCTGATCTATTGGTAGTCTTTCCATTAACTTCAGTGGGGTTTGAATCAGGCCCCCAAAGGAGGAGTGAAAGGCAAATAACATTTTTGCCTGCACTTTTTGAAGATTCACTTTTCTCCATTATATCGCTAATTGTGTGAACTTGAGTAAGTTGCTAGACCTCTCTGTACTCATCTATGAAAATCTACATTTAACTTACTGTGCCTTATAAGGATAATGAGACAAAATTCATTACATTTTCTTCAGATCCATGGATGAAAATTGCTATATGCAGTGGGCCTGATTTTCTCTTGTCACAACAGTGTAAGTCAGAAATTGACTCAGTTGAATGCAGTAGAGCAGGGGTGGCCAACCTGTGGCTCCGGAGCCACATGCGGCTCTTCAGAAGTTAGTATGCGGCGCCTTGTATAGGGACCGACTCCGGGGCTGGAGCTACAGGTTCCAACTTTCCAACGGGCCGGGGGGTGCTCACTGCTTAACCCCTGGCTCTGCCACAGGCCCTGCCCACTCCATCCCTTCCCACCGCCTCCTCATAACCTGCTGTGCCCTCGCTCCTCCCCATCCCACCCAGAGCCTCCTTCACGCCACGAAACCGCTGATTGAGAGGTCGGGGAGAGAGGGAGGCACTGATCGGCGGGGCTGCCAGTGGGCAGGAGGCGCTGGGAGCGGTGGGGGGGAGGAGCTGATGGGGGGCTGCTGATGTATTACTGTGGCTCTTTGGCAATGTACATTGGTAGATTCTGGCTCCTTCTCAGGCTCAGGTTGGCCACCCCTGCAGTAGAAAGAAAAGGAGCACTTTTGGCACCTTAGAGACTAACCGATTTATTTGAGCCTAAGCTTTCGTGAGCTATAGCTCACTTCATCGGATGCATGCAGTGGAAAATACAAGTACTCCTTTTCTTTTTGTGAATACAGACTAACACAGCTGCTACTCTGAACCCTGCAGTAGAGTTACAATGGTTTGAAACTGATGTAAGTGAGAAGCAAATAAGGCCCATTAGTTGCAAAACATTTTTATTTATACACCTACAGTAACAATAAACATTTAATGAGAAGGGCTAGTGGACTTGCTGTGTGGGCACAAAGAATAGTTTGGATTTTAGAAATGTTACTTTGGAAGAAGCAGCCAGATTTGGAGGCATCCTGCATATGAAAGGTGGGAGGAATGGAAGGAGTCAAACAGCTCCCGCTCTCCAGATTGCAGGCCTGAATGACAGAGGAGGGTTGTTTTGTCTTCAGATACAGAGAATGAGGAAGGCCTTTGGAGGAAAGATTAGAAGTTCAGGACTGTCCATGTTATATCTAAATTGACCGTGAGACTTCCACATCTAAGAGGAAATGTCTGAGGTACATGCCAAGATTCGGGATTATTTGAAGAGAAGTTGCTTAGGGGTGGGAAGGTAAACATACAGATGGTAGATGAAGCTGTTTAAGAAGATGACACCCATACTGAAGTTGTAAAGGGAGGCGAGAAGGCCAAGCACAGAGCCAAGTGGGATTTCTATAGAAAACGGGAAAGGAAAGAGGACCCCGCAAAAAGAGTTGGTCAAGGCAATTAGAAAATGAAGACACATGGGTGATGTATACTGGGAACAAAACAAATAGGAGTTCATAAGATCTTAATGAGGAAAGGGGTTTTTTGAAGACTTTTTAGAATCCAGCTCCTGTCTTCAGCATAAGTGATTAAAGGAATCCATGTGCTCATATATCTACTGTATGGATCATTCTTAAGACTAATTGTTTTGCATTGCTAAGACTTGCCAGATTTCTGTAAGCCATCTGTTGAGAGTAATCACAGCAGAAGCTGAAAACTTTTCAGCTAACACAATGTCCATAATTACTGGGTCCAATGTTGATCACATGTGAGTAAAGAGAGTGTATTAGCACAAAAGGATAGTTGGAGTGCATCTAACGTAAACATGGCCTTTGCAAAGATTTTGAATGTGTAGGCTATGTTCTATGCAGATCAGACCTTTATTTTATATTACATGAGTAAAAACAAACTTCTTAAACTAATAAGATCTTTTTATTGACAACTATAACTTTAAATCCAATTAAAATATAAAAACAAATATCAAAGGTCAAGATCTGAGAACTTTTATGCCAAGTTTGAGGTTGGATTGAATTTTACAAATGATATATCAAACTGTGAAACCAGAAGTAGTTTTATAACCTCATATATTATGTTTTGTGTATAATTAGTGGACATCATCTATAATGGACTCCATCTTCAACTTAAAGATTTCCAGCTTTGCATGTGTATGGTACTGTTAAGTCCTCCCTTCTCCCCTCTTTCCTTTCCCCCCAACTAGACTGTTAACTGCAAGTAATAAGAACAGTTGTAGGTAATGGGGGCAAATGACATATCAGTACAAAACATCTTGGGGTTTTAGGCCTTATGTTTCAGGTTTTTAAAATGTTATTTTTTTAAAATGTAAGACATTTTTGGGTCAAATTTGAGAAAGATCTTGTAAAGTAAGGGAGCCTTTCTAGGGAGGGCTTGGCAGTGTATTAAAAAGTTTTTAAGTACTGCCCATATAACTATCCTATCTTCATTTTATAAATCCATCCAACCTGACAACATTTGAGCAGTGAGACTTTTTAGGTAACATATTCTGGTTTTATATATAATCTGAGGGAACATTCATATTCAACTGCAGCTTTAAAAGGGACTAATGGCTCCTCCTGTGGGAAGCACCAAAGGTGAGTGTGGGAGAGACACGTTTGAAAACTCAGAGGAGTTTGCTTCATGGAGTTGGGGCCGTCTTCCTCTCCAGGGGAGAGGCGTTTGCATTCTCAGGGTGGGGACACGGACACAGCCTACATCCCTCACAATTTCCAAGGCCCTATGGGAAGACAAAGCACAAGGCTGACTAAGCAATGCCATCTCTGGGGATGGACTTTCCTTTCATGCTGATGACAGGCCCCCACCTCTCTCTGGTAGTACCTTCCATGGGATTTTTGCTTCTGTAGGTTCTCCTTCCCCCCATTCCCTCTCCTCAGTAACGCATCATTAAAGTCAATGAAACTTAAGGATGTACTTAAGTGTTTTGCTGAACTGGGGCCTAATTCATTCTTCTCTTCCCAGAGGAGTGTAAAACCTTGGGTTACCAACGTTCTGATTGATTGCAGAAAACTGAACGCCCCCTGCCCTACCCCTTCCCCAAGGCCCTGCACCCTGCTCACTTCTTCCCCATTCTCTCTGTCGCTTGCTCTCCCCTCCCTCGCTCACTTGCTCATTTTCACCAGGCTGGGGCAGAGGGTATGGGCTCTGGGGTGGGGCCAGGGATGAGTGGTTTGGGGTGTAGGAGGGGGCTCCGGGCTGGGGCAGAGGGGTTTGGAATATAGAAGGAAGCTCAGGGCTGGGGCAGGCAGTTGGTGCGCAGGAGGGGTTCCAGGGTGCAGGCTCCAGGTGACGCGTATTTGAGGTGGCACCTGGAAATGATGACATGTCAACTGGCGCCTAGGTGCAGGGATAGCCAGGAAGGCTCCACGTGCTGCCCTCGCCTGCAGGCACTACCCCCACAGCTCCCATTGGCCACAGTTCCCAGCCAGTGGGAGCTGTGGAGCCAGCGCTTGGGGCGGGGGCAGCACCTGGAGCCCCCGTGGCCGCCCCTGCACTTAGGAGCCGGACATGCTGGCCACTTCTGGAAGCCACATGGAGCCAGGGCAGGAAGGGAGCCTGCTGCGCCGCCAACCAGACTTTTAACAGCCGTGTCAGCAGTGCTGACCGGAGCCACCATGGTCCCTTTTTGACTGGGCATTCCAGTAGAAAACCAGATGACTGGCAACTCTAGTAAAACACACAGATAGCAGTTAATACAGCTGTGTCTCACTGCCCCTCTAACTGCTTCATTATGACCTCAGAATGCATGGAATTCACACCAAGGGATTTCTGTGGGCTCTCAAAATGGGGAACATGCCAACGGTGGTTGTGTTTTCCCATTTGCGCTTTCTGCTGCAGTCCAACACTTGCCTGTTCCCATGTGCCTAAGGAAAAGGGAGATTCAGGCAGTCAGGTGAGAAACTCTGTCTGGATTAAATTCTCATCTCTCTTATCTCTGTCTTTCCCTATTTTAAGGTCATGACATCTTGGGGGAATATGTTTAGGAGTATCTCATCTCTTCATTTAAAAAAATGAATAATCCAAATAAAATTTAGGCAGCAGTTAGATTATGGACTGAAGGTCATTATAACATGAGTTAGGTTGTGATTTAGAAAACTAAATTAATTTACAAGCATGGATGAATCTGAATATGCAGAATTGTTACTTTGCAATTAGTAGTATTTACTTTCTATCAGACAAGTCAAAACAAGCACATTTTCAATAGTTACAAATTTGAAAGAGTAAACTAAAAGGACTTAAAGTACACACGCCTCAATGACATTAAACATGAACTAATGACATTACAATCAAAACTCATTATAATAATCAGTACCTATGTCAAGAAACCTTCATAAGAAAATGGGACTTTGGTAACTTTCCAAGACTCTGTTGTTAGATAAATTAAACTAACTGGAATGCTTCTTTCAAAATATTTCTTAAATAAATGTTGGACTGAGCTGTCAGTTTGTGATTCTGCCCTTGGTAAGAGGCAGTGTATTTGTTTCGCTGCTTCTGGAGCAACCCAGGAGTGAGACTGTGACTTGGGGAGTCACAATATCACCTACATCCTATGCTCTGAGGAGGTGGTACATTGCAACAGATCTGTGCTTGTCGCAGCGTCTGCTCCCCAAAGCACTGCCATAGTTATACTGCTAGGAATGTTGGGGTATGGAGTCAAGACTCCATCCTCTCTTGCCACTTTCCACCCACCTGTGCAAAGGTGGGGACATAGAGGCTTTATTGAGCATCCATTCTCCCTGTGTGGAAGTGGCAACAATCTAGTCTTACACCCCCTCTTGCTGCCTTGTGTTGACATGCAGGATGGGCCATGGTCTGGCCCTTTATGCAATTTCAAAATACCTTTTAATCACCTGTACAGAAAATAAATAGCTTATGTTCATGGGTTGGTATCCATACACCACCATGTTTTACTCTAGAATTATTCATAGTTTAATTGTGTAGGAGGCTCCTATTCCCATACAGCATATATGAAAAAAACCATCAAAGATTTATGCAAGATTTTATGTGAAAATAACAGAGAACAGGATGATGAACGGTTAAGAATATGTGACAAGAGGATTAATATGGTACTTGGGTCACTTCATTATTTTTGTAACATCTGCCTAAATGCTTTTTTCTTCTGAGATGTGACAGATCTTTGCTTTATTCTGCATGCTTCCAATCATATGTTGAGAATAGGCAGGTGTGTGCTTGGACTGAAGGAAAGGGTTTGATGTGCAGATTTCAGAGTGCGGATTTTTTTTTTTTTTAAGTCCTGAGAATTCCCTTTTCTGAAGGATGAGCATAACTTTCTGTAGACAGCAGCTTCTGCTACAGTTCACCCAGGCAAACAGCCCTTTGCTCTCAGTAGAGGACCAAGAATAAGCTGCCTGCTTCATTGGTACTTGTTCAGTGGGTTCATTGTCACCTCCTCACCTGCAATATCTCAGTTTGCATAGTCAGTGTTTGCAGGAGCCTTCTGCTACTGTCAGTGATCCCAACCAGCCTGGGGTAAGTAAATCACCTTCCTTTATCTAGTCTTAAACTAGTGCACCTGAGAGAGGATGACAACTGCCAAGCAGACAGGCATCATTGGCTTTACTCACCTATGTACAGATAGGTGGATGTCTTTTCTTACTCCCTTTGCCCTTATTCCTTTGCAATTTTCTGAGCAGGATCAACAGGGACTTTTTTGTTGCATTCAATCAGTCTTCTGTCTCCTCCTTTACTTGCAGTGTTGGATGTATTGGTGTATTCTCCAGTTTAAGACCAATAGTGGCCCTTTACTCATCTCAGGCCTCCATTTCTCTCAAAGGTCACCTGCACATCAAAGAGAGAAAAATCCAAATGCTTTTCTGAATGATTCATATGATGAGAGTGACCTCTCAGTCCAGGGGTACGTTGCTCTGCAGATCCTGCTCAGAGAACAGTGAGGAGGGTATTGGTGGAAGGACAATCCACTTTCTCACTCATGCTTATATAGGGCTTATCTACACTTACTGGAGGATCGACGCTGTGGTGAAGACCCGCTAAATTGACCGCCGATTGCTCTCCCATAGACTACTGTACTCCACCGGATCGAGAAAAGTAAGGGGAGTTGGCGGGAGAGCGTTTCCAGTCAACATTGCATAGTGTAGACTCTGCGGTATTAACGTAACTCAAATTGCATAACTTAGATCGACTTTCATGCATAGAGTAGACAAGGCCTCAGCATCTTAGGCCTTGTCTACACTAAAGGGAAAAGATTTAAGCTATGCAATGAGTTACGTGAATAGTGTAACTCAAATCGACATAGCTTAGATCTACTTACCATGGGGTCCACATTATGTGACGTCAACGGGTCTTCACTAAATTTACCGCTGATGTATCGATCATCACAGCGTTGATCCTCCAGTAAGTGTAGACAAGCCCTTAGTTTGTTTAAACTTTATCTCCTATATTTTCAAAATGTTACATGGGATTTTGGCTGTGTGACTCATTTAAGGTCAAAGGTTGGTACATCGCTATAAATCAATAGTTCTTAACATTTAGAAGGAATAGTTATTTGTAGACTATGTTTTGGAAGTGTCTGGCTGACTTATTACATGTGTATGTGGTCTTGCTTCATGTCCAGAGAGATTACTTGGTTTAGTGAAGCTGATCTTTTTTCCTCTAGCAACATCCTGCATATGTGAGAAATGCATGGCAGGAGAATGCCCAGGGCTATCTTTAACTCACGCACCAGATTTTGGTAGGTTTTTTTGTAAACTGATCACTCTTTGGAGTTAGTTTGGGTCACTCAGTTTGGTCACATTAATCCTGTTTCAAGCAGTGCCCACCCATTTCTGTGGTTGTATATCTTCCTCTTGTAACTGTCAACAAATTTGATAGCTGTGATTTCTACAAGAGCATGGTAACAATTTAATGTCAATTATTTGTAATAGCCAAGTATTTCACTTCTGTTATTTAACTTATTCCAAAGTGGAGATATCTGTTGTACTCAGCACTTAGATGCAAAGATGATAGGCACCTTTAAAATTACATTTGAGAGTGACAGAAGAAAGAGCCTTAATGATGCGGCATGGTTCTTTTCTCCTAATTATTTGAGAACACCCTAATCCAAATTTACATTCTCCATTAAGAGGCAAATCTTGCTTGCCTTGATGTCATTGAGACTATTTGTGTGAGAAAAATATCATGTCTTCAATGAATGATACATACATCATATGGTACATTGCAAAATTTAACTTGTGCTTTTTTCATTTCTAAAGATACTTTATGGTTCAGAAATTCTTGTAACATCATATGTCTAAATATGATCTACAGTACATGTTCATACCAACATCTTGGTCTGTAACTTGGAGGTACTTTCAAATCTTCTGGCTTTCCTGTATGATGGTGTTTGCACAGGTGGGGAATTTTCATTTGAAAAACTAGGCGTGCTTAGTTTTCATAGCACATACACCGAATAGGGTCCTTATGTGTTGTGTCGTTTTACAAGTAAGAGAAAAGGAAATCTATTTGGAAATGGTATTGATGCCCTGCATGATGATACATCAGGCAGATACTTTTTGTACAGACATGCTGCCTGGCTGGAGAACGTCACTAAGTGTTCCCCCTTGAACTGCTTAATTGGTAAACAGTTAACCAGGCATATAATATTTCAGAATGTAAATTCAGGCAGTGCACTTTTGCTGCACCTTCATTACACTTCCTGATTGTGTAACAGACAGGCATTTCTCTGCATCAGTTACTGTTCCTGCTGTCAACAAATAAGACGTAGTTACGGAGATAGATTCCACATCTCATCATGTAATTTACTGTATCTTAGCAACAGCTACTGGTACATTAATTCCTTGTTAGTAAAGCGATATAGACATACAAAAATTGCATGGAGAAAGTTGCACAAAACCACGGTCCTCTATCATTGAAGCTAACAGAGAGCTCACTTAACTGAGGGTAGCACATTCCTTATACTCACTATGAGACAGTCACTAAGAACACTCACATGTGTGCATAATGCCAGTTTATTACAAATGTTAGAGTTGGGTTTAGAAAGCAGGTGTTCCTGGCTTCCAATCCTGTACTCAGCTCCACACCTAAATAATGTCGCTTAACAGTCACAGCAATCCGTGAAATGTATTTACACAGAGATCCACTCCTATTTCAGAAGACAGAGGAGCAGGCGTATGTAGATTTCCAGAGCAGTGCAAGTGTAGTAGCACTGATGATGATGCATCTAAGCAAGACATAATCCCCACATGTCAACAGACAGTCTCAGTATAAAAGCCAATTGGAAGAAACACGCAGAGATTTTATTTGAAACCAGATATCAATATTCTGTTTCTAAGGTCTTGTTAATTACAAAGAATTTTAAAATATAGGAATCAGATGTAGAAAAAAGGTCTCTTTAAGCTACTAAGTAATGGATAATGTTACATTTTTAAAAGATCTTTCCACCTTTTCTGCACCTCCTGAAGTTGCTGTAAATACACCACTTATGTAACAGTCCTTATACTTCATCTACAGCCAGCTGGTATAGCTGGGTCTTTGATTTTTCTCTTTTTTTTATATTTTGGAGGAATTTGTGAGTAGCTTGATGTATTTGACATCTATGAGACATCTTCTTGTATATGAGAAGAGCAGTGTGTTATGCCACCCAGCTGTGTGTATTTGTCTATACATCAAGCTGAGGAGCAGCACTTAGCCAGATCTGACAATCAAGTGTGAGCTAGTACTACCCACACTCAAGAGTACATTGTAATGTTGTGTGCTTTTGCCAAGAGCTTGGCATTTGACAAAAAAATTGTCAGATGTGTTTCTCCTCCTCTGTCTGCTAGCCTTGAGTTTTGATTTTTGTTTAGTTTAATATACTTTTATTGTATGTTTCAAAATCAGCAAAGGCAGCCTACTGTTTTCAATGTAATAAATAATGTTAACATAAAAGTCATACAATGTTTTTTGTAACATAAAAGAATGACTGTTTGGGAATATGCAGTACACTAACATGTCTGCCAACTTAATCTAAAGTTACATTCTGCTTGGTTTCACCAATGACTCATAGTCAGTTTATAAAGTGTCCCCAAAGAAAACTATAGACTGAGAGATCAGAGTACATTTCTAGTTTGTAAATGTCAATGCTGTTCTTGTCAGTCTAGTTAGGATCAGTGGATGTCAGTCAGTGAGTGGTGATATTATTCGTCTGTGCTACCTGCTCTTGGTTCAGACTGACTGACGGACCAATCTGATAACCATAATACTTCAGTGTTCCCCTCCACAAGTGAAGCATACATTTTATTTGCCTTATGCTATAACCTGAGGACAATAATAGTGAAAATTTGTATTTTGTCTTTTATACCCTAGCATTGCATTTGTGTTCTTAATAGTTTATCTTATTTTGTCTTTATTTTCATTATAAGATCAGAGATTGGTCTGTGTAATATTTTCATTCTTCTCGGATGCAAACACCAGGATGGGGAGGATCAGTTTAGGATAGCACATGGGACACATTAACCAGGAGCAATGGGATGTGATTATAAAAAGGGAAATTTAGTGACTATCAAGTAAATCTTCTTGACAAAGAAACCTTGTAGCCTGTGAAATATTCTAAGCAGGAAATAGTAAAAGCCAGATTAAGACTAGAGAAAGAACTGTAGGTGTGTAGGGAATAACCTTGCAGTGGCAGAGGTGAATTAGAAAGTATAACTACTAATTTTGATTTTTTTAAATTTGATTTGAGCTTGTTGATTTGTTTCGGTTTTAACATTGTTATAAAATGTATTATGTTTCTGATTTCACACACGTGAACATTTTTAATATGCAAAAAAAATTAAATATTTCTCATAGTTGTGTTTTATATGGTGGAAAATATTTAAAGAAGAAATATATTAAGGATTTGAAGCCACTTATATTCAAGTATTCAAATGCTACGGCTAACTTTTAGCCTCTTGTGGCATCTAACTGCTGTTTAGTATCATCATTTTTATTAATTATTTGTTAATGACCAGTGATATGCTCAGAACTGCACAAGAGAGACACAGATGAGATGCACTAGGATAGGCAAAGGAAATATTGACCAGGAATGTTGAGCAGAATCTTATACTTTCTCAATATTCTCCTCTTATATCAGGTTCAGGCAGAGATGGAATTTGATTGATGTGGCAGAATGTGCATGGGCCTGTCATGGTGTAAAAATTATTGCTTCAAAAACTCTATGGCTAATGCCAAACTCTCTCTCTCTCATGGTCTATGGTCTTAACTCCATAATAAACACACACAGTATCAGCTATCTATTTTATTAAGACACACATGCAGGAAAATTATGGATTATAGACCTGCTTTTCTTAATCGTTTTCTTAAAAGATAGGACTATTAAGTGGATTACAACCAAAACATTCTCATTTTACTCAGAAAGCTGTTAGTTCTGTCAAATTAATTGCCCCAGCCACTCAGAAAAAAACAAAGATAAAAGAAAAAACGTGAGATGGAAAAAGGAGGGGAAGCTCTTCTTTATAGTCAGGTGGTGGATGACTATTAGCTTCAGATTGGAGTTATTTCCTTGGGCAGGCATATTTCCTGGTCCACATTGAAGTCAGGTTGGAAGATTGGATTGGAGACAAGGTAAAGAGGACGAAGTTTCCTTTTCTTTTCTGGTTGGCGGGAATAAACAGACACTATATGAGACACATAGTCTAAAACAAAATTCAGGATTGTTTAGAGTAGGTTATTAAACCACAGCCTGGGGTACACTAGGCTTTACACCCACTACACCTAGAATTTGAAGGAGAAAACAAAGAAAAGCAAAGAAATAAACAAGATCCAGCATTTAAATCAGGCAAAGTTCTGCAGAATCTTGAAGGATGAGTGTACTTTTTCAGTGTGTAAGGGAGGTTCTCCTAAGGAAGAACTGAGGATACCAAAAAGTACTGTACTTAATCCTCTGAAATTACTAAACTGAAATTGGGGAAACTCAATTAAGTGGACAAACCTCAATTAAGATGAGGTTGCATCTACTTCTCCTTGTTTAAGATGTGTTTTCTTAAATTTTGGCTAGTGAAACAATACTAACTTTTTACATTTTTTTAAATTCCTAATGCAACTAGTTTATTATTTAACTGCTATTTGCTTCTTTGACTAATTTCATGTCATACTTTTTTTTAAAAAAAAAAAACAAAAACAGAAACAGAAGCTTCTTGAGGAACTTGGAGAGAGTTGGCTTCCATATCTGACACCTAGAGATGCCGAATTCCACCAACTGGTATTGTATCTTATTTTTAACCTTATTTGTAGTAAACTTGATTGAGCATTCTTATCAAATAGCAAACCAGTCTTTATTTATTGGTGCACTATTAGAGCTGACAAGACTAAAATGTCACTTCTTCTAATTCCTTTCTGAGGACTAGCATAGGTGAGGTCCTGGTGTATGTAGCGTTTGCAGAGCTGCACTCAGTGGAGAGTGAAATCCTTCAGCACTCAGGACAGAGCAGAATCAGGAACCTTGGTGTGAACTCCTTCTGAAGCCAATGGGAGTTTTGCCATTGACTTCAACAGGACTAAGATTTTACCTTTTGATCTTTAGTTCACACCTGTAAATGGTAGCTCTAAAAGTCTCCTTTTTAATCTTTGTTTAAAGTAAAAGCTCACATAACATATAAAGAACTTTCTATTTTTGTGTTTTCTTGCAATTTGTGGTCAAGTGAATTGTATGACATTGATTTGCAATATCTCATGCTTGACTGGAGTAAAAAGAGCACAGGGAGTCACTGTTCTATCAGAGGTCTTCATGATTTAAACCATCTAGAGAACATGTGTTATAGACTGGATTTGGCAAAGATGAAGAGTCTTTAAAAGTGAGATTTAGAGTATGTTTATGCTTATAATTCTAGTCACAAACAATACACAATGGTTAAGACCTGGCATAGGACCTGAACTACAAAAGCCAGAATGCATGCCTCAAATGAAATTTAAGGAAAGCTAAAACAGGCCCAATAGTCACATAACTAAACCAAACTAGTATACAGAGGCATAGCATTAAAGAACTAGAAGAATACTGCTACATGCATCTTGGACCTTTCTCAGGTCAAACTGAAAACATGTGGAAAGAATTTTAAGTTCAGTAAAACGAGGTTGGAACACATTCAGTAAGATGAAAGACATAAAAAGGAATCGATTACTTATCCTGAACAACTAAAGCAAGAGTTCCTACATTACAGCCGTGTCAACTTTCTTGTATTGACATGTGGCTCAAAGATGCATATAGTAGCAAAAAAACAGCTTTGGTCTTGTGCAGCGGGAAGGAAGGGTATTTTTTTGCAGGAGCTCATGGACAAGAAGAATTTTAAGATGGCAGCTTTCCACATTGCAGAGAAGAAGGGTGATCTGGGTTCAACTCCTGGCTCAGTTTTACAGACTTCCTGTGTGATCTTGGGCAAGTCACTTGATCTTTCTGTGCCTTACTCTCCATCTGTAAAAAAGGGATGATTAATATTTCCTTTCTGCTCTCCTTTGTTTTTCTCATCTGTTTTGAGGCCTTTGGGGCTTTTGCTGTCTTTTTACATATTTGTACAGTGCCTAGCACAATGGGACAGAGATTCTATTGGAGCCTCTACTGTAATAGAAATAATAAATAGTAGTAAAACACATGGTGGACAAACTTGCTACCAACAAAAAAAGCACTATCATGGAGCGCTTTTCTTGTCAGCGTCCTTCTCCCAAATCAAATGAAAACAGCAAACAGACTTCCTTTCCAGGGTCTCACCAATGTTCAGTAAAAGTTCTTGCTCCTTTTAGTTCTTGTCCGACCCAATCACCATTTTCTCCTTCCTTGATCCTGTTACATCTCCTACCATCTGTTTCCATTTCCTTTGTATACCAGCGTCTGGGCCTGATAGCTTGAGCCTAGCTGTGTCTCCTCCACACTTCCTAGCCCATCCCTGCAGAGGTGACAGGGAAAGACATGGTTGAGCGGAGGCTGCCAAGTGGAGTCTCTCAGCATCCATACAGGTAGAAGGGCTTTGGGAAGAAGATAAGCAATCAAATTAGACCAAATTAAAGTAATTAGTGATATTGAAAAGATCAAGGATCTTACATAAAGCCTATTGAAGTCAACTGAAAGTCTCCCATTGACATCTGTGGGCGTTGGATCCAGAACCAAATGGATAGAACTGATTGCCAGAAGGTGAGAGATAACAACTGAAATTTTATAGCCTTGAAAGGATTATATTGAGTAAGTTTGCAAGGTATGTACATAAAATATGCCTCCTGTTTAGTTTATGTGCAGGCATGTGCATTTGCACATATATGTGGTATTGATAAACATCAAACACCTTTCATTTAATAACCATGATAGGAAATCTTTTAAAATCTTTCTTACTTACTTAAATAGCCGCTGTGGATGTCACAAAGTTCCACTCTTACCACTAATATTATTTCCGTAGTACCTACATGTACTTAAAATTGGAAAAAAGGGAGAGACTATAGAAAACAAAATAACAAAATAAAACAAAATGCATAATGATGTACTGTAGATTAGTCTGTATGGCTTTCCTTGTTTTGTCTTATTTAAGAATCCCCCACTTGTGAGCAATGTAGTTTGAACAAAATGATGTTGGGAGGGTTAGGCAGAATATCATTCAAAAGCTGCTACATGCCTACAGGCATGAAGATATACTCTGAGCACAGTCCTGAAGTCCCTACTTAAAAAGTACTTCCATTGCACTCCCTTTTCAATGGGCATTTTTTCCGATCAGGGATTTTAGAATGGAACCACAAACTGCACCCAGAACAATGTCCCTTTTAGAAATCAAATAGTGAATAGCATCTGAGAAAAACACTAGAAAAAAATCATAGTAATAAATCCCAAATGTCTTCAATGAAACATAACATGTCATGATGTGAAATATAAGTGCCAACTTGCTTATCGGGGGACCTCTTCACTGGTTTGCAGCTTTATTCAGGTGCTTGAGTGGTGGGGTTATCCTGTGTCTTGAAAACAAATTATGTGTTAGACACCACAACATGGCTGATTTTTAAATTCTGCTTATGTAATACACATATGAAAAATTAAGCACAGAATGTTCATGTTCATTCTTGAAGTTATCAGTGACATAACTACTTCTAGCAGTGTCAATACGAACTGACCTTTAACACCTGCTGTCAGAGTTACAGCAAACAGGACGTGATTCTTTTGAACCAACATGGTGGCGTTCAATATTAATTCAGTGTTTACCCTGTTTTCTGATGCTTTAATGCTTTCCTTGTGCAGGACATAGAATGATGGCTGGTTGGAGATTTAAAGAATACCAAACAATATTTTGAGATGATATATTTAAAATGTGTTTCCACTCCCTGTTTTCTTCTGAGATACCACTGTATGCTTCTTAGGGTAGAACTCTAAAGACACAATGTAAGAAATATTGATAAAATAGTTCTTAAGCATGTAATTTTAGTGCACAAACCAAAGGTAACATGCTTCTGATTTGGCTGACGTTGAAATGTGGAACACATTACCTCCATGTCCTAAAAGGAGAGTGAAATATTGTTGCATTTGAGTAAGCTGTGCATCTTCATCTCAGATGTGTATTTTCAGACTTCTAATTTCTTTGTAGCATCTTGTTTGATTCTGTCCTCTTTCTTTCTTTGCTTGAAACTTTACTTGTGCGATTCATGTAACAACTTCAGTAGATTAATGGTGTTTTTAAACTGTATTAAAATATACAGTGCCTTCCTAAATTTGTCATGATGATGCATATGATTTGGCTATTGATTAATATGAAAGTCTAATTTGGGCCTCTCATGTTAAAGTTGTGCAAAAAAATCTAGCAGTGATGCTACACAAGAACTACTAAAGCATTATATTTATTCCTTAAGTATTACTTTCTGCAGAGCCTTTTATACCTGTGCACAATGAGATCAGATTCTGTGGCAAGAACTAAATACTGCAACAAGCACCCCTAGATTCTGTAGTAGCATTAAATATTTTATCTCCATGAAATAGCCTTCATTCCCATCCTCATGTTCTCAAACACACACACACGAATATGGCTCAGAGTTGAAAATACTCATTGACATAAAATTCCTCAATAATTATTTTCAGTAATGATTATTATTAATGATGTTTTCACTGTATTCTTCAGGCAGCTCATGGGGCTCAGCATTCATGTGGCCTAGCTCAGAGTCTCCTTCCCCACATGTGCCAGGAAAGCGGAGAAATGGTCATCTTCTCAGCCCTTTGGGTCTTGGCTGCTGCTCTGTTCTCCAAGCAGCTGAGCTCAACTCCGCTTACTTCATCTCACCAGTCTGTACTTTTGGTCCTCCAGCTTTCTGGCTAGAAGCTGGATTTTAGCTCCAATACCTCAACTCCCTGTTGCCTGCTTCATTGAATGGTGCAAAGACCATGTTTTGTAATCCAACTAATTTATCTTTGTGGGAAAAGCTGGGGAGCAAGAAGCACTTACAGGCAGGTCCCAGCAGGACAGGTAGATTGAAAACAAAATGTTGATGACTGGGTGCAACAAACTGGAAAATTCCATACTTGGAGTCTTTGATAAAGACAGATTGTGCAACCTCAGAATCAGTGTCTCTGGAGCTCTGATTGAGATCAATGTGGCAGATGACATCTTTTAAAGGTGTTGTGCCAGGCTCTCTGCAGACTCAGGAAGACAGTGCTTCTCCATTTTACTCTCAGATCATATTTTAAAGGTTTTTGTTTGATTTTTTAATCAAAGATGGGTTTCCTAGAGCATAGTTCTGCAGCTGCAGGATAGTGGAATACCTGGGGCCCTGTTCATAGATTCTGGCCAACATTTTCAAACTTTAGTATCTAAAGTTAGACACTTAAGTGGCTTCATTGTCAGCGTTGCTGACCACCTGCAATTCCCACTGAAATCAGATTTTAAAAAATGCTTCCTTGGGAATTTTTGTGGATAATCTTGTGAAACCTTTAGCATACAATATATTTAATTAATTTTAACAATTACCACCCAATAGTGCCATAGTTTATTAATCAGTTAGATAGTATCTAATGCAACCCCATTGTTACTGCTAAAATGGTATTATTTGGATGCTTTCTATTTCAACACTTTAATAACACACGATTTTCAAAACCTAAGTGTAATAGCAAGTTACAAAACCAAGTTTAACCATTTAAACTTGGAGAGACAGAAGATGGAAATATAGTTAGGTAGAGAACAGATTCTGAGTTATACCTTTGATGGTTAGGTGATGGAAAAGTGGTTGTGATTGTTGTTGGTTCAGGCAGGAGACGGAGGCTTTTTTCTTGGCTGAGCAAGAACTCAGGCTAAAAAGAGGATGTAGTATCTTCTGAACCAAAGTTTCTAATAGTAAGCTAGACCCAATTGATTGATGGACTCTTCCCTTTCTTAGTGGCAGGGACCAGTGTTAAGTGTTAAGTGGCAGCCTCTGTCCAAGGGTAAATAGGATTAAATTATCAGAAGGAGAAACATCAAGGCCTGGAGGTAGGAAGTCTGTAACTAATCCAATTAAGACCATTATTTGGAGCAGAATATAAAGTAAATGCAAAGGGAAAGAGGGACACTGAACACACACAGTGTAAAGATGAACAACCACCAGCCCTTAAGTCATTCCTTAGTATTTAAAACTTTCAGTTTGTACATGCAAAGAATGCAGAATGTTGATCAAAGTCTCTACCAGATTTTCCCACTAGATGTGTTCACTTAAAAAGCCCTAGTTTGTAAACTGAATAACTTTGGAACAGGTCAGGATCATCAACAAAAATCCTGTTCACAAAACAAAAATCCCATGTTGCTTAAGTGCTTTCATTGTGATTGTTTTTAGACTTTTACCCAGAGTTCCAGGATAACAGTTCATTCTACAGGCCTTAAATACTTTACAGTCACTTCTCTTTAGGTAGGCAAGAGGCATCTCAGATCTATAATCTGTTTGCAGGGAAGTAGAATGGGAATCCCAGAGTGTTTCAAATAATACATTAAAATATTTGCACAAAATAAAAAACGTTGCTGTTGATGAATTTTACGGTATTATTTCCTCACTTTATTTATATGGGTGTCATAACCTTAATTTCTGAGAGGAATATTTTTTAATGTTTAACCCAGCCGTACTAGTACTGTATTTTTTGTGCATTCCCTGTTGCAACTAGCAGCCTTCCAGGTTAGGGTTCAGCAATGGTCTCAACTGCTGACATGTCTCACAGAGGGACTGCAAGGACTGGGCTTTTGTTTTGTTTTTTTTAGGAGAGTAAATATAAAGATAATGGTCTGACCCTTGCTCTATAATGGGGGTTCACAAACTTTTTTCACAGTGTGGCTCAAATCCTTAGATATGACTTGTGTTATGGTCCAGGTCCTATCCTATTTGCAATCATTTAACATCCAGTAATGACTGCAGCAATGTCAAGGTCCAGTTTTTTTCTCCCAGGGATTTGGAAAGGGATGAGCTGATATGGAGGGGATATTATTTTATTTTATCATGTCAGCTGTGCATATTTGTATATTTTTTTCTTGGAGTAGGACAAGCAGCCTATTACATGTTGTGAAAATTAAATTATACAAGGCTGCTTATAGCTTTGGATGGATCTCTCTTCATATTTTATAAATCTAAATAAAATAGTGTTCCTTTAAGAAGCAACCATGTACTCTCTCTTATTTGAGGCTCTAAGTGTTATGTAAGGGTGTATTTAAAATGTGATTAGATTATTAATAAAGAATGACATGCTGATTTGTGCCTCCTAGATTGATAAAGGGGAAAGGAAAAAAACCAAGACGGAGGTACAGCCCTATTCTACAAATGGTCAGCCCAATTATTCGTGTATTGGATTGATAACCTTAAAGATTTAATTTAACTGCACTGTGTTCCTTTCTTGTGGTGAAAATTGAAATTAATTGGCAGAGTCCCCCTCTCCCAGGATAGAATCCACCATATGGCCTGCATTCTTTGTTCCTAGATATGGCTTTACCTTTGGCAGTATTGAAATGCATATTGTCAGCCTGTGCTCAGTTTACCAGGCGCTCCAGATCACTCAATATCAATGACCTGTCCCCTTTATTTACCATTCCCCCAATTTTTGTGTCCTCTGCAAACTTTATCAGAAATAATTTTGTTTTTCATGTCATTGATAAAAATGTTAGATTGGTTCTTGGCCTACACTATCTTTGTAAAATCCCACTAAAAACACAGCTGCTTGATAATGATTCCACTTTTAAAATTACAAGTTAAAATTAAAAGTTAGCCAATTGTTAATCCGTTTAATGTGTGCCATGTCAAAGTTGTATTGTTCTAATTTGTTAATATGTCATGTGGTACCAAGTCAGATGCCTTTCAGAAGTCTAAATATATTACATCAACATTATTACTTCCATCATCCAAATGTGTAATGTCAACAAAAATATGTATTACATTAGTTTTGCAAGATCTATTTTCCATAAACCCATGTTGATTGGCATTAATTACATACCCTCCTTTAATTGTTTCTTAATTGAGTCCTGTATCAGCTATTCCATTATAATGCCCTGAAATGACGTCAGGCTGGCAAGCCTATAATTTCTCGGGTCATCCCATTTACACTTTAAATATTGGCACAACATTAGTTTTCTTCCAGTTCTCTGGAGCTTCCCCAGTATTCCAAGATTTATAGAATGTCAATATTACTGGTTCAGTTGCTCCTAAGCCAACTCCTTTAAAACTCTTGGAGGAAAGTAAACTAGACTTGATGATTTTAAAAAGTCTGTCTTTAGTGGCTGCTGTTTTAACATCTTTCTGAGATACTAGTGGAATATAAGGTATTTCATCATCAAGATATAAATGTATCAGATGGCTTTTTACCAAATACAGAACAAAAATATTTTTTAGATACTTCTGCTTTTTTTGCATTGACAATTCTACCATTTCTGTCTAGCAGTGGATCAGTATCATGGTTAGGATTTCTTTTGTTCCTCATATATTTAAAAAAAAAAACTCCTTATTGACCTTAATTCTGGTGGCCCTTGATTTGTCCTTGTGCCTTTTTTGCTTCTTGAATCAATTTTCTACCATTTCAAGCGTCTGATTTATGTTCATTGCTATCAGCTTCCCCTTTTTTTCATTTGTTCGTGATGAAAAATACACTTTATTTTTTTTTGTATAGTTGTGTTCACCTCTCCCCTAAGCCTGGTTGTTTTTTTAACCAGTGTAGCTCTCCGTTGTGCATTTTTAGGTATCAAATAAAATTATCATGGAGAAGCAGTGTCGCCTAGTGGATAGCTCATTAGCCTGGGATTCAGGAGACCTGTGTTCTATTCCCAGCTCGGCCACTGGCCTGCTGGGTAACTTTGGGCAAGACGCTTCACCTCTGTGCCTCAGTTTCCCTCTCTGTACTATGGGGTAATGATACTGAATTCCTTTGTAAAGTGAGTTGAGATCTACTGATAAAAAGCAAAGGATTATTACTACTCAATTTTTTCTAATCAAATTCTTTCTTCCAGCTAATTTGGCTCAATTGTTTTCAGCTTTCTGAAATTGGCCCTTTTTAAAGCATCAGTTATACATATGTGTATATTTCTGGTTTGGACTTTATTCTGTGTGGGTTGGTGTCCAAGTAATGTACTCCAAACAGTTGGCTGTTGCCAATGTATATCTAATACATTCTATCTATCCATTCAACCTAGGCATTTATATATGTTCACCACAGTGGTATCTAAGTACTAGTTTACATGTTAAGAGATTTTGGACTAATACAGTTAGAAAATGCCAAAACTGAAAAAGAACTAAAAACGCATTGAAAATGTACATAGTACAGATTACAGTACATGTTGTGCTACACACCCTCCAACTGCACTAAATTGGTTTATGACCAATCCAAATCTATTGGCAGTGCTGTTAGATAATGGTAGACTGTGCACCTATGTGTTGGGAGGAATGCAATTCAAATGATCCATCTGATGCCATATGTAACACCAGCTGCCCTAGCTGTTTCACTACTGCAGGAGTGGCCAGCCTGAGAAGGAGCCAGAATTTACCAATGATCATTGCCAAAGAGCCACAATAATATGTCAGCAGCCCCCCATCTGCTAACCCCCTCCATCTCCCAGCGCCTCCCGCCCACCAGCAGCCTCGCCAAGCAGCACCTTCCCTTCCCTTCTCACGCCTCCCACCCGCCGCAGTCAGCTGTTTTGTGGTGCGCAGGAGGCTCTGGTGGGGAGAAGCGAGGGCATGGCAGGCTCGGGGGAAGGAGTGGAGTGGTGGCAGGACCTGGGGCAGAGCGGGGGGTTGAGCGAGTACACCACAGCACATTGGAAAGTTGACGCCTGTAACTCCAGCCTCAGAGTCAGCACCCACACAGGGAGCCACATATTAACCTCTGAAGAGCCGCATACGACTCCGGAGCCACAGGTTGGCCACTACTGCATGATGAGCAGATCTTAACCACAGAGCCTGACACACAAAAATGTGGTGGGGAGGGGAAAACCTCTGCATTTGTGCTTATTAACCTCCCTAAAACAAACAATGGTGGTCAAAATAATAAATGGCACAAACGTGCACTAACTGAACAGGAAAATGGGGCCAAATTGACTCCTTTCACAAGCTCCTATCACCGTAATAAAAATTTTGCAAGAATTATACAGGAGAGTAATGCTACAAAGCTTTGCCCACATCACCATTAAGGAATTGCACAACACAGCTGTAGTCACCCTTTTTCCTCCCTGCCCCTGTCTTTCCAGAGTTGGTTTCTTCTTCCTACTAAGCTGGAGTGTAAGAGTCCTGAGGTCAATATTGGAACTGATCCAATTTGCCAGTGTTCTATCTACAATGTGGCTTCCTTACCAAATGTAGCAAGTAGTCATAACTAAAGGAGATGGCTCGTGAGCCCAAGCCTTGAGTTTGGAATACCTAGAGCCATAGCTTTAAATCTTAGCAGGGTCAGCTCAGTGCCCTCATACTTCTGAGGTAGATTAATGGGTTCAGTGCAGTGTTTTGTGTGTATATGGTGTGCTGGGTGCAGGGGGGTAGTGGTGGATTTTGGATGAAATCTTTAGAACTGAAGACTGCTCTGTGGCCCTTTACTTAAAATGAGGGTTTTGACCTTGTGGTCTTTGTCCAAATTTTTCCCTCCCTCTACTGATGTGCTTGTGCAGCATCCCACTTGACTGCTGTATTTCAGAGATGCTGTATGTATATGTTTTGTAAGGTACCTTGTAATGTTAAAGTACTAAACAAATATAAAGTATTGTGTCTTTCTTACTGCATCACATTCTAGATTTACTTTTTAGAGAATATGAGCATAGCCTTAAAAATACATACCTGGATATTTAAAATATGTTCTGGTTCTTACAAAAATAACAGATTGGTTATTTGTTTTGTTTTTTAGTGGAAGACCAGATATTCCAAACTCTTCCTCAGGAAAGCTTATAAGATACCCCAAGAACTTCATCACATAGTGCAAGAAGCCTTTTTGACCTTGCAAAAACATGATTGTTTCTTCCAAGATCTTGTAAGGATCAAAGGAAAAGATTTTCTTACACCAGTATCTCGTATATTAATTGGAAACCCAGGATGCACTTACAAATACTTGAACACAAGACTGTTTACTGTTCCATGGCCTATGGAGGATTATGAAATAAAATATTGTCATCCTGAATTATTTGCAGCTTGTAAAGCATTAATCAAACTTAATGACTACTTGAATGTAGAAGCCGTCCAGGCTTTGCAAGAACAAAATTTATCTGAGACCAGAGAAACTGAAAATACTGCTGTCACAGATAGAGAACAGGATTTTTCTACTTTTATTAAGGGGTCCCTCTTAGAAGTTCAAAGCAGTCTTTATACACCAAGGAATGACTGCACCAGTCTTAAGTACAGAACATCTTATAACTTGACTTTATTGAATTATATGGATCCTCTACAAATGCCATACTTGAAACAAGAGCCTTATTTTGGAATGGGGAATATGGCAGTGAGCTGGCACCACGATGAAAATCTCATTGAAAGGTCAACAGTAGCTGTGTACAATTACAGCTGTGAAGGTGAGTAGTGGGGAGGTAGCACAATATGATTTGGCAATTGGTCTAAATGCTTTAATGCCTGAAGCTTTTTTATGTTTTACTGTGTGAGCATACGTACATACTGTGACAAAGCTCTGTCCTTGCCTCCGTGGGTCCCGCGTTTCCTGGCGGATTTCGCTAGCTTCAGAGGCTCACTGTGACCCTCCACGTAACCCTTCTCTCTCTAGGGACAAGGGTCACAGTCTACTGAGCCATTTTCATCATAAGCCAGCAAGGGAGGTGAGGAGAAGTTATCCTTCCTTGCACAGTCTCTGTTGCTTCCCAGTCTCAGTGATTAATCAGAGGGCAAAGGTGTGTGTGTGTGTGGGGGGGGGGGGGGGGGGAAGAGCCCAGGCCCACCCTCTACTCCGGGCTCCAGCCCACGGACCCTAATAGTATCAGCTATGGTAGCTGACCTTTTAGAAACATGACATGTACAATTCCCTGGGCTACTTCCCCCACAGCAGCCCTCACTTCCTCAAGCTCCACTTCACCCTTACCTGAGGGCCTCCTTCCTTGTGCCTGATATGGTGTGTACTGCTCAGTCTCTCCAACAGCACAACTTCCTCACACAGCTCCTGACATGCTCCCCCATCTGCCTAACTGGGAGGCTTTTAACTAGTTTCATCCAACCCCTGATTGGCTTCAGGTGTCCCAATCAACCTAGCCTTCTCCCTGCCTTCTGGAAAGTTCTTAATTGGCCCCAGGTGTCTTAATTGACCTGGAGCAGCTTCCATTTCACTTAACCTGGTACCAGGGATTTGTTTAGCCTGGAGCTAATATATCTATCTCCTACTACTTTTCTATAGCCATCTGGCCTTGCCCCGTCACAATACATACCTGCAAACCTGCCTGCTTGTCCAGATTTGCCTCTTGTTTCTGAATATATGATAGTAAATAACATTATCTTTTCATGTGTAAGCACTACTGTTACTTCTACCTTTCTTTACCGAAGCAAAATACACCTATGTTTACTGCAGCTGGCCCTATGCACAGTATTAGTAAGTGGATTGAAAAGTTGCTATAATTAACTTGCTGATAAAGAGCCAAGAAAACAAAATCTGTCAAATCTCTATCCCAGGTTCCCACAGGTGCATATTTCTAGTCTGTAAAATGTTTTATTATAGTTGACACCACTGTCTTTAGTGGAGTGATTTGTCAAATATGGACTTGTTCTGCTTCATGCTGATTTTACTACTGTCCTTTCTTTGCAAAGAACATGCTGGCTTGGCTTTATATAAAGGTATTCTTATGTTTACAGAGAACTATATAAATTCTTGCCCAGGCCTGCTGTCGTGTTACATTGTCTTGGAACTCAACAGCCCTGTTGTAGTTAAGAGGAGGGGTTTCTGATAGGATTTCCTTTGTAAATACTTGTTTTATGTCACTTCATACAGGCTCTTCTATTAAAAATCTATTCAAACATAATATGAATTATGTGAAATGTATAGTTCTAGAGCAATGAAAATAAAATTATCAGTTTTTCATGGTTTAAAATACCTTTTGCCTCTTTGTCCTCTGTTGAAAACTCTGTGTATGTGTGTATTTAAAGTACATAATTCTGTCTAAGGCTGAGTAACTTTCAGCATCTAATCTGAGGGCTACTTTTTTCAAAAATGGCTTCCAGTCTGCAGGCACAAATGATAGAATACATCTAAACGACATGATTTGTAGATGCTGATGATCCACTACAAGTTCATAATTAGAAACTGAAACTATGGGCTTTGCTGTACCCTTTGAAATGTAAGAAGACTCACATTGACTTAGTGGTCTTTGGATCAGGACCATAGTGCATAGGCAGCTGCTGGTATTTTTACGTGTATTTTCTCACTTCATATTAAATCCTAAACTATAGCTCATCTTATTATATAACATTTACATTGTAATGGGGTTGTTTTTCCCCCTCACACTGTACACCCTGTAATGAAAATACCTCATTTGCCCAAGTTTATAAGGAACTTTTTTCTGGATTACCTAACAAAGCTGATTTATTTATGAAAGTGTGTTTCTAAATGTCACCCCAGTTGTATATATGATATGGATGGTATACATATACCAAATAGCAGGTGGCCAAACTGCAGCTCACGAGCCACATACAGCTCTTTTACAGTTTGTGTGGCTCGTGGAGCCCCCCATAATTTCCCCCATTCTTCACCTATCAGATTGGGGAAGGGGGGAGATCAGGGCTTCTGCCCTGTGGCGGGGTGTGGGCTAGGGGCTTCTGTCTAGTGCGGTAGAGAGGGGCTCGCAGCTTCAGGCTGGCGGGGCATGCCTGCTGGGGCTCAAGGCTTCAGCTGAAGCCCCGAGCCCCAGCAGATGTGCCCTGGCTCTCGAACTTCTGAAGATTAGCATATGCGGCTCAGAGGGTCAGTAAGTTTGGCCACCCCTGCCATATACTTATATGTCCAGTAAGTTAACACTACCTATTGAGATGATAGTGGGTTGTTAAAAACACGCCCATTTAAATAAGAGAACCATAAGCATGAGGCAAAGCGGAAGTGTTCATGCACTCTCATAACACATGAAACACTCTCTACATTAATGTAAGCCTACTTGTGGAAGTGGATGAGAAAACTGGGCCCTTTACATTCAGCCATATTTGAGTTAACCATAGAGAAAAGGGTCTTGCATTTCTTCGTAATTAAAAGCTGCCTCTGGATTGTTATTTTACCCAATGGTGCCTACACAGAGTGCAGCACATAGGATAAGTAAGATCATCCCATGTTTTAAAACCACCATAAAGGCCAAACCAAGGTATGGGTTAGAATATGAAAGAGTTCTTTGGTTGAAAACAGACCCTTTATTTTTTTTATCTGTTTTTTAGTGTAATATAGAATGTTAGCACACATTAACCAACCATTGTATGAGACTATTATTACTTTTTTAAAAAATGTGAGCTACATAAAAGAAAGGTTCTGCTTAGAATTAAAAATCATTAAAGAATTTAAAAGTAGAGGCAAAAACTTCCAAATATGAGCCATTTTCACAACCATAACAACCATTTTATCATTTTATTTTTTTAAAAATGGGAAGATTACTTCAGATTTGAAGTTTGTTCATTTTCTTCTCCAGTGCATCTCAAAGCCTGACTTTGACACATGTGTTAATAATGGTCTCTTGGCAGGACCTGGAAATCTAAGGAGTATCACTTAACTGGAGACAGTATGCAGAAGGACAAGAAAAGATTTATTTATTTATTTATTTATTTATTATATAGAAGTAAATGTTACTAAACTGGGACCTGATTCTGCAAGGTGCTGAGCACCTCCTGATAGGTGCCAAACACCACTATCTTCCAGTGACTTCAGTGGGAGTTGAGGACACCTAGCAGCTGCCAGGAGGCACTTAATACCTTGCAGAAAATGACCTTTAGTGCACTGGTATGTGATAGCATTACACTGTTACAAAAGTTTCTCCCTGTCCAGATTTACTAAGTACGGTTTGTCAGTAGTCTTATTGTATTTCCCTGCAGTAAAGCTACATAGTATGCAGGAATAGCCCAAGCATTTAATTTCACAAATCCAAGGAAATGGGTAAACTTTTAAAAACAGTTACTACTCCTTAAAAGGTTAATTAAGCAGCAAATAACGTTGTCAATTAATGTTGAATATATACACTTTTTTCTCCTCCTTCATCCAAGAAGCTCTCATTGTCTGAAAAATATCAGACAACTTAAAAGAACTGTTTCTGTAATTTTCCTAGTTATAGTTTTTAACTGCTGGCAGTTCTGAGCCGTGAAAATTTTTGATAAGTCTATCAATATTAATAAGACAATACTTTGCAATTCTATAGCACTTTCAGTTTGTAGATTTCAGCAATTTGCTGTAGTTGGCAAGTATTACCATCTCTATCGTACAGATGAAGTAACTGAAGTACTGAGAGGTGATGAGGGTCACACAGTAAGTCAGTGGAAGGTTCTTGAATAGACCACATTCTTGAATAGACCACATACTCCTGACTGGTTTCAGAGGAACAGCCGTGTTAGTCTGTATTCGCAAAAAGAAAAGGAGTACTTGTGGCACCTTAGAGACTAACCAATTTATTTGAGCATGAGCTTTCGTGAGCTACAGCTCACTTCATCAGATGTATACCGTGGAAACTGCAGCAGACTTTATATACACACAGAGAATATGAAACAATACCTCCTCCCACCCCACTGTCCTGCTGGTAATAGCTTATCTAAAGTGATCAACAGGTGGGCCATTTCCAGCACTGGAAATGGAAATGGCCCACCTGTTGATCACTTTAGATAAGCTATTACCAGCAGGACAGTGGGGTGGGAGGAGGTATTGTTTCATATTCTCTGTGTGTATATAAAGTCTGCTGCAGTTTCCACGGTATACATCTGATGAAGTGAGCTGTAGCTCACGAAAGCTCATGCTCAAATAAATTGGTTAGTCTCTAAGGTGCCACAAGTACTCCTTTTCTTTTTGCGTATACTCCTGACTGTATTCCCATTCTCAATCTCCTAAACAGAAGCTGCCCCGTTATATGTCAGTATTCCTTATTGGTATTTAAAACCGATCCCCATTTTACTAATTACAAGCCTGATTGTCCCTGCTAGTGTTTGGTGTGTTTTTACTAAACGAGTGAAAGCTACATCTAACTGAGTAGAGCTGTTTGGAAATTTTCTGATGGAACAGTTTTCCACCAGAAAATGCTGATTCAACAGAATTGAAACATTCCACAGGAATTTACTGAATTTGTTGACATTCTAACTGAAACTAGGCAGGTTTCTGTTGCTACCCCATGATCTCAGCTCCTGAGCAGCCTATTTGGCAGGCTGCTGCCAAGCCAGGGCTCCCAGGCTCCTGGCTGCTCGTCGGGGGCTGCCCTGAGAGGCGGGGAGTCAGCTGCCCAGCTCCCTGGGCTGCCTGACTCACCTGACTTTTTATTTTAAATGAAATTTAAATTTGTGTGTAATGCTTTAAAGGTATATAATACAATTGTATTTATTTTATTTTATATTTTAATATATTAAATTTAATTTTTAAATTTCATTTTTAAAATTATTAAAACATAAAATAAAATAAATACATCTGCTACTCTAATTAAAATGTTCCACTGTACTATCTTATTTTCTTGTTCAAAGTTTCTCTTGTTTGATGTTATAATGAAATAGTTTGATGCTTTGATCGGTATTAATGAGAGTAGCAGCTGCTTTTAATATCCTAGAAAAATGATTCCAGGCTAACACAACGGTATTAAAAATAGCTGCTACTCCAATTATTTTATTTTCTTGTTCAACAGTTTCATAGCAACAACAAAATGTTTTACTCTGTTAATTGGAGTAGCAATTGTTAACAAATTGAAGAATAAAATAATTTAATATAAAACTAAATTTACATTAAAATATAAATTACATTAAAATAATATAAAAATAAAAAACTGCCAAAATCAAAACACAATTTTCAATTTTTCACAATATTCTTTTCTGGAATTCCTATTCAGCAGGAAATTTATAAATTGGAATGGATTATTTTAGAATTTTCAGCATTTCCCGTGAAAAGGAATTCTGAGTTTCAACCAACTCTATACTAGGAGTATAGAGTTTAGTCTACGAAAGAGATGCTATTCTGAGCTCCCATCACACAGGAGCATTAATATAATGAACAAGACTTACTCAATTTCCTTTGGCTCTGTAGAAGAAGTTGGTGTGGCTATCCAAAATAGAGGCACAATAAGGGCCATATATCCGTAATTTATTATGGACCTGCCTGAAATAATTGTAGTTAAATGAACAACCCAAGAAAAGAGTATGCTTTGCAAGGAGGTTTTTCCTTTTGGCGCACATTGGTCCTCTAGGCCAAGGAGTCTAACCCTTTTCTCATGGAAAATCATGCAGTGACCCTGATTCACTGTCTTTCACTTACGTGGGATTTTCAGAACCTGGTTTAGAGGTTGAAGAAACAGTTTTCCTCTGTATACTTTACTGTATTTTGTTTGGCTTGTTGCCCTATAAGCGCTGCTTGCTGTGTAAATCTCTTAGAGTAATAAAAAGGCTGGATCTGTTAGCTGACAGGTTAATGTTTAACAGTTTAACAAAACCAATGATTAACTGCAGTAAAGACTAATTTTGAAGGAACCATTATTTTTTACTTTCATAAAGTACAATTTGTTTTTTTCATGTTTTTAAAAGCAACATCCCTTTGCTAAATTTAATAGCTGCCCCATCATTTCTACAATAGCGGGGAAAGAAACTGAGATACGACATTGATCATTTCCTCAGTGGTTAATAATAATAATTAATAATTAACAATTGGAATGATCCTAAAGATTTATAATTGACATATAATCTCCTCTATTTGCTATTTAATGGACACAAGTCACTCAATAATTTATTTGTATAACATTAAAAGCAATCTTCAATGGTTTCTAACATGAGTAATATGTTCTAGATACTGATTGTGGAAGAAATGCTATATGTAAAAATATTTCCTCACTGCCTGGCACTGAATATGTAGCCAAAATGCTCATTTCTGTATGTGAATTGTATAATTACGCAATAATTGCTAGAAGTTGGTCATTACTCGTAGATGTTAACCACCTAGAGGTAATTTTCTGACGTAGGTTTAGGGCAATTGTTGAGTACTTTTCAACAAGTTAATCACTGTCCATAACAATGATATACTTGTGAAAATTTAAGTTAATAGCAGCTCTTCATAATGTTAATATTAAATCTTTATTTGAATTAAAGATGTCAGTTTGTTTTTCTCACCACCATCACTGTTTATATCGATAAGATTTCTCTCCTGCATTAATTTAGAGAAGAAAGAATTTCCCCAAATTCTTTTTTTTTTTTTTTGGTAGTGCTTTTGTTCCTGATATGTTCAGACACTAACTGTTGGGAGAAAATTGCAACTTCTGTTTAAGGGACAAATTGATAAGAATGCAGTTTCAGGAAATCCCTTTTTTGTATATATAAATCCCAGTTGGAATTGAAAATTTAAATGACACCCTTGTTAATACCAGTATGTTGTTTTTAGAGAATCATTTTTTTAAAAGATGGTTAGAGCGCCTGTGATGGAAGTCTCAGTCCAAGTTAGATCAGTTGAGCTATAAAGAATCTTGAACTATAAAGAGTTTTTGGCCAGGGTGCATACCACAGAAATATGTGTTCTGTGACTTCCAGATTGGATTACTGTAATATGCTGTATATGAGGCTATCTTTTACCACAACCACTGAAACTTCAGATAGTGAAGAATAAAACTACCCACCTGTTGAATGGTGCTTCTCATTCAGAGTTTTGCATGATTGTTACGGCTTCCAGGTGATTTCTGAGTCCAATTTAAGGTGTGCAATATGGTTTGATTCCTGAGTACCTTAGAGAGGGGGATGGCTGCTGGTGGGGCATCTTTTTAAAAAAAAAAAAAAAAAAGAGGTCCTCTACTCTGAGTGTCACCATTAGCATTGGTCCTGCAGGGGCTAGATTGGTTGACCTTTAATTCATATTGCAAACCGAATCTTTTCTCCTGGGCTTTTTGTGAGAAAGTGAACTGATTGGGTAATAGTGGGTGACAGTGGAGTCTCAGTTTGGGTGGAACAGGGAGGGATTTTATATTTTGGAAATTGATTCCACTTCGTATGTTTCACAAAACAATATACAAGTGCCCAATATACAAGTGCAGAGCTTAAAAATTGAAATAAATAATTCTCTCAAGCATAATCCTTTGCTCTACCTTGATATGAGAGCTGTTAGTTGGGGTCAACAGCAAAACCAGATATTACAGTTGTTTTTTTTCTGCATAAGCTGGCAGTGATGCTTCTTATTAAGAAATGGGACATGGCATTAGGGTTTGATTTAGGATTAGGTTTGCCATTCCAATTCAAGGTTAAAACGGGGAGCATTTGGGTTTGAAAGTGCTAAAATCTCTCAAACTGTTCTGTTTGGCCCAAAATGACAAAGAAACCTCTGAAAGTCAGCTGCCTTTGCAAGACTTTCTCCATGGTGGGCCAATAACTAAACTAGATCTAGAAAAACAAGCCCTTCATTGTTCTGGGTCCAGATATGACCCAAAATCCTAAGGGCAGTGTGATGTGATGTGTCTGGCCTTCTCTGTCTCCTGCTTGGGGTGTTGCCACCCTGACACACTCCACCTAGAAAAAAGTGTCAGAGGGACTATGAGTTCTGATCTCCAAGCACAGTCTAACATTCAGTCTGTGGTATTGACCGAAGCAATAAGACATGGTCCTCCAGAGTCGAGAAGGGCTGGGAAGGGGCAGTAGCCAATCAGGATCCACCAAGAGAGATAAGAAGGCTTGCCTGCTTCTTCTGTGGAGGAGTGCTGGGTGAAGCTGAACAGGAGCGGAGTTCCCTTGGGTTTAATCCAGAACCCCAGGTCCTGATCAGGGCCTAGCCATCCTCTGTACCTTCACCTGAAGGAATGTGACAAACTGGGTATTTTGTTCTGAGGTTCAAAGATTCAGGTGGCCAATTTTTGAGTCGTACTTTAACTGTTGAAGGACGAGGAAGGAGTTCCTTGCATGAACTGCCTTGCTCTGGGCAAGCTGTGACAGGCAGGTTCAAGATTCTGGGATTCAGAATACCTCTGAAATACCAGACTGGGACATCAAGCCTGGTGTTCTGGCCAAATTTTACTTCAGTTACTATATTCTCTCTATCACAACTTCCTCTTTAATTATGGCCGGGTAGGTACAGTGTGTCCAAACTGTTGTAGGAGTGTTGCTATAAGCTTGTTACATAGTTGCAGCATTTCATTTCGGATGTGAGCAAACTAATACCTGAGGGCCAGATTCTGCAGTCCTTTACTGAGCAGATCAATGGGAGTTTTGCTTTGTTTTTATTAAGTACTGCTAAATTTGGCAATTTCTGTGTAGTTTGTTCCAAGGTAAACAAATCTCTTTAAGGTCTGTTTGTATTAAAGGTGCTATGTATATGCAAGACCCATGTGATTACAATACCTATAGTTTAGTTGTAGAACTTGAAACATCCAAATGTTTTAACTTAAACTGGAACCATAGTTGTCTAAACAAATATATGGCCTCATTGCTGCTTGAGGTGACAATAGGATTTTATTATAACTTCTCCCTACATATAAGTTTTGCCAGCTAACGTAGGGATAGGCCACAAATGATGAGAAGCCTTATTTTAAAATCACTTTGGCACAACTGACAGAAGCAAGTAGCAGCTTGCTTCCATTTGTTTCCAAAATAACATGGTAAGAGTCATAAGTTTCAACTGCTGCAGATAATTATTAGGTGCATTCATTGGGAACATAGGGAAAGAGCGTCTGTGAGCTACATCTGAACTCTGTACTTAAGCAATAAAAATTTTATCAAACTGCAAAAAACTAAGTCATTTTAACGAGCACATTCCAAAGGTGCTGGATTTATGAGGAGACCCCAGGAAACTTTGATTGAAATTGCTGTCTCTGATTGTAGTTCTATATTTTATTGGTGCCATATTGTGAACAGTGCTGCTGCCAAAGTGAATGGGAAAGCAGAATAACAGACAGAGTTAACCCACAAAGGTTACCTCTTTTTATAATATCCATGATGTATTGCATTAAAAATGCCTTGAAAGCCATCCTATTTGCAGTTTTCAGAAAGCATTTTTTCTTAAATTAAGTTACGATTTATCTGAACAGGGCAGAAAATATGAAAGCCCCTGAAAGACTTTAGTATTGATTTTTCTCAGAGTATTTGCTAGCTCTTGTTTTCTCATTTGTGTGCTCCTTGATGGAACAGCCTAGAGCTGTGCACTGATCCTGAGACAAAGCTTTAGCAGGATGAGAAGAACAATAGTGAGGGGCAGTATTGTGGGGCTGATCTTATAATAGGAGTTTTGCCTGAGTAAACAAGGACATCAGGTTTGGGTTCTGGGATATTTACTTTTTTTTCTTCCTGGTTCCAGAATTTAAACAAAATTTAAATCACCTGGAAAATTATTAGAATTTTATTAACTATTATGCCTTCCCCCAACTAAATAAACACTGTAGTAGCCATATGTGATGAATGACTTGAATATTCTGAAGGCATGAGGTCAATGCTACTCTGTAAGTGTGTGCAGAATAATGAAAGTTATAAATCTTTTTTCTAGTATTTATGTTCTAAAAATAATTAAGCTTAAAGTCTACAAAAATTATGACATTAATGTGTATGTGTCGTGGCAGTGAAATAGATCTATTCAACCAATCTGTAATTATTGATTCTTTAAAAATTAGGCAACATACAATTGTTGATTATTACTAGCCATCGATGGTAGTTGAGTACCAGTTGCTCATTAATAGCTGTGTCCTCCCCCTGACAAAATACTCTATTACATCAGCCATTAAACTATTACACCATAGCTTCCACGTACCCTATTATAAATGTAGACTGTATCTTTCACTTAATACTGCATTATACTCAGCCTCTGAAAATAGTTCTAGTTGAGAGATTGAGCTCCAAATATTTTTTCATTGCACTGGATTATTATTTTTCTCCTAGTTTATCACATTCATGTTGTTTAATGATAAAGCAACCACATGAAGATTAGATTGTACAGAATCTTCATTGGCTGTTGCCCTCTCTAACATGTTTGAGTAGCCTAATAAAGGATGGAAGATAGGATTCAAGGATTATCTCTTCAACTCTGCTGATTTTTTGTGTGGCTTTATAGAAGTCACTTGAACTTCACTGAACCTTAGTTTATGCTTTGGTAAAATTAGAACTAATGACATGTAAACAAGTTTAATTGTTTTTAAAGTGCTTTGAAATCCTTGTCTCAAAGTTATCTTAGAATTTGTTTCTTCTTACATATGTGGTATCATCTTTCCAATCTAATATTGGTAAGTATACTACTATAGTTTTAATAATCTGCAATAAAAAACCTCCCAAAACCTCCGATCCAAACATTGCAGAACTGTAGGGAATTTTAGATGTGGTGCCAGACTTTATTGTCCTGATTCTCCATTGTCCTGTGCCTCGTGTATACATTTTGGGTTTGTAGTGTTTTACACGCACTTTATACTCGCGTTCCATTGACATCAGTGACTGCATGAGGTGCAGATCAATGGAGAATTAGGCTCAGTGGCTTATAACCATACCTAACGTATTTGGGTTTGCACTACTAAATTCTTCTTTATATTGTGTGGTTCTAATCCTCCCTCATTTCTTTGCCTTTTTCTTTATGTCTCTCTTCTTTTTCTTGTTTAGGTTCTGCATGTGACAAAGATAATGAACAGTATGTGGAAGGGAGAGACCCAGCTGACTGGCACGTAGGCCTGAAGGTAGCATGGGACATAAAGACACCTGGACTGGCAATACCCCTTCACCCAGGAGACTGCTATTTTATGCTGGGTAATTTTCAAAGGTTTAGGAATGCAAATGTTTCTATTGAAAATATAGGGCAGACCATCAACGGGAGTAAATTATCATAGCTCCATTGATGTCAGTGGATGTGGGTGACTTACAACAGCTGAGGATCTGGCCAGAATGTGTAATTACTTTGTGGCTTTTTTGGTCTTCGGAGACTGTTTTCTTTAATTTTTCTTGTTTCTTTCTTGTTAGTGGTGCAGAGTGAAGTTTACCTGTAAGCCTTTCCCTGACTCATGCTCAGATTGCAATTGAGGTTAGCTTCAGCACAATAGGAAAATTTCTTCAGCTTGTACTTTAAGGATAAACTACTTGTGTGAGAAGTTGAGGTGTTATTTCTTATTTTTAATGGAAGCTTCCTCTTCCTCCTTTCAAGACACAGTTTCCTGGGGAACAATAGCCATCTACTTCATTGTCTTATAACAAAATCTCCCCGAAAGTGCGGTTTTGGGTGAAGATGGACTATACGTGTATGTCATTTGTTTTTAAAATGTCCATATATATAGCTATAAAAACAAGCTGTGTATATTGCTGTTGTCCTTTATATTTCTGACTCCTCGGCTCAGGATGAGATTTTCTTAGTACTTCTTCGCACTGTTTTCTGATGATGTGTTGGTCACCTGCTTTAAGTATGAGCCTTTCTCTCATTCTGTTACATTTTTGACCAGTGTGTATTCAAGAATACCCTCCTCCAATGTTGGAATTATGCTGTAGAATTGAGTTGTTCTATTCCAAAAAGGAGCCTGGATGCATCACTTGTTTGAGGGACAAAGAGAATTAAATCGGGCCCACTGGTTCTGGCAGCTGAAGTCCAACATTGCTGTTAATAGTACAAGGCAGCAAGTCAGGGAACATAAGTAGGTTCATTCTGGATTAGCATTTCCTACTAATTAAATCACCTTGTGAATAAACCGCAGCTACATCACACCATGAGCCATGTGACCTAAAACTCAGACAATCATTGTGAGACTGCAGTGATTGCCTGTATTGGCTGTTCAGAGATTGGTGAAACCAACACCCTTGTTGACACGCCCAGTTCATGCACTTCTGATATGTTGAGGCCCAAGGTACTTCCACAAAGCAGCTCTTCCTACCTGCTTACTTATTGGGGTAGTTTTCCTTTTTGCTTTTCCGCATTGTCTATCAGGTGAAACTGAACAACTTAGTTACCACAAGTGAATTTTTTTCAGAGTGCCTGCTAATATCTTGTACCTCGTTCTGCTCTTAGCTACACCTCTACAACCCTACTGAGGTCAACAGTGTGGCATATGTGTAACTAAAAGTAGAGTGTGGCCATATCAGACTTGAGCATCTCACAGAATAAGATACGGAGTTGTTTGAAATCCTTGAATACTGTGATAAAGAAGATGTGTCTAACTTTTCTTCTTCCATTAGGATGTGGGCTAGCAGTCTTGAGAGAGAGAGATTTTTTTTTTAAAATCAAAGTGAAGGTTATGTGACAGTTAATAATTCCCTTTGTAAGAGTTTGTAATCCATCTTTGTGCAATAGCTATTCTAACATCAGATGGGGAGATTCATCTAATTCTTATTGACTGTAAAGTTTATGCCTAATCAGCCTTGTTGTCCAGCTGATTCAGAAGACAAATTGTGGAATGGATGTTCATCATCAGTGATTTTAGTACTGTTTATTTTAGTACTGTAAATCATGCTGGCTGAACTTTCAAATGGTAAGGACATTCCTTATTCCCCTGATAGGAGTTAACTTTATATACTGTGGCTCAGGCACTGCTGGAAATGCTATATAAAGGACGGGTCAAAAATGTATTTTATTTAACACCTAACAACATCCTGATCATGTTTAGGTGGAAACAGAGGACATATTAAACATTTTTCCAGTTATGGTGTATAAATCACTCTTTCGTATTAATACTTCATAGAAAACTACTGTTTGGGACTCTGTAGAGCAGGTGTTAGATATTCTCTTCTCGGTTTCTAAATCATTTACAATTACCTTTTAGCAGGATTAACAAAAACATCTATTTGAATTTAACAGCAGTAATAATATAGAAGGGTCCATCCTAGAAATGAAACTTTCTGACTAAATCATATCTATTTTATTAGTTGAAGTGAGTGACTTAATATAGCTGGTAATAACCTGTAATTAAGGGACCTATATTAGCATTGGGTTGTTCTGTATCTTCTTCATGTTGTTGGTTTGCAAGCACACTATTTTAAGAGTAGATACAAATGTGGGATGACACAAGGTGTGATTCAATATATTGGGAGATTTAAAATATGGGAACATTATATAAGAGGTAGCACGATCGCAAATGACCAAATACTAGTTAATTTATCCTGTATTTCTGCATTTCACGCATTCTAGAATCTCATCTTCTCCTTCTCAGTTACCTGGGGTACTTCCTCTATCATGGCTGGAAAACAGTGGAAACAGTTAGAGAACATGCTGTTTGATCCATCTGGAATTTGTACCATCTGGACTTGTACCAGTGTCACTTTGGGAATCAGCTAGTAGATGCTGGTGGAGGGTGGGGGCAGCATGTTTAATGTTTACAATAGGGGGAATGACAGTCGGGACTTCCACGTACTCTTCCTGACTCTGTCTTTGACTCATGTGATGGTGGTAAGTCGCTTCACCTTTGTGTGCCTCAGTTTTTCCATTTGTAAAATAATATGTTTACTTTACATGGGTGTTGTGAGAAAAGATGTCAGATTCAGCATGCTGTTAATCATTTAAAAGCCAGCATTTATCAACAGTTATTGCATAGTGGTATCTGAGATACTCTATTTCCTTTTCTTATGTGTGTACAGGAAGTAGCACATCTCTTCATCAATACCATTGTGTGAACATTTGATAAATACTGACATTTTTAATGATAACTTCTCAAAATACAAATTATTTTTATTATTAATAAAAGCCGACAGATGGCTAGGTCAACACTATAATTTATACAACCTCCATTAGCCTAGAAGTAGAACCTTAATTATAAGGTTTTTGTTGGACAGTTACATACTTTGGTTGTGGCCATCTTAGCACAAAATAAATACAATCCAAATGTGCTGTTTCCATGAACCTCTGCATTTATTTTTGAGAGACATAGTATTATAAATTGTATATTTTTTTTTAATAGCATTTCAAAGAACAGGAAAAAGTGGATGAATTTTTTTGCCCTTCAAAAAAAAATATAAGGGTGTCCTACTCACAGGCACTTCTGTGATATGGTTTGTTGTTACTTTGAGAAGAATTGTGTTTAAAAATGCAATATCTAAGTTTAGCTTTACACTTGCTTTCTCAGCTCTTGTCTTCAGTTGAAATATGCTGCTGTATTAAGTCATGTCTTGAACTGTATATTATGTGCCAAATATCAGGTGTTCAAATTTGTCCATTTTAAGATATGCTACCACAATATCAAAAAGAACTTTTGATTTAAGGGGGTGGGGAATTAGCTTTAATGTGGCATTACTTTTTTTTTATAATCTTTGTTTTTCCTCACTTGAAAAATAGCCTTGCAGAGGAACTGCAAACCTGCTGCCTGATAACTGGAATCTGAACTTCATAGCACTTATGAAACGGAAACAGTTTAGCTCAATTTAGAATAATATATTGGTCTGTAGAGGAAACACATACTGAACACTGCTGTCTCAAGTACACAGTCAAGGGGTGTCTAATATGAAACGTGTTGGGTGCATGTAATAAATCCACAGCACGTGGAGGTGAGTGAAGAGCCCCATCTGCTGTGGTCGAGAGCATGCTTAACTAGGGTTGTCATGGTCTTACTATTAAATTGGAATCTTTCCCCTAAACTTGACCAGATTTGCATGACCAGATTTGCAAATAGATTTACAATTTTCACTAATTTTCCTACCATGACTTCAAAACATACTTAACAAAAATGCAATCTGAACTTTTTCAAGGGGGGAAGATTTACTTTTCCACAGCTGTTTCCCATAGATCAAATGTTGCTTGAAGGTTAGGGGTTTAAAGCAGCTTGAAGATGAACTTGATGGTGTCTTTTTTTTCCTAAACAAATTATAGTTCAAGGAGCATCAGAAATTATTTTCATTAACCAGAATTTAGGCACACACGTTGTGGGGGTGGGCTGTGGTTGGAGATATTCCTTTAATGGAAACATTTCCACATGTATGTAGTGGCTCATTTAAACTATTTCTAGCCAGTTAATCTGCTTGTACTTCTATATATTAACTTGAACCTTTTTTGCTCTTTAGCATCTTGAATATGTTTTTTTTAACTTTATTGTTTGCTCTCTTGACTCCATGTTTTATCTAAATTCTTTTTCCCATGATTATTAAGCCTGTTAGCCCCAGAAATTTATTTGTTGTTATGAAACTTTGATCATATAGTTTGGCAAATCCCTGACACATTGTTCAGTTCAATCTTTTAATCCATTCTGTGTTTTCTTTACGCACACACTTTTTGGGTTTAAATACTAGAAGTGTTCCTTGATTAGGGCCAGTTATATATTCCACCTTTTCCCCATGGAGGTGATGAAAGGAGTAGAAGATAGTCCTTTGGCCTATAATTTCTTGGTGGGGAGGAAATGGAACATGTGTGGGGTCATTCCCCCAACGTTGCTGCAACAGCCCCATAGTATGCTACCTGTATGTTTGTATCTCTACTATTGAAATGCAGGGATGAAGCTGTGTGTGAAGGGGTAGACCAATGGAGAATTGCTTCCTGTAGCATTACCTCATCCATCCAGACTTGTGGATTGTGTAAGATAATGCTGATAGAATCAAGTTTGTGAATTGTAACTAGTTTTGCAAGTTCAGTTTGTGATGTGCACAACAGATGGCACTGCAAAAGAGTCATTCATCCCTACTGATGCATGCATCAGATGGTTTTTTGGGGGAAAAGGCTTATGTGTATCTTACTTTTAGAAACTGTCTTTTGCATAGCTCATTATAATGGGATACCAATCATTTAAAAAACCTTCTTGGTTTCACTCACATGACTAAATCCAAATGGAACTGGAGAGATGGCAGAATGGTGGTTAAGCATTTTAGCTCCAGGGTGTCTGTATACGTATTTACACTAAAACGATCACAAGAATAAATATGCATCTTTATTTTTATATATATATATTTTTGTTTAGGAAAATAAATAGCCCAATTCCATTTCATGTTTTTATTGTTAGATATATTTGCATTTTGAATATTGAAAATTATGCTGTGCTTTGAATGAGAGGCATGATACATGGCAACACTGATGACAAAAAAGCAATTATCTGAAGAAGCTCAATAGAAACAATAAGCAGAAAGGAAAGGCAAAAAATTGATTATTGTCATCAGTACTGCAAGCATTACATTGCTATCCCCAGGAATCATTGTGTACTAATAATCAAGAGCTCAGCCCTGTAGTCCTTCTCATTAGAGTAATCCTTATTTGTACAAGTAAGTCTCACTGAACTCAGTAGGAGCTGTGAGCACTCTACACCTCACAGGATTGGGCAAAAAGTTATGTCTTCTTTCCTTCCTGTATTTGGTTTATTTTGATAGTCTGTAGCAGTAGCATGTGGAATTACAACCATCAGTTCCCTGTGTCTGCATTGGTTTGTCACCACATTGATGCCAGAGTTCAGTTATTCACACACTCATCCATCCACTTCTCTGACAAAGACTGTACATGTACAGATCTAATGCTGTAGCACAGGGATAATCAAATCATGATTGTAATAAAAAACAAGCAAACAAAATTAAAAACAACATAAACATACCAGCAAAAAGAAAACGAAGGAGTACTTGTGGCGCCTTAGAGACTAACAAATTTATTTGGGCATAAGCTTTCCAGGGCTAAAACCCACTTCATTGGATGCATGCAGTGGAAAATACAGTAGGAAGATAGATATATATACACAGAGAACATGAAAAAATGGGTGTTGCCATACCAACTGTAACGAGACCAATTAATTAAGCGGGGCTATTATCAACAGGAGAAAAAAAAACCTACCTTTTATAATGATAGTCAGGATGGCCCATTTCAAACAGTTGACAAGAAGGTGTGAGTAACAGTAGAGGGGAAAAAGTTAGCATGGGGAAATAGTTTTTACTTTGTATAATGACCCCCCCACTCCAGTCTTTATTCAAGCCTAATTTATTGGTGGCCAGTTTGCAAATTAAGTCCAATTCTGCAGTTTCTCGTTGGAGTCTGTTTTTGAAGTTTTTTGTTGGAGAATTGCAACTTTTAGGTCTGAAATTGAATGACCAGGGAGGTTGAAGTGTTCTCCGACAGGTTTTTGAATGTTATAATTCTTGATGTCTGATTTGTGTCCATTTATTCTTTTGAGTAGAGGTTGTCTGGTTTGGCCAATGTACATGGCAGAGGGGCATTGTTGGCACATGATGGCATATATCACATTGGTAGATGTGCAGGTGAACGAGCCTCTTATGGTATGGCTGATGTGATTAGGTCCTATGATGGTGTCCCTTGAATAAATATGTGGACAGAGTTGGCCATGGGCTTTGTTGCAAGGATAGGTTCCTGGGTTAGTGTTTTTGTTGTGTGGTGTGTGGTTGCTGGTGAGTATTTGCTTCAGGTTGGGACGCTGTCTGTAAGCGAGGACTGGCCTGTCTCCCAAGATCTGTGAGAGTGAGTGATCGTCCTTCAGGATAGGTTGTAGCTCCCTGATGATGCGCTGGAGAGGTTTTAGTTGGGGGCTGACGGTGACGGCTAGTGGCATTCTGTTATTTTCTTTGTTGGGCCTGTCCTGTAGTAGGTAACTTCTGGGTACTCTTCTGGCTCTGTCAATATGTTTCTTCACTTCAGCAGGTGGGTATTGTAGTTGTAAGAATGCTTGATAGAGATCTTGTAGGCGTTTGTCTCTGTCTGAGGGGTTGGAGCAAATGCGGTTGTATCGTAGAGTCTGGCTGTAGACAATGGATCGTGTGGTGTGGTCTGGATGAAAGCTGGAGGCATGTAGGTAAGCATAGTTGTCAGTAGGTTTCCGGCATAGGGTGGTGTTTATGTGGCCATCGCTTATTAGCACTGTAGTGTCCAGGCAGCGGATCTCTTGTGTGGACTGGTCCAGGCTGAGGTTAATAGTGGGATGGAAATTGTTGAAATCATGGTGGAATTCCTCAAGGGCTTCTTTTCCATGGGTCCAGATGATGAAGATGTCATTAATGTAGCATAAGTAGAGTAGGGGCGTTAGGGGACAAGAGCTGAGGAAGCTTTGTTCTAAGCCAGCCAAAAAATGTTGGCATACTGTGGGGCCATGCGGGTACCCATAGCAGTGCCGCTGATTTGAAGGTATACATTGTCCCCAAATGTGAAATAGTTATGGGCGAGGACAAAGTCATAAAGTTCAGCCACCAGGTTTGCCGTGACATTATCGGGGATAGTGTTCCTGACTGCTTGTAGTCCATCTTTGTGTGGAATGTTGGTGTAGAGGGCTTCTACATCCATAGTGGCCAGGATGGTGTTTTCTGGAAGATGATCAATGGATTCAACACACGTCTGAACAGCACACTAATCCATGAGAAACTGCTGAACTGGAATTAATTTGCAAACTAGATACTATTAACTTGGGCTTGAATAGAGACTGGGAGTGGCTGGGTCATTACACAAATTGAATTTATTTCCCCATGTTAAGTATCCTCACATCATCTTGTCAACTGTCTGAAATGCGCCATCTTGATTACCACTACAAAAGTTTTTTTTTTTTCCCCTCCTGCTAATAATAGCTCATCCATCACCAATGGATTGTAGTTTCCTCAGTGGTGTCTCGAAGATAGCTTAGGAGTGCTGGTAGCGTAGGGCCTGAGGAGAGAGTCTACATAGTCAGACAATCCTGCTGTCAGGGTGCTAATGCCTGAGATGATGGGGCGTCCAGGATTTCCAGGTTTATGGATCTTGGGTAGCAGATAGAATACCCCTGGTCGTGGTTCTAGGGGTGTGACTGTGCAGATTTCTTCCTGTGCTTTTTTAGGGAGTTTCTTGAGCAAATGGTGTAGTTTCTTTTGGTAACCCTCAGAGGGTAATGGCCTGTAGAATGTAGTGTTAGAGAGCCATATTTATTCAAGGGACACCATCACAGGACCTAATCACATCAGCCATACCATAAGAGGCTCGTTCACCTGCACATCTACCAATGTGATATATGCCATCATATGCCAACAATGCCCCTCTGCCATGTACATTGGCCAAACCAGACAATCTCTACTCAAAAGAATAAATGGACACAAATCAGACATCAAGAATTATAACATTCAAAAACCTGTCGGAGAACACTTCAACCTCCCTGGTCACTCAATGTCAGACCTAAAAGTCACAATTCTCCAACAAAAAACTTCAAAAACAGACTCCAACGAGAAACTGCAGAATTGGACTTAATTTGCAAACTGGCCACCATTAAATTAAGCTTGAATAAAGACTGGGAGTGGATGGGTCATTACACAAAGTAAAAACTATTTCCCTGTGCTAATTTTTCCCCCCTACTGTTACTCACACCTTCTTGTCAACTGTTTGAAATGGGCCATCCTGATTATCACTACAAAAGGTGGGGTTTTTTTTTTCCTGTTGATAATAGCCCCGCTTAATTAATTGGTCTCGTTACAGTTGGTATGGCAACACCCATTTTTTCATGTTCTCTGTGTATATATATATCTTCCTACTGTATTTTCCACTGCATGCATCCGATGAAGTGGGTTTTAGCCCTGGAAAGCTTAGGCCCAAATACATTTGTTAGTCTCTAAGTTGCCACAAGTACTCCTTGTTTTTTTTCCTGATATAGACTAAAATGGCTACCACTCTGAAACCTATAAACATACCATTTATCTTTAGGCAGCCCAAAAAAGTGGAAAATATAGTTAAGCCAGACATGTCCCATGGAAGCAAAGATCACCATATAAAATATAGTAACAACAGTGAATGATTAACCTCAAGAACTCTGTTTCAAACTCATTCTCATGTAATAGCCAAGAACTTCAGAAATAGAAAAAAATTTTTTTTCTGTTTTGAGTCCATTTTGGTGTAATCTTGTGCCATCTTTTTACCTATCTTTTCTAGGAACCTTTCAACTGACTCTAAGTCCCTCAAAAGATGTAATTTTCTAAGATATATAACTTTCATTTGAGAGGGGAAGATTGCTGTGTCACCTATTTTTAAAGAAAGAATTGTTTAATAGTAATTCATGTTCACCTTTGAGTCTTGAGTATATAATTTTTCGGCCTGGAAACTTACAAAGCCATTATAATTGGCAGAGCTGGCAGAGACACTTTTCAGTAAGGTTGCCTAACACTTTCCATTATATGACCTGGTTTTCATTGTGTGTAACGTTGACAAAACTTTAACTATTTGGTTGAAATTTTCCATGTTAAGCAACTGCCTCAGGCTAAATTTCTTTTTGAAATTTCTTTTTGTTTAAGCAAAAACAGTTCAGTCACTTTAGAGACTGAGGCTGGAGGAATTAGTTTCTTTGCCAGTGTTTAAAAAAAAATCGTAACTGTTTTCTCGATAAGCTCTAGCTTCTCAGTGCTTGGGAGCAGGGACTTGAAATTTGGCCGGGTTCTTGCACTGTGGTCAGAGAAGTGCCTTTTGCTGTCCCCTTGAAAATCTGCTCAAATTTGGCTGAGTGATAAACATCTGAAAATTGTCATTTCAACTTCTTTAGCCAGAGGAGTGTTAGGGTTTGGCTGCTAAATTCTCTGAACTTTTTGTCTGCATTGAACATGCTCCATCCCAGGGTTTCAGGGCCTGACCAGGAGTTTTCTTAAAGTTTCTCTTCTGTGTTCTGACTGTTCCCTCTGCTGGTGCCTACTAAGCAGTGTGGAGGAGAAGGAGGAAATAGATTGATTCAAAATGAGGAGGACTGAGGAGTGGATAGGGGCTGGGGTGGGGTGTGGCTGGGCAGAGGAGCAGAGGAAGATAGGGTAAGGATGGGGGGGAATAGGAGCAGAAGAGGACACAGGTTAGGCTGTAGTGTGGGAAACGGACAGGCTAGGGTAGTTGTCTTGGCGAGACATGTTGGGGGCAAAGTCAGAAGGAGGAAGGCCAGTGGGGATAGAGGCAGAAGGTTCTGTAATTAGTAGCACATACTTCCATTCAGAACCTGTAATAGAGTCCAGGGTACCTAAGTCCCAACATTCCTTTGCAGTCCAGGAAACACTAGCAGGACCTGTTTGCACAATATGTGTCAGTGACTGGCCCACACAGGGGATATCATGACACTTTTTTGCTGCTCCAAGTTACGCTGATAGCTCAAGTGGCAGAGGTCTGTACTAAAAGAAATTCAGTTCTGCAGCGAATCCTTGCTCCTTCCAGTTCCATATTGTAACTGGTGCGCTGTTGTGTATGCCCTCTGAGGTATCTGTATCAGGTGATTCTGTATCATCTTATGTTTAAAAAAATATTTTTGGCAATAGGAAGACCTGCTTAAACTTGCTCTTCTGCAGTTTCCAAACTTCATCTGTGAAGTAAAACATCCATCCAACACCACCCAAGATTATAAAGACTGCAAGTTGATAACATTTGTTTTCCAAGGTGGATTTGACCACCTGTACCCAGTTATGCATGTGATTAATTTCTTCTAATAAATCATGCATTGAATTACCAGAGACAGAAGTCCTATAATGGGACTTTGTTCCAAAGTGGCAGACGATTTGTTGGAAATGGGCAGGCAGAAAGCTGAGGAAATAGGAAATCAACCTTGATCTAACACCTCTTCCCTTCCCCCGAGTTGCATTATGTGTATCAAAATGATCTTCCGTTCTTTTTTCATAGTACTCCATACAAAATCGGAAGTTATCTCTCCCAACACTGAGCAACACTAGATTGCTTGGTTTGTTCTCTTAAGTGTAAGGCCTTTTGCAATCTTGGGCAGTTGATTTAGACATTTCAGTTTTTATCATACACAAGCAGTTTTTTAGGCCCCAATACAAGGAAACTCAGGATAGTACTTAAGCATATATTGAACTTAAGTGGGTGCTTCAGGTCTTTCATGAATTGTCATCTTAATTTCGGTACAGTTTAGAGATTCTAGAATACTACAAACTTGAGAAATGCCTGATCAAGTTTTAGAGTTAAGGTTACAACGACAGAAACTGGCAGTAAGTCCATTGAAGAAAGGTCCCCGCTTCTGCACACATCGGCACTTTAGAAAGGATACACCGGCCATATCATGCAGTAGTACCCGTGCCATTGGTTCTATGTGCTACTATGTGACGAAAAAGGCAATTGACGAAAGACTGCTACCAACTTAAAGAGCATCCTTGTTTCTGAAAATTGTTTCTCATGTCCATTGTCTTCCATATATGTGTAAAAAGTTTGTGTGCGTAGTGCCTGTTTTTAACTCATTGTGAGGATTCAGTTGATAGTGATTAAGATGAAAATCGAAAGTGACCCTTTAAAAAAATTCACTTTGCATAGTTATTATACTGTTTATATACTTTATTGACTAATGCTCTGAAATTGCAAAGGGATCTGCATGCATGGACCTTACTCCTGTGGGAGTCCCACTGGAACTGTGTTCCATGCTTACCCTTAATCCAACACAAATTCATTGGGACTCCTGCAGTAGTAAAAGTCTATGCAAGCAGATTTTTCTGCGAGACTGATAACCTATTCTCTTCCTCCCACCCCCCAGCCATATGATGTACAATGTTTTTAAAGTTGAGCAGGATGCCGTGGTTTGGGTTTGCAAATCTAATGAGATAGAATTTAATTTTGCAAAAACTAAAAACTGGTGTTGTATCCATATGTATTGTATTTTATCTGAACCATCAGTATGCAAGGAAGCCAAGGTGGGCATGGCAGGGTTGGCCAAGTAAAAGGTGCCAGTTTTAGTCTACCTCTAATACTGATGAAATAATTTGTATGCAACGTTGTTAGTTAAAAGTGACTGCCGCAAAATGGGCAATGTCTCATTTAACAAGCAATTTTTTTTCTTTCAAATTGTAGGGGAAAAAAATCTTTGGAGTAATCTTTTCAGGCCTAGAACATATTTTTCAATATCCTTTGAGACATATGATCCATGAAGCTTCAACCATTTTTATACAATTACAGTTTTAGATGAATTATAAACTCTTAAATTAAAATTACAGGGTTCTTTCTAAAAGTCATAAAGGATTAGAGACAGTTGGAAGCAATTTCAAGAAGAGACAGCTCCACAATGAAAGGGTTGCCAAGGGTTTGAATGAAGGTGCAAATCAAAATGTAATACTTATAATGCTGTGTTTGCTACACAGCCTGCACCAAATTAATTGGTACTGAATGGAACAAGAGTACTTAAGCAATCTGCTTTTTGTGATCATTCTTCATAGAGATGACTGTGATACTTAGTGTTACAAAATCCAGATTTGCTGTGTTTTTGTTTTCAAGATTTGGCTTGATACGCTTTAACTCTCATATGTCTGTACAGCAATGATTTCTCTTTGTTTTAAAAAGTATTGAAATGAAGTTTTGTGCAGGCATCACACAAGCAGATACTGTGCAAGCTTCCACACATAACCTTGCCAGTGCAGCTCAATCCTGATCTGTAAAACTCCTCCTATTCCAGCCCTAAGCCTCTCAGGATTAGAAATTGACATTTGTACGAAATTGGTTGTCTCTCTTCACTCAAATGGTAGCAAAAGAAACAGATTTTGTAGAATCTCAGGGTTGGAAGGGACCTCAGGAGGTCATCTAGTCCAACCCCCTGCTCAAAACAGGACCAATCCCCAATTATTGCCCCTGATCCCTAAATGGCCCCTTCAAGGATTGAACTCACAACCCTGGGTTTAGCAGGCCAATGCTCAAACCACTGAGCTATCCTTCTCCCCCAATTTATAGTATTGCTTTCTCTTTGTGGACCTGAATGACCATGGTTTACAGTAGAAAGAGAGCTGTGAATTCCTAGGTGGCCACAGGTTTAATGTATAAGTGATTAATTATAATATGGTTCTGCAGTAGTCATAATGGATTATTTCTTAAATATATTTATTGGTGATACCTAGATGGTTTGGCATTATTCTGCAGTGGAGAAATGTTCAAATACTAGGAAGTGATGTCAGTTTTCCTAAACCTGATGGGGATATGTGAGCATTTTTCCTTCTAGTTTGTTCAATGCACTGGACGAATATCCCTCCTTGGGATCTGTTTTCATGTTTCATATAGCAACAGAAATGGTAAAGGATAAAACCATCCACCTGCATTTTTCTCCTAATATCTATAATGCTAGATGCTGCATTGTTTTTTATGAATTCTTATAGCTGCCTATAAAATCCATTGAAAGAAGAGAACTCATTCTTGCAAGTGGAATAAATCCAATAAATCTTATCCGAGTGAATTATTATTCATAGTGTGCATGCCAATTTGAGAATTTCAGACTTATTACAAAATATAGTAAAGATTTCAGATATATTTGTTTTCATTAATAGAGAGAATAGCATATTAAATTTCACACACAGTAAACTACATTAGGGTATTCAGTTTAACAAAGTGTGGTTATGTTCAAAAAAAGGAACTATGACTTAAATTTTTTTAAGTGACTTGGGATTTTGGGTTCCTCAGTTTTGTTCAGTATGCAAACTGAGACATCTTTAAAGGGCTTAAAAGGGAGGGTGTATGTGAGACTGAGCATTTCTGAAATCAGACCCCCTTACTGTGATCAAATTCAGTAGTCACTTGTAATAGCTGAAGTAAAAATGGCACCTTCTTACTCAGAGCACAGCATGTGGAGCCCTCCTGCCTCTCTGTCAGCATCTGGTAGGACTCTATCCCTAGTCCCACTTTTCTCCCTTACATTTTTTTGCTGGGTGACTTCCCCTCACAGTTTCATTACAATATCTATACTAATGACTCACAAATCTTTCTCTCCACACTGATCTGACTGGCAGTCTAGTTGTGACTGCATCGTCCTGGATGTCTTGCTGCCAGCTCAAGCCTAGTATGGCAAACTAGAACTTTTCATTTTTCTTCCTTACCTGCCTCTTCTGTATTCCTTCTCCATCACTGCTGAAAACAGTATCATCCCACCCCATTACCCAGGCTCATTACCTGAGGACAATTTATGACTCCTATCTCTCCTCCTCCCCATACATCCAGCCTTCCCTATAACATATCAAACATCTGTTCCTTCATCACTCTTCCTATGTCCATCCACAGATACCACGATTATCTCCTGCGTATTGTCTAATATTATTATTTCCATTATTAATATTATCTGCTGTATCCCGCGTATCCCTGACCTCCTTTAACACATTTCGCTCCCCTCCAGCAGCCACTCAGACCCTCTTCCAGTCCCTCTGCTGCCTTCCTCTTGCTAATCAAATTGAAAATTTTCTTTCTTACCTCCCAGGCTCTGTCTTTGACCTTTTTTCTCACTGGATCAATCTCGCTTGCCTCGCTCCATATATGATGCCAGATTCACCACTTTTCTTCTTCTCTTTCTTGCACTATCTTCCTTGTGCCTTCTCTCTTGCTTGAAATGAGTGCACCTCAGTGGATTAGGCATGCTCCATTTGTCCATTGTGGTTCCTACTGAAATTCCATTTTTGTAAGGCCCATAGACTCTAATTTCTGACACTTGAACATCAAAGCCAACTTGATTTAGAACATTTTTAAAAGAGTTCTAAATTATTGCTGCTTCTGAGTCCAATAGCAAAAATGTTATTATTAGGGCTCCTCAGAAATTTTCCAGCTGAATGTTTTTCTACTGGAAAATTCTGATTTGTGAAAATCGAAACATTCTGGGGATCATTCTGTGGGATCATGATGATTTCAATGGAATTCTGATTGAACTTTGCCTACCAGGGGATACCTGCCTGCTTGCCTACCAGCTCAGCCCACCAGGTGGGCTGTTTGGGAGCCTGGGCTTCCAGGTTTCCAACTTTCTGCCTCCTCACCAGCCTGGGCTTCTGGGATTCCCAGCTCCACAGCAGGATTCAAGGTGGACAGCCTTGAAGCTGGGGATTCCTGGGTTCCTGAGCTGCCTGCTTCCTACTTGTTGGATTGCTGGGGCTCCAGGCAGCTCAGAAAGCCTTGGATAAGCTTAGAAAAGATCAAAATGCAAATGTGTTTTGACCTTTTTTAAACAAAAGTTTTGAATTGCTGTTCCATGATCAATATTGAAGTTTCTTTTCTTTTTGGTTACATTTCTGAACAGGTTTTTTCAAAGCGGGGGAGGGGGAGAAATTTTGGAATTTCCCACAGAATGGGAATGGGAATCCAGACCACTCTAGTTATTACTGATGACAATGCATCATCCAGAAAGAACACAACTTGTTTATCAGTCCCTGGATTCATGTTACAGAACTGTCTTTTATGAGAGGAGGGAAGGAATTCTCCTTTTACTTGTAAACTGAGCAAATATGAGAGATAACTGAGACATTTTCAGGCACTGAGAGACTACAAATACAGAACCTCACACTGCCATTTTTACAGTGTAAACTTGCCAAAGTATAGTTACACTTCAAATTGTATTCCAAAATCTTGCTAAACTTCTTCATGATTATTGATGTAAGTAAACAAGAAGTCAGTGCATTAAGTGCAATGAAAATAAGGAAAAGGGAGCTGAGTTTAAAGAAAACACTTTAAAATAATTCAATTTTGTTTATTTATGTCAGTTCATTTGGGGAGAGAGTGTGGTCCAGTGGATAGGGCAGAATGCAGATTTTCACTTAATCTCTCTGCCTCTGTTTCTCCATTTGTTAAAAACAGGATAATGATATTTACCTTCTGCTAAGCACTTGAAAAACAAATGAAAAACTTTAACTTATAAAACTTTATGAAAAACTTTATAAGAGCTAAATGATATAAAAGAGGAAAGTCCTTGTATTGTGTTCAAAACACTTGCCTTATAGTGACTGTTGTTCATATTTGGTAGGAATAAATTTTGTATTTAGTATATTTTTCTCCATATACTAAAAGTGATTATAATCTGTCCTCAGATGATCTCAATATGACACATCAGCATTGTGTTCTGGCTGGTTTTGAGCCTCGTTTCAGCTCTACCCACAGAGTGGCAGAGGTGAGTAAGAAAGGGGATTTGTTTTTTGGTCATTCGCACTGTTAATAGTGGCTGACAAAATGAATTTAGGATCACGTGGTCTTGTTTTAAACTATGATTAGTGGTTTTACTGATGACTCCAACTTTTTGTGGGAGGTGTATGTTCTATGCTTTTCGCTTACTGATGGAAGAACTCCTATTGATTTTTATGGGAGAAGGGCAATTTCTTGGTCTATGAGCCACTTATGCCTAACCTCACATAGAGTTTCTGTATTACACTGCATTACCACAGCTTATTAAAGAAATGCAAAAACATGTAATTACATTTTTATAAAAAATGTTTTCATAGAATTTTTTTGCCATACTCCACTATAAGAGGCATACTGTTGATGGGAAGGGATATGAGGTCTAAACATACTGCACACCAGAAATCCCAACAGCCCTAGGCTGCCACTACAAGCAGGGCAATGTGGAACAGCCATGAGGCTGGATTCCCCGGCTTCCTCTAGAACTGCAGGTGGAAGCAGAAAAGTGCACAAAGCTCTTGCATCTCTCAGGTAGTCTGAGCATTGCTCTAAGGATTCAGCCCTGTGCTTCCAAGATGGCTGATGTGTGCTGTTTATTGGATTTGTTTCTTCTTTCAATACTCTTGACTACTGATCATAATTGCATGAACTATAAAGAAAATAAAATTTGTTGCTCATACTGTGATTATTTTTTTGCTTGTTTTCATAATTATTTTTCTCTATACAGCATCCAAAAGGAAAAAAGCAAATAATAGTTTTTTTAAAAAAATCATCCCAGATTACACTTTAAAATAATTCTTTCAAAAGTAACTAATCACATTTTACTATTGGTCTTATCAAGCCAAAATGCATTACTGTTGAAGTATCTGTGTGTGTGTGTGTGTGCGTGTGGTGTTTCAACGGTAATGCATTTAATTTTGTTTTCAAAATTATTATTATTTACTATTATTAGCTTTTATTTAAAATTATTATTCACTATTATTAGCTTTTCCCTTTGGCTGTTGTGTAGAGAAAACAATGAGGGCAACAAGAAAAAAAAATAAATAGATCAGAAAAGAAAGCATCGTAACGTTAAAATTATATCATAGTATTTTTCCAAATTAGATTAAGGATTGGTGGTTAAGGACACGTCTGTCTAACTTCTGTCATATAGGAACATATTTTTCAAAACAAACACAGATTCTGGTGACTACAGCTGAGCTTTGGAATAAGCCTAATATAATGTGCATTGTACTGTATGCATGAAGCATATGGTTCTTTATTTTTCTTCAGCAGAAAAGATGAACTTTCTAACCTTGTGCTCCCAACACTCTGTTATTCTGATATTAAAATACACACTTGTGTCCACAGTTTGAAAAGCTTCCACTTTAAAAGCTTATGTTTTGTTTTTATAAACCTTTGTGACCTCACATTGTATAGTATGGAAATTCTAATACAAAGAATTATGATACTGGGAGTCCTTACTCAAGGTTTTTCCTGGGAAGTTAGCTAATGTTATAAATATTTAACTGAAAATAATTATATGGTAGACCTATATTTTTATTTTGTGTCAGAAAGATATTTATGTTTCTTTCAGCACTGAAGGAAGTTATATTCCCAAAAACAAAGTAAAGGTAGAACAATCAATCTTTGCAACTGTATTATATGCTTTACACTTAGGAGTATATTCTACTTTTATGCTGCATGAGAAACTCCCCTTCCATGTCATTGTGAGTCCGATGCAGGGCAAAATATGACCAACTGTTAAATGCTCTAGAATACTAACTGCAGGGAGGAAAAAAGAAAGAAAATAGAATTTTCAGCCATGCTTTTGAAACTCTAAGATTTCAAATGTGTTTCACAGTGTTTCCGGGTTTCCCCCCTCAAATCTGTAGGGTATTTTTTAATAGTCTATTATATCTTTAATGAGTTAGTTTTTTAAATGTAAACTTTTTTGTATCAATGCAAATAATTTTAAATAGCAATACAAACAATCTGGCATGTATTAAATGTTATAAGCTTTCTTATTTTGCTTTAAAACATAATAAAATTAAAACACAGAAATGCAGCTCCTTTTTCTCTCATTTTACAACATTTTGATTATTTCAGTGGCTGGCACTGAATCTTATTTTCTATTTGCCTTAAACAGTATTACTTCCAAAGGATCTGTAAACTGATTAATTTTTTTATTGTGCTCTTACAGTGCTCAACAGGAACACTGGAATATATTTTTGGACAGTGTGAGGTTGCACTTCAGAATTTACAGGTTGATTCTGATTCAGCGGCTTTGTCTTTGAAATCACTGGAAGTCCAAGTTGTAAAGGAAGTGGAAGGAATCCATAACGAGGTGAGGGGAAGGGAAACTGGTAACTTTATCTGAGATATAAAATTACGTGGTATACTGGATAATGCTGCTTTGCTAATTCTCAGTGTCAGAGGAAAGAGTTGCAGCGTGACATAATCATTAAGATCTTGCAGAGGGTTTGGTAAATTTGCTTACATTCTTTTTATGGTTTCAGAGTAACAGCCGTGTTAGTCTGTATTCGCAAAAAGAAAAGGAGTACTTGTGGCACCTTAGAGACTAACCAATTTATTTGAGCATGAGCTTTCTTGAGCTACAGCTCACTTCATCGGATGCATTTTATGATGGTGGAAGTGGTGTTTCCAGAGAGGCTTAATTGAATTTTCTTTAAATTTTAACTTATGTTTTAAAAAAAAGAGAGGGCCACAGAAAAAGTAGAGTCAACAACACTTTCTAGGGTATTTAAAAACAACAGATTTGACTTGTTTTTTGTTATCCTGATAGCTATATCTCTAGATACAACTTGGGTTGACCTTTATTGGTTAACAAAGCATAAATGGTGAGCACTACATGGAAAATGAGTAACACTGACTAATTAGTATACTATAGTACTAATTTTTTTTGACCAATTTGTTCTCTGATTTCAGTGGTGCTTTCCTCAGCACAGTTATATTCATAAATTCCAAAGAGTTATTTTGGATTCCCGCTATTATAAGTTTGAGCAGTATTTGACCTACTGGGACATGTATAGAGTATAATTTTCACATAGAGTATAGGGATGCATTTATAGCTCTAAATATTTTTTAAATTCATTTGGTACAATATATTTATTCAGGAACAAGGCAAACTTTTACAACTTTCATAAAACTTTGAGGGTCAGTGTTTTGGCTGTACTGTGTTTACCCTTGATGCAGCTGAGGAGAGTAGGGTGGGGAAAGATCTGCTCCCCTGATTTTGGTTGAAATGGCTGCCGGTATAAATTAAACCAGCCTAGTATTTGCAATACTTTATGAAATATTAATCAGGCTTAGTTCATAAGACTGTAGGCATATATCAGTTTGTACAACTAGGGCCACATTCACAGCTGGTGTAAATCAGCATAGCCCCATTGACTTCAAAAGAGCTATGTGATTTACACCATAGGAGGAGTAGACCCCAAGTGTTTGCAGTGACCTGAATAATTTTGCCATGTGACATACATTGGTGTTTCCTGTTATACATATGGGATATACTATCCCAGAAATCACTGGTCAGGCTATATATATTGTACACTCTGACTGAATAGAGACATTGGATCTATATTCCATATGAAAAGAGAATCACTCATCCACTCTCTTTTGATTTTTCAAGGTCATCTCTTCGTTTGAGGGATTAATTCCATATGTCAAAGTGCTATGTCAGATATTGTTCTTTTTTTACCACACAAGTAGGCAAGTTTTCTGTGGTTTACATTGTGGTAGATATATGTTCCTTTGCTGTGTATCACTATTAACTGGAACCATAAATGTCTGTGAGGCTAATACAGGTCTTTCATTCTTTTCTTTTGGGGGGCGGGGAAGCCACATGCCTTTTTAATACAAGTTATATGATAAAGTTCTGTGTAGTTTCATGGTCTAATACAACTAGTAAGTTCAAACTCTGTAAATTATTTATAGAAAAAGTGCCCAATAATTTCCACACAAAGAGCCAAATCCTGGGTCTAGTGAAGAATATGCTAGATCTGCCGTTGACTTCGGTGGGATCAGGATTTGGCTACAACTCTTAACACCCTCTCCCCTGCAATTTTCCTCTCCTCAGTGTAAAAAAAAAATGTTGAGAAACTTATAGTGCTGGCTAAAGCAAAACACCATATGGGTGAACGTGCATGAGGATCCCAAACAACTCTGCCACTGTGTCTCTGTTCTGATGTGCAACTTCCTTCCTCTTTTAAATCTACGCCTCGGCAGAAAAGTTGTAACTTTTGTATACACTGCAGAGATGGCCTTGAAAACGAGGTACCTGAACTTCTTCCAACTCACAATAGCTGGCTGCCATGTTTTACTTTTAAGTATTGCCACAAATGCAGTTCTTCAGAAACGTTATCCCAGATAGTGATTGCTAGATGCTGTGACTTTTTCCGAAACTGTTGCTTTGCCTTGATGGCATCTCCAAAATAGGCATTGGAGGCATCATGAATGGTTTGCTGAAAGGCTAGAAGTGACTTGAAGGTTTGAACGTATGGTCTGCTGTACCTCTAGTCTGGCAACAGTCACTTTCTTACGTACATCAAATCCTTCCTTATGGCAAAAGTAGATTGAGTTTACTCTGAAGATAGTGTGATGTAGAAAAACCTAGTCTAGCTAAATTGTGTTGTTAAACTGAAGTGAGCTGTAGCTCACGAAAGCTCATGCTCAAATAAATTGGTTAGTCTCTAAGGTGCTACAAGTACTCCTTTTCTTTTTGCTTAGAAGAGTGGTGATGTACACAACAAACAGTAAGGTTAATGTGTGTTTTACCACATCAGCGTGAAATGACAGCACAGTTGGTGGCTGGCTGGTACAAAAGAGAGGAAATATAGATCACCTACATAGGTGGCATTAATAACCAATACCTTTAAATAATTGACTGAGGAGCATAAGCTTTCAAAATGTCAAATGGTGCTGTTGGCCTTTTACTGCCCAGTATTGACTATAAATCTAAAAATCACCCTTTAATCATTGTTTAAAGGACAAACTGAGGATGAGTTGATATTAGACCTAACAAGCCTGATTCCAGTCTTACTTACACTGGTGTAAATCAGCAGTGAAAACCGAGTGAGATCAAAGTCAGGCCAACAGTTTGTTTTAAGTGTTCATATGTTCAGGGTTCTTGCCATTCAGTTTAGTTCTGGTATAAGGAAGTCTCCAGTATAAAATTGCATCAGAGAAACTGTAGCTAAAGATGAGCCACAGCTGTTAACCTGATATTCAAACCTGGTATGTGAATATTCACTGACCTCAGCTACTTTGTGTGTCTAGCTGTTTTGGTGGTTGTACTATGATTTCCATCTGTTGGAATTGCTGCATTTATCTCTCAAAAAGAAAAGGATTACTTGTGGCACCTTAGAGACTAACCAATTTATTTGAGCATAAGCTTTCGTTATTTCATTTTATTCTAGGGCCTTAAATATTGAATCTAATGATTTATATTACAGACCTTTTGTTTTTATACGGAGTTTGTCCCCCTTACCTTTTTTAAAACCTTCCAATGTTTGATTTTTTTTTTCTTCCTCGCATCCTGCTATTCATAGAAATTGTGGGAAGTAGGTGTGAATGCCTCATTAACCACAACTGATCTAAGAAAAGGTGTGGTTAAAGAGTTGCTTTGTTTTAATGAAGGAAAGAAGGGGAGAGTATAACTCTGAATATAACTTCTAAGAACTTTGGGGAAAGTATTTAACACATGCTCATCTCAGGGTATGTCTAAACTGATATGAAGATAGCTACCATGCATTAATTTAAAAAAAAAAAAGTGTACTTGCCTTTCAGAGGATCCCAAAAAGCTTGTTACAAAAATAAGTAGCAGTATCCCTCTTTTACAGATGAGTAAACAGATGGTGACATCATGGCCACAGAGAGGTTCCTTTGCAGAGTCAGGAGTCACTTGACTTTCAGTTCTTGTTCTAGACAGCAAATAACTGCCTGCCTGCACTAGTTCAGGAAGATCAGCTTGAAGACTAACCTAGTGGATAAAACATTAATTGACCTTTCATCTTTATTTAACTCAGTGTTGAAGCTAAGCTGAGACATGAGGTAAAATGAATTTGGACCTCAGTTTGAAATCTTTGGTGAACAGTAGTCCATATCATTAAACAAGCACATATGTCATAATTTGGCATGGTTGGCATGCTCCCCTCTAGAGGGACCAACTAATCCTGCACAAAATTAACTAGCTTACCACTAAACTTTACCTCTAAAACCTAGAGAATAATACAGCTCTTCTAGGTCACAAGTCACTAAGCAGTGTGGCTGTGGTTGCAGCACCCATGCTGTGCTAGTAAATGGTGCTGCCACAGTTTCCATTACTGTCTGTCAGTTAAGCCCAGGATGTATTTAAAATGTGACCACGGTGCCAAAGATTTAAATTAGATTTAATTTACATAGATCAAGGGGACAAATCGATGTAATTAGTCAAAAATCAGATTGACTGCATTCACATTCCTGTCACAATGGGTCATGTTGTCACATTGATTTTTTTTTTTTTATTTTTAAAGCAGAGTTCTTTATTGATTAATGACCTAGTATGGTTTATTTCCTGAAACATTAAAGTCTGGCAACCACATAGGGTATTACCTTTTTAGTGGAGAAGGTCAGCAAAAAAATTACCATTGGGCCTTATTTTCAGCAGTGCTGAGCACCCAGAACTCCAGCTAAAGTCAGTGGAAGATGCTAGTGCTCAACACACCTGAAAATCAGTCCCGGAGAAGCCTGGCAAAATGTATCTTGACACTTCAGACCTGGATAATGCTTTAAAAGCAATAAACTTTACTTGAACTTTATTAGGAAGGACGTACGTTCTTAAACCTGAATACTAAGAAAAGCTGAAGACAGTCATAGCTTCCTTTCAAAACATTTAAGATTTACCTCAACTAATGTCTTCTAATCCTTTTGATATGTTTTACCAATGGGGTTGTTTTAATATTGTATGTGCAGCTTTTTTGTTTAAACTGCTTTTATTGAAATCAGTTACACTTATCAAACAAACGTTTAGTTAGTGTTGACTAAAACAACTTTCAGTCTTTTAGAGTAACAGCCGTGTTAGTCTGTATTCGCAAAAAGAAAAGGAGTACTTGTGGCACCTTAGAGACTAACCAATTTATTTGAGCATAAGCTTTCGTGAGCTACAGCTCACTTCATCGGATGCATACTGTGGAAACTGCCTCTGTTTGCATTTGGAAAGGAAAATGATGTCTGTCTGTATCTGTACAAGTTTTTTCATGCAGTTGATAGATTTCCACTCCATACGGCTAAATGCAGTGCCTTGCATAATGACAGGTTTCAGAGTAACAGCCGTGTTAGTCTGTATTCGCAAAAAGAAAAGGAGTACTTGTGGCACCTTAGAGACTAACCAATTTATTTGAGCATAAGCTTTCGTGAGCTATAGCTCACTTCATCGGATGCATACTGTTATGCATCCGATGAAGTGACCTGTAGCTCACTAAAGCTTATGCTCAGATAAATTGGTTAGTCTCTAAGGTGCCACAAGTACTCCTTTTCTTTTTTCAGTCTTTTGTAGCTGTTCTGTTGGTTAAAAGGTGTTCTCAGGTGAGGGCTTTAAGCCATTTTCATTATTGTTTCACCTTCACAGGTTGTCTTTGTTTGCCTCATCAGAGTTCAGAAGGGGTAAACAAAAGAATTCTTTGTGGTAAAGGTGAAGATTAAAGCAGCTTTGAGCCTCTGTGTGAAACATACCTACGATAACAAAGATAAATACAAAAATCTAAAAGACCAGAACTGTAAATCACTAATAAAAAAAATCAACAAAAAGAACAACAGAGACTGGGGGGTGGGTATTAAGATGAATGGAATGACTATGCTTGAACAATAATCAGTGTGTTATACAGTCTTAATGATGTTTTATAACTACAGTACTGGATGATGTGCAAGTATGGTATTAAAAACAACCCACACAGGTTATCTATTGTGTGTTACCTGCCTAGTGCTCCTGGGCTTAAAAGGGTGTGCAGCACATAATAACTATTTTTTAAACATAGCTTTCTTATCATTTTAGCTTCTTGATGTGTGTCAGATCATTGGCTCCATGAGGTGCCTCAGCGTAAACTCTGTGGGTGACATCCCATCTCCCACAGTACTCTACAAGGCTAGTTCTATGCTGCAGCAAAGGAGTCATGAAAATATCTTCTATTATTGTAAATGGAGGTGTGCTGTATGACTTCAAAAGTAGTTTATATGCTGAAGAATATAAAATAATCCTAAAAAATGAAAAGATTGTTGCCAAGCATACCTTGTAATCTAGGAAAATATTCTCTTATATGAGCCTGGGAAGGCTGTCTGCACACTTAAGCGCAGTGCTGTGGTAGTTGGAGTCACTAGCATAATGTCTGCTGCTGCATCACTCTCAAAAACTCCCAGAATCTGTGACTTCAGGTGGCCTGGAATTAAGCAGAGAGCACCCTTTTTTGCTTTTGCAGTGTGCATCACTCTGCATAGCTAGAGTAAGAAATGTTTGTTTTATGTGAATGAAGAATTGACAGAGGGAGCATAAAGAATTGTTTTGGAGCCCCCAAGCAGTGAATGGTAGATCTGATGGGTCAGAGGAATTGGTATTGGGAAATAGATCATTTCATCTCTAGGTCTCCCATTCAGATCTTCTTTGGCCAAAATTTATCATCTGGTAGTAGTTTGGTGACCTATTTGAAATTATCTTGCAGTATCAGTACTGGTGTCTCCATCATAAAAACCACCTCCACAACTGACACTAATTCATGCACTTCTTGAAAACTTTATCAGATTGGCCAATATTTATGGGGACTGAACTATTTTCTCTCCCACAGTGGTAGTCTAGTGAGCCCAGGGATTGAGGCGTGTGTGTGTGTGGTGTGAGGAAACTTGCACTATTATCATCTTTACAGTACTGTTCTATAGGTGGAGAGAGGATTTGGGATTCCAGAGCTGTCAATCAGGCACCTTTTATAAGCACCGTGGGGCTAATCTAAAGGCAGTTGAAATCAGTGGGAGGTTTTGCATTGACTATGGTGGGCTTTGGCACAGACCATAAAATGACATGAAAAAGAAATTTTAAAATAGCTTAAATTTCTGTGTGTAAAGTTGCCTTTGGAAACTACTTGTTGTTGGAGAAACTGTCAATGACCCCATCTTATAAGCATCAGCACAGATGTGAATAGATTCATATGTTTTTCCAAGTAATGAGCACAGACTATTTATGCCTCCTTTACATGTCATTCATCTCTTTGCAGGTCGAATTTGAGTGGCTTAGGCAGTTTTGGTTTCAGGGCAAACGCTATAGGAAGTGCACTGATTGGTGGTTTGAACCAATGGCTAAATTGGAAGAATTTTGGAAAAAGATGGAGTTTATGGTAAGTACTAGCAAATAGCCTAAAGCTCTTAAGAACCTAATTCTGCAGATACATTGCATGCAGAACCCATTGTAACTGTGTTGTAGAATCAGGCTTTAAATGTTCAGTATTTGTATGCTCTCTGTAATGCCAGTGCTGCCTTCCAATCCCACAGCAAAGCAGGAGAAGAAATAAAATAGCAAAACAAAATGAACAAAACCAAAAAAACAGGAGATGTTGCTTAGTGTCCATTTTGACTACTGTACGGTAAGATGTCAAAGTATTGGGTTATTACTTAATAATGATTTGTCTTCAATGGAAATTTTCAGCTCTATCCCCACCTTTCATATAGCACCAAGGTAGCTAGCTCTACTGATCTGCGGATGAAAACATCTCTGTGCAGTTTCACCAGTGCTTGTGCTAGACCAAGAATAGAGAAGAATGCTAGTGAACGCAAGGCTAAATAGTATCTTGAGCAACGCTAGTGAATGGCTAAGATCACTATGTCCTTTGAAATTATATCCCTGTCCTTGTCTACACTGGGGATTTGCCCCAGTTGCAGCACTGATGGCCAGCCATTGATCTAGCTACACCTGTGCAATCCATGATGTCTTACTGCAAAACTGGTAGAAGACTCTGTTTGTACCGGCAGAGCTTACTGTAGTTTCAAGTATTGCCTGTCTACAAGAAGTTTTTGCACTGGTGACTGGCTGTAGATGGCTGTAACTAGGGCCAGGTCTACGCATGGAACGATTTGCCAGTAAGATATATTATAATGGTAGAGAGCACCAAGTGTGGACACAGCTTATACCAGCAAAAGTGTCCTTTTGCTGGTATAGTTCTTCCAGTGCCTTGAGTGAAATAAGCTACACCAGCAAAAATGCAGTTTTACTGGTATAACTGTGTTTACACTAGAGACTTTTGCCAGCACAGCTATGTCGATCAGGTATCACACAGTTGACTGACATACCTATGTTGGCAAAACTTTGTAGTGTAGACCTGACCTCGGACAAATCCCCACTGTAGACAAGGAGCCTGAATATCTGCTTTGAATAGTTGTAAGGTTTCTGTGGCATTGAATTTGGACCTGATCCTGAGAGTTTGAGTACTGACAACTCATCAATGGTAAAAGAACAGGAGTACTTGTGGCACCTTAGAGACTAACAAATTTATTAGAGCATAAGCTTTCGTGGGCTACAGCCCACTTCATTGGATGCATAGAATGGAACATATAGTAATATACACATACAGATAAGTTGGAAGTTACCATACAAACTGTGAGAGGCTAATTAGTTAAGATGAGCTGTTATCAGCAAGACAAAAAAACTTTTGCAGTGATAATCAAGATGGCCCATTTAGACAGTTGACAAGAAGGTGTGAGGATACTTAAATTAGGGAAATAGATTGAATATGTGTAATGACCCAGCCACTTCTAGTCTCTATTCAAACCCAAGTTAATGGTATCTAGTTTGCATATTAATTCAAGCTCAGCAGTTTCTTCTTGGAGTCTGTTTTTGAAGCTTTTCTGTTGCAAAATTGCCACCCTTAAATCTTTTACTGAGTGCCCAGAGAGGTTGAAGTGTTCTCTTACCCGTTTTTGAATGTTATGTTTCCTGATGTCAGATTTGTGTCCATTTATTCTTTTGCTTAGAGTCTGTCCGGTTTGGCCAATGTACATGGCAGAGGGGCATTGCTGGCACATGATGGCATATATCACATTGGTAGATGTGCAGGTGAACGAGCCCCTGATGGCGTGACTAATGTGGTTAGGTCCTATGATGGTGTCACTTGAATAAATATGTGGACAGAGTTGGCATCGGGCTTTGTTGTAAGGATAGGTTCCAGGGTATTGTAGTTGTAAGAATGCTTGATAGAGATCTTGTAGGTGTTTGTCTCTGTCTGAGGGATTGGAGCAAATGCGGTTGTATCTTAGAGCTTGGCTGTAGACAATGGATCGTGTGGTGTGTCCTGGATGGAAGCTGGAGGCATGTAGGTAAGTATAGAAATCAGTAGGTTTCCAGTATAGGGTGGTGTTTATGTGACCATCGCTTATTAGCACAGTAGTGTGCAGGAAATGGACCACTTGTGTGGATTGGTCTAGGCTGAGGTTGGTGGTGGGATGGAAATTGTTGAAATCACGGTGGAATTCCTCAAAGGCTTCTTTTCCATGGGTCCACTGGAGGAAATAGATTCAATATGTATAATGACCCAGCCACTCCCAGTCTCTATTCAAACCCAAATGGGCCATCTTGATTATCACTACAAAAGTTTTTTTCTCCTGCTGATAATAGCTCATCTTAACTAATTAGCCTCTCACAGTTTGTATGGTAACTTCCAACTTATCTGTATGTGTATATTACTATATGTTCCATTCTATGCATCCGATGAACTGGGCTGTAGCCCACGAAAGCTTATGCTCTAATAAATTTGTTAGTCCCTACGGTGCCACAAGTACTCTTTTTCTTTTTATGGATACAGACTAACATAGCTGCTACTCTGAAACCTGTCATCAGTGGTAGTTACAGGAACACAGATCAGGCCCCATGTGTAACTTTCAATTTAAGAAAAGGAGTACTAGTGGCACCTTAGAGACTAACCAATTTATTTGAGCATAATAAATTGGTTAGTCTCTAAGGTGCCACTAGTACTCCTTTTCTTTTTGCGAATACAGACTAACACGGCTGCTACTCTGAAACCTTTCAATTTAAGGAAAGTTTCTTCCTTCACCAACAATAGCAGATAACAGTTCACACTATACCATGAACAGAAAAATGTTTTGGGGGAGGGATAGCTCAGTGGTTTGAGCATTGGCCTGCTAAACCGAGGGTTGTGAGTTCAATCCTTGAGGGGGCCATTTAGGGATCTGGGCCAAAAATTGGGGATTGGTCCTGCTTTGAGCAGGTGGTTGGACTAGATGACTTCCTGAGGTCCCTTCCAACCCTGATATTCTATGATTCTATGATACTGGAGCTCAAATTCTACATGGTGAGCTTTTTCTGTAGCAACTGGTGTCACAAACACTCAAAACATTACAGAAAACTAGAATGTAGATGTTTGTGCTCCTACCAGCTGCAAAAAGAAATCAGAGAGCCCTGAATTTTACCAGTGAAGAAAGAAGTGATTTGTAACTTTTATCTTTTTTTAATGAATTTGTGTCTCTTCTTTTAAATCCACATGCACTCCCATTCTGCTGGTGTTTTTGGATCTCAGATGACTTATCATTTGTAAAAAAGCTTTTCAGTTTATTTTTCCTTGAAATAACAATCTATTTTCTTGTAACACAAAGACTTAGTGAGGCAGACACAAGATTGTTTGATTGTTATTTTACAACCATTGTGTGTTGGGAACATGGAAAAACAGCACACACAGAAATTCTCAAGGGCTAAGTTTTCTGCAATTGGTGTGACATTACCATGTGTCTCTAATTAGAAACATGGTGGCGTCAGTGTATCTCCTTTCAACAGGCCTCAGGATGATATTTATCAGCAAACTGAAGGCTTAGGCCAAGACAGAAGCTGCTTCTAATTTAAATTTTAAAAATTGCTTTAATGTTTTATGATTTCTAACACATTAATCACAATTAATTTCAGCTATTGAGGGAGACAGTAGAGAATTTTAATTGAGAATGTCTGTTGTTTTGATGAGCCTTTAAGCAAATTTGGTGCTTACTGTGTTTGGGACCCAGAAGCAGCCTTTTTCAGTTCTGTTCTTTCTCCTTATACCTGCAGCATGTACCACATTCTTTTAAAAACTGACAGTAGGGGGCATTGTTGAGCTGCAGTTTTAATGTAACAACAATACTGGGTTTGAGAAAATATATAGAAATGTAGCATTAACTGTCAAGAATTATCCCTGTTGCTTCAAGTTAGCTGTAATCTCTAAGATTCCATAACACAGGAAATCAATTGTGGGTTAACAAATTCAACAGCAATTTAACATAAAAAGTGTAGTGTTTTCATGCACATTTGGATTCTATCGAAATAAGTTAAATCAAAACAACATTTCTAAAGGTACCTGCCAGTCTACAGTGAATATATTTCTGTAAATTATAATAATTTTAGCTGAATGATTATAAAAAATCATTTTAGTATATAATTTAGAAAAAAATCTAAATTCTGAATGTCTTGCTATTGTTAATTTTGTCTGTACAGAAGCACTATTGAGGTTTCCTTCTAAAAGGAAATACTTTAATAAGCAGTGCATTTTTCTTTACCTCTGTATGAGCTGTACAGCTCTTATCATACATTTTTACATGTATGTATCTAAAATTTTACAGAAGTAGGTCTTGGTCTCTTTGTGTTTTTTTTATGTTTCCCTGTTTAAAGATGAAGTTTTTTAAAAAATATTTTTTTCAAAACTGCTTCTAATTCTGCCAACTGTAACTGCTCCACTGTCACAACAAAATAATAATTCAAAAAGTTTAACCCAATGTCTTCAAACCTCAAGGCTCTATTTAATATTTTTATACATTATAGTAAGCACACATTTTTTTCATAATGTTTATTCCTGGCATTTCTTTCCCTGAGGATAGTTTTACTCAGGTCTCACTCTTGTGATGTAAATGTTAAACCTTTCATTTGAATGACATTCTGATAAAACATCACTTTTCCCCATAATATTACCTCATGAATTTATGAGCCCTTAAATCCAAAGCAAAGGTTGACCAGTCTTTACCGCCCTTACTCCCCCCCTTAAAAATATGAAGGCTATTCAAATGTTTGTATTTAAAAAAAAAAAGTCATCCAAGATTACCACATTATCATGTGCAACATCAGGATAAGTGCTCACTGAATTCAAAGAGAGAGTTACCATTTGAAAGGGACTGTACAAGCTTTGCTTTCTGGGTAAAGAGAAGTCTGAAAAGCTGAAATCTCATGTGATGTGAAGAAGTCTTGCTGTAGCTGTTCTGAGATTCAGGGGAGAGACAATTTGTCTCTCAGGGTCTGATAACATGCAGACCTCACAAACTGACATTTATTTTACCTATAAAAATGTTTAATACTGCACCAAAGCTGTGGGAAAAGAAAGAATTAAAAATAAGGAAATGGGGAAATTCTAAGACTTTTTTTTAACTCTAATGTACATTTGGTGAAGTAAAATGTAAATCGCTGATATGGTTTTGCTTGTGAAATGAAAAGTGAATCGACTTTGATTTTACACAGGAATGACAAATCTTCAAGATTTTTAACATATCTGATGTTTCTTTTAAAAAATGAAGACACTAGTAGTGTTGTATGGCATAAATTGTATGTCTGCTTTGACAGACTATTTAGCAATGGAGCAACGTATTTATAGAGCAGTTGGCCTTAATAACCTTTATTGACTTTAGTGGGTAAGAGCCAAGACTGGGATTATTAAAATGTATCAGTTTCATTGCAGTATAAAATCACAACATATATAATTATGTTAGGTAGGCTAGGCTCCATTTAATCCCACCCATTTATGTAGGGATTTGGCAAGAGGAAGAAAATCATGGCACTAAAATGTACAGAAATATAGAAGTGACTGGGAGTTTTAATAGCATAACTGTTTGCCTACTGTAAAAAGGTCTCACTTGAAGGCATGAAACATACAGAAGCTAAGCGTAAACTTTTGACATTTAATTGTTAATAAAGTAGTCTAAATTCAGGAAATCTCACACCATTTGTTTTACTGTTTTGGCATGCTTAAACAGTTAATGATTAAATGCAGCATACCATTCATTTTAATATATAAATGTTCTGTACATACAGGAATGTATACATTTTATGTAATTATAATGAATGAAATGTGATTCCATGCTGTCTGGTATCTTGAAGCACAACTGCTTCATCTTAGAGGTTCGGGGATTTTATTTTTTAGTAACAGAATAATTAATCATGCTCTTCTTGTTGTTATTATCCTCAATAGTACTCTTCAGTCTTTCTTTCACTTAAATTGAAATTGGAGAGACAAAATATTTACTTGTTAAATTATTTTTCTTTGTTTCCTTTTTGAATTCTATTTCATTATTTGCTACTGTTGCTATATATGAAGATATTTCAGAGTTTTTGCTATAAGCCACTATTGTCAGGAGCTTATAGACTGGCTGTAAAAATTGAGTCTAGGTTGAAGGTGAGACATAGGATCTCAGTCCAGGACTGTCATATAGTTTATATTTTCCCCAACATTTTAAAAGGTTTAAATGTATATTTACATAAGAGAATGTTTCAGTGCCAAAATAACTATGATGATCTATAAGGCAAACAATCTATCTTTTAAAAAGAAATCCTCTGAATTTTCTGTTATTTTGACAGTTTTAAACAGCTAAAATTAGATTCAAGAAATTGGCAGGTTGATTAGTTCATATCTCTTCAGGGCCTTGAAAATGTAAAGCGTTATGTAAGTGCCAGATATTATTAGGATCTGACTTTGACAGCCAAGAGTCAGGAAATTTTGGGTTAAGGCTTAAATTCTATCCCTAACTTTCACATTGTGCTTCGATATTGCAGATGTCACAGTCCTGTAGTGGAGGGCCTCAGACTGCCAGGTGATCATATTTGCCTACTGAGCTGCAAAACATGGCTACATAAAGGACTGAATTTCAGCCATAACTCCTGAATTTCTGGGTTTTTCTTATCTGCTTATACCAGACCCTTTAAATAAATATTTTTTTTGTTAGGTCAATTTTTATGCATACCAGGATTGAAATGTTCATAGAAATTTACCCTTACTTAAAAAACTAATACTGAAGTCTGGTATTTTATTAGTTTCTTTCCTTTTTCTATCGCACTAATTTCTTTGACTCCAGTATTTCCAGTCCTCAGAAAAGAAAGAGCACATTCAGCATTGTTTACTGGAGAATCATTAACAAAAGTTTTAAAAAATAGTTGTGTACAACATCTTCCTAAAAATATATTTACAATTCTGAGAGAATTCAGACATAAGCCTCCAAAACAAAATGTGTGCTGAAAGCACAAAGGAGTGTGTTTATGATTCTCTTTGAAGTGTTTTTGCAACAGGATAAGGAAAATTTTAGAAACTGTCTGATAGTGTTCAGGGTAAATACTTAAACCCCTTTAGAGAATTTCACACACAGATACTGTGCAGTAGAAAAAAGGATACTTATGTTTCCTAAAGCTGCTACAGCCTACAGCTTTGTACTTAAAGACAGAGGTGTTGAATAGAATTCTACTGAGGATACATCCAGTGACAATATCTACAGGAACATCAGAGCAAACCAGTGGATAGCACTTTCTATTTTTAACCCTTACATGAGCTAGTTGAGATCTGAGCTCTGTTGGTATAAAGCACTTCTAACATTTCTATTACTAACTGGGAATGTTGAGATGAAAAGCCCTTTTACTCCCATGGTATACTTAAAAGAACAACTCTTGAAAACACGAGGGTTGGCATAACCTAGCAGACTCAAAGTTGAGGCCTGGCTACCCCAATTTTGTGCCAATAGAGCATCGGATACATGGGGAGGGAGTTAGGACAATGGTGTGAGATAAGTGTGTGATTGGGGGTGGGGTACCTTCAGTTTTAAAATACTAGACTTCTGCTGATTTGTGCTACAAAATTTAATGTTGTTTAAATAAATTCCTCTCTCTCTCACTTTTATATGCATATATATATATATATATATATATATATATATATAATATACAGATCCCAATTCTACAATCCGATTAATGGAATCTGATCTCTGTGCCCATATTGAACCCTGTAGCCTTGACTGGCACTTTGTGCAGGCATAAGGATCTTCCTGCACCGATCAAATTGCAGAATATGTACATGCATGCACATCCACGTACGTATGTGCATATACATCAGTTTATTGCAATTGTTACAAACTAAGCTAGTCTCCTAACTAAAGGTATACAAAGGTATAGATAGACATACAGTATGTCTTCAGTGCTTTATACTGCCCCATCAGAGTCAATGGAAATTATATCATAGACTTCAGTGGGAGCAGAATCAGGCCTTTCATGAGCCTAGCATGGTTTTTATACATATTTACGCTAATATCTTGGATGAACACATATGCACCACAGTGCATGATCTATCTTTGGTTGATCAGGTATTATTTACCCACTTTTAGAGTATAATTTGTCTGTTGTAGTATTATTGTACTGCCACTTTTAATTGATCCAAAGCCCATCATAAGTTTTAGAGAGCCATTTCATTGTTTAATTTTGTAAATCTGATGAAAGTTGTGACAACTTTCTGCTGAAAATATATATGAACATTTACAGGAAAAAAGCAACACCTGTGTGTTTGAAACTTTTTTTTAAAAAATTAGACCAATTATTCAGTTTATTCTCTGATATACTTCAAGTAAATGGCTATTTGTTTTGAGTTACAGGGCCACAGGAATGATCAGAAACACAAAACTTCTATTTTGTTTATACTCATTACTTAGACGTGTGTGTGTGTGTGTGTGTGTAAGTAAGTGTAATATGTTAAAAGGTATGGTTTTGGGTTAAAAAAAGTTTCTGACTAGAGAAGTTTTTATTATGACAAAGTTATAAACTAAGGGAAATAAATCAAATGAGTGTGATTAAAATGTCATCATCTGCTGTAATTTTTTCACAGTACAGCTAATACTTGTTAAACCCTTTTTTACTGCTAGCTTCTTTTAGTGACTTGACCATCACTTTGTGATGGGTGTTGCCATTCCTGTGCTAGCTGCTAAGGCCAAGTGGAATTCTGTAGCATGGACAGATATAGTTGCATTTTACTCATAATTTATAAAAGTGGATGGGGGCAAAAGAGAAGATGCTTTTCTAATAGTCACTATTTCCAGGAACTGTGCCGCTCCTATTCTGTTTGATCCCCAGTCCTCTCTCTTATTAGTAAAATCATAGGTGAATAGCTCCTTTTGTAGCTACTACAGTTTTTTCAGAATTTCTCTTATGGTAAGAATCACAGCCCAGCTTTTACAGATAACTGAAGCTCAGAATAACTCAATGACTTGCCATGTAAGGCACTGTGGGCTGGTGGATTAGGTCTGGAAAAGGGTCAGGAAACCTAGGATCTTCTAACCCTAGTTCCATCACCAACTTTGTGTAATCTGAACAAGTAATTTAAGCCTGACTTTCAAAATCTGGTGCCCAAGTCAAAATTTCTGTGCCTAAAATAGGTATTTAGGTGGCAAACTTTAAGCACTGTTCTCAGCCTCAATTTCCACACCTGATTTTTACCATAATGAAAATGTACAGAAATTATGGTAGCTGTAAAAGAACTATTCACTATCGTCTTGCCAGTGAGAGAGAAGACTTGAGTCAGTGCAGATCTGGCTAAGGTGAGTATGAGGTTTATCCACATGGATCCAATTGTAAAGTAAGGTCCAGTGATCACGAGCTCTGCCTCAAGAGGGCAGTGCGTATGGGCAAAGTTCCGCCTGAGTGAATTGAATTGCAGGAGCTAGTCCCCTATGGCATATCCTGATCATTCCCCATATAAAATCCAAAGATCCGTTTCAGTTTCCAGTCCTGGGTCTTATGAGCTCTTGGGCAAGACTTTTCTGCACTTTTCATTTATTTTGCTTACTACACACACTTCCGTTTAGTAATCCTGAAGCTGTAGTCACAATAAAATGCAGCTTATCTATTTAATGTTTACCATGCTGCAGCAGGAAAGTAATTATTGGCTTTTCTCAAATGTCTCTACTTAACATCGGGTTTTGGCAGCCCTCCTTGGACCGCCAGTGAATCTGAACTCTAAATAATTCTCACAGCAGAGGCTTTATATTAAAGTTTAAGTGTAACAAATCTTCTTAAGTTGTTTTCTGTGTAATAATGTGATTGTTTATCACAATTGGACTAAATGGCATTCCTTTTCATAGGACTCATTTTGAATCTTTTAAAAATAATAGTAATAGAGTGGCTTAAAGACCAGTGACGGGGTCAGTTCAGACTTGGTGTCAATGAGAATGGTGTCAGTGGAGTTACACCCGTGATGCATTTTCCCCACTACCTCGCAGGTGACATTCAGCAAAATGTGTTGTTGGTGGCTAAGGGAAATTGTTACAGTTTGTGTTGCCTAGATGTTTAGAATCAATATAGTTATGCAATAGCTAACATGACTCAGATTTACATATGTATGTTTAATAACAACATTTTGGCCTTGTGTCTCAAGTGCTTTGCAAATGCTAATTGATAAAGCCTGTCAACATTCCTGTGAGCTTGATAAGTAGCAGTCTGGCCATTTTGCAGATGGTGTTGTGGGTCACAGTTTGAATAAGTGAATTGTACAAGTTTACACAGTAATTCAGTGGCAGAGAAAGCAATAGCACTTAGGATTGTCCCATTACCCATTGAACCACTTTAAGTATTAGGCCTCTGTTCTGTTTCACATTTCTGTCTAGTGAAGTAGCAGTTCTAAGCTGCAAGGACTTTGCAGTATCAGGCTGTTAGCATTTACACCTTTGCACAAAAATAAAGAATGAGCATCTTGTTTCACTATAATGAGGTATGGCAGTGTAGACCGATTTGGATGGCAACTATTTTACAAACCACCATATGCTAATGTTTTTCCCCCAAAGCCGTGTCTACACAGAGGTCTATGTTGTGCCTCTTGGAGTTTCCAGGTGAACAGAGGCAGAGCACCCACTTGAAAACCTTTATCAGAGACTGCTTTCTACCCCCTGTGCACTAGCTATCTCTTCATGGAGAGAGGGACAGAGCCATGGCATCTCCTCTGTGGTGTGTGCACTCTTGGGACAGCGGGGATGGAGCAAAATACAGACCGTGTAACTCTGTATGGCATTCACATGGACACACAGTGGGAGGTGCACAGGGAACCCTGACTCTAAATTAGTCTGAGACTTCATACTCTTTTTGGAAGACTTAAAAATTCACTCAAAATAAATAATAATATTTTTCACTTATATAGGTCTTCTCTAGTTACTCCTCGGCAAGATGTTCATTAGTGCAGCAGCACAGTAATTGACATAGTCTCTCTGAGGAATCACAGTAAAGCTAGGCTTGCTACCCTACTACAATTTTGAAGTTGTACCAAAATTGGGGCAAATGCTTAGTTTCAACTACCTCTCATGTGTTTTATTTATATATAATATGTGTGTACATATATATCTGTATAGATATAGTTGTCAACCCTAGCGTTGTTGTAATTTCTCTAAGGAACTGTGTCAATCAAAAACTTTTATAGCTTGCATGACCCTTGTGAAAAAAAAAAAGAAAATGGAGGCTAGAAAGACAGAGAAATCACTGCTGAAAACTCATCATACTGATGAAAATGTTTAACTAAAGAAAACAAATCAAAAAAAGCCATTTTCTTTTAAAAAAAAAATGCTACTGTGTGACACTAAACTGGGAGGAGTGGTAGATACGCTGGAGGGTAGGGATAGGATACAGAGGGACCTAGACAAATTGGAGGATTGGGCCAAAAGAAATCTGATGAGGTTCAACAAGGACAAGTGCAGAATCCTGCACTTAGGACGGAAGAATCCAATGCACCGCTACAGACTAGGGACTGAATGGCTCGGCAGCAGTTCTGCAGAAAAGGATCTAGGGGTTACAGTGGATGAGAATTTGGATATGAGTCAACAGTGTGCCCTTGTTACCAAGAAGGCCAATGGCATTTTGGGATGTATAAGTAGGGGCATTGCCAGCAGATCAAGGGACTTGATCATTTCCCTCTATTCGACATTGGTAAGGCCTCATCTGGAGTACTGTGTCCAGTTTTGGGCCCCACACTACAAGAAGGATGTGGAAAAATTGGAAAGAGTCCAGTGGAGGGCAACAAAAATGATTAGGGGACTGGAACACATGACTTATGAGGAGAGGCTGAGGGAACTGGGGATGTTTAGTCTGCGGAAGAGAAGAATGAGGGGGGATTTGATAGCTGCTTTCAACTACCTGAAAAGGGGTTCCAAAGAGAATGGCTCTAGACTGTTCTCAGTGGTAGCAGATGACAGAACAAGGAGTAATGGTCTCAAGTTGAAGTGGGGGAGATTTAGGTTGGATATTAGGAAAAACTTTTTCACTATGAGGGTGGTGAAACACTGGAATGCGTTACCTAGGGAGGTGGTGGAATCTCCGTCCCAGAAGTTTTTAAGGTCAGGCTTGACAAAGCCCTGGCTGGGATGATTCACTAGATGACCTCTTGAGGTCCCTTCCAACCCTGATATTCTATGATTCTATGAAAACCAGGATACTAAAGGGCTGGTTTCTCAACTCTTTTTTCCTTTGCTTTTCATCTATTAAATGTTCTTGTTAAATCTAAAATATTGTAATTAAATCACAGCATTAAATGGCTTTTCTGACCAAACAGCAGATTTGGGCTCTTTACTGCTAGTTTCAAAAGTAATATATATATAGAGAGAGAGAGCACAGAGACAAAAATTGAGCACATAGATGTATAATCCCAAAGGAATAAACTGACTTTTGCTAGACAAGCTGAAAGCTGATTAAAATATTTCTCATCCTTTGGGTATGCAACAGCTTTTGATGATGGAGAGCATATTAATATTCAGCTTAGCTGCTTGTCGACACTTCAGACAGGTCCCAGGAAAGAATCTGAAATTGACCAGGTTTTCTCACTGTGCCAGAAATCTTTCTGAGACACTCAGCCGCACCCTTGTACCAGCAGGAGCAAAGATAAGCATTTTGCGTTCCTATTTAGCTACTTTTTTATTTGACTAGAAAATTGCTTTTAGACATTTTGAAAGGTTTAAAGAATTGTTTTAACAATATGAACTCATTAGATGCAGCGAAGGCAAGACACTGAACTAAATTTAGCTGAAAACAAAGATGCTATTATCTATTACGTTTAAACCTCTTTGTATGAGCTGTTTGCAAATACACTGACTCAAATGGTAGTATCAGAAGCTTAACTATACAATAATTGCAGTGAGAGTAGTCCCAGAGATGTGGACTTTTTTGAGTACTATTCTCTCAGTTTAGGCTATTCCTTTATAGCTCAGTACCTTTCAGGCAAGAGGGGAGTCTTAGCAGCTGATACTTCTGCTGCTCTTTTGCAGGCAGGCTACCAATGTGGGGTGTTGGCTTCTTCCTACCCGTGACTGAATATACACAGTATCTCTACAAAACATGGAATGTGCTGCATGAGGTGCCTTTAGGATGGCTCCAGGGCTAAATATTTCCTGTAACAGGTGAAAGAGCAAGGCTTAATCAGCTTAGTTAACTTAATTAAGCTGTGATTTTTCTTGTGGAACAGCCTGAAGTATAACATATTTATAAATTCTATTACATAGATGAATCCTATGGTTTTTGTAGTAGGTCTGAAAAATGTTGAATTAGATTAAATTTGCCAGTAAATGGACATAATTTAAAAGCAGATATATTTTACTGAGGCTTTCAATAGATTTTAATAGTCAGTATTTAAAGACATTTATTAAAACTTTGGCCGACTATATTTTGAGATTATCTCTTACCCATTCTCCCCCAGTCTCATCATCTTCATATGGAGACAACTTGCCATTCGTGGATATTACCCTTCCTATGTGCAATTAGAAGAGTCAGTTGATTCTGTGGCACTATCCAACTCTGTTTCTGGACTTGGTGGGGAGAAAGCACTGTTGTGGTATGATCAAGGGGATGTGCATCCTTTCTTTCCACCAGTCCTTCCTGGTTATCACTACTAAATATGATTAAAAGGTGAATGTAGTTTGAGCTGCACCATCCTCCATGCTGAGAAACCCTGTTTTAAAAGTCGGTCTGACTGTATCCTGGGGGAGCTTTGGCATTATGACTCCAATGAAACCTGCCCTGCTAGAAAGCTGGGGAAAGCTGCTTGATTAGAGAGTACAACCTAGTATTCATGGCTTCTGGCCCCGGGCTATTCCTGGCTTGACTTGAACCCTGAGCTGTAATGAAATAAATATTTATTAAAAGTAAAAATATAAAAAACAACAACAAAACCCCCACTTACTATGAGTGTGTATGGAAATTCTGTACTGAATATGTTTGTATATACTAATTTTTTATATCTATTGTTCTCAGAAGGCCACCTTTATTCTTTGCCCATTTATATAAGTAAATAATTAAATGCCAACATACCTATAAATATAATCATGGCAAACAAATGGTCATGTGCATTTTACCTTTGATTATGAGGTACCCAACATACAGATAAGTTGCTCTTTGTAACATCTGCCATGTCATAAACCAGTTAAAGATAAGTTTTGTCATGTTAGCATCCAACCAGCAGAGGGAACTAAGATACATATAAACAGATAGAGGAAACTTTCGTTGCACAACTGGTAGGCAGATGTTAAATGCTAAGACAATGGAGATGATATGATCTGTTTTCACCCTCTTGCTGTCTGAAGAATTTGGTCACTCTTAGATTTCTGAAATCTCTCCATCATATGAAATTACTCTTATCATGTATCCCATTGAATTTTTATCTTTATAATTTGTATAAAGTAGGGCTGAAAATATAGAATTGTTTCAATCCTTGATAGGTGTTGGGTGGCTAGTAATTTTCTGTTGTTTTTCACCAGCTATTATTGTAGATATTTGTACCTGAATAAAGGTCTGATCCTTGATTCTTCTGTAAACTTATAATCCTGTGTTTAAATTGCCACCATTTTTTTGCTGTGGAAATATTCCATGACGTTACAAATTCATGGCAGAACCAAATGAGGACTATAAGGGGGAGAGGAAGCCCTTGTTTAAACAACAAATATTTTTGATACTTAGCCAAAATGGCAAGGGAAGTTATTTAAAGTATGTTGAAAGGTAATGGATTTTAAAGTAATAAAGATGTAACCAAATGTGTTCCACAATTCAAAAGTCTTTCATTTAGCATTATATAAACATAGTTTTTAGTGTTTTAAAATTATATGTATACTTGTAAAAATGTGTGAATTATTTTGTGAGTATATAAGGGAGAGATAAAATATGTGTGTTCATACATTTAAGTATTAAGTTGTCCTCCACCATGTTGTGAGTTATTGAATCCTTCTGAACTGATACAATGTTAGTTTCTCATTTTAGTGACCTCCCACTGCTTCTGCATAATTCAGTGGAAGACTCTAGCATTTCTTGATTATGTACAGTGTTATAATTTCCTGATGACTGGTTATATTATTTGTAATGCAATGGGTATTAATCTTTTCGGCAGTTAACACCCTATTTGAGTCACCAGGGGTCAAAGGTATGTTCTTTCATTAGAGCAGTTAGTGACTTTTCCTCTTTTATATATCTGGGTTTTTTTCCGCTGAAGTTTTTGTGTATGCTGTTTTATTTGAAAATGACTATATACCTTTATTTTTTTATTTATTTTTTTTATTGTTGTTGTTGTTGTTGTCTACTTCCTTGAGGACCCACTCTGGTCAATGGAAGTGGGAGCACCATAAGGCTCTATATTCTGTGTGTAACAAGTAGCACCTCCAGTATTCCATACTAATAAGGAAGGGCGCCAGAACCTTTATAGAAGTCAGGGGGGACAAGGCCAAAGTGCCCCCTCCTTCTCCAGTGGTGAGCCAGCTGCCCTCTCTTCTGGCACTACAGCAGCCCTTGGTGGGCAAAAGGTGTAATTGCAGCACCTCCCTGGCAAAATCTGCAGGGGACATGAATTCTGTGCTTGTTTCTTTTGTTAAAAAGTGGATGGGCATGGCTGGCACTGGTGCTAATAAGTCCTCCTCTCTCCACCAGTGATAGACAGGCAGACGGATGATTTGAAGCAACAGAAATTTCCCATCAGAAGGGATCATTCCTGCTACTGTATGCAGGAACCCTCCTGCTCGCCCTTTATAGGAGCTGATCCTGTATGTCAGGCTCTTCTCAGGAGCCATTTTAAAGAAAATGCCTGGAATACAGCAAAAATAAAAGGGCCTTTACCAGCTGTTCTGAGTGAAGAAGCCTGTTTATAACCTGTAACTGGCCCAACAGAGACAGCATTTTTACAGGCATCAATATCCAGGCTGCAGAGCCTAGTGATAGGGTACCTCCTTCCCTTCTCCAAACCAGCTGTATGACCTTCTGTCTTTTGATGGGACATAAAGAGGAAAGGTAAAATCATGTGTGTCGCTTCTTCTTGCCCTTCTGCAATTGAGACAGGTAATAGTAATGGGAGATTTGATAGTTAGGTTTGTGATGACCAAGAGAACTGCGCGGTATATTGCTTGCTGGGTGCAAATGTTGCAGACATCTAGACAGACTTATGTGCCGTGTGGGGGAGGAGCCAGTGGCTGTGGTACACATAGGTACCAATGATATAGGAAAAGGTAGGAGAGAATTCCTGGAGGCCAAATTTAGGCTGCGAGTTAAAGACAGTAAAGTCCAGGACCTCCATGGTAGCTTCTCTGAAATGCTTCCAGTTCCATGCGCAGGGCCAGTTAGGCAGAACTTCTTAATGTGTGGATGAGATGATCATGTTGAGAGGAGGGATTTACGTTTATTAGGAACTGGGGAACCTTTTGGGAATGAAGGAGTCTATACAGGGGATGGGCTCCACCTAAGCCAAAATGGAACCAGATTGCTGGCATGTAAAATTAAATAGGTCGTACAGCCGTTTTTAAGCTAAGGGCTGAGGAAAGCAAACAGACAAATCCCTTAGAAGAGGATTTATTAAAGGTGATATTAGTAAAGAGGAGAGGATAAAAGGTAAAGTACAGGTAGAGAGGAGAAATAGTCAAATGCAAGAGAGTTCCATTCAGTTACATCACATGAAGGCAGACAACTGAATAGTGACAAATTTTATAAGTGTCTATGTACCAGTGGAAGAAGTCTAACTACTAAGATGGGTGACCTTGAGTGCCTGGTATTGATTGAGGATATTGATATAATAAGCATCACAGAAACTTGGTGGAATGATGATAATCAATGGAACATGGTAATAGCAAGATACAAAATACATGGGAATGGCAGAATAGGTTGCACTGGGCGGGAGTGGCACTATATGTGAAAGAATCTTTCTGGATAAAAATTCCAAGCTTGAGTAATAAGAGTATAACAGTACTACTAATCACCTGACCAGTATGGTGATGGTGATTGTGAAATGCTCAGGGAGATTAAAGAGGTAACAAAAACAGAAAATCCATAATAATGGGGGATTTCAACTATCTCCATATAGACTGGGAACATGTCATCTCAGGATAGGATGGAGAGAGAACATTTTTAGATACCATTAATGACTGCTTCTTGGAGCAGCTAGTCCTGGAACCAAAAGACAGTTTTAGTACTAAGTGGTGCACAGGATCTGGTCCAAAAGGTGAATATAGCTGAACCACTTGGTAATAGTGACCATAATATAATTAAATGTAACATCCTATGGTGGTGATGGCAGGCGGGGGAGGAGGATACCAAAGAAACCCACCACAGTAGCATTTGACTTCAAAAAGAGGAACTACACAAAAATGAGGAGACTAGTTAATCGGAAATGAAAAGGAACAATGCTTGCAAGCTGCATGAAAACTTTATAAAAACATCATAATAGAGGCTCAAACTAAATTTATCTCAAATAACAATAAAAAAGTAAGAGTACCAAAAAAAAAAAAAAAACCACCATGACTAAACAACAGAGTAAAAGATGAGGTTAGAGACAAAATGACACCATTTAAAATTGGAAGTCATATCTTACTGAGGAAAATAGAAAGGAGCATAAACTCTGGCAAGTCAAATATAATTAGGCAAGCCAAAAAGGAATTTGAAGAGGAACTAGCAAAAGACACAAAATCTAATGGCAAAATTTTTCTTTAAATACATCAGAAGCAGGAAGCCTGCCAAACAGTCAGTGGGACCACTGGACGATCGAGGTGCTAAAGGAGCACGCAAGGAAAACAAGGCTGTTGCAGCACAGAAGCTAAATGAATTATTTCCATCGGTCTTCACTGCAGAGGATATGAGGGACATTCCCGCACCATTCTTTTTCAGTGATAAATCTGAGGAATGGTCACAGATTGAGGTGCCTGTAGAGGATGTTTTGGAACAAATTGATAAATTAAAAAGTTATAAGTCACCACAACCAGATGAATCTCACCCAAGAGTTCTGAAGGAGCTCAAAATGAAAGTGCAGAACTACTAACTGTGGTATGTAGCCTATCACTTCAGTCAGCTTCTGTACCAGATGACTGGCAGACAGCTAATGTGATGCGATTATTAATAAAGGATTCAGAGGTGATCCTGGCAATTACAGACCAGTAAGCCTAACTTCAGTACCAGGCAAATTGGTTGAACCTATAGTAATGAAATAATTATCAGATACATAGATGAATAGGATAGGTTGGGGAAGAGTCAACATGGCTTTTGTAAAGGAAAATCATGCCTTGCCGATCTATAAGAATTCTTTGAGGGAGTCAACAAGTATGTGGAAATTTGGACATAATGTACTTGGACTTTCGGAAAGCCTTTGGCAAAGTCCCACACCAAAGGCTCTTAAGCAAAGTAAGAAACCGTGGGGTAAGAGGGAAGGTCCTCTCATTGATCAGAAACTGGTTAAAAGACAGGAAACAAAGGGCAGGAATAAATGGTCAGTTTTCCCAGTGGAGAGAGGTAAATAGCAGGGTCCCCCAAGGATTAGTCCTGGGACCAGTGCTGTTCAACATATTCATGAATGATCTGGAAAAAGGAGTAAACAGTGAGGTGGCAAAGATTGCAGACAATACAGAATTACTCAAGATATTTAAGTTCAAAGCAGACTGCAGAGTTACAAAGGGAGCTCGCTAAAGTGGGTGACTGGGCAACAAAATGGCAGATGAAATTCAGTGTTGATAAATGCAAAATAATACACATTGGAAAACATAATCCCAACTATACATACAAAATTATGGTTCTAACTGAGTGGTTAACACTCAAGAATGAGATCTTGGAGTCATTATGGATGCTTTTCTGAGCACATCAGCTCAATATGCAGAGGCAGTCAAAAAAGCTAACTGAGTTAGGAACCATCAGGAAAGGGATAGATAATAAGACAAGAACTATTGTATCGCCACTTTCTAAATCCATGATACACCCACACCTTCAATACTGTGCAGTTCTGGTCGCCCCATCTCAGAAAAGAGATATTAGAACTGGAAAAAGTACCGAGGAGGGCAACAAATATGATTGGGGGTATGGAATGGCTTCCCTATTAGGAGAGACTAAAAAGACTGGGACATTCAGGTTGGAAAAGAGACGACTGAGGAGGGCTGTGATAGAGGTCTATAACGTCATGAATGGTGTAGAGAAAGTGAATAAGGAAGCGTTATTTACCCCTTCGCATAGCACAAGAAGCAGGGGTCACCAATGACATTAATAGGCAGTAGGTTTAAAACAGACATTAGGAAGTACTGCTTCACACAATACACAGCCAACCTGTGGAACTTGTTGCCATGGGACGTTGTGAATTCCAAAAGTACAAGTGGTATCAATAAAGAATCAGGTAAGTTCATGGAGGATAGCTCTATCAATGGCTGTTAGCCAAGACGATCAGGAACACAAACCCTGGCTCTGGGTTCCCTAAACCTCTGACTGCTAGAAGCTGGCATGGGACAACAGTGGATGGGTCACTTGACAAATTGCCCTGTTCTGTTCTCTCACTCTGAAGCATCTGGCACCAGCCACTGTCAGATGACAGGATACTGAGTAGATGAATCATTGGTCTGACCCAGTGTGGCTGTTCTTATAACGTGTCTCCTAGGTGCTATCAGAGGTCCCTGCCCCTGAATTTTCAGCTGCCTGACAGTCTCTGCTTTTCCTTTGCTTTCTTGTATACCTCAGTTTAGGCCTTCAGGGATATCAAAGCTTTCACTGATACAGCTATTACTGCCTCAGCCCCATCACTCTGTCACCTAACCATAGAGGTTAGCTGCTCTCTAAACATTATGGCCCTGACCTTTGGGTTCAGCTCAGCTATGCTTGGGGCAGGACCCAAGCAGGGAAGAGGAAGCAATAGTGGCTTTTGCTGGCTTTGTGATCCTTTGATCCCGGGGCTGGCTGAGCACTGATTTGGCTCCCGGGGTCATTTAGACCTTCCCCAGTGTGCTCAAAATTGTGCCTGGCTGAAGTGGCCCCCAAGGTCTTGTTACAGTAGACAGGATCGCTAGAGCATACCTCCACTCTGGCCTTACTCCCATCCCTGGATGTGACCCTAACATACACCTTGTGTCCAGGGCCTTCTGGGGAGGGGTGAAGCACAAGACTCTACAGCACCCAGAGTTTCCCTCTTGCTGGGGCAGTCCTTCCTAGTCCACTTTCTGTGGGTGTCCCACAAGGGCACCTACCTTGGCCTCTCCTCATCTCCCTTTGAAACCTTTTTTTTGGCTGATCATATCCGTTGATGAAGCTTCTAATATCAGCTCACAGTTGAAGCTCTGTAAGGAGATATGGTCATCTTCTCTAATGGTTAGGCCATATGAGCTGCATGTCTGCACACAGCAAGTGGTCAAAGAGCAAAAAAACGCTTCTTGTTGACAGGCTGAAAATGAAGAGAGCTGCTTACTTGGCACTTCTACACTTCACACTCCAGATGGTAGTAAATCCAGTCCTACACAGTCCAGGCAATGCTGAAGTGGTGTCTTAGTCCTCCCTCACAGAGGCCTTACCAATTCTGAAATGGGCAGAGAAGGATCCCTCCCTTCTCAAAGCAATCTAGCTAGCATTAAAGTAGACTGGCTCTGCTGTTACAGTGTGGGTCCTGGGGAACTGGGGCCTTAGTCCACAAGTATTTCACCAGATTGCAAGATATGGAGAACTCCAATAATATGTTTGCCACCAAATGTCTATTTTCTCCAGTAGATCCAGTGGTCTTCTAGGAATAGTTCCATTATTTATTCCTTGGAATCACTACTCTTTCTATGCTTTATCCTTTTCCTGCTCATTCCTGAAGGGGAGATGCTTGTGTCTAACTATTCCTCTGATGAAACTTTCCTCTTTCCCCACTCCTTTGTGTGATTGTACATGCGCTCACTCACTCACTGATATTACTCTCTGGACTGGTTTCATGGCTTGCTTGAGTACCATGATAGTGCTGTTTTTGCCTTCGTGTCAATATTTCGCGATCTCTGTGACAGACAGATGAAGAGATATTACTTGTTCTACTCTACCATGTAAGAAAACCAGTTCAGACACTGTGGACAATTAGCCTTATTTTGTGGGATAAAAAGCAGACATGCTAAAATTTTAGGGGGACTATTTTCCTATACATACTCCAGGGGGAACCTTGCATATGGTAGTGTGGCTTTCTACATGACTTTCTGTTTAAGCTTATTTTACTGCTGTCTGCCATTCAAGTACTGGCCTGTGGTTAGTTTTATTTCACTTGTACAAATATGAAGCAGTCGTTTGGCTTCTTTCTGTCTTTTCCTCTTTCCCCTAGCCTTCCGTCAGACTTCATTAGTTTCATTTATGCTATGAATGGACAACCCGTGCTTCTGTTGTTTTTCTGCTCTGCAGAAGGAAGGTGAATAGGTACCACTCCCATACCACAGAGCATGAGGAGAGTATGGGGAATTGTGGGAGGGAGACTTTGGTTGAAGAAGAGTGTGGAAGATCAAGTGGGGGAGGAGGGAAAGCATGGAGGTATTTAAGGCGAGGGGATATTGTGGGTTGTGCGGGGGAGAACCTGGAAGGATTTAAGCGGAAAGGAAAGGGAGGGTGAGCAAAGGGAATTGAGAGTGAGAGAGAGGGTCTGCAGTAAGGGGGGAGGGACAGAACAGTGTAAAGAAAAGTAGGATCAGAGATGGCACAACTACTCAAAATCTGATTTTTGTATCTTTATAAACTATTAAATAAGTCCATATTTGACATTTTTGTGAATTATTTTTTCATGTTAGGGCTATTCTACGAGAAAAGCAAATTGGGAATTTGTCTAAAATTTGAGGGTTTGCATACATCTGATATACAACAGCTATTTTGTGAAATTCTGTGGAAAAGTGAAACTTCAAAGGTGCAAAGTTACCTGATTTTAAAAAAAGGCAGATATTTGTGAAAGCTTGTTGTGCACAGACCTACTTGCTACTAAAAAAGGCAAGGTGAGATTTTTATGTATAGTATTTCTTAACCAAAACCCTGATTGCAAACTCTTACTCATGCAAGTATTACTCAACCCAGACAACTGAGACTTGCTTTAGTAAAGCAGGAGCAGGTTGTCTCTTGGTTCTGTTGTATGACCACCAAAATATATATACTATTCTGATTTTAATCTTACTAGGCCTGATTCAAAGCCTGCTGAAATCAATCAGTCGCTCCTCCCCTCTCCTCTCCTCCTCTCCCCCCTTTTTTTTTTAACTTCAGTGAATTTTGGATCATGCCTATCAAGTGCAACTATTACTTTGCACAGGTTAAACTGTAATTATTAGCAGTAGTAGTATGCCCTTTTGTATTGATATATGAATTTCATTATAGATTACTGCCATTGAAAAGGCTGGAAAATGGATTTGTATAAGTAACATTAACTCAGCCACTGAAGTTATGAATTTATAACTCATAATATTTTTGCTTGATGACTCTTCCCATAAACAATTATTAGACAACCAGTGTACACAAAATTTAACCAAAAAATAAACAAAACCTATAGGGTTATCAAAATATTCTGTTTTAAACAAATATAGAGATACAAGTCCTTCAAATATCAAACAGTATTGATTGTCTTTGAGCGTCTTTTATAGTGCTATATATCCCCAGCTACACTAGCTAGAGTAATAAATATATATAAAGCATGAGAACTCTCATGTTTCAGAGGACCACTAGCTCTTTGGGTTAGGAAGAAGCTTCTTCCATAAGCATGTTATTACATGATTGTGCATCACAATTTCTCTCATAGCATCTGAGATTGGCCATGGCTGGGGACAGGACATGGGACTAAATGGACTATGGGTCTGATCTGGCATGGCAGTCCCTTAGTGGTCTGAGGATTCTTGTAATTTGGCCAACATAAATGTTTTCATTTCCTTGGATGTTCTGTAGATGTAAACCTGGTCAGTGTACTCTATTTTCAGTCTCACCAAGTAAAGGACAGATGCAGAAAAACCTGGTGTGGATAATTTCTTAAAAACAATAGTGAATGTTTTATTTTTTGTTTGAATCTTATAGTGGAGTCCAGGAAAATTCCAATCCAAGATTCTTTATATTCAAGCATACCTTTTAACAAGCAATTTTCAGATTTTGTTCCTGTATATAACACACAATCAACACTGTTCTGAGAATAGGGGGGAATTTCACCTTTCTGTGTGGATAGTCTTCCTGCAGACGTGACTTGCATTGGATCTGAAATGGATAATGCTCTGAGTGCCTATAAACAATTTTTGGGGGAGGAAAATAGTTTTTTTCTTTGTTCCTTGTTTTCAATTTTCTCATTATTAACCTGACACTTTTTAACTGTAGTCCAGTTTTCAAGAGCTTCAAGACCATTTAGCTTTACTTCATTCTGCTTTAAAATTTCTTCAAACATGGTGTCTTATCCAGATATAAAACTTCCTAGACACACATCCCTGTGTGTCTGTCTGTTTGGTTTCAAGGGTTACTTTCACGTAGCAGATTGGAAGCTGAGAGAACTTCACATTGTGGAGTTTGAGGCAGTTTCCATTAAAGGACTGTGGAAGAAGCAGGGAGGTATTCCCTACCAAACATGGTGGATCCTTGAGATCTGCAAATCACAAGGAATTGACACACAAGCCTTGTGCTTTAGCCCTGATTTATGACTCTCCGGGTCCCTCCAGTCCTCTGATAGCACGATTTCTCCATCAGATGTTTCCCCTAGAACTACCAGAATGGTGACCAAACCTGCCCTGCTTTAGGACTGTTCCAGTTTCACTGCCAGGAGTCTTCCTGATGCTGACTGGGTAGTTCAGTTTGCCTTTTTAGGTGATCCTTCCTGCTCATAGTTGAAACACAAAATGGGGAAGCCTGCACTGCTTTTGTCTGTGCTAAATCTTTCTACTTTTGATTTTCCCATGCTGATTTTCTTACATTTCTCCATTTATCAAAATATTCCTTATATATTAAAATGTTAATATTCTTTATATATTAAAATATTCTTTACCAATAGGAGTTGTTTTTATTAATGCCTCTCTCAAACCCTACTAATCACTGGGTCATATTTCTGGATTTTACGTTGAAAACTCAGATGGAACTGTACAGTGCTCAAATTGTTGAATCTTCTGTGAATTTTGTTTTGAAGGCAGAGAAATAATTTATTCTGCATCTCGGTTATGAAGCTGTGAAAAATATTATTGGAATTAAATACAAAAAATCACTGTATCATAACCCAAAGGCCATATAGATCTCTCTTAAAAAGTTCATTGCAAATTAAATGGTTAAAACTGAGCCATAATTACTTGAAAGAGACAAATATAATTTATTAGTTCCTGAGTGTATTGTTTTTACGGGAAAAGAAAGGAAAGAAGAGGAAACAATTACTGGGTGTCATCAAGGAGCTGGTGGAAGGTGGTGAAACGAATAATGAGATTTGTAAAGTATCATGGAAACTGAAACACCGTGGTACAAAGTACCACTTATCCTCACAGACATGAGTACTACATGACAACACGGAGGGGAGTTTCTGAAGATTTGAACTGGAGTCTGGGAGACAGGACTCCTGAATATTATTTCTTTTGCACTTCCATTGCTTGGTATGTGCCTTAGGCAAGTGACTCAAGATCCATCTGTGCTTCTCTCCTTTTTCCCGATCCTTTATTGACAACATCACCATCCCCCTGTCATGGTCACTGAATCTCACTATTGTGGTGTCATCTTCTACTTGCCACTTCTACTTCCTGCTTGTAATCTTGTTATTCCTACTGTAATATTTCTGGTTTCAGAGGAACAGCCGTGTTAGTCTGTATTCGCAAAAAGAAAAGGAGTACTTGTGGCACCTTAGAGACTAACCAATTTATTTGAGCATGAGCTTTCGTGAGCTACAGCTCACTTCATCTGATGAAGTGAGCTGTAGCTCACGAAAGCTCATGCTCAAATAAATTGGTTAGTCTCTAAGGTGCCACAAGTACTCCTTTTCTTTTTGTAATATTTCTGAAACCATTATTTTCTTGTCAGTTGTGTCAGTTAAAACATAGGGTCTGGCCCTCTGCTCTGAAACCTCGTTCTCCCCTCTAATAGCATCTCACATCTCTTCTCTCAAGTCTATTCAAAAGGCAGCTTTTAAGAGCTTCCTCTCTCACTATTAAGATTATCTTCTGCTCTAACAGTGCATCACCTCAACCTCTTGAATCTCTCCTCTGTTCTCTCCTTCCACATCAAGCTCTTCTTCCTTAGTCTGTACACTCTGCCATTGCTTAGATCTGTGCTTCTCTTCCCACACACCTCTTTTGGAGTTCAGTGGCTCTGATCCCTGATGGGGTTTTAGAGGGTGGTGAAGGCTCACATAGTTGAAGGGCTGAGCAGTTGAAAACATAACTTTTGATCCACTGGTCATTCTCCTGCGGAGGGCTGGTGGTGGGGTAGGAGATAAAAAATCAGCTAGAATAGGGTGCAGCAGCATGAAAGCAGCTTCAGTTGCACTCCATGGCAGGAAGATTCCTGTCCCACAGGCCCCATGGAGATCCACCCAGTGAACCTCATGCTTGGATTTGAGGGTTATAATTAACTAGAGAGTAGTGTTCTTATTAACTTTGAAAACATTCCTGACATTAAAGTAAAATGTCCTTGCTAATAATTTGTTAAACATAGTTTAGTAATATTGAATAGAATTTGTTTTGTGCTGTGCTAACTCTATCATTTTTAACCAGAATTCTGGTGTCTTGAGGTGGCATGTGTTTGTTTATTTTTCAGATTTAAACTTTTTCCAAAGTATTTGCTTAAAAACAAAGTCTCCACTTACAGTGATGCGCCAAGGTATTAATATTACTTGTGATGACTTGATGTTCACCAGGCAATATACTGCTGTACAGTACTGTCAAATGGGAGAGAGCATAATTACCTAGGTCTAAATCCCTGCCTATTTTGCTGCCACTTCTCTTCTAGCTTTCAACTGCTTCATCTCTCATCTTATGAGAAACACCATTAAATATACAGTACCTGATTCTGCTCTCACTTATCCTGTTGTAAATCAACAGTAATTCCATGGAATCACTGCAGGTAGCACTAGTGAAAGCAGTATCAGTAGAGTTGCCAACTTTCTAGTCGCACAAAACTGAACACCTAGCCCCTCCCCTCCCCTGAGGCCCTGCCCCTTCCCGAAGGCCCCGTCCCCCCGCTAACTACATTCCCCCTCCCTCGGTGGCTCGCTCTCCCCCACCTTCTCTCACTTTCACTGGGCTGGGGCAGGGGGTTGGGGTGTGGGAGGGGGTGAGAATTGGGGATGTGGGCTTTGGGGTGGGGCTGGGGATGAGAGGTACAGGGTGCAGGAGGGAGCTCCAGGCTGGAGGGTGGGGCCAAGGGATTCAGAATGCGGGAGGGGGCTGCGGGTTGAGGCAAGGGGTTGGGGTGTGTGAGTGGGTGAGGGCTCTAACTGGGGGTGCTGGCTCTGGGGTGGGGCCGGGGATGAGGGGTTTGGGGTACAGGAGGGGGCTCCAGGCTGGGGGGTGGGGCCGAAGGATTCAGAGTGGGGGAGGGGGCTTCGGGTTGAGGCAGGTGGTTGGGTGCAGGTGGGGGTGAGGGCTCTGGGATGGGGATGGGGATGAGGGGTTCACAGTGGGGGTGGAGGAGAGGGCTTTGAGCAGGGGGTTAGGGTACAAGGGAGGGTGAAGGCTCTGGGCTGGGGCCAGGGATGAGGGGTTTGGGCTGCAAGAGGGGGCTCTGGGCTTGGGGGGGGGCTCTGGGTTCGGGCAGGGGGCTCAGGGTTGGGGCGCAGGCTTACCTCAGGTAGCTCCCAGTCAGCAGTGCAGTGGCGGGGCTAAGGCAGGCTGCCTGCCTGTCTGTCCTGGCACCGCACTACACGCACCCTGGAAGCAACTAGCAGGTCCAGGTCCAGGTCCTGGGCAGTAGGGGGGTGGGTCAGGAGGCTCCACACACCACTCTCTTGCAGGCACGCCTCCCCTAGCGGAGCCAGTGCTCGGGGCAGGGGCAGCGTGCGTAGCCCCGTGGCCTTCCCACCTAGGAGCGGGACCTGCTGCTCGCTGCTTCCGGGGCTCAGCACAGTGCCAGCCAGGACAGGTAGGGACTAGCCTCCCTTAGCACCTCAGCAACACCAACCAGACTTTTAATGGCCTAGTTGGCAGTACTGACCGGAGCCGCCAGCGTCCCTTTTTGACCAGGTGTTCTGGTCGAAAACCAGACACCTGGTCACCCTGAGTATCAGGCCCAGTTTGACTTAGAAATTATCACTATAAAAGGTAAAACAAGAAAAGAGAGTTCAAGCCATTGGAAGAGTGGGTGTAAGAGCAAGGAAGTTCCACAGAATGGGAATCAAGTATGTCATTTGGGCAGCCTTTGAAACACAATTTTTATGTTTGCTTTGTTGTAATTTTTTGGAAAATATTACTGCTTCTTTTGATATGTCAAGCTGTGTTATGGACATGTAGTGGGGATATCATATATGGTAATTCATAACTCTTCTTTCCCAAACTATATATTTTTCCCCTAATTTTAGCACCAGAAATACATGCTATTTAGTGGTTCTGTCTGTGCAGATATTTGAACTCTCCATTCCTATGGTCTAGGAAAACTGACATTTTACAAAGTATTTCATTGTTTCAATGGTCATAATTACACCATGATCCAGATGGTTTCTTAGAGCTTTACTCACTGGAAAACTAACTTATTTATGTGGGAGAAATGCTATATTTAAGTAAAAAAGATACCCAAATTCCTGTTCTCTGAAGAAATTCTTAATCTTACACACACATCAGGGGATAGACTAAGTCTAATATATTCTTAATCTCAGATAGGAGAAAAATGAAATATGAAACTATTCCCAGTAGAAATGCTGTAAACCTTACAAAATATATAAGATTTCTGTTTTGGCATACATCAAAGCTGGGTGACTCGGGAGATTAAAATATGTTTTTAATCTTAGTTTGATGAGCAAAACTTTCACTGTAATATTTATTATGAGAGGTTCGGCTTGTGTTGCCTCTTCCCTTTGTTCTGTTTATATACGACTTCCTTTCTTGCAAAGAAAGTAGGATGTATCACTTTCACAAAGCCAAAGGATATTGCAACAGTTTGTTCATTTAAGCCCAGTGGTAGGCCCACGTGCCGGACACAAACTTTTCTTTTATTGTCCTGTGTCCCAGAGGAAGACCAATGCTTTCTGATGCATTCCCATGAATGCCTTTCATTTGTGGAGGAGTTTCAGTGGCTTATGCGGACTGTAGGAAGATCAAAAAGGCAGGAAAATTGTGGTTTTGAGAAACTTAGCCAACATCTCTGTTCTTTTCTTAGAAGTTTTGTTTCTCTTACCTTATTTTTTCAGGCTTCTGCTATAAGAAATAATTCTATCAACTGGTAAAAAAGAGAAAAAAGTATTGCATAAATACAGTAATTTTACATTATCTACTAGTGTTTACACCCCCCAATTATTAGAATATTTTCAGGAGCATATAAAGAAAATAACTAATCATAACTGCAGCTTCTTGAGAGAAAAGGTTTTTCTTAATTATATTTGGTATTGTTGCCTACTGAAATTCATCTTACAAAGAAGTATGGCCCCAATCCCGCAATTGGATCCACTCAATGGTACCCTTATGCCAGCACAGAGTTTCCGGGAAGTCAATGGGACTCTGCATGGTACAAAGGTTTGCCCATGCTGATTTAATTGCAGGATTTGGGCCATTGTTTGTTTCTTTTTCTGCCTTTGAAATACACTGTTTATGAAACACTGTTTCTTCCATCCTTTTTAAGCAATATATTTAAAGGTTTCATTTTCCTTAGCCTTATCTGTACTTATAAATATTACATAGGCTGACAAAAAGATGCGTAGACCATAATATCCTATTATGCTGTGTATATTAGCATATTCTGCAAATACTATTCAGTTTTAATTGCATGACTTTTCCAGAGTAAAACCTAATTTTTTTCATAAACACTTAGTTTTATAAAGGAGTGTTTCAATAAACAACACTAAAATGTATTAAGTTGTTGAAGTACAACACACACCATTTTCAGAGGTCATATGGAGCTGAAACTTGAACAGCTGTACAACAAGCATCCTAGATTGTTGTTAATTGTCTTCCCTTTCTGTAACAGCGGTAACTCTTGTTTATATTGTCAAGACCCTTTCCACTGAACACAAAAGCACCATACTTTGAGGTCACATGCTTAACCCCATTGCATAGTTACAATGTAAATGGGCCCCCTTTGTTTTTCATTAATGTGTACTGAAGTAGTATACACGGCGGATGCGAGGCAAGGGTGTTCACAAGGCTTATTGTAAAAGCGTCACAAAGACAGCATATTTTTGTCTCCATACCACAGTTGTTTAGCATTAGCCTTGTGCATCCAACTGCAAGCCAGTTTATTCATTTGTCAATGCATAGAAAATTTTTGTGCCGTTTTGCTCTTTTGACCTGTGATACTTTTTACTGACCTTACAGATTCACTTTTTAAACAAATGCTTTCTCACTTTCACTGTTTAGTACGTTCTTAACAATTGACTTAGAGTTGGCTTTTCCTCCAAAAACTTTTACATGCCAATTTACCAGATAACACCTGTTACAGTAGTGACATATAATTACAAATCATTGTAAAAGTTTTTACTTGAAAACTGCAGCTAAGAAATAGAAATACAGTACATCAGCATTTGGTATTTTATGTATCACTGCTGTACTATAATTTTTGTTAAAGATGAACTATATATATATATATATATAAAAAATGTATTTGGGAGAACGCAATAATGTGTTTATGGTGCTTTCATGGGTGACGTAGGAGAAAAAGTACCTTTCAACCAACAGTAAATATATTCCTTAAACATGAAAAAGTCACCTTGTTACTGAAACTAATGATACAAAGGCCAGTGGTAGACTCTGTTTGAGAGATAAATCATTACTGTTGGCTTCTTTTGCTTTAGTTTATCCAGGATTGGGCATGAACCTAGGATACAAATACCCCAAAACTCTGGGAAATTTCATATCCTGTTCTGGATCCAAACTGTGACTCATGTCCATCTCTAATTTTATCCTATGTACGTTTAGGCATATAGACTCAGACCAAGATTTTAAAAACAGCAGTCTAAAGTTAGGCTCCTAAATAAGTGCTCAATGCTTTTAAAAATCAGACCACTAATTTAGGAGCTTAAATATAGATATCGGAACCTGAGCTCCTGTTTTAGAAAATCTTGGACCTTGAGTTTAACTTATTTCAGGTCTGTTTCAATCAGACACACTAACTCAGATCCTGGGCTGGTATAAATCATTCTATCTCCCAGGCAAGTATCTGACCCACTATATTTTATACAAAAACACTGTATGCTAGAGTTTCTCTGTGTGTACTGACAGGTTTCAGAGTAGCAGCCGTGTTAGTCTCTATCCGCAAAAAGAAAAGGAGTACTTGTGGCACCTTAGAGACTAACAAATTTATTTGAGCATAAGCTTTCGTGAGCTACAGCTCACTTCATGGGATGCATGCAATGGAAAATATAGTCAGGAGATTTTATATACACAGAAAACAGGACAACAATGGGTGTTACCATACACACTGTAAGAAGAGTGATCAGGTAAGTTGAGCTATTACCAGCAGGAGAGAGAACCCCTCCCCCCCAACCTTTTGTAGTGATAATCAAGGTGGGCCATTTCCAGCGGTTGACAAGAACATGTGAGGAACTTGGGGGGGGGGGAATAAACATGGGGAAATAGCTTATGCTCAAATAAATTTGTTAGTCTCTAGGGTGCCACAAGTACTCCTTTTCTTTCTGTGTGTACTGAATTTATAAACACGGAACAAGGCAAAGGGAGACCATTATCTCTAGAAGATGAGCCAATAATACATGCTTATCAAAGCAGAACACTGTTCTGAATACTGCAAGTTGTAGTTTAGTAGGAATTCATGCCAAGAGCAATAGTACTTTGTGGGTTTTGAATTGTATTAATCAGGATAGAAAATTGTTTTTTGTTTACCAACCTGCTGTTGAAAGGAAAACAGGTAGAGTTCTCTGAGGTGAAAGCTGTTCAACATGAAGTTCAATTCATAACATTCAGTTCTTGTGTTTTAAAAGCTAGATACATGACAATAGCCTGTTTTCCAAAATGGATTTTGAAACATTTATTTCTAAGTGTAATTGCTATATTATTAGGATACAGATGCATATAAGCTGACATGAAGAGTTTTGACTTTTTAGCTTCTTAGAACTGATATATAAATTGTTGTTTCTGTTTCACTAGTATTATATAATAGTTTAACCAAGTAAATCTAATGACATCTGGGCACAAGAAAAGTTGTTGGATTGAATAGCCATAAAAATGTAAATAAGATGGCATCTGCTGACCTTGATAGAAGATTTTAAGCACTTAGAAACATATTTCAATATTAGTGGAATTAAAAAACATTCCTTTAAAATGTAACAGAAAAATTAAACTTTTGTCATTTTAAACCACAAAATTTAAAACCAGCAACACAAATGTTTAGAAATGTGCCTTCCTCCTAACAGCAGAATCACTGGTAAATGTGAAAAAGCAATTGTAAGTTCTAAAAAGATAATACATTTCCTCTGAAAATGTTTTAACTTGCTTCTTTCCATGTGATTTTAGATTTATCCCTGAAATAATCGGAATGTTCATAAATTAAAAATCTGACATTAAAATACTATGTGCAAAATTTAAAAAAGGCTTAAAATATGCAGATGACCAAGTTAATGGCAAAATGGCTATGGGTTTTTTAGATTTATACCCAGCATCTTTATAACATGGGTTATTGTTATAGTAGTGTATATCCTCTGTGTAGACTCAGATTTTTTAATACCCTGAACTCAGATTTTGACTGTTGTGGGTAAATACTTGTTAAAATTGAGTGTGGAGTGGATGGGATATAATACTGTAATTGAGTTTTAGACAGTATGTCTCTGTTGAAAGAACACTGAGGGACAGATCCTAGCCTGGATAAAGCTCCTTTGCATTGCTTTAGCAGTGCAAAAGACCCATGAAGCTTTCCTCATTGGGTCGCTGAGGACTCCTCCATTATGGAATATCCCTAGCAGGCTGTAGCTCTCTCTGTTATAGAGGACCCCTAGTCAGCATCCATTAATGCAGCCCTGAAGCTGCTTTAACCTGTGCCAAGGATTAAACCAGCCTTCAGCAGCTTCCAGTATCAGAAAAACATAAAAGTCGTGCACAACCACATTTGTTCCTGTCTCCCTCAGATCCTGTGCTGAGTGCAGAGTATCTGCAACTGAGCATTAGGCCTTGTATTTTATTTGTTGCTCATATACAAGTGCACATTGATGAATGGTGACACTAAAGCAGAGTGAATAACAGCAAGTAATCATTTGAACAAATTTTATTTACTTGTTTTGTTTTGTTTTGTTTTGTTTTGTTTTGTTTATGAGGAGATCGTGGAAATCTCTTGTTTGTTGTTCCAGATGACTTGTCAAAATCTTCAGCAATTAGCTCTTGTTCTGCAGATAATTCACCACTGGTTCATTGTGAACACCCGTATTTTTGCTGCATTGGTTAGTTTCACAGGTCACATGATGATGTTTCAGTTATCTGATCGGATGATTATGTAGCTAAACAAACTTGTGCAAATTCTGAGTTTGAAAAATTAAAGTACAAATTTGAAATTCTTTACTATTCAATCTTAAAATTAACTTCTTTTTCAATAATTCATCTGGGAGCCCTTGAATATTTATGGAAAGAGAATACAACAAGGTCACACGGAAGGCTGAACTGAAATGCATTTTCAAACCTGAAACATTTTTTCACTTACCTGTAGGTGACCCTAAGGATACATTTTTCTTACCTGATTTAGCTTTATCCTGCTACTGCTTTACTCCCAGATATGTTTTAATTGTTGTGTCAGTGAGAGCGTGAGCTTCCTTTCAAGGGTGAAAAATATCTGAGAACAAGTTTCCTCAAGGAGATGGACTAGTTAGTAGTCCAGGTCCATTGCTCCCTTCCTCAGTAGAGCGCAGAGGAGAGCAAAAGTGCATAAAGCCCCTGAGAATGTGGAAAAATTGAATCCAAGAAGGGAAAAGTGGCATCTCATTGAATTGACCAGTGATGTAGCCATCTGCCATGCCTGCATGGCTACAACATAAGATCTCAGCTGTGGTTTGAAGGAAGCTTGTCTAGACTGAGGGGCAGAAATCAAGGGAACAGCCACTTTATAGGAGGTCCTCAGTTGGGTAGCATAATCTATTGCCAGCAGTAACTCCCATCTGAAGCTTTTATAAACCAGAGAGTGTTTATAGACATGTAGCAGACAGAGGGCCAGTAACTGGTGGCGTGGCATGGCAGAGTGGCATGCTTCTGGCATTGTGGAAGTCTGTGTGTGACAGCAGGATCTTTGGAAACTGGCCCTGTTGTTGGAAGAAGTGGTGACCATGCGCCTGGTTGTTCTGCTCATGCACTACCTCCACCTCTCAATCAGGATGATGAAGTTGGGTGGGATCCGACGGAGGCCACACAACTGTTCAACTTGGTACATGGAGTAGAGAATATGGCCTTGAGTTCACTTTTAGTTTTAACTGCAGATAATTTTTCACCAATGTTTTGGAAATGTCTTAGACTTAGCTATTTGTGCTGCAGACAGATAAGTACATTTGGTCAGAAATATTAACCAAAGTCAAATCTTGCCTTTGTTAGAGCCTGAAGTGTATTGTAGCTGTTTTACTATCAGTCTTTTGTTTTCAAAAACAAGAAATATTTTTACTGACTGCATGGAACATTTAGTAACAGGCTGGACATATATCCCTTTATCACGTCTAATGAGAAATCAGAGTCCGTACAAGGCATCAGGACTGTAAGAATTATATGCTTCCCAGCTGGATAAATCAGTAGAAAAGAAATGCAGCTGCTTATTCCTAAAAATGCACTGAGCCATGCAAAGTAAAAAATGTGCCATAGCCTGCCCTCCTAAATTACATACATAGCAAAGAGCATGACTATGAGGCCAACCAAATAAGCACACATAACTTACTTGATGACCACATTATTTTATTAATATAATTCTTGTCCTTCTTGTCCTCTCCCCCATCATTCCTATTGTTAAACTCACTTGTGCATCATGTCTAAAATTAGACTGCAAGCTCGTAATAGGTCAGGGCCATGCCATCTATTTGTACTATAAAGCACTGTATAAATAATAATATGGAAAAATTGTAAAAGATGAAACTGCACTGAAACAGCTGTATAAAACCCTTGTAACACTCAGGTCCTTTAACTTTCAAGTGTTCAATGTACAGTCTCTGCAATGTACAGAGAAGTTTATTGTCCGGCTATGCCAGAAGGAGGACAGAGGCACTGGATGTGATTTAATTAGGCTGCAATTTTATTCCTAAATGAGACCAGGAGTACCTGGCAGGTAAGTGAAGAATGCAGGTAATTCCATAATCATTTACGTATAGTGTGGGGGGGGGGGGCTACTGTCAGCCCTCCCCCTTTACCAGTCCTGTCCCTAGCCACCTCACTGCTGGCTCGAATGAGGGTTAAGGGAGGGTATAAAGGAGGGAGGGGTTGGCTTCCTGCCATACCAGTCATAGGAGCTCCAAACTCCCTGTTTCTGCTTTTTTAAAAATTCCCTCCTTTAAATCCTTTACTAATGCATTTTATCTGATCGCCACATCCCTTCCCTACAGAGTACCTGCACGGGACATCCACCCCATGCTAACATAATGAGTTGCGACATCATAGCCGAACCCCTGTTTCATGTTTGCCTCAACTAAGCCCCCAACCCACTGTGGGGAAGGCAAAAGAATCCCTCACTTTGCCTTGGCCAATCTGGTGGTGAGAGAAAAATTCCTTCCCAGACCCCCAGGAAAAGAGCTACTGGTGTAATGCCCACATAGGCTCATGACAAAACCTGATATTTAACTAATTCCTTGCTGCTCCATCTGGTCCAGGTAAAAGAGGGCTTTTCCTGCACCAACATGGACCTAAATAGTCCCCCTCTCTTCCAGTCACCTGGGGAAGGATGGGTCAGCTTCCCCATGCTGACTCTGGTTTGAAGGTGCTCCAACAAGTCACTCTCTGGTTCTCTAGCCCTTAAAAGAGGCCACACACTTTTTCCAACAACCCAGACAATGGCCCCCACTTCTTTATGTGCAGTGAGGCTGTTATCAGTCCCCAGCTACTGTCATCATGACAACCTCTAACAATGGGCATTGTGTGTTTTAATTTGCCTTTTAGCAGCCTGAATTATTTCACGTTCCCTGAACATGAATAAAAGCAACTTGTGATGCTGTTTTGCTTCCATTTCCTGTACTCTTCCAGGCACTGTGATATTCTACTGAATTCTGTGTGTTTGGCACTTTGTAACTTGCTGGTGAGTGTGTATATGTATCCTGTCCTCTAATGGATGGAAATGCCAGATCTGTTTGAGGGTGCGGTAATACTGCAGCTAATACAGATGTTCTTTTTAGCTCATGCGGGAAGAGCCAGTACTTTTGTAACAGAAAGGCCTGAGTTCCATTCTTATTATGACCATGAATTCCTCATGGACATAGTGCGTAATCTTGTGATGTTTGTGAACTCCTTGATCCACTACCCCCTCATGTCATTCCAAGACTTCATTCAGCTGTGTGTGGCTATCTTACATATGCAGTACTCTGCTATTCTACTGCAGCATACATCCTGGAGACAGCACCCCCAAAGATGATTTTGCCCATGTAGTGACAATAGCATCTTACCAGTTTCTACATTCTACAATGCTCATAGCATTAATATGGCCCTCTGTGTTTTAAATTGTTTCAATAAAAGTAACAAGCATTGTAAATGCATCCAAACACTTGCCCACCTATATCTATATCAGGCTAGATAGGGACATGGCTGAGACAAGAAACTGGTGGGCTGCAACAGATGATGGCTTCACTCAAGTGAGAGAAAGTTCAGTGCTGCTCTAGGCTTTCCCATTTTAAGCAGACATCAAGCATTGTGTTCAAGGAAATCAGTAATTTGATTTCTAGTAAAATGTTTAGATATGGGTTCCAGCTGCAAAATCCAGTTCTGGATCCAGAATTTGACACCCCTTTGCATCTCTATCCTTCTCAAAATTTGGGGATGTTTGAAGCTGATAATTTGGTTTGACTGATTATATAAGGCCCATGTGCAAATTTAGGTATGGTTCTGGGTTTGGATTTTGAGCACCCATAAAGTTTGGGGTGTTTGAATCTAGGGTTTTGGTCTGGTTAAGAGCAACTGGTCAATAGGAAAATTTGGATCTGGATCCCAGTTTGGATTCTGGATGCCACGAAGTCTGGGTGTTTAGTTCTCTGGGTTTGGTTTGGGCCCATGTCTAGAAATATTCAAAATGTGGTAAATGACCAATATTGAAGCTTGGATGTAATTTACAGCAGCTGCTTTATCAGACAGACTAAGCCACATTTATCCCTAGTATTATTCCACTGACCTCAATGGAGTTATACTGGCTATGATTTGATCCAATACATATTCATATAATTGTGTAGCCTCATACTGCTAGACAATTGAGTTTAATTACCTGTTACTAACTTTGATTTGAAACTTATGGTTCTCTTTCACCTTCTTTTGAAATCCTTAGTAGATAACACCAGTAGATAACACCTCAATTCCAGTCCTATTAATTTCTATATTGTAAAAATGTGTAGTTACAGGAGCCATAATGAGATTTTCCAACAGATAAAACCATTGTGCTGGTTTTTACAAACATTTTGTTTAAAACTGAGAGCCCACTTGATAGTGGCTAAGGTTCTCAGCAGCTGCCGAGTTAGCTATATGGCTTGTGCTAGGCATGATTTGGTATCACAAAGTGTGGGCTATCCAGAGTGCATGTTAGTGAAGTGACTCTCACTGTGCATCCTAGCTCAACTGTTTTCAGCAATAGTAAATTATCACTGAAGCATACGCTGCTGTGGCAGTCCTTCAGAACTTAAGTACTCAGAGTAACTACTGTTTGGATGTGACCAAAAAGGGAAAAGAGAGATACATACAAAGGAGTGAATTATAACAAAGAGCCCCTTTCTGCTTCAGTTCTTGTGCAGAAAACATATGTTCAGCCATGCAGGCAGCAGTTGGGTTAAAGACACACGGTAGGATTGGAAACAAAAGGCATGCTCTTTTCTTGCATTCACAATGTTTTCAAACATATTCACTTGTTTCACTTGTTAGAGACTAGCTTGTCATCTGGATCTTCTTGCAAGTGTGATTTCTTTTTCCCGCTTCCTTTCAAAAGCTTTTACCCCTAATGTTTTACACTTCATATAATCCACTATGCATGGTAGGCCAACTTCAGGCTTTGTATTATTGATGTTTGGGAGGCAGAGGGGGTTGTGCTGAGGGAGAAAGTGGCTAAAGGGTAACCTTTCACTCACCCATCGATCTAAGGGTGCTAAGCCAACGTCTTGAGTGATTCAGTCACTCTCTCTCTCTCGGTGTGATGCGTTATACTTCACTTTTAGAGGCTTGCTGAACAGTTTAGTAAAGACACCTAAAAAGTGATGATCTTTTCACACCCATTTCCTAGACCTTGTTTAAATGGGTTTCGGCTGTTAACCAGATTGAAATGTCCCAGGTAAAAAGACTAATCCATTATCACCAAGAATCCATTCAGGTTTGAGATGCCAAAGTAATCTAGAATAAATCAGTCATTAACTTTTTTGTAGGTGTTTTTGAATACTTCTGAGAATAATGTTATTAGCTTTTACCTTCTGTATCTGAAAATACCATATCACCCACTTTCTGCTATGACAAAAGCTTCTTTTCTCTTTATTAATTAGTAATCCTTAAAACTGTTTTACAGTCAACAACAACAAATTATAGCTAAATTTTCAAAGGGGCTGATGGGAATTAGGTGCCAAACTCCCTTTATATTTAAATGGTAATTGGGTGCCTAACTGTTAGGCCTGGTCTACATTTGAAAATGTTACTGCTTCATCTATTTTTGTTAGAAGTGTAATTTTCTTTTTAATCTAAATAGTTATATTGGCAAAATCCGTCATGTGGATGCATTTATATTGGTAAGGTAATTTATATGGTATAGTTGTTTCCCTTCCTTATGGGACTAGCTCTACTGCTACAAAGCACCCGAGATAACTGCGTCCACACTAGGTGAGTTGTACCACTTTAGCTATAGTGATATAGTTAAAGTGGAACAAGTTTCTAATGCAGATATGCCCTTCGGCCTGGTTTATATCTAAAACTTCAGTAGACCTGGCTGTGTCGCGCAGGGGTCTGAAACATTCACACCCCGAGAGACATAGGCTGACCTAAGCACTGGCATAGACACCACTAGGTTGATGGAAGAATTCTTCTGTCCATCTAACTACTGCCTTTCAAAGGGGTGGATTTACTACAGTGACAGTAACCCCCTTCTGTTGGTGTAGTAAACACCTATGCTACAGTGGCATAGCTGCATTGCCACAGGTCCGCTGCTGTAGTGCGTGAAGACATGTCCTTAGACTCTTTTGAAAATCTCTTCCTATGTTGTTTGCTCTGTATAGGTTTTGTCAGATCAAATCTTTAACCCATCGAGTCCAATATTCCACTGGTGTTGTGGTCAGCACTGATTATTTCAGTGGAATGCAGAACACCCTGCCCCTTAAGCACATGCCTCACTTTAAGCATGAGGATACTCCCACTGAAATCAGTGACACTATTCAGATATTTAAATTTAGGCGTGTCCTTCAGTGCTTTGCTGTACTGGGGCGTTAGCTAGTTGTGCAGTACTGTATGTGAGGGAAGGGGTGAATCCTTCTTAATCTTTGAGGCAATCGCCTCAGATCCTGAAGCATGAGATTTTAGTACTTTAACATGTAAAAAGTACAGAGATGGTACATTTGTCATACCATTATCTAGTTGTACTTTTTTCAGTGCAGATGCAGTATTTGACTCAAAGTCACACCATTTACTTTAATTTTTAATGTTATAAATGCTCAAATCTCCCCCCCCCCAAAAAAACAACCTTTTTGCATCTGTTTCTTAGTATTCTACCCCTACTTGAATTTCTGAGCTTGAAACGTCCCTAGAAAACAGAAAAAGGAGAATAGTTATGGAATTTTATATTGGCCTGAGCAACTAATGTATCCTCTTGGAGTACTAAGTGGGTTGTTAGCTGAATTCAGCAACCTGGGAAAGTACTACTGATGAACATCCAGTCAATAGGATTTCTCACATATGGTTCCTTAGAGTATGATGATAATTTGGACATCTAGCAAATCCACAGACAAAAAAGCATGTAAATATTTTCTAATGGAAGGTGCCAACAAAGACATCCCTGCCAACACATGTCAAAACTGCCAAAAGATCTGTGCAGATGGGGATTAAACTTTTTAGCACTGTCATTTAAGAGCCTTGAAAGGAAAACATTATTTAAACATTTTTCTTTAACTGAATTTAACTGTCTGAAAAGATGTTAACGGCAGATAAAACTAATATACTGTTAGCAATACTGACATATATTCCAAGTCTGCACCATTTTCTTTTCATTGAGATCTGTGTCAGACATCCCCAAGAATAGTACAGTTTTAAAATAAATTGGTCTTTCTTCTCAAATGAAATTTGATGATTTGTCTCCAGTCTGATAAAAGAAAGCATACGTTAGTATATTGCTTTCTTTCAGGAATTTTTAGTTATGTTTTATAGGTTCTCTGAAGGAAGATGATGTTTTAGATATTGTAGTGATTTCTATAACTCTTAGAAAGAAAACATATAATAATAATTTGTTTCTTTTCAGCTCCCCTGAGTATGCCTTCATTGTACAGGTTGCATATAACAGCTAGTAAGAGTAAAATGTAGTGAACCTTAAACAAATCTATTAGGATCACCATGGCAAGAAGCTTGGAAAATGGCAGGAAAAACGAACAATGATTTTGTAAACCCTCCAAAGGTCAGAAAAAGGCTTTCAGTAAGTATGCAGAGGCTAGAAATCAAATCCCATTTCCTATCGTAAGAAACCAGTTGTTTTAGCAGCAGTGGTTAATGTACTGTATGTGAAAGATTTAAGACTAGTTGGAAAGCTTTGCTTCTGTTTTATTAGGCTGCTATTGAAAAGCCAACAGCATAACTTCAACTAGGTGCTTTGAGATTTCTTAATGGGCTGTCAAGGGCAAGACACCAGGTCTGTGCTATACTAGCTCTTTCCTGTACATTAAAACAACAGGGACCAAATGATCATATACAGAAGTATGAATTACTTGATGCTTTTTCTGTTCCATATGGTCAGCCATGTCTTTGGCAATTAATCATGTACAGAATCAGTTGAGTGCTCTCTGAAGCATTGAAGTCAACATTTAGTTGTACCTGTGCCAATGGGGGCAGTGGGGGTTGCAGGCGTAAAATAGCAGGATGAAGAGCTGCTGGCGCCAAAGTCTGAGCAGCTGGCTTCTATAAACAACACTTTTTCCCTCCTCACCTTTTTTTTTTTCCACTTTCTTTGACAAACATGAGCCATTTTTCAACATCATCCAAAGCCCAAAAGTTGCTGAGTGAAACTTTGCTATCTAGCATGGTGGACTAATAAACAAAAGGCTGTCAGTTGTGTTTAAAATGTCCAAATTGTTGGTGATAACCTAAAACAAACTGGCTAATTCCATCCTATCATTGAGAATGGGGTGCATTAATACACGCTTTAAATAACCAAAAAAAAAAAAAGTCATTGCTTACAAAATACTACTAAGTTCTCTGCTATATACCAATGAAGTCATGTTAAACAAGCATGTCATATAGATTTCAGGTTTGTTTGCCATAAAAGCTGCCATGTTGCAGCTGCACAGACCATCAGGATCCTTCTTGCAGCGAGTAATAGCATTGTAACTAATTAAAATAACAAGAAAGACGTGCAGTAGGGACTGAAATAGCTTGCTGTGCTTGCACATGTAATAACACCTGATTTTTCTCTTCCTCTGTTAGTTATGGATTATTGATAGTTGAGTGCTGTCCTGGAGTGGAAGAGATTAGTAAGGATTCAGAAGTTTATCCTGCTAATCTATTTAAAGAGCTAATGAGTAAATTAAATCTTTACTCAAAGAGGTGAAAAGTGCATTTGTTGGCCAAATAAAGTGGGACCAAGAAACAAACAGTCCCAAGTGCCACTTTAGTTCAGACTGATAGAATAATTCGTTTGCCAGAATATTAGGTATCATGTCTCTGGCTATGCAGTATTTCTAAACATATGTGTACCTCCCTGTTAAGTCTGTCAAGGAAGAAAAATATGTAGCTTTAGAAGAAAAAAAAGCAAGTATGAAATCTACTCGTTCAAGTAACATGATTAAACATGGTAGTGGCCCAATCATATTGTAATATTCTTTCTTCTTTTGTAGGGTTGCCAACCCTCCTGGAATCAAGCTCTATCTCCCGGAGGCTACTGAAGCCAAACCGGGAGATTTTAGGCTGTTAAAAGTCTGCGGCACAGCAGGGCTAAGGCAGGCTTCCTATGTCACTCCCGGAAGTGGCCCACATGTCCCCGCAGCCCCTGGGGAGAGTGGGGGGCAGGGAGCTCTGAGTGCTGTCTCTGCCGCTCCCATTGGCGGGAACTGAAGCCAATGGGAGTTGTGGGGGTGGTGTCTGCAGGCAGGGGTAGCGCACAGAGACCCACTACCCCCCACATCTAGGGGCCGCAGGGACGTGCCGGCCGCTTCCGAGAGTGGCAGGGAGCCTGCCTTAGCCCCAGTGTGCTGCTGACCAGGAGCTGCTCAAGGTAAGCGCTGCCTGGCAGGAGCCCATACCTTTCACCCCGTCCTGCATCCCTGCCCCAGCCCTGAGCCTCCTCCCTCACTCAAACTCCCTCCCAGTGCCTGTACCCAACCCCCTTCCCCAGGTTCAGCCTAGAGCCCTCTCCCACACTCCGAACCCCTTAGCCAGAGCCCGGAGCCTGCACTCCCTCCTGCTCTCCAATCCCCTGCTCCAGCCCAGTGCAAGTGAGTGAGGGTGGGGGGGAGAGAGTGATGGAGCGAGTGGGGCGGGGCGTCGGAGAAGGGGCAGGGCAAGGGTGTTTGTGTGATTAGACAGTTGGCAACCCTATTTGGATCGTATTAAATATGTTGTTATAACCATGTCAGAAGCCGAAGTTTAGCTGTGTTAAGACTGGTAGAAATATATATAATTATGAATGCTTATCAAAGGTAAAGATCAGGGCATGGTTATAACACAGTTTTATCCAATGCTATATTGTTGTTGTTTGATTTTATTAGTAGGGACTGGTGGAGGAGGAGGATTTTACTATCAAAATCTCACTGTAGTATGCATGTCTGAGGGAATAGCTTTGGTAGCTACTACCTTTTAGGTCAGCAGAGCTTTTCCTCCAACTCTGCCTTCTTACCAGGATATAGGCAAAGGGCGTAATTGCTAAACTCAATCACTAATTTAACACAGATGGCAAGGTTGTCAGCTGGTGTGAACTGGCATAGTTCTAGAGAAGTTGATGGAGGTATGTTGATTTGCACCAGCTGAGCATCTGGCCCATTTCTTTTTAAAAGCTGGATCATTTTGGCAATTATCTAAGAAAGCCCTATCTATTCGTATAAGTGGCCCCTAGTGTAAAAATAGGGGAGAGCAATCCAAAGCACTAATAATGCAATAAAAAGACACCCCACCCAGTAAGAGAGCCAGTGACTTCCCAAGCAAGTGAGATGCAGTTTGTGTTATCTCTTTGCTGAGGTTGTCCAGGATATGTTTTCGCCAGTTCAGGAAACAGAGGAAAGAAAGTTTCAACAATTCGTAAACATTAGCACCCTCAAAACCCTCTGCTAACAGAAGGATGAGATAAGGCAGGCCATAGGACTGCTTGCACTGTTTGTTTATTCTCCTGCCCTATAGTCCCAAGTGTTTTGAAAAAAACTTGAGCCAGTGTTGAGTTCAGTTTAGAAATGTAAAGGCTTCACTCAGCATCGGAGAAAAGGGGCCTCAGTAGACAATTATCTGTCATTAAAGATGATTAAATGAATGAAGACACAGGGTCAGCCTTTCTTTGATGGGATGTGCAACTATAGGAATGTTCAACAGAAGGCTGTCCCTGCCCTTTAAAACAGGGGTGGTATCGGCTGGGTTTTTGATGGATTTTTATCAGTGTTGATGTGAGGAAATGGCTTTCCCAGCTGATAACATCTTTGACCAAGTTTCTTGAACCCTTGACCTTTATCAGTCAGGGTGCATTGGATCCTTTCTAATCTCTCTTAAAAATAAATCCTAAAATAAGGTATATGTAGAAAATACCTTGCAAGTATGACATTCTTGCAAAAAAGGAGGGTATTTTACATTTTCCTTTCACCCTAGGCTACTGCTTTGTTGTTACAATTTGGAAATTTTTACTACAAGAGCAAACAGAACATATCATTCAGAAACATATAAACACTGTATACTATATCCTACACTCAGGCCCCAGGTGACTTGATTGACTTCAGTGGTCTTAGATAAGAAGTAAGCTGAACTGCTGTGTAGTGTTGGTGCATGCTGCTTAATAGTTCCGTTTCACCCCAGAGCTAGTAGCATTTGTATCTCATCAGGCATTGTAAGGTTTAAATGTATGTGAAGCATTTTGAGACTCTGAAATGAAATCTGCTGCAGAAGTGCAGATTATGATGATAACTACGTTTTCTTCATTGACAGAAACACCACTGAAACACACTCATAGTGCCAATCTCTGAGTAGACGTAAACCTCAGTCCAATCCTCTTGAAGTCAGTGGAGTTACTTGGGGTATTAGTGCGAAACTTGGCATGTAGAACTTTCATATTTCCAAATGACATGTTATACTTACCCTCTCAGTAAAAATTAAATTACTCCTAAATTGCCACAATAAAGCTGCATCCTAGAGTGAAATGAAAATGTAATTGTAGAGTAGTTTAGGTAGCAGAATGTAATTACCCAAGTTGGAATTTGGCCAGGACATAAGGGTTAACACCCCTACTTTTACTAAAGGCATCATTTGACCTGAGTGTTTAGAGGACTTTGATTCTATGTCTCATCCAAAAGACTGCATTTCCACCACTGCAGAGCCCTAAACCCTGTGCAAAAGCATGGGTTTGGTACTGACTCAGAAAGAAGAGTGCTACTAATGGATCACTTGCATTATCATTTCCTGCAGAACCTTCCCAGTATTGAACCAAACAGTGACCTAGGTTATCCCTGAGTTTCTTGTGAGATCTGACGTGTGTTGCCACATAAATGACATGGCTGTAGTTTGATTGCACTAAAATATACAGAAAAAATATTCTACAAAATAGTGGTTCTCAACAAGGGATCTGGGGCCCGCTGGTGGGTCGCGAGCAGGTTTCAAGGAGTCCGTCAAGGCAGGGCCAGTGTTAGACTCACTGGGGCCCAGGGTAGAAAGCCAAAGCCCCACCGGATGGGGCTGAAGACTGGGGCTCTGAGCCCCGCCACCCAGGGCTGAAGCCGAAGCCTGAGCAATGTAACTTTGTGGGTGTCCTGTGGCATAGGGCCCCAGGAAATTGGCCTGCTTGCTACCCCCTAACGCCATCCATGGCTTTTATATGAAGAAAATCAGTTGTTGTGGCACAGTGGGCCATGGAGTGTTTAGAGCATGTTGAGGTGGGCCTCAGAACAAAAAAGGTTGACAACCCCTGCTATAAAACAGCATTAAACATGTATGCACAGGTAAGTGTAAAAGTTTAGGGGTTAAAAGGTATATTTGTCTTGAAAGTCAAGTGAAGTGTGTTACCATCCATGAAAGGGTAGAAGTTCCTTCTAATAATGTGAGCACATACCACTGATCAGAGCCTCACCAGTGCCAGAGGTCCTCCCATTGCAAATGAAGAAAGGGAGAAGCAAAGGTGGTTTTGAGCTGAATGAGTCAGTTTACCTCCTTAGAGCTATTGTGTCAAGTTCTCTCAGCCAGATATCACTGCTTTGGTTACACTCGAGTTGTGTTTTCAAACTTATCTCTATTACCATGAGAGCCAGAATTTATTTTTTAAATGAAAGATTACAATCTGATGTAATCACATGACTCCCAAGAGTCCCTGTGCTGGGACTGAGTAATGTATTTTCAAAAATCAGTCATTCAAGTTTACCATGGATTTGACGGTTTTCTGCTGTGGAACTACAGAGTGGAATTTGAATTTGTTGTATGGCAGAGTAGACCAGGTCTTGCTTAAGGTTATGCTGAATAAACGTGGCAATGAAGAAAACACTGCATTGTATTCATAGCTATAGAATAAGACTGCCACAAACTGAAGTGTAATATGATCTCTGGGGTGAATGTTTATCTTGGTCCAAGGATGACTGAATTTCATTGCATTTATACTTTCTGACTGTATGTAGTTCATTTCAGAAACTGAAAAAAATTGTTTGATTGTTTACTTCCTTGAAACGTGAGTATTCAACAGAAAAGAGAAAAAGGGAAAAAAATAACAGTAGCACTAACAATAGAAATCCTCTGTACAAAGATATAGTACAGAGAGATTGTACCAGGAGTCAGGGAAAAAAACAATTCAGTGTTACTCTGCAAACATTAAAGAAAAAAATTGTATTAGTAAAATAACTTCTAATAATTATTTATACAAGAAAGCACAAAAGAAAAGGAATCATGTCTTGAGAAAATGAGAGCTAGAATGCACAATATCTTGTTGGGTTACTTAAGGCAATGAAGCTTTAAGGTTTACCTTATGTGCCATGTACATTGATTAAATACCAAATATATGCTGGCCATTTTTGACCATCATTTACTGTATTGATTTGTCACGAGAGCAACTGTAATAAAAAAAACATTGATTTACTGTCCTTATTTGCTTATGGGCTTTTTATTAATTTTATGCTTTTTTGGATTATAATTTTTTATGTTTTTTTTTTCCTTTAAGACAAGCCTGGTGCTCTGTGAAGTTGGAAAAGGGGAACGAACCATGGAACAAAGGAATGAAATCATCAGCTGCTTCTTGCCACTTCTTACTGAGCGACAAGAGCTACGCAAAGAATGGACCGCAAGGTGAGAGCCCTAAGGAAAAGGAAAATATAGTGAGACCTTGAAATAAAAAAAAACAAAAAAACACATGATCAACTATTCTCATAAAGACGCACATGGTGTGTGTGTGTGTGGGGGGGGGGGGGGGCAGCTGGGCAAGTCTTTTTAAAAAAGAGTTTTACTGTTTGCTTTTCCAGTTACATTTCTGTATGGATTAAATAGTCAAATGTTACTATATATGATTTCACAGTTAATTTAACAGTGTGATGTTGTATTACTATCTTGATACAGCAATCTATTCAGTTGATACCCTGATAAACAGCATGCCCATTTAAAGGATGCTGTCAATTTAATCACACTTTGTCTGAAAAGATTTTCCCTACTATTGTTACAAATAATACTTGCTAATGTCTCATGGTTGTGATAGGCTCAGAATAAGAGCCTGAACAGAACAGTGCTGTGGTACAAACTCTGCCTTTAGATGTGTCAGTGTGGATGCTTACAACCACACAAAGTTCAGATAACATCTGTGGGACCCCACATGGGCAAGTCTGTTTACAGAATCACAGTCAATATCTGAAAAAAGCTGAGGGAGAATCCTCCATTTTTTCCCATTCAGATGGCTTGTTTTTTGCATTTGGCAACACTTTGTGTATAGGCAGTTTTACTGATTCAACCAAATGACAAAAATGGGTAAGGGGGTTCCATGATGCATTCAGTAACTGAAACTACTTTTAACACATTTTTTAAATTGCCTAAATTTTTAGTTGACAGTGTTCCTTTAATTGTGATAAATGCCTAGGAACATATTCAGTGGGATGCATTTCAGTGACTATCGATAAATGATATTCTTAGCCTGTTTGAAATGCTGTGCCTGTTCTTGTTCGAAAACCTGTTTATAGCAGATGTGATTTGGTGTTTACTAGAGTAAATTTCCACTGCGTGCCGCCTTGCTTTCTTCATTCCACTCTCCTGCATTGGTAATGGCTGCTAAATGAGTCCATTTTACTTTACTATTCTAAAAGCTGCAGATGTATACATGCTTTAATAATCTCTTGTTTTTTCTTGTTTTTAAGACAACCGATTAAATAAATAAAAAGACCTACTTCAAAAGTGGGCCAAATTCTTCACTTGGATATGTGCACACATCTCCCATTAAAATCAATAGGAGTCCTGTATTTGCATGTATGACCAAACTTTGGCCTAATGTATGTATTATTGTGACACTTGTGGTATTCAGGGTAATTGCTTCATTGGTGTGAATTTGTTTCCAGTGGTGTGTGCCAGTTAAGAGAATTCTGTTGTACCCTTACTATGGTGCTTCATATGGATGCTGAAAGTTCTGTAGATTTGACCTCCGTTACTTCAAAAAGTCAGTAGAGGCTGCTAAACCTGACGCTTGATTGGATTTGCTGTTCTCAATATTGCTACACTGCATGGGCTCTTGAAACGCTTCAAAAACTCAAGGGACTGAGCACTACAACAGAGGAACAATTATTGGAACAAATTAGCGACCTTGTCTAGTAAGGTTTCTTCTAGTGGGTAGGGAGTTGGTATTATGATATTAATCCGAAGAGGTCTCAGAATGAAAAATACCTATCTAAGAGTAGTTTGCAAATTCCTCATGTTATGTCACTCACTTCTCGATTTAGTTTCCTGCTTTCCAAAGAATCTCCTGGATGTTTTTTAAAGTCTCTGATTCTGCATCATTTGTCTTATTAAATTAAACCAAATGAGTTGCGGGACGGGGATGTCATTAGCTGGAGAGATCTCTAAGGGCTTTTCTTCACCTGGAACTCTCCACTCTTCTATGTTAAACAAAATAGAGAGCTTTCTAGAGACAGGGAAAGAATAAACGGTTGTGATGACTGACATGTCTTCTTAGGGTCCATTTAGTTTAACAATAATTTTCTAATATACCAGATCATCAGGGATCACGACAAAAAATTACTTGTTTTGAAAGGACTCTGGTTACATTGCTTCTGGCCTTTGCTTACAACTAACAATTTAATCAGAAGCTGGAGCCAGCACTGATGTGGCAGACAAAGTCTAGCTCTGACACAAAAATGTTAAAGTACTTTGGGGGATGGTGGTGAGAAAGCTTAGAAGCAGACAAAGTGCAGGCCTCCTTAAAACTAAACACCTGAAAGAAAATTTCAAGAGCATGGTGTCTTGAAAGCTCAGAAAGAAAGTGTCCCTTGAGTATTAAGTAACCATAATCCTTTTTTCCCATTTGATGTTTCCCATCCTAGTGACCTATCTAAGAGTCTCATCCATATGATCTACATAAACAGACTGTTACCATACACCTCACTTTACCTCATCAAAGCTTCAGCTAGATGTCTGGAATGAAGCCGTGACTGTGGGAGCCATCAAGCATGCAGTGGTGAAAGTTCTGAAACGTCCGCCCCAGTGCTCGCAGGGGCTGCCCGTGTTTTAGAGATCAGTCTATTGCGTACTTTGGAATTACATGAGAAAAATGTGCTTGGACAGGAAATAATTAGCACTTGTCAAAGGGCAGGCAACAGGCTACAGTATTTTACTTTCAGCAGGCTATCAGGGGATCCGCTAGATTAGATAATAGATTTTTTTTTCCCCCTCTGGAAGTTAAATACAGATGACTCTAATTACCTTCCATTGCACATTATTAGAGAGCACATTATGAACAGTACAACTTGAAGAAATTTAGGTCAACTAAGAGACTAGCTGGCAAAAACTTTACCGTGCTCTGAGAGTAATGTAGCCATTCTGTTGTTTCAGCAGGTTCACTTGTGGCACTGATACCTTAATTTAAAAAAAAAATAATAAAAAGAAATACATGGTTGGAACAGTAACACAGCTCTAAGGGGATTGTGCTTTTACAGGCCGGTGAGTCTTCCTCGCAGAAGTATCAGGATTTTCACTAACATGAATTTCTGTCTTAATCAGACAAATCATGTCCCTGTGGATTTTGCTTCTGGCTATGCCAGTGTTTCTGCATAATGACTGGCTGAAATTACACAATGAGTTTGTGTTACAGCACAACAGTTCAGATCACACAGTAGTAGGCTGAGTATTATGACTTGCCACTTTGCATACTGGTAACCCCTAGACAATGCTATCCAAGCAGGTCTTTCAGGGATACAAATTAATCTATATAGAGTGGTAGTGATCCAAAATATCTCAGGTAGAACTATGTGAATGTGCTGTAAGTGTTAACAGAAATGACCCAGAGTTTCTAAAGGCTCATATTTGTTTATACTGCTTGATAGTGTCTGATGGACAGGTTGTTATAGCTGTTAAAGAGCTGCTCAAGCCCTTTGAACTGACCCCTTCTTGACCTCAGCTTACAAAAGGTCAGTCTTCAGCTAATAAAGCAGGCGGAACCTTAGCTTCTACTGTAGTGAGCAGAGGCTAAAGAGAACAGCTGTGAATTTTGAACTGACCATGCAAACTGGTGCAGGTTTTTTGGGTTCACCATGTGATAATGAAAATTATTACTGAATGATATGGATGTTTAACTGCATAGTGGGCAAGAGAGGGCAGAGTCTAATGTATTGGGTTTGATAAATGAAGTGTGAAGTTACCCATCTGGATTTAGACAGCGCTTGCATTCTCTCTCTCTCTCTCTCTCTCTTTTTTTTTTTTTTTTTTTACAAAAGAGAAACATTTTAAAATAAGCACAGTACATATAGAATCATTGACCCATGCGGAGAGCTGGAATAGATTAAGATTTAATGGTGACCATGGAAGAAATTATCATTTGAAAAGTGAGACCAAAGTGGGGGAAAGTACAATCCAAGAACTGCACCTGATTCATTTTTTAGGACATTCTTAATACTTTAATAATGTTGTTGTTGTTTTCAAATATGAGCATAGAGTTCAAGACACATTTACGATGAACATGGAATAAGAAGTAAAGTCGCAAAATTATGCCATGTAATAATATTTGCTTGAAAAATATTTGTTTGAAATTGTAGAAGTGGGTGTTAACACCTTTCATGTCCTAGAAATGCACAGGAGAAGTGTATGATAGTCTGAATAAAAATCCATGCCTTTCATTCCTCTTCTAAATCTTATTGATATCATAGATCTTTTCTATACTATGTTTTCTTAAAGATTTGTTTGTCTTGCTTTTTGTGCCTCTGTTAGTTTTTAGGGTTCATTTTGCAATATTTTGTGAATGAACACATTTGTTACCAAATTGTCACCAAGAAATCAGCAATAGGTTTGATATACAAAACAAAGATTAATTGTGTCCTCTCATACTTTAATATCATTAATTTCTGGTAAAATTTTGTTTGTTTTTGTAATTATTAAGTTAATTGTTGAAATCAATCCTTTTCACTGAAAATCTGCTTGTGTTTAAAGGTGTAATATTGAGAGTCAGATATTGATTAGTTTACCGCAGTGAAATCTGCAATAACCTCAGACTAGAATCTGGAACTGTGCTGTCCAGTGGTTGGGGAGAGGAACATAATGAAATTACAAGTCTGATTGTTGGGAAAGTAAAATTGTTTAGGATGTTTTCTGTTTACTTTTAAAAATAGTAATACTCAGCCAAATCCTGATGTCCGTACTTTAATAACAGTTTTGACTGAGTGAAATCAGAATGAAGGTTTTATAAGGAATAAGGACTAAAGTAAACAAGGAATTCCTTTGGTTCATGCAACAAACATAGCAGAGAAGTGTTAACTGATTAAATCTTGTTTTAAGAATTAATAGCTTAAATCCAAGTTCCTTGGCTCATTGAAATAATACAGTGAGAAAATCTGTTTTATGGGACGATAATACAACTAACATTTGGTAGATAGGTCACTGTATAAGAGTATCTTTACATTTGTTACTTTACACACACGCACCCCTTTTAGATAGTATAAGGTTTTTGTTATGCAACTATTGCCAATAAGTTTTTTGGCTTCCACTATCCTCCCATTTCTACTAAATTTGTCACAGTCTAGCTCCTCAAAATGCAAATACAAACAAAAAGCTGTTTCTTGATCCTGATACTCACACCCTATCTCTACTTTCTGTGTATTAGTAAAGTACTTGGAGAAGTTGCCCCCTCTCATTTTTTCAGTCATCTCTGATTCTATACTTCATGGGGTTCACTTTGGGTTTTGCTTTGGCCTGTTCTTCCACGTAGCTCATTATCTACTTATTTCTGCTAAGCAAAGTTCTTTCTTCCTTGTTGTTCTCATTTATCTTATTCCAAACTATGGGCCCACTCCTTCCTATCCTTTTAAGACCTATCACTTTTATCCTCAACTGGTCATATATTTTTGACCCCCTTTGACTCATCCCTTTTTTGACCTGTCCAAGTGAACATGTGATTTTACCTCATCTTTCAGCTTAAAAGTCTAGAGATGGAAAAGTTTCTCTTAACTTAGAAGAGCATCCTCATTTTTCCATTTTTTATATTTCCCCTCATATCAGAGCCCTCCATTCTTCATTACTTTACCTTTCTGCTTAATTTTACAAGCCTTGAGAAATGCGAGTTCATCTCACAGGCAACCCATTGACTTTCCCACATTCCAACTGGAACCAGAATAAGTAAGACAGGCCAAAACTTAGAAAGAAAGTTGAGATTCATGGTGATCATATCAATAGTTAAAAACAAAAGATTATCATAATGTCCTATGAGGTTACTGAGAGAAAAATCTGAACCCCATTTGCTGCTGATCTCCATGGATGCACCAATGAAATAGGTCCTCCACTCCCAAAGGATCAGTAGTGAGCCGGATGCCAATATGAGGGATGTGATGATCTGACTGTGACAGAGATTTTATTTTTACCCGCTATTAACCACCAAATCCCACCCAGAAATGTGATCCAAGTTTTTGTGTAGCGCCTGAAGGCTTTTTATGTAGGTCCTTGGTTTTCAAGGCATCCATAAAATTCCAGGCCAACCCAGAAGAGCTCCTGTGTGCTCGAACACTAAATTCATCCAGAACAATAAGTCTGGGTGTCTCCAAGACCAGGTGGGTCAGAAACTCAGTTAGCTCAAACTGGAATTATGAAGTGCTGTACACTACAACTTTTGCCATTTTAACCGTATTCTAAACTCTCAAACAAGGATGAATGTGGTTTTGAAATTGGGTACTACCTACAGCTGAAGTAAGGATATTACATGCCAGTCCTGCCTCAGCACCGAGGGAAGGACCAATTGTCCTCTTGATGTCTCTTCCAGATTTATGTGATTCTTTGATTACATTATCTCCTGGTTTCTCTTGGCTGGTATTATACCAGCTACCAATTTAGACAGAGCTGAGCTAACAAAGGGCAAGCCAAATTATTCACCCAGGTCTTGGTTCTAAAAGCACATTTGGAGGCCTCACTCATGATTAATTTATGAATCCATAGTCATTATTAGCTACTGACCTTGCATTAAGCAATGTTCTTGGTCAATGAATAGACCCAACAGTCAGGGCCGTATCAGCTGATGACATGTTTGCCCGAAATGAGATCTCAGAAGAGACTATAACCAGATACTAGTTGTCATACAGCTGGTCTGAGTCTGAAAAATGGTCCCTCCCCCCTTCACCTTCACTTTCATGCTTGTTGCAACAGGAAACAGAAGAATTGGGATTCTAGAAATGGTCCCACTTGACTGGCTAGTCAATGCCTATGGCACTACATGCAAATGTTAAATCAGAATCATCGTAACTCTACTTACTTTCTTCCAAGGTATGCCATTAATTTGAAACAAATTTACCTCACACTACACTGGAGTTACTTGGCTGTTGATCATTCTGCATTAGTGACATCAGAAATATTTAGATTAATAGAAATACTTAGATTGTAAACTCTTTGGGGCAGGGCCTGTCTTTTGTTCTATGTTTGTACAGCATCTAGCACAAAGGGATTCCTGGTCCATGACTGGGGCTCATAAGCATTACAGTAATAAAAATAATAATGGAAAGCTGACATTCAGTAAGTGTTGTCTATGTTGACAGTGACCTTCCAAGGAGGCTGAGGGATGAGTGAGAAGATTTGGCTTATTTTGTTGGTTCATGACATATGAAGAAGGTCCTAAAGGTTTTCTTTTTTTCCTGCTTCTTTTTTACATTAGCATTTCAGATCTTGTCTACCCAGGAAGACCCTCTGGAAGGACAGAGAACTAGTAGTTACTCTGTTAGCTCAAGTGGTAGAGGCCTGTATTGTGGATCTAAAGATTCAAACCCTGAAATACGGTCCACTGGTTAGGGCATTAGCCTAGGCCTTGGGAGTCCCTCTTTTGCCACAGGCTTCCTGTGTGACTTTGGGCAAATCACTTAGGACCAGAACAGATTTTGAAAGGTATTTATGTGCCTAAAGATGCTGCGCAGGAATTTCAAAAGGATTATCTCAAATATCTGGCCCTTAGTTTCTCCCAGCCTTAGTTTCCCATCTGTAAAATTAAAATAACATTCCTGTACCGCACAGATATGATGTGAGAATAAATATATTAAATTTATATTGTGAGTTGCTCAGATACAGTAATAGGAGCTATTTAAGTATCCAAGATGAATAGTTCTCAAGTACCAAAGACACAAAACTAAATGAATACAAGGGAGATTTGTATTCAGATTATTTAAAACTCTTAATTTTTGTTTGTTTTCATTAATGCCTGTTTAACTAACACAGGTAGAAGAACATCTCTCTTTATAGGAATTCAGACTCCTACTTCTTAAATTAAGAGCTCATTCTGCACATCTCTGACACCCCCAATAGGCTTGTCTATACTACAAAAATAATCCAGTGCTGACAATGTATGTCAGTATCAGGAGCTGTTGAACTGCTGCTGAAGAAGTGTTACCTGCAAGTGTGCACAAGATCAAGTCATATTCACCATTTTGGATACTGTGGCTAACAAATCTCCAAGAAAAGTAAAGGAAGAGCAGACTTGACTTATTTTTTATTAAAAAGAAGCAAAACTTTCAAGTCTTCACTATGTATCAGAAAGCAAACTTGTGGAAAGCATAGTTTTCTTAATATCACTTATTTTAAGGCAAAGGTATTTTGTGTTATGGACACTGTGGCAGTGCATATTGTACGTACATCATGAAAACTCTGTAGAGAAGATTGAAAGTCCAAACTTACAGCCTTTAAACAAATGTACAAAACTCTGAGACCTTAGTGAAGGTGTCAGTCCTCTTCATGTTGTGTTTGAGGATCATCTGTCCCTGGTGACCTTTGCCATCTCTTTGGTTGGTTATTGCCAGCTCTTTTGCTTCTTGTGACCCTTCCTGTTTTCTGCTTTAGTCTTTCACTTGTGTTTCTTTGATTCAAAAGCCTTTGAACCAGCCACGCTTGGTATCAGTAGATGCCAGTACTCTAAAGAACAATGGAAATGATGCTTGATTAAATACTGCTGTTTAAGAGCCATGATTTTTTTTTCTTTGAAACTATCTTAACTCTCTAACCTTGAAAAGACTTTGCATCTAAAAGCTGTGGATATTTACAAATAACGCTGCTTTCTGCCTCGTGATACAATCAGTTCATGAAAAACTTCAGTTGATGCAAAGAACCTTATAGATTCAGTATAAAATCCATTGAGAGGACTCACATTGTATGGCATTTTAGAGATGTCCATTGTAAAAGTTTGTCACAAAACTTGAGTCCCAGTTACGTACTCTGTTTTTTATGAGTCTTACAGGCTCTTTCATTACAGCAAACTGTACAAATTGTTTGCTCTGAAGCCACTTGATCACTTTATTTCAATTTTAGAACTTAGAAGCCATGCTCATGAGTAGCATTAACAGACATAATACCCCAAATTTAAACAGAAATCATATAGTCACATAGAAATCTTAGTTGACACTTTTCGTTTGATTTCATACCCGCTTTATGGGTGTCTGCCAGGTCTTGAAAGAGAGATCCAATTGCCTGGCAAGTGACACAGATTTAGCCCTCGTTACAGTATGATTAAAGTTTCCAAGCCAAAAAAGCAGTGTTGGTGATTCAGACAGCCCACTTTTTCCCTAATAGAGAATTTGTTGAAATTGCTGCAGTTTTATGGAGTGCGCTTGATGCTCATTTTATGATGGAAAAATACCTATAATTCCCTGTTAATAAAATATTGTAATATTATATGTTGGTCTGAATTCAGTTCATCTGGACAAGGCTTTGAAGTCAGCACTAGTGACCATTCCTTATTTATAAGATTTCATGATTGCAAGGCAAGGAAAATAGATAGTGCTGTTTTTCCAGTGATTTGGCAACAGTTTACTCACTACCACTTGCAGATCTGAATTCAGTTATTATGGGGTTTTCAGGCTGCAAGATGGTGGAGATCAAGTATGTCACAGAGGTGACAAATTTATAATCTGTGGAGACAGAGTGTTAGCTACATCATCTGACAGCTGAACCACAAAGTGGCATTAGCATCAGCTGTCATCCTTCTTGCTACAGACAATGGTGTCTGCTAGAGGCAGAAGAGGAGGCGAAAAGCAGAAGTGTGCGTGTGTATATGGAGCTGTTGTCTGTTGCTCTCCAGCTAAAGAACTGGCGTTTTGAGCTAGGAATGTGGAATGACTGGCCCAGTGAATGAAAGAATGTCATAGGTGTATTTTGAAACTATCCATTGAGGTTTCTTATTTTCCTCTGCTCTTAGCAGAATGTCCTTTATGCCTCAAAACCTGATATCTCCATAAAACCAGCTCACAAATTTAGTACAAACTGAAACTTTGTCTTAAAAATATAAGTTTGGGATTAAATGAGGTTAGAGATGGAACTACCTTTTCTCTCCAAGAACTGGTGCCTTATCCTATGGGGACTTTGTTGTTAATGTTATTATAGTTGTTATTGTATTAAATTCAGCTTTATGTAGTATAAAACTATTTGAACTTTGAGGATCTGGGTTATAAAATCAGCATATAGTGTTAATATGGAAAAATTGTGGGATAGCATGGGGAAATTAAATGCAGTCAGCCAAATTCTGTGCTATTCTCACCATTCCAAAAGATGTAAGTGAACAGGTACAAGTACAGGACTTAAGTCTTAGATACTCAAGTGTCAATCTTGTGTGTTACTAAATTTTCATCACATATATGGGACTCTATGATGTTGGGAATTAATAATGAAAAGCAAAGCCTTTCATCTCCAGTTACTAGCTCAGTTGTGGGTCAGGTTGGTAGTGCCAAAATGTTATTCCTTTTGGATTTCTGTTTGATGGCCTATGGAAAATGCACTGGTTCTTCAGTCCTAGTAGGCAAGTGTGTATTTAATATAATGCCACTATCACAACAGACACTAATTTATACCTTTGCTGATGTTTTAAGAGAAGCCAAAAATCAAATGGACATAGCAACAGAACAATATGTCCTCAACAGGAGAAGTGATTTCTCCATGCCAGGGTTGTGACAAGTTATTTTTCCAACGAGTGAGGGACTTGCAGTATTATTACCTGCTCTTTACCTTCCATATGAAGAGAGGACACCCGTCTGTAGTCTTCTTCATAAAGAACTTTACATGTATTTAAAAATGTGTGGGTATAAATATGTGCAGATTTACACATTTATCACACATATACTGCTGATAGCCATGTTACAGATTGCAGGACCATGTCAGCAATAGTGGACAGGAAGGGAGGCAACTTTTGTCTGGAGACCAGAGGCTGGGTCTCAGGCTAAGGGGAATGAGATGAACTGGAAAGAAGTCTTTAGAAATATAGTCTGTAGCTGCAAAGATGGCATCTTTCTAACATTTGCACAGTTTATGGTTAGATATGTTATTTTAAAAAGATAAGGACTAAGGGACCTCTTACATAAGCTGTATTGTTTTCATATCCATGGCCCTAATGACATGTAGGGAATGTCTATAGACCATGAATGAGAAAACAATTTAGGGATTATAGGGTGGTAGTAGAAAGAAAAATACTTTGTAAACCACTGAAACTTACTGGGATCTATGCCTACAAAAGGAAACCTTTAGAAGGAAAGCAATACCTTTGAATTACTAACAAATATGCTCCTGAGTTGCAATACCATTGAAAAGTTTCATATTACCATATTGAGTGTACTAGGAATTACCTAACCTGGGTTGGTGATGAAGCAGAAATAATGCATGGGCAAAAAGCTTATTAAAGAATATTAATGAAGGACTCTGGTGTCATCTAGAAAAAGAATTGCAAAATCATAAACACAGATGGAGATGGACCGAAAATAATTTCTTAGACAGAGGCAGTGAATATGCAGAGTATAGAAAAAGAAGTTAGGGGAAGTGTTAGGCAATTAAAAGCAGAGGTGGTGAGAGCTCGGAAGGAGAGAGGGAAAGAGAGAGAGTAGCCTGCTTTCAGAGAGAGAGTTCTGAGAGCTTTTGGACCTGATACTGAGAGGGTATACCAGACTCATTGAAAGACTGGCAATTTTTTTTCATCAGTTATATTTGTAAGGTTGGTGTAACCGATGTTAGAATTTGGCCCAAAATATGTTGTGAATAAAACAGAACAAATAATTCGTTATATTAGTTTCACCACTTTCTCTGCAAATTCTCTTTGAGCAGATTGCTATCTTCTCAGATTTATTCACTATCTGAAATTATTTGGTAAATAATTATGGAGAATTTTGGTCTGCAGATTGTTTGGGGAAAGGTCATTGCAATTATGTATCTGAAGCTGAAACCATATTGGTTAGTTTTGATCAAACACACAGCTCATTTAATATTGGATGAGATTGGATGAGAGTGACTATTTAGAATTGGGTTCTCGCATGACTGTGTGATTATGAATTCAGAATGTACTTTCTAGAAATCTCCAACATTTGCTTAAAATTTGCTGTTTCTGCAAACATTCCTGCCAGTAAATTAATTTGCTAGAATATCTGGCAAGTTAACAGAAAAGTGTGATGCAAATACAGTAAAAAGAATTTTCTTTAAAAATTAAAAGAATATTCACGGTTTTTTTCCTGTATTCACCAATCTTTAGTTTTCCACTAATATGATCAATCTTGACTTGTGGTAAATAAGGAAGGTGTTTTACTCTCTACAAATTGCACCCTCAGCAGCATTTTAATAAAGGTTATGGGTTGTGGGGAGGGGTTTATCTGATACTGGGGATATATTTATATATCTTAGAAGGCCAAAATGTGTCTTTCTAGAGTTCTCAGATCCTTTAATAAGAATGATTTTTGACCATCATGGTCAAAGTTGATTTGAGGAGATGCCCTGGAGATGAAAGGTTAACAATTTGTCCAGTTTATAATGGATTAATCACTCACTGTACACAGTGTTTATCGTAGCAGACGATTTGCCACACACTAAGAGCAGTAATTTTATTTTATATTAGGGCGTCCCAAGTGTATCTTAGACATTTCTCCTTCAATGTATTTTCCAGCTTATAGATAAAGCCTAAATTTAGCTGTCACTTGCGAAGTGATAGAATGGGAGTTGGGTTATTAACAGCTTTGCTTGCCTGTAGGTGACACTGTTTCACCATTTATCTGAACATTGTCCAATATCTTGTCTAGGGACAAAAAAAAAGTTATGTTAGAATAATTTGAGAGAGATTCAAATAAATACATTGCATTAATGGTTCCTTCTGTCTTGGTTAGAATAGTGGAGTATTAGGTATGGGTGGATAAATGGCATGTTATCCTTTTCAAAGACGGCAGCAGTTTATGAAATTATTTCTGATTAATTAGCTCACTAGCATCTCTATGTCTGTTCAGTATCCCCTTGACAGATAAGATGCTAAAAAGATCGCTCTACAGTGTTTCTAAAGGCTAATGTAATAAACCTGGAGGATAATACACTAGTGGAAAATCCTAATTCACTGCTAACTTGTGGCAATATAAAAGTAAAGTTAAAATGTTCTTAGTCATGCAAGTCATTTAAATTAATAATGTGTGCCATTAAGTGAAATCTCAGGGAGGATTTTTTTCCTACAGGAAAAAGAATACTGCTTACAGAGAAAATAAAAAATTCTATGAGGCTTGAGCAATCATCTATCTCAAAGCTACAGTGTTCATACTGCCAGATGTTCCGGTGCTGCGGCTGCTTTGACATGTATATCTCTCTTCCCGGCAGAAAACAATATATACATCAGCCCAGGTGCAAGGTGGCCTTGCCAGCAAATCCACCTCCTCCTAGCTGTGACACTCATCCACTTCCCATCACAATGTGTACATTAGAAGGAGATTGCAATTAATGCCTGGAAAGAATAGGTTTCACTAAAGTGATGTGCACAGTAATGATATTGTTAGCTTCCTTAATTTCCAGTTTCACCATCAATTATGTCACGTGTTTCATCCAGTTGGTGCTACCCTCCCAGTGTTAATTATAACCTACAAGACTGTTACAGTTAATGTTATGGCAAGCATATTGTCTCTTCAAGGCTCCAGAGCAGCTCATAAATTATCTTGAAGGTAAAATGTAACTTGGGGAACTAGTTATGAAAATTCCATCCATCTCGCTTAGGAGGTGCAGCTGCTACTGTCAGCTGCCTTGCTGCTGCATTGTGAAGGAATTATGGTGGGTCAAGTTTAAGATGCTAGGCCCAGACTGTCACTGAGGAGAAAGGCTGTCCTGGCCCTGTCAGACAAGTACCTTCTGCCAATCCCTTGTGGTTTCACTTTGCAGGCAGTAAAAGGCAGGCAGTGCAGGTGGATGGTCCCCAAGCTGTCTCTATTCATTACTTTACAGAAACTTGTTTTAGTTAGGCAGGTACGGAGACCTTTTCTCTTCACTGTTGTCATGATGTTAGGCATCATCTGCAAAGTCTCAGATAGATAACTCTATAAATAACTCAGTGTTATGTTGGGTCTGTGGTGTTGGTGGGGAGTGTGGGGGAATGATTAGCACCAGACACACACACCCAGTAATTCACTGGGTTGTAAAATGATTGTTAATTTACTTGTAGGAAGCGGTGGGTTTGGAGGAGCACATCTGTTCCTTTTTATTTCACATACATAATTTGATGAGGTGAGATTTAATTGCTAAGTAATTTGTATGAAAGTTTGGCATTACATAAGCATGTTTTTATATTGGGATTATTTTTATGAAGTGTGTGTTTGTTTAATTTTTCTCTCACAAGAATTGCAAACTCTGTTCAAGCCCTTGGGGCTTAAAAAAAAAAAGACAAAGTACTCACAACTAGATGAGACTTTCATTAAACATATTTGTATAGTTACTGTAAATGCCCTTTTATTGCTGACGGATCTTCCTTTGAAATTCTGGATCATGAGTTAGTTTGGAAAGCTTTCAAGCTTTGGGAGTGCCCCCTCAGCATTTGTCTTTATTAACTACAAGTCAGGTTTTCTGATGGCGCAGTTTTCTCTGCACTTTCATACCATTCAAAAGCATCCCATGTTTAGTCACTGGTGTCTCCCCCTGTTGCCTATAGCTGAGAGGGCAGATGAATGAACACTGAAAGTTGGTGCTTGTGCAATTCCACATAGAGTCAGAGGTGCTGCAGATGCAAATACACAGGGCCTTTGTGAATGAATAAATGTTGTGAACTGACTCAAGGAGAATATGCACAATAATAAAAATCAGCAAGGACAATGCATCACAAAATGCAGTTTGTTCATTTGTTTTAACAGCTGTAATTCAATTTTAATTATTTTTGATAATTTATAATGTCCCAGAGCAAATTTTTCAAAATAATGAAGATTTGGTAAGTGAGACCTTAATTTATAAGCACCCTGCCTTTAAACCTTTGCAAAGTAGGGAATGAAGGCATCTGCATGTAGAAATTACTGAAAAGTGCATTAGCTAGGTGCTACCATAGATTCATTGTCACTTTCTTTTTTCCCCTGGAAATTCCAGGAAATGTGTCTTTGATACATTTCGAGGTCCACTTCCCCCCAAATATGGGACACTTGGGCTATGTCTATGCTACAGCCTATGTTGGCAAAACTTATGTTGCTCAGGGTTGTGAATATTCTAAGCCCCTGAGTGATATAAGTTACACCGACATAAGTGCTCGTGTGCACAGCGCTATGTCAGTGGGAGAGCTTCTGCCGCCGACATTGCTTCTGCTGCTCGCCTGGGTGGTTTTTTAAGGCCAATGGGAGAGTCTCTGTCTCTCTCCTCCCTCCCCCTCATCAGCATAGAGCATGTTCTTCTCTTGAGAAGAGAACAGACTCCTAAATTTCAGCCTTTTTAAGGAACCGGAACTCCAACTCTTATCTTATCTTTGTTATTCAGAGCTAGATTATGCCTTCAGGGACAGCCTCGAGCAGGTGTGATATGCAAACTGCATCATCCTGCCCAGAAGCATTGTGCCTCAGAGACATAATTCCTCCCTTGCTTCCTCCTTTCTTTGCTCTCGGGGCGGGGGAGGAGGAAAAGGGAAGGGAGAAAGAGTTATTTATTTTTGGTGTATACCATTTAGTGGTACATTGCTCCACCCTGCGTGGCTCCTATATGTAACACCTTGTGTGACCAACTAAAGTTTGCTGTGTAGTTGTAGCCATGTCAGTCCCAGGATACCAGAGAGACAATGTGGGTGAGATAATAGCTTTTATTGGACCAACTTCTGTGGCCTGAAAGCTTCTCTCTCTCACCAACAAAAGTTGGTCCAATACAAGATATTACCTCATCCACCTTGTCTCTCAACTGAAGTTTGACTTCTGACCATAACTATATGGAGATCATCCATCAGTGTCACCAAAATGGTCCCAATATTGTGGCTCAGTCTGCATTCTGGTTGAGAAGGATTAAGGATATCTGCATTGATTAGCAGTTGTTAAAGTATGGTTGTCTCTAATTTTTGGATGAGTTTTCTTAGGAAAAGAAGATTGGGGATAGAGCAGTAATTTTTAAGATTGCTGGAGTCCAGTACTGGTTTCAAAAGGACTGGTCAGACTATTGCATGCTTCAAAGAGGTAGGTATATTGATTTATATGAAAAAAGTGTTAATGAATCCTCGAGGCTTAATTCTGTTCTCACATACATTGGTTTTACATCAGTGTATCTCCACTGACTTCAGTAAAGTTACCGTTGATTTAACTTAATGTAACAGAGACCAGAATAAGGCCTCAGTAAATGTCTTTTAAACTGTCAATATAAGGGTCTGTCAGAGTTCCATTTTAATACTGTTTCAGGAGAGAGAGATTTGGTTGGAAACCGTCTTTTCTGACTGAACTTGGCATGCAAAACTATCAGTACAGAAGTATTTCTTTTAAATATAAAAATTTTGTTTTATGCAACTGAAAAAGAAAACCTTACCAGAATAAAGTGCTTTTGTTTCCCTGCACTGTATAGCCTGAGGCCAACTTCAAAAGAAAAACTATAACTTGGAAAGTGATTGAACTACTGATATTATGAAGCCATAGGTCATTTGGGAAAATATATTAAAGTTACTTTAAAAAGGGGGGTGGAGGAGAGCCTAAAAAGTGACTGCCACAGAAATCTGCTGTCACACTTGAAGAGTTTTTAAAAAATCATTGGAAATTTTAGAGTTTGGGCTGTTGGGTTTTGGGGGTTTTTTTGGATGCAGCTGGATTGACATAATAGAACAAAACTGCACCAAAGGAGTCATTATATTCTGTTGAGTCAACAACTCAGGAAGAAAATGAATTTTTAAGGTAGGGTCAGTAATAGGTCAAAACACTTTGGGGAAAATGCAATTTATTTAGAGTTATAAACTCTTATTTATGAATATGCAGTTTGTAAAACAAACTCAATCAGACATTTTTCTTTGCATAAAGGAAGACATTTTTGAAATAGTATATATATGAAAGTATGCATTTTCCCAGTGCAGTTGAAATCTACCAGGTACACAAATACGTAAATATTAAAAAAAGTTTTGTAAAACAAATATGTACAAATACTGAAAGCACTTATATCAAAGTTTTGAGAGGAAATCATAATGTATTTCAAAAACAAAAACAGAATATTATAAAAAAGTGCAACAGTTACATGAATTCCAAATAGCCACAGAGCAGGATTCTTTATAGAAATTCTCGATGAGAAAGCAGATCTCTAAATGTAACCCCATGAAGCACATAAGTCTCTATACAGAAATGTACTTTATTATATTATTGCCACAAATAAACATTAAAGCCTGAGTATTCTTCTTTAAAAAAAAATCACTGTGGTTTTGGTTTGTTTACAGCAACTAAAATTAGCATGACGGCTTTAACTTTGGATTTTCTTATTTGGGACATGAATTAATCATAAACTCTAATCCATATATGAGTACCTACATGTACATGTGGAGTTTGGAAGTTGTCAAGGCTCTGAATGAACACAGAAGTCTGCCCATGCAGATCATATTGCATAGTTATTTCTTGTCCCTCCCATTAACCTCTTATCATAGTACTTTTTCCTTTGTCAAACTCTACTATGGGAGAAATGTTGGGATTATTTTTGTTTGCCAGTACTGCTAAACCTTTTCTTTTCTTTATTGTAGTGAGATGAAAAATAAATTTGTCACACTTTGCCCCTTTTCAGTGCTTCATGGTCAATTTCTGATAAATGGGTCTCTTGTAAGAGAGCCATTTTACAATTGGTCTTGAGTCAGAAGTTTAAAATTTTTCTTCAGTAGGATTGTTCAAACCACATACATTCCATATAATTGTATTTGCATAATTCATTTTATATGGTCAAGAAACAAGAACGTCATTACACACCTACGCCACAGTCCAACGGAGCACTTAGGCACACGAGTACCTTTAAGCAGAGAAATGGTCCCACTGAAGGAACATACCTTGTAATCAAATCAGTGGCTCTACTTATGTACTTAAGTTACACATGTTTTTAAGGCCCCAGTTCAGCTAAGCATCTTAAGCATGTGCCTAACCTTAAGTATGTTCTTAGGTCCCATTGTCAATGGACTTTCAGTCAATGGGATTTAAGCCAGCGGTTCTCAAACTGTGGGTCGGGTCATGACCCTGTTTTAATGGGGTCACCAGGACTGGTGTTAGACTTTCTGGGGCCCGGGGCTGAAGCTGAACTTCGAGCTCCACCACCTGGGGCTGAAGCCTGAGGGCTTCAGCTCTAGGTAGCAGGGCTCAGGCTTCGGCTTCAGCCCTGGTTACAGGCCCCCTGCCCAGGGCTGAAGACCTTGGGCTTTCCCCCCCACACCCCTGTTCCTCCCCCCAGCCAGGGCAGCAGGGCTCAGGCTTTCGTCCCCCCCCATGGGGTCGTGTAGTAATTTTGTCAGAAGGGGGTTGCGGTGCAATGAAGTTTGAGAATCGCTAACCTAAGCACATGCTTTAAAACATGAGCTTAAAGTACATTGCTGCATAGACACCTATATGCTTCACGGACCAGGGTTACATTTAGAGATCTGCTTTCTCATCAAGTATTTCTATATAGAATCCTGCTCTGTATCTATTTGGAATTCATGTAACTGTTGCACTTTTTATAATATCCTGTCTTTGTTTATGAAATACATAATGATTTCCTCTCAAAATTTAAATTAATGACTCAAAGTTTTAAACATTTTTATAATCTTAACATAATTTCCACCAATGTAGAGGTTGATCCTGAAAGATGCTGATCAACCCTTGCTGAGTGCTCTCAGCTGTGAAAAATATTAGTCCAGGAATTCTCACCTTATTTTTTTTCCTCTTCATCTGATGAAAGGAAACTTTAAGAAAACCACAAATTGTCAGAAACATTATGAAGAAAAAGATTAGTGTTCCTTTTATTTTAATATTTTTGTAATTACAAATTGTGATTTAAATATACTTAAGTGTCATTAGGTGCCATCAGTTATGAATCCTAAAATAGAATTCACCTTTTATTTTTAATTGGCTCGCTTTTTAATTCAAAACCTTAGCTTTATTTAAGCACATTATTTTCGGTTTCACACAAAAGTATGTACAAGATTTATTGGCGTTTTCATGAAAAAATAAAAGAATTTTCATGTTTTATAAGAAACTTAATACACTCTCACAGATGGTCCTGCTCAGGTGTGATTTTAATTACGAGCTACAACAAAGCCCAGCACAGTAGGAAGTCTCTTAATAAATGTCCTGAGGCTTTTGTCTTCACATGTCAAAAAGCCTTTTTATTGAGTGATTAAAATATTTTCTTTTATTGGCTGATTTTAAAAATGAACAAAATGCTTGGAATAGAAATATGAGGGCTTCCAGAGTTCAAAATTTGTTGATTTGCATTGTTTGGGGGGAGTGAAAAAGATGTTTTATTTTGGAATTACTTTTCCCCCGCTCTCTAAATTTGCTTTTCAAAAAGCGAATGCTAGACAAATGTGTTAATAATATATTAAAAATGTGCATGAACATGAATAATGTATTAACAAATGAAAATGTGTTCTCTTTACATACGGTGCTTGATTTTGGCTTGTCACTTTGTTTAGCAGTAAAGAGCTAGGTTTTGTAAAACACTGTATAAAATGCACAGAGAAACCAATAATAATTTAATCCCAGCCATAACATACATCTTCCATTAATAAAACACAAAAGATATGGTCTTATTGTTAAATATTAGTAATATATTATAATAATTTTATACTGTCTCTCCCTTAGTGGGGAATTATGAGGACCTTATGTAAGGACCTCAGTGTCCTGACATGGTTAATTATCCATAGATAATGGTTATCAGCAATAGCTGTTATAAGCACCACAGCCTCACTGTTGCGGGGTTATTAAGTGTTTGCACTCTCAGGTGCAGTGCACCTATGCACTTCTCTACAGAAACAAACAGCTGTGTTTTCTTTACTGTATTATACATCACATTCAGTGCATCATTTATTATAGCAAAGCTAATGATGCACATGCAAACCTTTATGTCCCATATTATACTGTGGTAATATATTTGCTATAGATATGTTAATTTAGCTTTCATAAGTCATTTATCTTTGCTAATATATAATGTATCTTATTTAGAATGCTGAGGCTCTGGGGTTTATTACGTATGAGTGTATTTAAATAACGTTAAAAAATTTCTTTTGAGGGTCATAACAAATGAGTAGAACTAACTTAACCATGTTGAGTGACTAAAAATTTCCAGGTCCCCAAATCCTGTTTCATAATATCTGAGAACTTTCTTCTTAAGGACACAGTTATTTGTAATCATTATTCCAAATCTGGGACAGTGAAAAGAGTGAAAATAATGAGCATATACAAGTATCATAGGTTGTTTTTTCAATGAGGTTGAATGCACCTCATGGGAGGAAGTTCCTTTAAATTTAGATAGTTATGGATCACTTTAAATCATGGTATGGAAAATGCTTTACTCCTTACACATGTAGCCTAGGACTTAGCCTATGGGTTAACGTATTAGTTTAAAGTTAGCTTTTAAGTAAAAAGATAAGATACATGTATAAAGCAGTAATGCAAGAGGCCTCCAGGCCCAAACCTGTAAGACATTAGTGTAATCACTTAGCATAAGGAAGTTAGGGCTATAAGTCTTAGCATAAATAAACTGACCGGCAGTAACCCTAAGTTACAAGTTGGCATAAGATATAATTTTGCAATAAACAGTTCTTCTGATATTTTGTATAAAGTGCTGACAGGTACCTGCAAAAAGTTAGTTGATGCCAGTTTCAGTATTGTAGGATAGGAACATCAGCAGATGCTTAACAGCAGGATTGCTATAATAACCAATTGATGTATATGCTAATAAGGTTAAGATAATTCATATGCTCACCTATAGAATAGGGACACTGCAACAATACGAGGGAGAGGAAATTAATTAAGGGCAAAGGAGGCTGAACACCCTTATGAATATTCATGGCAGTCATCAGATCCTGTAATAGGGCTAACTACAGCCTAGACCAGAGGTTCTCAAACTGTGGTCCGTAGACCACCTGTGGTCCAAGAGCTCCATTCAGGTGGTCCGCGGATGGATCCCTCTAAGGTGCACATCTGGGCTGCTGCACACAAGAGAATGAAGGGCCACCCACCTAATTAGTGGAGACGTGCAGGCGTGGCTCCATTAATTAGGTGCCTGGACCCTGGAGAAGACACACATGTAAGGTGAGGTGGTGGCCTCGGGGGGAATAGAGGGTAGGTGGGAGGGGGAAGAGGAGTGAGAAGAGGGAGTGGGGGGAATTTGGGATGTGCAGGGCTGCGGCAGCCAGAGAAAGAGGCAATTTTCCCCAGCTCTAGGGCTCCTGCTGCCAGGGAGAGATGGCCCTCCTTCTCAGCCTCAGCTCTGTGGCTGCTGTGGCGGGGGGAGAGAGGGAGAGACCCCCCCCTCCTTCCAAGCCCCAGCTCGGGGGCTGCCGCAGTGGGTGATATCCCCCTCCTTCCCAGCCCAAGCTTGGGGGCTGCTGTGGTGGGGGAGAGGGGAAGAGATTCCACTCCTTCCCAGCCCCAGCTCAGGGGCTGGCACGGCGGGGGAGAGAGGGCACATCCATTGCATTAGAAAGGTAAGACTACGGATATTAAAATATGAGTTGTGTGCTTTTATTTGTAGAACAAAAAACATTAATTATTATTAAGGGTGGTTTTTTTATATAACACTTTTATCCAAAGTGCTTTACAATCATTAGCTAACAGTACAAACAACATTTGAAAAGATCATTAAGTGGTCTGCCAAGACCCTCAGAAGTTTTCAAGTGGTCCACGAAAAAAAAGTTTGAGAACCACTGGCCTAGGCCAGTGGGACTTGACCATTGGATCACTTGGCATGCCAGAGATAGGATTGAACCCTAATGGACCACCACCTGTCTCTACAGGAATTGGGAGAGTATGTGTATGACACTGGACATAAAGTTAATAATGCATTACTGTTACATTCTTGTTTGGATCGGTACTTATGTATTTACTAATTGTGTTAATAAGACTATTGCAAAGTCAAAAGCTTTTTCCCAAGTGTGAGTGTTGCAGCCATGCATATTGAGGTTTCCAACTGAATTGTAATTCTAATAACTCTGGGCTTGATCTTGGAGCTGAAACCTGCCAAACCTCAGAGTGCTAATTTGTCATTTGGGGTTTCGAAAGTAATCAATAGACAATCAACAGATCAGGCAACATACATTTCTTATAACGTACCATATTGAATGAGTGTTGAATAATGGAATGAAAAGATAAAGTGCTAATTTTATATCAACGAAACCACGTTCAGCCTGGGGCCTACTGAAAGTAGGATGAGTTTTATGGTCTTTGAAGATCATTGGTCAATATCACTCCTTATCTAATAAGAGCTAAATTGCATTTAAAGATGCCAGATTGTTAGAAGGACAGCACTGGGCCTGTGCTCACATATTGCCTGGGATGTTGAGGATGTGGACATTGTTGGGCTTGGTGATGCTAACGCTAACAGTTTTATCATGAATCTCACATTATTTGGTATTTTTGGAGTCATGTGATCACGTGAAAATCTTAGCTTACAATTTTTTTTAAAGTAAGTTTCCAGCCCTCATGGCTGCTGAGAAGGCAAGTAAAGAGACCCCAGATTTATTATGCTATGTAGCCATGATTTTTTGGAACCTGACTCATGAGTTTTGAATGCTTCGCATTGGCAGTGCTGCATGCACAATGGGAAAGCTGCATCAGTCTGCGTCATAGCTACATGAAGAATAACTTCATCAGTTAAGAGTAAGGAATAGAAGTATGATTTTTATTTAGGGAAAAATCTTACAAACATTTCCTCATTAGTAATTTTAGGAGCTTTTTATCTTTAGTGAATATTTGGTAAACTCTTGTGGTCTTAGTTAAACTGATGCTGAAGACTCTTCTGTGCTATTTCAGCTACTATTATAGGGTCACAGACATACTAGCTAATTTGTCTGCTGACACTGGTATAAATTGGGAACTACTCAGTGGAAATCAGTGGAGTTATACCAGTGTTAGACCTGGGGCTTTATCTTGTACTGTATTCTTATCCTGTATTCCAACTCATCCTGTGTTATGAAAAGGTACAATAGAACCTAGGAATTTGGAGTAAAAGGTCTGCTGGCTTGTTTCAAGTTGTTATTGATTATTTGCTGAGTGGCAGCAGAGTGCGATGCTTTAGAAAAATAGGATGGTGCCTGTCCCCAGGAGTTTAGGCAAGAAAATTTTTCTTTTCCCCTAATCTTGTGTGGGTTCTCTATGGGGAGAGCAGTCCTGTATGGAAAGTAGTATAGTAGGAGATGGTATGGAGTTGGGTTGCCAACTACTCTGTTTAACATTAATTTACATTGGTTCTGCCACTCCACAGTGAATCCTGCCCCCTGTTACTGATGAGTAATAAGAGGACAATAGCAGTCATGGATACCATGAGACTGTGGCTCCTTGAGGTTGGGGGCTGTCTTGTGTGGCATGTGGAGGGACACAGCTTCTGCACTGATGGACCACTCCACTTCAAGAGAACAAAACGTTCCAACTCCTGGCTGCTACACAGGAAAAACATGCGCAGGGAGTGATTTGGCTCTCTGTGGTATTGCTATTAGACATGGGTAGTTCATGCAGAGGAGTAAGAGGATGCCTTAAGACCACTTAGCCATCTGCACGGGCATCTGACAGTCCATATTTGTGCCCTTAATATCTACCAGTGTAACAATGCAAACAATTTTTAGTGTTCATGAAGAAAGGTGGGTTGGCAATTCTGGAGACTGAAGTCCTCTCTCACTGAACAGTTATGGTATGGACAATGCCTGTTTCCCCCTCAGTTTTTAATATTATAACTTAAAAAAAAAAAAGAAACGTACAGAATCTAAAGGCTTAAAAAAACAAAAAGTGTGTGAGACTGGTTTCAATGTAATTATGTGCATTTTAAAGCAGAGACTAAAATCAAGTTTCACACAGTTGGTAACCTACCATTGTTAAATTCATTAATAAAATATAACTGATCTTGATCTGTATTTTCTATCTCCATTATAATCTAAACAAGAAGCATTTGGCTCATGAAAGTAAATATTTTTGATCCTTTGTTGTCAGAGTCCACAATTTTCTCTACGGAATTCTTTGGTGAGACAGAAAACTAATATACTGAGCAACTGGAATTGCAGGCTTGTAATTTAGAAATATCCATTTTATCCCATGTAATTTCTTCCCTAAAATTCCTTAGTCTGAATCTGATACAGGTAGGAGCCAAGGCAAACAGTAACCATTTATAGTCATTCAGACTAGTTTGGGTTTCACTATAATGTAAAAGAAAAGAGCTCTTGGCTTCCTTTCACGTGTGTTACAGGAGTAGAAAATGCATTAAAATTTACCATTAAATGTTGCCACGTTTCTATAACAATTGCAAACTTCTGTTTGAAAAAATCTAGAGATGTAGAAATCTTCATACAATAAACTTTGCCAAATAAAAAGTCAGTTTCCAAGGTTTTTTTCAGTCCAGAATGAATACATACCTTGAGTTCTCCCAATCCTCCAGGTAATAGCTTCAACCTATTACAACACTCAAATCTTTGCAATTAACAGTGAGTTATGACAGTTTATTAAGGGGAAAATTGTGGCCTAGACTGAAGTCCACAGCTTCTATTGAATTACATTCCGACTCCTTTCAAAGTCAGAGGCACTTCTATGCAGGCACTTGTGACACAAAGATGAGGTCTCATAATAAGGTTCATGGGATGGTCTGTGCACAGTCGTGTACCCACAAAGGCAGCAATGACAACTGTGCATTGTGCTACACACATGCAGGTGCAGAGAACGGGAAAAATGAGTATGTAAGTGGGTTATTCCCAGCAAGAATACAGGCATATATTAAAGGACCATTCCTTCAAAACATTTACTAATGGCTGTAGTGCTGTATAGTGTGAGTAGTAATGGTAGTAAGTACTAGAGCAGACAGTAAGTGTTTGCAGGACTGAGTCCTAAATTTGTTTGTATGTGGACTACATACCTACTTGTTCCAGAGGTTGTTACACAGTAGCTAGATTCTGGCCAGAATGCTTCATTGTTCACCACCACTCACTCAGCAAAAAAAATTGAGTAAGGAAATAAATTTTGTTTTCAAGACTTTAATTTAAAAACTTCATGAACAATACTGAAATGAGTTCTGTCTTGGCTTAGTCAGGTTACTCAATCTGAATAACTCCCTACCCCACCCACTGTGCATGCACGTACGCTCACACACACATCTGTTAAATACATGCTGTATTGATGGAAAGTATGACCTCTTACTTCCCCCTAGTAAGCAAGGTTTGCCAAAACATAATTCAGAGTCTGCAGGAGGCCAGTTCTGAGTAACTTTGGGGTGTAGAACTATGATTTAATTTCTCTGTCTCAAATTTTCACACATAAATGTAGTTAAAATACTTATTCTACCTCTGTTAAAGTACTTTGACATCCTTGAATGAATGGTGTTATGTTATAATATATAATGACTTTCATAGAAGCCAGGTTGGTGAATCTGTGTAGCTAAAAATACACATACTTTCTGTGGTGGGAAGAGGATTGACAATGTTATGGTTTTTATATATGAGAAAAATGAGATAAAGTACAGTAATATATTTTGTTAAAAACAGTTGTAGTAACAAGAAGGGTAGTATTGCAGGTTAGTAACTCTGATATATCTATTGGAAGGTGCCATAAGTCAATAAGCCAAATGCATGTTAACTATGAAAAGCTATGTTCAGAGGAGGTGTCGTGCATAGGAGTGTAGGGGTGAGAAGGAGACCCTGCCAACATGTGAAAAACTTCATAATGGTAAGTTATGTATTGAAATAGATAAACAACCTGTAATACCTAATGAAAATACATGTCAAAATACAAACTAATTATATTACTTCATAAAGGAGAGAGATCCTAAAAACTGCCTACAATGTCTCCGCTGAAGAATTATATCTTTGAGTATGATTAGGAGTCATATGTTAATGCAAGAAAAGATGTCACATTATCTATTTTACCTATTTCTGCTGCTTATAAAGAACTTCACTGGATCCAAAATCTCATTACTGAGGTGGATTTCTAGGACCAAAGTAATACTGTTTCTTAGTACCATAAAAATCTACAAAATTCACTTTGCCATCTGTAGAGACATAGTGGAGCAAAGTAAGTTAGCCTCAAATGAAAGGTTTTGTCCTCCCTCTGTGGGAGAAATCCAAACCAGAATTAGCAAGACATCACTTTTGGACTAGCCCATTGACATTTGAAGAGGCAGCCTGCCAGAGATGTGAATTTTCAGAAGCAGTATGAAGAATTGGTTTTATGGAATTGGATTTTAGCTGCAGCATGGCAAAATCTGAAGTTTTTACAATGTTATTGCCAATAGATTCTTAACAATTTAGAAATGGCCACTTGACATCATTGCTTCACTCTGTTATTAAAGGAACTATATGCTATATGCCTGTTTCAATTAGAAAGATATTTACTCTAGAAGCTGGACTCTTGGTTGCCTTCAAGGAAACAGGTAATCAATAAATGAACAATTTAATGGAGTAGAGTCCAGCAAATTATTATCACCCTGAGTAAAAGGAAGCTAAATTTGGAAGATATTCCACCAAAAAACAAACCCCAAAGCCCAGAACAATGTTAAAAAGAATAAAGTTTTGAAATTACAAAATTATTGCTTTGATAACATCAAGCCTTTTTATATTAAAAAAATTGAGTGGATTATAAACTAGGGAAATATTAACAAAGATCTGTGTGCTTCCTAAAAAACATCTGTTAAAAATGTCCACTGAACACTGCTACCTTTTTGATGATCTGCACATTTCACTCTGGGGATGGATAACCTTAAGATGACCTTTTCACATCTGGGTCATGTCCTAGTAAAACTTGTCTTTTTTCTTAGACTTCAGCTGGGCTGGCGTTTCTGACAGACGTGTAAACAGATGCAAGCATTGTTGCTAATGACAGGTGATTATAAGTGGCATGGGTGCCAAGGTAATTAAACCATGCTTTGACAGGAACATTTGGTGATGTGGTATTTCAGCATTAGAAAAATTGTTACAACACATTTTCCCCTGCTAGGCTTTTCCTGAATATCATTAATTTTGAGTATTTGGCCATAGGACTTTGGGATCTTGAACACTGCTCACTGTCTGAAATATAGAACCATTCAGTGCAGGAAAATAGGGGAAATCCCTAGTAGAAAAGAATGGGTATATGACAAGAATTTTGGGCTTTTTAGATGAAACATCATTCTAGGAAGCTCTTTCAAGTATAGATGCATTACATTAGTTATAGGAGCTATGTTATCCTGCTTTATTTTGGGTTATTGTGCTATTCTTTATCATATGCTGTATTTCTTACTGAATATCAAAACTGTGTTTTTATTGCTGCATATTGCAGTTCCTAAATCTGTTTAAAAGCAGTGTGTGGATCTGTACTTCACAGTACAATACAAATTATTATCAAACTAGAAATACATCATAAGCTTAGAAACCATAAATGATGAAGTAAATGCTATAAAACGTTTATACTATTTAAGCAATGTACTATAAAATCTTAATGATTTACTAGTCCAGATGACTTTATGCCCCTCACTCAGCTACTTCTGCTGATTACAGGTTTTTCTTTTTGCTTTTGGTGCCCAGCAAAACAACCAATGGGAGTCTAGTAACTATTTTAGTGGTAAGAAAAGTTGATACATTTATATGGAATTTTAAACATGGTGTAGTCATTTTCTCACCAATGGCTTTTAAAGCTTTAGTCAAATGGGTTGAAAGATCTCACCCCCATACATTTTACAGGAAGTGATTAAATGTACTAAGCCTACCTAAATCACAATAAAATATTCAATAAAAGTACTTGCATCACAATTGGCCTGTACTAGACTGAGGCATAAGCACTTTTACAGAGGAAAAAAATGCATTGTCTGTGATGATAAATTATGTTCTGTGACAGGGTCAGGCCAGATGGCTACAGGAGAATGATAGAAGGCAGATATATTAGCCCCAGGTTAGGTAGGTCCCTTTTCCCTGGGTAAGGTAACAGGGAAGGTTCCAGAACAATCAGGAACTTTCTGGAAACAATTAAGGCAGACAGGCTGATTAGAACACCTGCAGCCAATCAGGAAGCTGCCAGAATCAATTAAGACAGGCAGGCTAATCAGGGCACCTGGGTTTTAAAAAGGAGCTCACTTCAGTTTGTGGTATGCGTTTGAGGAGCTGGGTGCAAGAATCTGAGAGTGAGAAGGCGTTCTACTGGAAGGCTGAGAAGTACAAGTATTATCAGACATCAAGAGGAAGGTCCTGTGGTGAGAATAAAGAAGGTGATGGGAGGAGGCCATGGGGAAGTAGCCCAGGGAGTTGTAGCTGTCACGCACCAGTTACAGGAGCCACTGTAGACAGCTGCAGTCCACAGGGCCCTGGGCTGGAACCCGGAGTAGAGGGCGGGCCTGGGTTTCCCCCATCGCCCCATCCCCCAAACTCCCTACTTGATACCGAGGAGTTGACCTGGACTGTGGGTTCCACCAGAGGGGAAGGTCTCTGGCCTGTTCCCTGATCCACTAGGTGGATCAGCAGAGACTGCGGGGATTGTTCTTCTTCCTTTTCTCCATGCTGGCCAGTGATGAGGCTAACTGAGTGAATGGCAGATTTGAGCCACGAAAGTGGCCAAACTGAGGGCTGCTGTGAACCTCTGAGGTGAGCAAATCCGCCAATAAGCACAGGACCTACCAAGGCAGAGGAGGAACTTTGTCACAGTTCCTTCCAATGAAAGTGAGAAGTAACGGAATACGGTGTCTCTTGTAAAGTTTCCCAGTGGGACAACTCTGATAATTAGGAGGCTGATTTCAGTGTTCTACTCAAGGCAGTTAAGTCCAAAGCAGACTGCAAAGAGCTCCAAAGGGATCTCATAAAACTGGGTGACTGGGCAACAAAATGGCAGATGAAATTCAATGTTGATAAATGCAAAGTAATGCACATTGGAAAATATAACCCCAGCTATACATATAAAATGATGGGGTCTAAATTAGCTGTTATCACTCAAGAAAGAGATCTTGAAGTCATTGTGGATAGTTCTCTGAAAACACCCACTCAATGTGCAGTCACCAAAAAAGTGAACAGAATGTTGGGAATCATTAAGAAAAGGATAGATAATAAGACAAAAATATCATATTGCCTCTATATAAATCCATGGTAAGCCCACATCTTGAATACTGCATGCAGATGTGGTCGCTCCATCTCAAAAACGATATATTGGAATTGTAAAAGGTTCAGAAAAGAACAAGAAAAATCATTAGGTGTATGGAACAGCTTCCATACGAGGAGAGATTAATAAAATTGAGACTTTTTCAGCTTTGAAAAGAGATGACTAAGGGGAGGTATTATAGAGGTCTATAAAATCATGACTGGTGTCGAGAAAGTAAATAAGGGAGTGTTATTTACGCTTTCTCATAACACACGAACTAGGGGTCACCCAATGAAATTAATAGACAGTAGGTTTTAAACAAAAGGAAGTATTTGTTTACACAAAACACAGTCAACCTGTGGAACTCCTTGCCAGAGGATGTTGTGAAGGCCAAAACTATAAAAGGTTAAAAAAAGAACTAGATAAGTTCATTGAGGATAGGTCCATCAATGGCTATTAGCCAGCATGGGCAGGGATGGTGTCCCTAGCCTCTGTTTGCTAGCAGCTGGGAATGGGTGACAGGGGATGGATCACTTGATGATTACCTGTTCTGTTCATTCCTTCTGAGGCACCTGGCATTGGACAATGTTGGAAGACAGGATACTGGGCTAGATGAACCTTTGGTCTGAGCCAGTCTGGCCATTCTTATGTTCTCAGAAACATGGTCTCTCTCCTGTAGTGGGAGTACAGCACAGGCAACAATTACTTCAAAAGCTAAGGCATTAGACTTTGTCTTTTACATATGGTAAGATTATTCTCTTTAAACAGCCACATTCTGCTGCCCACTTGCTCTTTGTAGTTTATAGGCTTATAAACTGTGAAAGAAAGAAGAGAATTTGATTGCTGTGATTAGCAAATGAATGAAAAAGGCATGGCCCATCTTGCTAGAAATAAAATGAATCTTGTATATTGGCACATTTTAAGTGAGAGCGTGCGTGTGTGTGTGTGTGTGTATGTATACCTTTTTGTAAAGACATAGTGTTTTTGTACAAATGGCCTTGGAGCTGCCAGTTTTTTATTTTGGATATTGCCTGGTAGTCTCTGAAGTAGATAAAGTATGGTTTTGTTTTAATCTTCCATTTACTAGGCTTTCATTGGATTGCAGTTACAGTCACAATGTCAGCACATAAAACGTTAAACATCACTGGTCTGAAAGAAGCTTCCATTGTCTTCTACCTTTGGTGCCGGGGGAATCTTGCCAGTCTTGCAGTGGTGGTTCTGTCAGTGTAATATGTCATGAAACATTTTTCAGTAATGACAGACATTGAATATGAGTGACAGGAACTCTGACCGAATGGAATGGGTTTAATTACCAGAGATGTGGGGTTACCTGAGATAAAACCAAATGGTTCAATTGTGCTTGGTTTTGACCCCTTGACTCAAAGTTACAGAGCAGCAAAGACAAATGGCTGATTAACCACCCCCTAACCTTCCTTTTCTGTGATAAACTTGTTTGGATTTCCCTGTCTGAAAAAATCTAAGTGTAGTATGTTTCTAAAAGGAAATATGATAGGAAAACAAAGGGTCCTCGTACTAGTCATTTTCTTCTCTTACAGACACAAAGCAGAAAGCTGTCATTCTATCTTGGAATGTATCTAGGACACAGTGTCCAGAAATCAATACAAGATAAATGATTGCTCTCTTAACCTCACCTTTCTTCTGCTGCAGCGGTTACATTGCTCCCGTTCACCTGTAGCCAACCTGACGCCAGAGTAAATGAGAGACCCTGCCATCAAAACTGTCTTCTTTTTGGTTGTTGTTGCTCCTCACTATTGAGTGCAGTTTTACATTTATTTCTAGTCCTGTGCCTACAGCTCCCAGATAGAGTTATAGCAAGCTGCCTAATTAAACTGTCGCTGTCTTCCCTCACTTGACTGCCTTTACAAAGTCATTTAACTAACAGACATTCCTGACTATTAAAGCTAGTAGCAGCGTGTCTCCAGTACTGGAGATAAAATGAATGAAATTTGTTAATCTGCACTGACACTTGATCCTAGATGTTGAACTAACGCTGTAGCACCTGAACTTTTTTCTTTATTGTAATTAGTTCTCATGTTATTATTTCATATAATAAATTGGAGAAAATTGCAACAGGTAATTGCAATTCTTGCAATTCTTCAAGTTGATTTATGGGTGCTGGGTGAATACAGCATTCATCTTTTGCATTCTTGAAAAGCACTCTCCAATGTACGCTCAGATCCAGGATCCAGGATTGTACTAACCAAATACTGTAATAGGATGATGTATTTCCTTCATCTAAGAGGAATGCCATTTTTAACTCTCAACGCTTCTGGTAATAAAGATAAATTTTGCCTTTGTAGTTTTATCAAGTGTTGATTTAAAACAAATATTTTGAATGCAAATTTAATACATTCTTAAATAGCACATCAAAAGAAGTACATGCCATCAATGACAAAATTAAAATAGGGTTGGAATTACACAGTGGAATTCAGTTCTGTTTGAAGGGGCAAACATTAAAAATGACTTGCAATTTTTTCCATCTAATTTAGTTTGTGTTTTTTGTTCAGAGAATTCAGGGTGATTTTTCATGCTGGGTGGGGAGGTCTCTTAGAGCCTCAAAAGATTAGTACCACTCCACTTCCCAAATGCTTCCCTTAACTTCCTCCCTCCCTAAAAAGCCAGGCAGTCCCTCCTGAGTCTTTTCTTCCAGCTCTTTCAACAAGACAGATTAACTGGAGGCTTCCAGCTTGCCCTGTATGCATGATAACATAACTAGGTAACATAACCTTAACTAACTAGGGAATAAGATTTATCCCTGTGCATAGTTTTTGGTAAAATAATAAATGGGCTAGGCACAGGATTACTCCATGGAGTGAAGGAAACCCTCTTCTCCATTGCTTCTAATGAAGCCTCACAGCTACAGTAGCTCCTGAAGCTACTGGTTTCCATTGTCCCAGGGAGTTAGCTAGAGGAGCCATGAACTCATGGGTCCATTTAATGTGTTCCTCTCCAGCACAAGATCTGCCTCCATGCTAACATGGAGCAATCTCCACACACTTGTGCTCGACACCAAGCAGAAAATGGTGGACCCATACATACATCGGTGTCTGGCATCCAGTGTCCCACAGCACAGGGGAATTTCATTAGCATGGCCGTGTTCAGGGCCATCCATGGCTGTTATTTGGGCTGAAGAGTTTGTCCCTTAATGTTTATATAGTGCTTTGAAGAGTGAAAGTGCAGTAGTATTACACCTAGACTCAGATGGCTTTTTTGTTTATTTCTTTGTTCAGAGTGGCCTGAATCAGGCAACAAAGCCTAAAGCTTCCTCCCACAGCCCATACCTTTGGGAGATTCAGATACAAATCTGAATGTTATAGCTTAGATCTGTCTCTTTCATGTGTCAGGCTGGAACCCCCAGTCTGAACAATTCCAGAGGGTGTTCTCCATTTGACATTAGATGTCCATGAAATATCTAGCTCTCATCAGTTGTCCATACCATGCTGCAAGAGGGAAACATAAGCTTTATGGCCTTTTGCTCGGTATATTATCATTAGGCAGTCACTTAAAAAAAGGTAATTTATGACACACAAAGGTATGAGCCTCTAGCCATTTGTGTTGAATTTGGTGACCTTAGGTAACTACAGAGAGTCTATTTGAAAGGCCACTTGGTTCATTTCACTTGGTATGATTTTATTGGGACAGTAGAAGGAAGACCTTTACAAGTAAAACTTGAGACTGTTAACATACAGTAACTAATCTTTACATAGTACTCTATGTATAACTTGTTCCAAAAGTGATTCAGATGAAGGAAGCTGAGTTACTGTATGTCAGGAGACCTCTCCATAATAAAGTTTGGGAGGTAGTTTGGGAATATGCATTTCCTTTAATGGGATCTTTCCATCTGTCTTGATTAAAAGTGAGTCCTCCCTTGACATAACGATTGTGTGTATTCTTGGTTTATATTAATTATAGCTCAGACTGTTTGACTCTTGGGGTCTCTAGCCTTATTTTTACATTTTTGCTTAGGATTTGATCCTGCAAGTTGCATAGTAGCTTCAAGGTGCTGAGCATTAACATTTCCTAGGTCAGCATCCTTAACAGAATATACCATATGCTCTCACTGCACTATAGCCAAAGCTGCAGCCACAGGGGGCCCCTATATCATGGGGCCCTCAACCCAGGAAGGAAAGGTTGAAATTCGAGTGTGATGCTCAGTGCTTGTACCCCAGTGTCATGTGCTATCGAGGACAAGCTGTTTCGTGCTGAGGCAGATCTCTGTGCTGGTAATAACTTCAGCCTGTTGGGGCTATTGGGCTGTTGAACTTTTATCACAGTTGGGGTGGGGCCCTTCTCAGATTCCCCAGTTCTTTCTGTTTAAAAGGAAACAAGCATTAAGCATTGAAGATGCAATATTCTGATGCGTCAGCTGATATTGTTAAAGCATTCCTCCAGAGCAAGACCAAGTGTGTATGTTCTATTGAGCAAGGTATAGTTTTGTATGAAAAGATCACTGATGATACTCTATTATTTGGAAATATTCATACCAAGACCTGTTCTGTATACATTGAATAAAATAGAAAATAGCAAATAGCAATCTTAAAGATGCCACATTTCAAATCATTTGGACATAAGGGGCAATTGGTCATCACCAGCAGTTCACTTCCATCTTCTGTGTATGGCTGGTAGCACATCTGTGTACAGGTATAAAGTAAAACAAGCCTTGTATTAGAAACCCATTTACTTCCTTCTCTTCACTGCTCCTAATGTAGTCACTCTTCCTCCATTCTAAGTCTTAGCTGATAGTCCCATTTGGCTCACCTGTATATATCTTTGTCAACACTGTTCAGGCTATTTCCAGTGAGCACAACAGTACATGGAAAACATTCTTTATATGTTCGGCCTTTTGCACACAAATCTACTGAAAGTGAATTGCTGCAATCTACAAACAAATACCAGATAAAGTGCTATTTTTTCCTTGGGAACACTGCACCTGACAAAGTTCTCATACAGCTTCTTTTGGAAATAGCAGGAGCTTTATTTTTATAGTCTTATTTTTCTATTGCAGAAAAATGCAACTTTATCTTAAACAAAACGCTGCTTGTTGTACTACTTTAAAAATCAATATCACAAAAGCAGTTGAACATGAAATAACTTTTTAAAGGAAATATTGAAATTACAATGCTGATCTATTTTCAGTGCAAGACCTTTATATTCAAAATATGTATTAAAAATAATTTGTCATTTACCAGTACAAGTGCATAAGTAGGTGGAGTTTCAACCATGCCTTTGATAAGAGGTTACACACATTGAGTGAAGTCCAAATTTATATTTGTCCTCAATTTTAAGTCCTAAAAACAACAAAAAAGTAACAGTCTAAGCTTTCTCCCCAAATGTAGCTGTTCCCGTAGTTCATCCTCATCTTTAGTTCCCTCTGCCTCCGCAAGAGGCTGCAACTGCTTTGATACTCTTATATTGGTGCTTATTGCATTCTAGTTATAATCCTGGATTTTTATTTAAATTACATTACTTTTATTTTGGTGTTTGGTGTTCTGTAAAGTAGAATGTCGCTTTAAATTGCTCAGACTTCACACATGAAAGTCATACTGTCTTGCTAATCATTGTCCTGCATTTTTTAAAAATGACTAAGTAAAATAGATCCTGACCTGTAATCTAACCCATTGTTTAGGGAGGGATAGCTCAGTGGTTTGAGCACTGGCCTGCTAAACCCAGGATTGTGAGTTCAATCCTTGAGGGGGCCATTTAGGGATCTGGGGAGTTGGGGATTGGTCCTGCTTTGAGCAGGGGGTTGGACTAGATGACCTCCTGAGGTCCCTTCCAACCCTGATATTCTATGATTCTATGATTGTGCCTCTCTGGCACAGGAAAAAAAGCAAGAAAGCACATAGTCCCTCCTAGCTGAGGATTCCGTTACCGTCATTTACAATAAGGCTCCTCTACACCAGTGCTACTGAAAGTGGTAGTCCGTGGACCGGTGCCAGTCTGCAAACCATCGGCTGCTGGTCTGTGCGCACATTGGAAAAAAAAATTGTCGGTCCCCCACATTAGATAGCTTGAGAAGCACTGCTCTACACCACTCTGGCAAGGTAAAGGATCCTTAATTGACTAACAATGGGAACATTAGCAGCCTGCCTGCTTAGTTGTTATGTTTCTGCTCTGTCTCAGGGACAGAGCCTGCTTCACACATCCCTACGCCTCCAAGCCTGGGATGCAGCAACAGCGAGCAAGCAAGACGGACAGAGTGAGTTTCTCTCACTCATTCGGATGCAAGCACAGGCCCAGCCCCACCACCTTAAAATCTCTCAACGCATGCACACCTAGCTTCCCTTCTCCCCACCACGGTGATCTGCCCCCTGCTGTTGGCTGCTCCCAGCATTTGTTCCCCACAGATTTTTTGCTCCCCCATTTTTCTGCGGGAGAGCCAAGAAATCTGCAGAAGATATAAATTCTGTACCTCCACAGGGGCACAGAATTCCCCCAGGAGTAGTGCTGTGTTTGCTGAAGCGATAATATTCCAATGGGATGTTGGTGATATACCTGGTACATGGGGCTGCATCAGAGATGTGTTTTGCTATGATGCTAGATACATGAGGCATCAACAGTATAGTAAATTTTATGGGATGTAGCCTCATACTTGTAAAAAGAAAAGGAGTACTTGTGGCACCTTAGAGACTAACCAATTTATTTGAGCATAAGCTTTCGTGAGCTACAGCTCACTTCATCGGATGCATACTGTGGAAAGCAGAAGATCTTTTTATACACACAAAGCATGAAAAAATACCTCCCCCCACCCCACTCTCCTGTTGGTAATAGCTTATCTAAAGTGATCACTCTCCTTACAGTGTGTATGATGATCAAGTTGGGCCATTTCCAGCACAAATCCAGGGTTTAACAAGAACGTCTGGGGCGGGGGTGGTAGGAAAAAACAAGGGGAAATAGGTTACCTTGCATAATGACTTAGCCACTCCCAGTCTCTATTCAACCCTAAGTTAATTGTATCCAATTTGCAAATGAATTCCAATTCAGCAGTCTCTCGCTGGAGTCTGGATTTGAAGTTTTTTTGTTGTAATATCACAACTTTCATGTCTGTAATCGCGTGACCAGAGAGATTGAAGTGTTCTCCGACTGGTTTATGAATGTTATAATTCTTGACATCTGATTTGTGTCCATTTATTCTTTTATGTAGAGACTGTCCAGTTTGACCAATGTACATGGCAGAGGGGCATTGCTGGCACATGATGGCATATATCACATTGGTGGATGTGCAGGTGAACAAGCCTCTGATAGTGTGGCTGATGTTATTAGGCCCTTTGATGGTGTCCCCTGAATAGATATGTGGGCACAGTTGACAACGGGCTTTGTTGCAAGGATAGGTTCCTGGGTTAGTGGTTCTGTTTTGTGGTATGTGGTTGCTGGTGAGTATTTGCTTCAGGTTGGGGGGCTGTCTGTAGGCAAGGACTGGCCTGTCTCCCAAGATTTGTGAGGGTGTTGGGTCATCCTTCAGGATAGGTTGTAGATCCTTAATAATGCGTTGGAGGGGTTTTAGTTGGGGGCTGAAGGTGACGGCTAGTGGCGTTCTGTTATTTTCTTTGTTAGGCCTGTCCTGTAGTAGGTGACTTCTGGGAACTCTTCTGGCTCTATCAATCTGTTTCTTCACTTCCGCAGGTGGGTATTGTAGTTGTAAGAATGCTTGATAGAGATCTTGTAGGTGTTTGTCTCTGTCTGAGGGGTTGGAGCAAATGCGGTTATATCGCAGAGCTTGGCTGTCGACAATGGATCGTGTGGTGTGGTCAGGGTGAAAGCTGGAGGCATGTAGGTAGGAATAGCGGTCAGTAGGTTTCCGGTATAGGGTGGTGTTTATGTGATCATCGTTTATTAGCACTGTAGTGTCCAGGAAGTGGATCTCTTGTGTGGACTGGACCAGGCTGAAGTTGATGGTGGGATCGAAATTATTGAAATCATGGTGGAATTCCTCAAGGGCTTCTTTTCCATGGGTCCAGATGATGAAGATGTCATCAATATAGCGCAAGTAGAGTAGGGGCGTTAGGGGACGAGAGCTGAGGAAGCGTTGTTCTAAGTCAGCCATAAAAATGTTGGCATACTGTGGGGCCATGCGGGTACCCATAGCAATGCTGCTGATTTGAAGGTATACATTGTCCCCAAATGTAAAATAGTTATGGGTAAGGACAAAGTCACAAAGTTCAGCCACCAGGTTAGCCGTGACATTATCGGGGATAGTGTTTTTGACGGCTTGTAGTCCATCTTTGTGTGGAATGTTGGCGTAGAGGGCTTCTACATCCATAGTGGCCAGGATGGTGTTATCAGGAAGATCACCGATGGATTGTAGTTTCCTCAGCAAGTCAGTGGTGTCTCGAAGGTAGCTGGGAGTGCTGGTAGCGTAGGGCCTGAGGAGGGAGTCTACATAGCCAGACAATCCTGCTGTCAGGGTGCCAATGCCTGAGATGATGGGGCGCCCAGGATTTCCAGGTTTATGGATCTTGGGTAGTAGATAGAATATCCCAGGTCGGGGTTCCAGGGGTGTGTCTGTGCGGATTTGATCTTGTGCTTTTTCAGGGAGTTTCTTGAGCAAATGCTGTAGTTTCTTTTGGCAACTCTCAGTGGAATCAGAGGGTAATGGCTTGTAGAAAGTCGTGTTGGAGAGCTGCCGAGCAGCCTCTTGTTCATATTCCAACCTATTCATGATGACAACAGCACCTCCTTCGTCAGCCTTTTTGATTATGATGTCAGAGTTGTTTCTGAGGCTGTGGATAGCATTGTGTTCCACACGGCTGAGGTTATGGGGCAAGTGATGCTGCTTTGTGTGTATAAAAAGATCTTCTACACTTTCCACAGTATGCATCCGATGAAGTGAGCTGTAGCTCACGAAAGCTTATGCTCAAATAAATTGGTTAGTCTCTAAGGTGCCACAAGTACTCCTTTTCTTTTTGCGAATACAGACTAACACGGCTGTTACTCTGAAACCCCTCATACTTGTGTAATTTATGCAGAAAAGTGATACCTGTGTTTTTTCCATCTAACTTATACAAAAATAAGTATTGCCCCCCTTAGAATTTTACTCCACAAAAGGAAGACAAAGCGGCCAGAGCTTCAACTGGACTACTTTACTTAAGTAAAATTACTCACTTGAGTAAGTGGTTGCAGGCTTGAGCCTTTGGAGATTAATGGCAGCAGTCACCAGATTTGGGAAGAATAAAGAGATATGTTCATTTACAAGTCTAAGAAAATTGTCATCTAAATATCAATAGGCACAAAAAACTAATGAATCAGACTTTCAAAGGTAAGTAATATACTGAAACAAAGAAACACTAATACTGTCTCAGTACGGAAAAGTAAAAGGAACTGTTTGCCAGTCATAAATGAATATTTATTTCCTCACATAGGTGCCTATATTGTTATAATGTTCTTACCACACTGTTTCTCCCCAAGACTTATTAGACTGAATCTTTCCTCTTAGATCCAGGAACAAGATCCTTATTCTATGTGTCTGAGCAAACCATTTCTACCTATTTTGGATGCCAATCCCAGACTGGTTTTACAAGCTGAGAAACCCAGTCAAAAATGCATTCCATGACTGCACCTCTAGCTGCCATTATGAGACCTTGCAGAAAACCCAACATTGCATGGCATTTGAAGAAATGAACCCCACTCTGCTCCATAAGCCCGACACGGGCAGGAGTTAACAATGTGATTAGTGAACTGATGGATGATGCACAGTTCCATGCCTCAATAGCAAGTTGTTCCCAGGGGGACTTTTCTGACCTGCTAAAATCATGTCCAGTCCCAAAACAGTTGAAGATGTCTTTGCTATTTGCCAAGGAAAATTTGAAACCAATCTGGGGTAGTGAGAAGATTTAACACTTTTCAGAATATTAGATATCCTGATTTAAAAAAACAAAAAACTTTCAGCAAAAGAACATAGGGAGTATTATATCCTGTATCTTAAATTTCCACAATTTTGAAAAAAAAATAGGGCTAAATTTTCAAAATTGGATATGTAAGGTTAGGTCATCCAGCTTTGCATTTGGATTCACAAATCAGCCTTTAGTTCCTTAAATTTACATTATACTGACTAAGTGCTGATTTGTGCATTGCAATGTATTCTGCCCTTTGTGCCTTTAGGTCCGGTCAACACTGAAAAGCTTTGCCAGCATGTGAAAAACTCGTACCCTTAACCAACATAATTATGCCAACTGAAGTCCCACTGTAGACATCATTATAGTGGGAAAAAAAGACTTTTTGATTGTATAGCTTATTTTGTTTCGGGAATTGGTATAAAATAAACTATACCAGCAAAAACTTTTGCCCATATAAGCTGCATCTCTACTAGCAGGGTTTACCAGTATAGCTATACGTAGTGTAGACATAGGTCTAAATGACTGTATGTTTCCCACAATGTGAGAAGAGCACACAGAAGGGCTTCCCTTTTGTTTTCTAGGGGCACTTAAAAATGGTAATGGGTTCTACTGTGCTTTTAGCAACAGCTACACTTTGGGGGTCCTGCAGAGTCACACTCCCCAGTGGGGCAACAGGAAACATTGCTCAATGAAGCTCTCAGACACTCAGGGGAGTATGGCTGCTCCTAGATCCCTTAAAAGGAAATGGCATACAGTCTCCCTGTGTGGCTAGCCAACTCTTCTGGTCAGTGTGGGGTTGGGGGGAAAGGAGGAAGAACTATGATCTTGCTTCCTCCCTGTTTTTTTTCAGGTTGTCTAGTGCACTGAAGAGGTTTCAGGGACTGAAATTATGGTCGGTCCCTGAAAATGAAAGGTATATGCAAAGTTGGGAAGCTTCTTGTGCCCTGCTCCTCTCTTGTCCATCTTTGTAGAGGCAGCCACAGTCTGTCTCAGAACCTTTAACAGCATAATTATCAAAAGCATCAGAAAATGAATTCAGCCTCAATATTTCTTGGTGCAAATAAAAGAATGTTTGCAAAGTGCTCTTAAAGCAAAGGTTTAACCAAAAGACAGCAAGGAAGCTAAATAAATGAATCACCAGAGAGTTTTGTGGCACTATATGTTGAGAGAACTATTTAGAAGAGACTGGTTTGGTCCTGCTCCCATTAAAACACTGTTGATTCCCAAGGGACTAGAATTGGTCCATTATGTACATTTTTAAAGATTAAGTGGAAAGAATAACATGCTTTCTTTAAAAGAGTATTCTTTAAATTGTGGGAATATATATAAGTACAGATAGCATGTAGCTGACATCATATAGCTATGGTCCATCTGGAGAATACATATTTTAGAATGGGCACTAGTTTAAAATGATATGTATTTCAGTTGAGTAAATATGTATTTCGGTAATTTTCTAAAATGTTTATTAGTTACCCTATTATAAAAATCATTGTGGCCTAAGCAATTATTTACATGTGATTTCGAACAAGAATGGTTGAGAAGGATTTTAGTATATTTATATATAGGATGAGTTTATAACAATAAAAGAATTACAAGTCCTTCTTTTTACTTAATTCTTTTGGCTCTTACAGAGTTTGCTGATTGAACGTAATTTCAACAGTAACACCAGTTCTCTGAATTAGTAATAATTAATTTCTGCATCCCTTTAGCATTCAAGGACAATATCTTATTAAGAGTGACATTTCATTTCACGGATCCTAAAAAAAAAAAATCCCATTATCTTAAATTAATGTCCTTCATATCACTTCTATTAATATGGTTTGTTATAACTGGAGAAGCATAATTTGTTCTACATTTTAAATATATTAATAAGTATAACCATTTCTATCAAATAGCGAGGAGAGGAGAGGAATCTCTTTAAGGCAGGCTTTGATCTTACGAGGCCTACAAAGCTGAATCATAGCTAAATGTACCTGTCATATGATTGTTATCAAGAAAACACCTGGGTTGCTACTAGTTTTCATATTCAAAGTTCTGTTTTGTTTTACTTTAAATCTAAAGCTCTTGTAGCTCATATCTCTGCAATTAAAGCTCCTCCTGCAAACCAGCCAGGAAAACATATGATACCATTTGCAATTGCAGAATGCGGCATGCTGTTCTTCTGTAATTATAATGGCCTGAGCAGTGTGGGGTTGGTTAGCCTTCCTTAACAATCATTAATCTATTGAGTCTTAGTTACTGTGGCCCATCTTGGAGAACAGCAGTCCTTGGCGTGAGGCACCTTGGGCTGTGAATTCGTTGTGAGCAAGGGATAGCCTTGTTTGTTACATTCTGCTGCTTGCTATTCCCCAAGGAGTCTGGCAAGAGATTTTTTTCATCTTCGTGATTGCTACTTGCCCTCTCCCTCGCTCTCCTGCTTGTCCCTTTATTTCTCCTTGTTGTGAAAGTTTTTTTCTGTGTGACTAGGAGTCTGTTTAGCAGACCATATTGCGAGTGAAGGTGCATCGTTTGTTGCCTGATTTTGGCAACACTGGGCAGTCAGCTGGGATGTAATTAAGACTCTGAGAACAGGCTGTCTTCTCCACAGGAAGGGCATGTTAGATGTTGCTGGGATTTGGGGCTGTCAGTTTGGCCAAGGCTGGAGAGTGAAAGCTAGGGACAGTGATCTTTCCTTTCATTTATAATCCCTTTATGTACAGTGTATGCACTTGGCAAAGTTTACATATAACCTAGTGACTGGAGCGTACAAGCCAATGCGGCTAAATTAGCATATGTTACATGTATATTTTAGTAATATTTTAAAGCAAGTGCAAATTTCCAAAGTGAATTATGCATGTATGACAGAAATGGGGTTGTGTTGCATTGGATGTCAAATCCCACAACTTTTTGTCAAGACCATGGATTTTACATTAAAGAGGCAGAGAGACTAAACGAAGTAAAACAGTTTTAATTTTTAACAGTTTGGTCCAGCCCAAGGAGCCACTCTGACAGTTATAACTGACATTTGAATAATTGGAATAATTTAGAGAGGGGCAAATCCTGTATCGATAGTTATGCTTGTTCTATAAGTTTTTTTTATGTAGGGATGGAGTTGAGTGGCTTAATTATTTAAAGTTCACTTAATGCAATGCAAAATACTGCTGTTCTGAAACTTTAGACTGAATTGCAGGAAGAAAAAAAATCCTACTTAAAATATTTCATTTTCTACAGAAGCAAGCTTAAGAAAGCATTATAAAACATTATTTTCCAACTTTTATGTTACATCAGTATAATGTAAAGAAAACTCAGAGATAAAAAGTGTCATTTGTGGCCTAAATTACTAGTTTCAGAGTTGCACATAGGTCAGTGGAGCCGATTCTCATCATCTTTACACAAGTATAAATCCAGAGTAATATCATTGACTTTAGCATTATCCCAGGTTTATGAGGAAACTGAAATCAGAAACTGTCCCAGTTTTTTTAAAGCAGTATCAAATTCCTTTGGATTCACATTACATTTCAAGTCTCTTTTCATAAGAAAATTAACATTAAAATGAATAGTAGCTATGAACTAATGAGCCTTTCCTGATAATTTTGTTAATGAACTGCTTTTACTAAATTGTGGCACAAAGCTAGGAGGGCTACCTATAGACATAAAGAGTCTAGAATACTGTTTGCTGCTGGCTTTATCATTGTTTTACTCAGCGGGACATTAACAGATATTAACACTCACACAAGAAGTGTTAATCCACTGTTTATGATATTAACACCTAGTTAGACAAGTATAAAACATGCACATGGAATCCAACACAGAGACATGTACGTATGCATTCGAATAGGTAGAAATGTTCATTTAAAGGTTATAAATTTCACTTGAGCTTTGGTAGTTGTAAAACTATTGCACCACATTTAAAAACAAAACATAACAAGTAAACTATATCCTTACCATGCTATTGTACCTGCCATGTTGCACTTAAATGTTACACCGTCAGAAATTATGTTAATAAAATAATGTTGCGTAGGAAAGGACAATCAGTCTTGCATGATTCTTACAATGGAGATAAGGGAGCACATTGTTTAAACTAATTTTGTACATTTTAGTCTTGAAGAGCGTCTAAACATTATTGAAATGCTGTATCGTTTGCTGTGCAAACGGGGTAGTCAGACTTCCTTGTAACCAGATTAGCAATCCTTGGGGGATTCTCAAAGCTTTTTAAAATTATGGTGGGGTTTTTTTTCTGGGTCAGTCTAAGTCAGTCCCAGGGGTGAAGTTGCCATCTGTCCTTTATATTAAAATAATCTCCTATATTATATACCTGATGTTCTTGTCCCAGAGATAAATGTTGTTAATTAAAGGACAGCATTTGTCCTTTATGTAGAATAAAGATTCTTTCCAGCCTTAATAATTTCTGGGTTCTGTGCATGCCCTTAAATATTGCCTAACCTAAATGTGATTTCTTATTCATTCAAGATCTTTGGTACACGTGGGGAGTTTAGTGGATGGTTTAGTAACCCAAACAATCATATATATTAATCCAGATTAGGTGGTGTTCATTTCAAACACTGATGGTAGAGCAGAGGATATAGGTTTTTGATGTACAGTAGTTAATTTATTTTAGGCAAATCCCCATTTGGGAGTGTTGCCTAAGAAAGGACTGCAGGTTTCAACCCCTTGTAATACAATTTTCTCTATCTCCACCTTCCTGACTACCTCCTCCCAGCATGCACTTGTTCTTGAGCAATGCTGCACCTTTTCATCTAACCCTAAAACTTTAATGTCCATTATACCCCCAACACTCCTTCCATTTAGTGAGCATCTCAAGATTATACTTATTTGAGAGGTCCCATTCCAAACACAAACTACACATGTTCTATAACAGCATATTTACACGAGCCAGGCAATAAAAAATTGTATTACTGTTTTAGTAGAATCTTGTAAATGAGGATTTCTCATTAGCAGAGGGGCATTAAGAAGAAGAGGGAGTGTGCCTTTGTGGTTGTAGTGGTACCTCTGGCCCATGGTCACACTTAGTAACTCAATCACCTTTAAATACCACCGGTTTTTATGCTGTTTTCTGTCAGGATGTCTCAGGATTTTCATTGTTTATATTGCATCCTTCTCTTGCCTGGCTGACTTTTAGCTTATAAGCTGTACTTATAAGCTGCACTCGGGCAGTGGGCATTCTCTGTGTGCCTCCAAAAGTTCCTAGAGAGTTGTGGGTATCATCATAAATAATTTAATTATTATTATTGTAATCTCTTATTAGATGCTTGTCATCTTCATACATCTTCTTTCCTCTCATAATCTTGTGTGGTGTGAAAACAAAGTATGGAAGGTGAACCATATCAGAGTTCATCCATGTGCCATGAAGGAAAACTAACATATATATTCTGATGCTAGGCTGGATTCTGATGTCAGAGGAACTCCACAGATGTCTGGAGAATAGTGTCAGGTGTGGAAAACACTTGGAAACAATAAACTGGGATCTAATTCCAGTATGCAGGAGGCTGGCAAATCCCTTCTGAATATCATGTTTATGGTCCATGGAAAGAGAGTATGCAGAATTCTCTCACAGTATTCAGGGTACAAGCGTCATATAAGCATAGTGACAGGCATTTTATTTCAATCCCTTGGAGGTGATAGACTCATGATAGTTCACAAAACTATGTCTCCTGTGCAGGAGGTCAATTCATGGCTCCCACAGCCTCAGGTCAGCGGGTTATCCCTTTTTAAATATCTTTTTTAATTAATGGAGATTCCTTTGAGTGATTTAGTTTGCTTTTTTTAAAGTGAAAAAATCTGCAAATCTATTGCATTCTTAGGTGTTTTTCGTTTGTTCTGTCTGAACTAATTGCAGTAAGTGAACAGTGTTCTCTGAAATTTCACATATTAAAGTAGATGGAGAAATTACTCCAGGGGTAGTTGTAGCTCTGGTTCAGTCAAAGTTAAAGACCGGGCCAGATCCTAAGGGATTCTCTGGTAGGGCAGAGTAGCCATAAATTCAGGGATCTGGCCAACTGAGGATTTCCTACCTGTGCCACTCTTCCTCTCACTCTGTCTTTATGCCCTGGGTGACTCCCAGCTGCTGTAAGTGCCACTTGGGCACAAAAGTAGAACATCTCTGAGGTCTGCCTAATGTTCCGAACATAAAGATGGGTTCATAGCTACTATTTCCCTTCTCTTTCAAGCTGCACCAAGCTCAGGAGAGACACGAGCCAGGATATGGTCCCTACTGTTAAGACAGTAAAAAATAAAAACTGTAGTTAGACAAAGAATGTAAGTTAAAAGACAGTGTAACAACCATTTGCCTAATTATGAGAGTGAGTAACCAGCAAATTCATTTCTTGGTTAGAACACAAGTGAACATGCAGAGAATTCATCTTTCAGCAAATAAAAAGGTGTATGTTGACAGATGAGCCTTGTTGTTTTAAATGACCATATTAAAAATTATGCAAAAATATGATTAACTCACATATAAAACACAACTGAAGGATATAGCAACACTCAACTGATATTACACTACAGGTTCATTTTCAAAGACAATCACTACCTAGCAATTCTGAATGCTACGAGGTTGTCACTGACATTTTGTGTACAAGAGATAGTGATAAATGGATTATTTTAAATGTCATTCTACAGCTTCTTAGAGTTGCAGCTTCTTAGACTTCTAATATACAGTTGTTGGTTAATACTGTATATACTTCACCAATCCTTTGTGATGAAATAATCTTCCCAAGTTGCATGCAGAAATGTTAATTTCTTTCTTCTTAAAATCACTCTTAAAATACACAGTATGTGTGGAGTCATGTGTAACTGTTTATAGAAAACTTCCCTAAGAATTCCGACTCTCCAGTCGCTTTTCGTATCATATGTTTAACACTGTCCTTGTTACCTTGGTGTTTCCCCCCTGTTAATGTTAATTAAACTGCAGAAGGTTTCTTTGCAGTTAATGGGGGGGCACACTTTAAAATTTAGATCATTAACATTTAAAAAGATTTTAATTGTTAAGCATAACAAATTTATACAGGTAGATTCAATTAATTGACATTTACATGTTCAGAGATCTTTTGCAGGGGCTATTCTCATAAAACTTTAAAGGTCCCAGAAGGAGTTCTCTGTGCCATTCTTTCCATTTTTTGTCTTCTGTTCTCTCCCTATTATTTCTTTGAAAGTGCTGGGCTCTTTCTAACTGCCAGTTACTAAAATCAAATTGCTTTTAGCCTGTAATACGGAGAGAGGTTAGTTTCTACAGATTTACATGGAAAGACCCAAATAAAATTTTAAAATGTGCATATGTCATGCGTAATTGGTAAAGTGGCTTTAAAAAACATTGTGTTTGATCTTACACAAGTGGAGGAGAACTCAAGTGGGTGCATGTATGATAGAAACATGCAAAGTAGGGAAAGCAATAATTCCAAGATATGTCCCTCCATTCCCCGAGGCTGCAGAAGCCCACAGCAGATACATCCTGAGTTTCGTGTCTCCATCGACTCCTTCACGTGCACAGTTGGAGGAGAAATAAACTGGGTGCAAATGAGGTGGGAGTTTGCAAAGGGTGGTAAGTAACAGCTCCTTGGAATGGGTTGTGGCAGGACAGGGATGGATAGAGACAGGGATATGACAACTCTTTGTGGCATTATCTTTCATCAGCTTGTGGTGGGGGATCCTAGAGCAGTGGTTTTCAGCCAGGGGTCCGGGGCCTCCTGGGGTGCCATGAGCAGGTTTCAGGGGGGCCACCAAGCAAGGCGAGTATTAGACTCGCTGAGGCTCAGGGCAGAAAGTCCCACTGCATGGCGCTGAAGCCCAGGGCGCTGAGCCCTGTCACCTGGGGCTGAAGCCGAAGCCTGAGCACTGTAGCTTCGCAGGGGATCCCTGTGGTGTTCAAGCAATTGCCCTGCTTGCTACCTCCTAATGCCAGTCCTGGCTTTCATATGCAGAAAAACAGTGGTTGTGACACAGGTGGCCCATGGAGTTTTTATAGCATGTTGGGGGGGTCCTCAGAAAGAAATAGGTTGAGAGCCCCTAGTGTTTGGACACTACACCAGTGTCTGCTGCCCCAAGATCCAGAGAATGTCCCTGCTGTTCTCAGGGCATCTTCAGGTTACGGGAAAGTAAGGTCCTTGCCTTTTCTGTTAGAAGCAAACCACATTTCCACATTCTCCTGACTGAAGGAAACTCAGGGCTTGTCTACACTTACAAGAGAAAAATCACCCCCCTGAGTACAGGAAGTCTGAGCGCTTTAAAGCACTAGTGTAGATAGCCTCCGAGCGCTGGGAGTTAATCCCCTCGTGGAGGTAGATTACCAGGAGCACTGAGAGAGCTCTCTCTCAGCGCTCGCACACGACCACACTCACAATTCAAAGCGCTTTGAAGTTTCCAGTGTAGCCATGCCCTCAGTGACTTTCAGCTCATGGAGTTTTCTGTTCCTTCTACATTTTTTCTGGCACACGGCTCTGGCTCTTTTTTTCAGGATATTATCTTATTGGATGTAGTCACTGTTTTATACGTTCAAAGTATATTGATTTTACTACATCTCAACTGTGAGGACATAATATGGGGTATCTTTTTAAGCAGCAAAGTACTATCAAGTTTACCATACTACCTAATCAACCCATTAAGATAATACTAAATTATATGAACCCTGTACAATTATATAGAGTATTACTGGAGGCAAGGGGAACTGGAGGTGGACTATCTCTAGCTCCATTATGCACCATAAAATAGTATATAATGGAAAAGTAGCAAAGGCACTCCTCTGTTTCTTTAGAAACATTCTGGCCACTGGGGTTAGTGCATAACTGTGTATATATATAATCCCAAATATGTTGGTAGAGGATACACTCTGTTAATGGAAACTTGGTTGTGTACCTTGGGATAGCCTTCTGAGTCACCAAGCCCATTGTACAGTGACAGAGAAGAGAAGAATTGGAGGGGGCCCAGGGAAGAGAGTGCAGTTTTGGTCATATTAAGGTTACATTGATGGCAAAACATCCAAGAAGTGATGTCCGAGAGAGAGAGGTGGGGGGGAGTTGAGATCTGGGAACTAGGTCAGGAGTGGAGAGAAAGAGCTGTAAATTGTTGGCATAAAGTTATTAGTTAAAGCTGTGTGAATAGATAGGATCGCGTAGAGAAAAGATGTCAACAGAGAAGAAGAGTGGACTAAGGAGAGATCCCTGTCGGTCATGGGAAGAGGAGGACCCTCTGAAACAAACAAACGTTGGAAGGGTGATCACTGATGTGGTCTTAGAGACATGAAAGCCACGGGATTACAAGATTTAATGGATGTGTGATCAACAGTGTTGAAAGCCGCAGGGAGGTGGAAGAGAAGGGAATGGAATACAGACCTGGGATTTGGCTACAGAAATAAGATTAGAAACTTTGGTGAAGGCAATTTCAGGGCAGTGGAGAAGGCAGAAGCCAGATTGAGAGGATTTAGAAAGGAATTTGAGGGGAGGAGCTCGAAGCAACATTTGTAGATGTTCAGTGAGCAGAAAGGTGAAAGGAGTTGGAGCAGTAGTTAAAGAGGAAGTTGGGGTTTCAGAGGGTTTTCCAAGCTTCTGCTTGAAGAGGCGCTTACTATAGTAAGGGTAAGGAATGGTGTCCCTAGCCTCTGTTTGTCAGAGGGTGGAGATGGATGGCAGGAGAGAGATCACTTGATCATTACCTGTTAGGTTCACTCCCTCTGGGGCACCTGGCATTGCCCACTGTCGGTAGACAGCATACTGGGCTGGATGGACCTTTGGTCTGACCCAGTATGGCCATTCTTATGTTCTTATATACCAAGCAAAAGGTTGAGGAGGAGAGAGGAGAAGGGAAGGGGTGAGTAAAGTTAGTAACCCAGAGGGGATATGGTCAAAGGGGCATGATACTGGAATCTGCTGACCAGTTACCACTAACAGGTTTCTTGAGGAAGACTAGCCTTGTCCTTGAAGTTGGAGGTAGGACCTGTCTTATGGAAGACAACTTGTGTCAGGAGCTGGGGTGTTTTTCTTGGTAGCTAGTGATTTACCCTGCTGGTTGGATTGATCCTAGCTGTGTGGCAGATAATCTAGGAAAAATAGCAACCTCACTATGACAGCACTCCACAAATCTTTGACTAGCAGGCTTACATCCAGAGCCTCTGCCTTCAGTGGTGATAGCAGCCATTTTGTGAGGGAAGGATACCCTCATCTGAAAAGGGAGCAAATATGGATGAAAAATGAAATGACTTCTTCACTAAATAAGTGTCTTTTTCTTATAATAATATTCCAGATTGAGAAAAATTAGAATGGAATGACTAGAGATTAATATAAGGAAAGGCAGTAAATTTTTTTACACATACACATGTGCAGTCTGTTTTATGCATCTGATTCTGAAGTTAGAAACTGGTAAGAAGACAGGACAGTTTCAAGTATGGAAAGTGTAAAATGTACTTTTGCATTGCAGCATCATGTTACTTTAGGATTTCTACTAACATGAAAATAAGAATATTTACTCCAGAGGGACTGAGATCTACACATAGATATTTTATGAAGGAAATAAATATTTTAAAATGCAAACACCAGAGTGTGTTGGTCCTTCAAAACAGGGTCAGAGACTTGTTCATCTTTTAGAAGTGTTGGTTTTTTAATGTATATCACTATAAACACTGAGCCTTTCATGGTAAAATAACTACTGTGTTACTTTTGCCAGTTGAAAAGAAACATACAGAGCTCCTTTTTGTTTCTAAAGATCACAAGATTTCTATAAATAGTGTAACAAGGCTTTGCTATATTGGGGAAGATGGAAGTTTTTAAAAAGTTGATTTATTCTATCCGGACCGCACAGAGGAGACCACCTGAATAGCATCTGACTGACAAGTTAAGTCATGTTACTTTTAATGAAGATAATTTCCTCAAGATGAGCAAAGCCATAGCAATGCTTTTATTAAGGCAAATGCTCCTTTTCTCTAGTTGGTCATTGTCTCTTTACCACCAAAATATTTAACAAAACACTTGGGGGACCATATTGTGTCTGGCCTTAGCAGGGATGTGGAAAGGGGATAGAGGTACAAAGTGCTGTTCACAAGAGCCAGGGACATTTGCAGTCCCTGCACTCTTCTGACTACCATCAGCTAGAACCTCTGTGTGCTCTAGGCAGGCTAAAAAGGGAGCTGGGAAGATTCAGAGCCATTACCTTGCAGCTCTCTAGCACATATACGCACACGCACTAGATAGTGGAGGTGTTGTATTATGCTCCTTTGTAATGAGTAGTGCAATGGGCTGCTTCTCTTTGTGCACCACAAAGTCGGAGAGTCATTGTGTCTAACTGTGTTGTAATGCATCCTGGAGTTCCTTACGGCCTCCAAAGCAGGCCTGTGCCCTAACAGTTAAATCTGGTTTTGGTTGCCTGGCCATTAATTTTAACACACATTTGGGTTTTTTAGGCAAGAATCTAATTGTACTTTGTGCACCCAAGTAAAAATTGTCAAGCTACATTTGCTCTTTGAGTGGTTTCTAGACTGGTGTTAGGTAAAAGCAACAAAGGGCTAAACTGCCATAATGTACAAAAAAAGAATGTAGACAATGGAGTCCCTAAAAGGAATTTTTTTCTCCATTTGTTTGCAAATAATATCCTGTTCATTGTGGGCCTTATTCTGATTGCAACGAGGTATTGAGCATCCTCCATTGCTGTTGACTTAAGTGGGAGCTGAGATTGCTTAGAATCTCAGAGGATTGATCCATATCAATTAGCAGCCACAAGGTTTCCAGTTTAAAGATTATATGTGTGCATGGCAACAGGAGGTTAGAACAATTTCTGTAGCTTCAGTTCTTCACTCAGCTCCTCCTGTTGCTATCAGTACTGTTGATAGATACATGTTCAACTCTGCCATTGCTTAGAATTTGCGGTGGTGTTCAAGATTAAAATTCCAAGAAATATAAGAAAAGAACAAGGGGTGTAACTTATCAGGGAGGAGTCTCCCAAACTGAAACCTGGAGACTTGTAGCTGTCATTCTGCTGCATTGCTGTAGTGTCAGCAAAGTGATTCCTTTGAAAAGTGAGATTTTTACAAAGTTGGGGTGGGACTGCTTTAAAAAATATTTTAAATATATAATAACTTTTTGTTGTGTGTGTGTGTGTGTGTAGTGACTTAAAAAGGAAAGCAACAAAAGACAAATACCAGAGAAGAGTGAGCAAACAAACACTTCTAGAAAAGTGTTTGGGCATAGTAAGCAGGAGATTCACAGCAGATTGAAGTTAACTGTTGCTCTTTTCTTAAAGCAATATTGTAACTAGGGCTTTCAAGGGATTAAAAAGATTAATCGTGCAATTAAAAAAATAATTGTGATTAATCACACAATTAATTGAACTGTTAATAATAGAATACCATTTATTTAAATATTTTGGATGTTTTCTACATTTTCAAATATATTGATTTCGGTTGCAACACAGAATACAAAGTGTATAGTGCTTACTTTATATTTTTGATTACAAGTATTTGCACAGAACCCCCCCCCCCCAAAGAAATAATATTTTTCAATTTACTTTATACAGCTACTGTAGTGCAATCTCTTTATCATGAAAGTTGAACTTACAAATGTAGAAATATGTATACAAAAAACTACATTCAAAAATAAATCAAAAATAATATACACTTTTATTTCAATTACAACACAGAATAGAATATATATGAAAATGTAGAAAAAAAATCCAAAATACTTAATAAATTTCAGTTGGTATGCTATTGTTTAACAGTGCAATTAAAACTGTGATTAATTTTTTTAACAGCGAATTTTTTTTTTAATCGCGTGAGTTAACTGCAATTAATCGACAGCCCTAATTGTAACCAGTGTTAAAGTGACATTTGTGAAATATAAAATAATTAATGCAAAATTTTACCAAATGTCTTCATTTCCTTTGGAAAAGAATCATATATTTTTGTGATTGCAAAACCTTGAACCTGCGTGGGCCAACTTATCATTGTGCTCTCAGGTTCCCAACTGCATGTGCAGTTACGCAGTCTGGCAGCAAAATGCACAGTTTTGGCCATGTCATGGATGTGTGCGTGTGTTTGTGACCATGTGCAGCCTTTGATATCTTAGCCCTGTGTGTTTACATTTAATCTCAATGTTTGTTAGAGTGTTTTTTTGTTTTGTTTTGTTCTTCCAAACTAAGAGAATGGGACAAAGCCAAACGAAGTCAATAGGGAGTCTTTCCATTGAGCTCAGTGGGTTTTGGATTAGGCCCATAAAATTTAGTTTTACTGGACATACAGCATTTTCATAGTGAAAGATGGAAATTAATATGGTACTCTTTAAAAGACTAGACTCCTCTGATAAAAATAAAGAACCCCTGTGCTCTGATTTCACTCTTAGGACTTCAGTCCTGAGTCTAGCTCAGAGAGGCCTACCTAAAACTATAATCAAACTGATCGTATTGCATTGCTATTCTAATTTCCAATTTGAGATTTTGCTACATAATCTCTACTACAGTGTATCTAATCTTCATGAAACCCAGAGTCTTCATATAAACTTTATGGATTTCCCTCCATGTGTCTTTGCTAAACTGAGATGTGTCTTCTGGCTGAGCAGTAGAGACATTAAATTACTGAGTAAATCAATACAGCGTTGTAATGTCACTGTATCTTTTTCAAAGACCAGCTCAAATTTTGTATGCTGTAGCTTTGATCCTTTTCATTTAATTCTAAGTACACTTGTTATTATAGTAACTGTTGTTTGTATGTTATTTTAGCTTTTTACTTAAGTAGCTATTTAGCAATTTAAATGAAAATGTAATTAGCTTACATCTGTTTTACATACATGTAATACCACTCAGATGTATACTTCTATTAAAGCCATATTTTCTTTTTGGCCAAAAGACATGAAAACAAAATTGTACCAATCATATGATACATCTTTTTTTTAAACACAAAATTAGTATACACAAAATGTATGTTGTGATGGTAACAACATTCTATATTTATGGGGGGAGACAAAGTGAAAAGCTAAAATAAGAGGATTGGTATATCATTTAGTTGCACAGTTAGTTGCTCTCAGTGACACTAGTGTAAATCCAGAGGCACTCCATTGAAGTTAGTTATGATTAATTACAAAACTCATCATCCTTAATAACCCTTCTCTTTATGAGCTAAATACTATTCTCTGGAATTCCACTGAAGTCTATAGAGTCCCTCTGGATTTATACAAATGTAAATGACAATATTTGGCTGTTAGTGAGTTGAATTACTAAAAATGGTAAATTTTCTGTCTATTGTCATGATCTTATAAGTTACGGACCACCATCAACTAGCTTTAAAGGAGATGAGGAAGGATGTTCTTGTGTTTTATGTCATGGACAAGGACACAGAAGCTCTGTGTTCAGTTCCCCACTCTGCCACAGACTTCCTCTGTGACCTTGGGGAACCACTAAATCTCTGTGTGAATCAGTTCTTCCATCTGTACAACCAGGATAATAATACTTCCTTTCTTCCATCCTTCATCTGACTTTTCTATTTAGATTCTAAGCTCTTTAGGACTGTGTCTTACTATGTGTGGATACAATGCCAAGCACAATGGGGCTATGGTCACTCGGCAGCTCACTGAAGACACTCGGTATCTTGTAGGACAGGTCCCTTTATCTGTCTCTGGAGTATCCAGTTTATCTGTTTGGAACAAACTAACAATGGCCTAAAAATGCTAACAGTTACAGTGTTTATTCAATAATATATTACACTGCACTTCATACTGGTAAATAATACTCTAAAACCTGCATTAGTAAGATAAGGCAACTCTGATTTATTTGTTTATTTCATCTATTTTGAATGTATACTCACATAATTTCTGCTACTTGGAACAAGTGAATACTTTAATAACTTGCAATTGTTTCTGTACATGTCAGTGTTCAACTCTCTGCCTATTAAGAGAATAATTTTAAAGGAAGCTTTTTCTTGTATTTCTTTCTTTTGTATATGTAAATTGCCAATCCTGCAGCTGCATGTGTAAGTGAGGCTGCATACAGGCACATGATTCTGCCCATCTTATGGAGCTGCGGGGACAGAATCTAAATTTAAGTTTCCCCCCATTATTTCATTATTAAATAGTTTAGGGCCAAATCTTGCTGCCTTTCTGTGGGAGTTTTGCCTGATTGAGGACTATAAGGTTTGCCCCTAAAGATTGTTTAAACTCTCCACTTAATGCATGGGCAAGAGGAGGCCACAAAAGGTCAGTTTTATGGGATTGTTTCTCATTACAGTGGTGCCTGGTAGCCCTGCTGTACAAAGTTTGTATTTCAGGAGTTTATAATATGGTGTCTCCTTGAGAGCCATTAAGACCTATTGAGGCAATTCCCATGTAATCCAATGAGACATTTTTCTTTTATCTTTTTTTTTAAATAATCAACATTATAATGCAGAGAGAATGAAATACAGAAAAGTTTATTAAAATAATGTAAGGAAGGGATTGAAAGCTGAGACACTGAGTTGTAGCCTGACCTTCCTGCATAGAAATGCGTGGCAGGGGAAAAACTCACACACACTTGAATGATCCAGTGCTTTTTCGTTTGTGGAGATCCATGGCATGCTCCCTTCATACAGGCAGAGGCAGACACATTGGCCTCTAGCTCTGGTGTTAGACTAAGATTGGTGGCTATGTATTTTTAAAATATTTGGGTCTTAACTGTCTGTGTGTGGCACAAAGCCACATGCTTGGCACTGGGAGCATGACTCACTTTCTGTGCTACCACTGCTTATCAGTATGTGTTAGTTCTCCATGACCTCTCTGATGGTAGTCACAGAATAGGTTGACAAATTATATTAAAGATAACTCTGTATTGTTACATTGCAACTGGCCATATGATTTAGAGTGGCTTTAGGTAGGACCATGCTGTATACAGGGGCTTGCACAGAGTTGGTAAATAAAGCTACTGTTAGCTACATGGTGATGGAAAGCACAATTGTTACCTGCTTTGCCTTCCAAACTGTTTCCCATTTCAACATAATTTTTCCAGTTACTGCTCAATTGCTCCCCTTTGCTCCTGGCAACAGAGTGGAACTTAGTGCACATTGTCCATAACTTGTCCTTTTTTTTGTGTAGGTATTGCAACACTTGTGGTAAATAAAGTTACTCTCAGTGGTGCATTGAGGTGGGTTAAGGTTTTAGCCTTAACTTGGATTTTTGTGGCTTTTGATCAGTTAAGCCCTTAACACCCTTAACATTTTAACACATTTTTTGCCCTTTTAACACATTTCCTCCCCCCCTTTTTTTTAAACTTTTGTGGTATAAATAAAACTGTTAGACATGTTCTAGGATGGTGTGGTAGGGCAAGGGGGGAAAGAACCCAGTTACACGATTAATCACAGTTATTAAAATGCTTATGTAGCATGTAACATCTTTGCATTTGTGTTATGACAGCTCTCTTTGTTGATGAGGTAAATGAGTATGAGTATCTGTTATAACTGCCAAAGTCAGGAAGGAGCCTGTGAAACCTGGACACAGTATCAGATCATGTTTCACCAACAGAACAAGATTGATTTATTGTGTTACATCAGGGTTAGATGGACCTAGTACTGCTTCACCACATGCTATTTCATTCCCTTGTCTATTAAGTATGCAAGTACAAACAGCTTTAACACAGTTCTTTACCTAGAAACAAGCCTGGGGCTTCATCCAAATACTTGTAACATATGAAAATTGAGCTGCTTTGAACTTGTATGTTTTTGATAACTGCTTGGTATGCTTCCTGGAGGATCACCTGTAGGCTTTTCTTTCCAAATTCTAATCCCTTTGATTAAGTGCCAGGACAGATAGCTCTCATTGAATAACTCCAGTCTCATAATTCTTCCTTCATTCAGAGTTGAAAGGGAACTGCTCGAGCTTCAGTAGGTAAATCCTCAGATTTAGTTAAAGTAAGTCAAACACTTAGAACAAAACAATTTCAGTTTATAAAATAGGGTTCAGATGGGCTACTGAATGTTTACATACCACTTGCTGCCAGAAGCTGTAGGATGAAAAAACAAAACCATTTTTTTAGCAAGTAGGATTAGCAGAAGGAAAACTTTGAGAAGCAGAAGTTTAAAAGACAACTTGGCATGAAAATTTAAGCCTAAGTGTAGGAACATAGTTACTTTGCCTGACTGTTCTTGTTCTCTTTTCTACAAAATCAGGCTTTAGTGCTGAGCTAAACATTCCATCCCCTCTCCAACCTCTTCCCCTTCCCCTCCTCCCCTCCCCAAATAACTACCACAATATGGAGGAAGGGAAAACATCCTTGTTCTTTTTATCTTTACAAATGTGCCTGCTGGGGACTAATGTAAACCAGCTCAAGATGTTTCTATTTAAAACAGTTTGCAGCATCAGAGGGAGATGGGGAATTAAAAATAAAGTGACATGCTGGCTGTTTGTCTCCTAAGAATACTGTTATATCTGATATTTTTATGGATTTCTAATGCATATATGCATGCACACCATTTTGAAAGTTAATCAAATTGCCCATTGTCACACACAATTAAATGTCTTCCTTTCTATAGCATTCACTGGACATTCACCCTCCAGATGAGAATGTCTCTGACGTGAAGAATATTGGTTCAGCTTAATTCTGATGCAACAGCAAATAGAGTAGTCCAATTAGATAACTCACAATAACTAATAACACACAACTAATTCAGATGATGCACATTTTTGTGGCTGCTTTCATCCTGAAGGATCTCAAAGTTCTGTGAGTCCACATCCTGAAAAATAGTGCAAAGCCCAAGGATGCAGGCTCTGGTTGTAGGAAAATGCAAGCAGATGTCGCAGAACTGGAGAATAAAATCTTTTAGTCCCAGCATGATACATCTGGGTAAGCTGTCCATCAAGCTGAGCTGTGGACACTAAAGCGTGGCACAGAGGAACTAGCAGACATAGTCCACATACAAAGGGTTTTGGTTCTACTGGCCACAGCTGTTGTCGCTGGCCTGATCCAAAGCCCACTGAAGTAAATGGGAATCATTTGACTGATCAGGCACTTAATGGCCTTTGGTAGATCCATTCTGTAAGCTTCCCTGTGTATCTGATCTGAGGGCACGAAATGCAATTGCTGAGTTCTGTTACCTCACGCTTCTATATTGCCTAGCGTGACAGCAATAATGTGTCATTTCTGCAGCTTTTTGGACCTACAGACTTGTGCTGGCTGATTGGAGATAAGGCCCAATTGCTACGTGAATGGAAATCTGACAGAAGTTTACAGCATACAAACAGTATTGTCAGCCCCAGATGTTCAAAAATCATGAGTGAGTTTACCCTTAAAATCATGAGATTTATAAAAAAAAAAATAGTGGTTCTTTTTATTTGACTTCTGGTTTTTGAGTCTTACACTTAGGTCACTTTCCCAAGCTTTTCTCGGCATTTTTACTTTTAAAAAAATGTAGACTGAAATTTTCACACCATAACATGACTTCAGGAGCCGGGGATTTCAGAAAAACACCAAATATCAGAGACTTGCAATAAAATTGGCTTCTCTGATACATTAACGCTGCACAACAGGTAAGGCAGGCAGTGAAAAAGAATAGTGTTCAACTCGAACTGCAGGGGGGACGTTTGTAGTCAGAATGCAATGGAAAAGCTGGAACTTTGCAAGGATCCCAGGGCCAATACCCCTACGAATGCAAAAAGTGCTTCAAGGTATTAGATGCTACAGATTATCAGGACGTCAGCCTTACATCTCATCCAATATATGTTACCTCCAGCAGAACAACCCCCCATCACGCTAAGGCTGGTCTTCACGACCGGGAGATCAACACTGCTGCAATCGATGCAGCAGGGATAGATTTAGTGGGTCTAGTGAAGACGCGCTAAATCGACGGCAGAGCACTTTCCAGTCAACCCTGGTATTCAATTCCCTGAGAAGATTAAGGTAAGTCGATGGGAAAGCGTCTCCCATTGACACAGTGCAGTGAAGACACCCTAGTAAGTCGAGCTAGGCTACGTCAACTCCAGCTACATTATTCACATTGCTGGAGTAGCGTAACTTAGGTCGACTTACCCCCGTTGTGAAGACAAGCCCTTCATCAGTGCCTCTCATTGAGTCACCAACACCAGTCACTTCCTCCAGAAACCAAAGCCAAATGTCATCTGTCCATATACTAACTGGGTTTGAGTCGGCTAAGCTTGTGATATTGGACAAGATCTTAGTCCTGATTTATGATTGGAGTCCTTGACTAGCTTGACAAACGAACCCAGTAGATCTTTAGATTCCCATAGTTAATGACAACTTGAGGCTTCTTCCTGTTAATAAGGTAATAATAACAGTAGCTCTGGCCAAATAAACTTGGAGGCAGGAGGCTGAAGGCTGCATGTTATTACCTCATTAACAAGAAACTCCATTAAGTTATTATTACTGTGTAATGTGTTCTTTGTCTTATCACCTCTGCGCTCTGATCAGCTAGGATATTTAATGAAATAGTAATAAATTTAAAAGAAATTACAGATAGCTAATCAAGACTATAAATAAAATAAAGAAAACAAAAGGGTTTTACATGTGAACATATGCCGTTAAAATAGCATGAGATTCAGTATGTGCTAAACACAAAAGCTTTGGAATGAAAGCAAAAGTTTATGACTCATTTTATTATACCTGTAAATCTGAAAGCATAGCTATAGTTTTTAATTTTTATTTTGCCTCTGTAACTATTTTTATACTATTTTTATTGCTGGCTGGACCAAGGTTTAAAATAACCTCTACTGGGAGCCTATGCTCCATTAGTCTTCTGTAATAAAATGTGAACCAGGCTAAACTAAAACACAAAGCCATAAGAGCAATTAAGAGTGATTTTTTTGTAGATAACTGCTAACATGAAATACAATTGCTATTTTTATTAAAGGATTTAGGGAAAGCAGCACAACAATTTATAACGAAATAGGTTATTTTACATTTTTCGTTTCTGTCTCTCACTCTGCCTCGCTGTCGTACCAAAAAAAATAAAATATATATATATATCTTTCAAGGTCCCTGAAATAGTCAACTCCTACTTTTAAAATGTGCATCATGTTACCATAAACTTCCATCTCTGTTTTATGTGTGGAATGTTATGATGTCACATAAGAAAGTGTTTCTCCCCAAAAAGCATTATTTCTGAATGAAAATCTGGTTGATGTTTTATAAGAGTGATAAAAAGTAAAGCTGTGCTTTGTGCTTCAATAACGGCAGGATTTATAGGACATAGACATAATCTACAGGGCAATTGTCTGAGCACAAAGCATAGCATCTCATTATCTCATAGTTTCTTAAAAACTATAAACACAGTTGACAGATGTTTCTCTAATTGTATAATAATAGCTTCTTTGTGATTATTAGATTAAGCTTGTAATAACTTAGGAGGAGTGCTTGAGCTTTGTATTTATTAAAGCTGGAAACAGAATCCGCTATGTTAAACTTGGACAGGCTGTAGTTATTTTTATGTTTGAAGCATTAAGGAAGACTTCTTTTAAAATTAACTTTTTATTATGATTTAAACAAAGCACAGCATGAACATGTTACTTCATACTCCTGTTACCTGCAAATGGAAAATGCACACTTGGGGTTATCATTTAATATGGGGGAAAGGAGGAAATGACCAAAATCATCTTTCACGCTTGAGAGTGTGAAGGTTGCCATGACTGTAATGTGTGGAGTTTGCTTTGCTTATCAAGACCCAAATTTTCTGAGAGGCCTGAAACTGCCTTCTAAGTTTCTATAGAGACAAATCAGTTAGTTAGAGGCGATATCTTAAACAGGCCATTTGTACCTCAAAATGTGACTGCTGGGACCAGCAAAAGCTTGGGGCAGCAAAAGCTTGGCTATACAAATTTAGGAATGTTTTAGCTAAGCTTTGAGCTAATATATTTACATTTCTCAAATAAACTGAGATCTATAGAGTGCAAGTAAACATGAGGACGTATTTGAGAAAAGATGATGTAGTATGTGGGATTGGGGACTGTGTCTTTAAGCCCTGAGCCTTCCAGACAGACAGGGCAGTACGCCATGAAGCTCTTGTTACGCACACCCAGTTGGAACTGGACACAGAATAAATATTTCTTGCAAGCACATTAAGTACTGAGTGATCACTGGACACCATGTAATATACTTTGTCTTTAAGGGTACCACGAGACTAAGGGCTGTATTGTAGCTTTAGAAACCACTGACACAAGGAGGGAGTGTGGAGGACCACAGCAGTGAACCAGCACTAGTGGCTGGAGGCATTCAGTGTGTGCAGGACAGAGGCAGACAGAATGTCTCCTTGAGCGCACGGGTAGCAAACGCTGGTCTTGTCAAGACTAGGAAAGGCTATAACTCAAAGTGCTAAAATTGACCTTAAATGGTTGTCCTGTAACTACACTACAAAAAGTGCGCAAGGTGGGCTTAGCTGGTTTGTGTTACCTAATCCTGACCTAACTCAACCTTTTTCCTAGTGTGGAAGCCACGAGCGCAGCAGCCTGTTGGAAGGGTGCAGTGTATATTACCTCATTGATAGGCCCAGGTTGCCAACATTTCTAGAATAGATATGGGGCGTTACCCTGCCCGTCCACACTCTCGCTGATGCTGCTGACAATGCTAACAGTCCTTCTTGGTACATAATAACTCCAGAGCTCTGGGGAGGACCATACATTGTACAAAAGGGCGTGCTCCCCTGCAGTAAAGCTCACCAGATGTTAGATAGTGTAGCGCCGGGCAGGAATCCTAGCACTTTTGAAGGATGCAATAATAGTGACAATGCTAGCAGCACTCATCCTTACATTCAGGCAGCAAAACCCAACCTTATTATGGCTGCCTCTTGCATGTGTGTGGGGTAGAAATGGGTGTCTTGTTTCCATTTCTGCTCCTGCACAGTTTGGCAGGAGCAGCCATAATTTGGTCCAAATTCTCCTTTTTATTTCCAAATGGTGTGGACTGGCAAGTAATATATTTCAGATTAAAAGCAAATCTGTTAAGCAAAAATAGGAAGTTAGAAAGGGCTAAAAGACTTGCAGAAATTCCAATGATTCCATTAGAATCTTTCAAATGGTCTGTATGGTTATCTGCATTTCTCTCTTGTGGAGCACCAGTAAGCCCAGGGGAAAGTGCTCCAATAGGACTGTTGGCCTGTTCCAAAATCTAGTTGCAAACTCGAACCAGTAACATCCAGTTTAAAACGGAATTTCCACTGGGGTGAGTATCACCTACAGCCTTAAGGGCCATGATTTTTTAAAAAGCCTAGTTTTGCATCTACAATCAAATGTAGGTGCAAATGATAGAATGTCTGACAACAAAATACCTGATTTGCAGGCGTATTTGTAAAGGTCATTGTGCCCATGCTCTAATTTTGTACCTGCAGTTTTGTTCCAGCAATGAATTCTGGGCTCAGATTGGCTGGCTCCCAAATTAGAGGCTGATTGAGTCCTCTTGAAAATCTGACCCTATATATATGTAAATAGAAACAAATTATAACCCTGGTGCAGCAGATAAACACTGAGTCAGCAATATCCTCTATCTGTGTAACCATAGCCATCTCTAGCCAGTGTCACACCCCATGTTTGGAATGCGCTTAGTCACAATGTGAAGCGCAAGGTTGCAGTCACCTTGTATGCTGCCAGTGGACATGCCCTCCCCAAGAGCCTTGCATTAGGATCTACACCTACCTTACAGTAAATTTTGCCTCTGGCATTTTGTAAGGCACTGGTAACATTTCAAGATAAGCTATGTAGCTATGAAATAAATCTTTCTCTGGAAACTTGTACAGTAACTATTGGCATAAGAATCTAGCCTTTTCACTTAAAATCAGAAGCATATTACGATCACTACCCATGTCACTCAGAAATCATTATGTGGATTTATACAGTGATTCATATTTTAGAGAAAAGGAGTTCTGGGATTGGATTTCTTTTAGCTTAGCCCACTTCAGAAATGTAGCAAAAAAAAAAAAAAGTAAAAGATTTTAAGTGCAAAATTTTAAGTGTAAAATAATGTGTAGAACTCTGGTGCATAAATCCACTTCACAAATAATGGTGTTTGTGTTCATAACTCATCCGGCACAGCTTTGAAATGAACCCCTGAAATAACAAGTGGCCAGAAGGCTGAAATAGATGTAGTTTGATGATAGAAGGGATGCATTTTCAGAATGTTCCTAGACCAGTAAGTCTACCCCAGATCAGCCTCCTGAAGAGACCCCTGAGGGGCAGAGTGGCTGGCTGACAGCCTCTGACCACTCAGTAGACTGTCAGAGGCATCTGTCCAGTCTCCAGAATAGTGGTGGAGGAAAGGATGATTTTTAATACTAAGTGGGGGTGTATGTAAATAGAGTCGTGCAAGTGGTGTCACATTTGAATAACTACGTGAACCAAAGCCTCCAAAGGAACCTTGCCAGTGCCATCCACAGCATACTGAATCTTGATGCTTTTGATTCATGTAATCCACACAAAGTGAGCACAGCCATATAAAACTGAAGAAACAAATATTCATTCTGGCAGCATTATATGGGAGCATTAATTTACTGTGCTATGCAGAGCCGTCCCTCGGGTACAGAGAATCAGGGCAACTGCGGGAAGTGAGGGGGGAGGCCGGCAGGCGAGAGGGGTGAGAAGGCAAACAGGCAGGCAAGCGACAGGCGGGCGAGGGGGGAGGGTGTAGGCAAGGGTGTAGGGTGTAGGAGCCCCCTTACCAGAACCTCTCCCTCCCTCCAGTGTCTCCTGCCCGCCGGCAGGCCCCGCCAATCACACCTCCCCCTCCCTCTCAGTTCCTACTGCAGATCAGATGTTTCGCAGCTTCCGGAGGTGCTGGGCGGCGAAGAGGTGGGGGTGGGGCCTTTGCGGAACGGGTGGAGTGGGAGCACCCCCAGGCAGATTAGAAACTCTGCGCTTATGTCCCGGGCCCTTCCCCCACCATCCCAGGGACAGCCCTATGCAATCTCCAGAATTATGTGTTGGGTATTTTAGCTGCTGCTTTATGCTTTGAGGAAAACGCTCACGTGGGTGGCATAATGACCATATGATACAATTTTCTGTTTTCATTTTAAGAGTTACTTTAAAAATACCCAAACAAATCTGCTTTTCTAGAATAGTGAATGGGAATTATTTTGTACAGTGACAGACAGTTTTGCTCAGCTCCTCCCTCTGAGATAGCTGTGGCCAGTTCTCAAGAATCTTCATGTTGTTTGGGTTTTTTTTAATATGTCATCATTTGGCATGCCATTCAGACCAGTGAGAGGTTGTGTCACTGCTTGCCCTATAGCCTCAGTTGCTTTAAATGCTCTGCTGCTGTGGCTCACAGCCCAGACACCAACAGCCAGCAGACAAGCATTCAGTTCCCTCAGTGTCTGAGTGCTGTGCAGCCCTGGTTCAGCATTCTAACCCCAGCAACCTGCTGAAAACACAACAGCCCAACGTTGGTCTCCACCAGCCCTGCTTACTATTTGCAGGGTGACCCCAAAACAACCCCACTCCCAAATTTCTCCAAAACAATCTACCCTGAAGTGTCCACCCCTCCTGGAACACTCAGAGAATTAATAAGGTTTGTTGCTCCTTAAAAGAGACAAAAGCACAGCTTTTTACTTTAACTGGGATTAAAATCACTTCAGTTCAAACTCAGCACTGGGTTGGTTTAGATTAAAAGTAAAACAAGTGTATTAACAAAAAGAGAGAGGTGTTAAGTGAGTTCAAGTGTAAGGGATAAAGACACAATGGTGACAAGCAAATAAGAGGAAAGTAGGTGTTGTAGTGTCTAAGACTTAACTCAATAAGGTACGGCCTTGGCTCAAGGTAGATTTCTTACCAATATTTTTCTTTCCAGACTTGGCTGACTTTTCCTCAATCAGGACCTTCCACAGAAATACAAGATGCTGGGTTCCCTTGTCTTCCTGAGTGAAAGATCATTGCCTAAGCAGATTTTTCGCCTATATTCAGTTCCCAGAAACTTCAGCCTCCTTAGTTGAGGGATCCATCCTTCTTAGCTTGGCCTCTTGTGTCTGCCCAGTGATGGACTTCCTCTCTCTCTTTATAGCTTCCCAAACTCACTGTCTTGTCCTCTGTCTCAGGATGATCACATGCTGTTCTTCCTTTCCTGTGACTTCCCATCCTCCTGCTTATTTGTACATACATCAGGTTTCCATTGTTTCGATTCCACAATGCTACCTTTCCTCCTGTCCGGGAGAAAACCTATTTCTCCTTGTGTCTGGTGACAGACTTGAAAGCATAATATTAGTGTGAATCCATATTTCCTCATATAGTACTAATATATACATTTCACAATGATCTTAGTCACCGGTGTATCATTAGCCTTCAGAAAAGACCTTACTTGATCCACTTTTAAAATACAATATTATATACAGTCAGTTGGTTCAATTATTTATCATTTGTGGTTCAGGCCCCCTTTTGTAGTCCCGTAAACCATTGAAATGTACTCTCAGATAAAGTTCCTTTTCTCCTCCTGGGAAGAGACTCCATATGACCTGGTGGAGACTTCATGCTGGTTCCTCTCTCACTGATGATAGTTGACTCATTACCTCCTCCCCTTGATGGAACTTGATGGCTTTGTTTACCTTTTATAAATCTGCTCCTTTATTGTCTCTGCCTGGTGACCAGGCTGGTCAGCCAAGCAATACACAATCCATTGTCTAGGGCAGATTGGGCTTATACATTGCTTGCCAAACACATTTCAAGAACTTAATTCTAGCACATATTCATAACTCTTTGTACACACCCTGAACATGCATCACACAAGAATATTACTGATCAGTAATTTATTAGTTTTCAAATGATATATTACATTTTACATAAATATCATGATACAGTTTGTTAGATGTAGTGAGTAGTCACACTTGACAAGAGTTGCTGACAAAGAGTAGTAAACTACCAGTGGGTTCTTTATCACAACATGGTATTTCTATTTTTTTTTAAAACTTTCTGTATGGTTAGGAGATTATGTTGCATGAGGATTTACTCATCACACATTTTTGACATTTCAAGTTTAAGTAACTTGTGGAAAAAGTTAAATGGTAAATATGTTCATAGAAGTGAAAAGGAATTATCTCCCTTCTATGAGAGAATTTTTTCATATTTCAGAGAAGGGAATGGCCATGATGATGGGGATATTGGAAAGAAAAAATGGTTATCATTCCATAGTGAAAACTCACTTTAGTTATGGATCTTTCTCTACTGTAGTTATTAAATCAGTTTAACAAATACATGTTTAATACTTAGTTAATTTGTAAGATTGCAAAGCACATTCAGACCTTTTTGAAGGTTACTGTGCACTGGAAAGAGATGTTGTGTTTTATTAAAGGAGATAGAAGCTTTCAGGTAGCTTATTAAAAGTATTAATTTGAAGCCAATGATGCAGAGTTTAAGGTATACAAAATTCACACGTTTAGGGCTTTATATTGGGTGTGAAGACTTTCCATGTTGCCCCACTTCTTCTTTATGACCTTTCCTATGAATCCCAGCATATGGTTGCCTTCCTTACATATTCCAAACAGCAGGTGTGGATTTGGCAGTGGTGCTATATTTTAGTCTGCACTGGGCACTGGGAGCACCTATCTATTTAAAATTCCACATACTTTTGATTTTCTCTGTGTGGAGAACTGCAGACTGGATTACACATAAGGGGTGAAATCCTGGCCTCATTAATATCAATAGGAGTTTTGCCATTGACTTCAGTGGGGCCAGGATTTCATCCAAGATATGCACAGAGATTGGGTCCATCATGGATGCAGAGCTGCACATGCTGCTAGACGCAATGCCTCACCATGGGATTGTCAGAAATGTAAGGCCATATCTACATTAAAAAGTTAGGTCAACCGAAAAATTCACACCCCCTGAGCAACATAGTTCAGGCTCCCTCCCTGCCAGTGTAGACAGCGCTAGGTTGACAGAAGAATTCTTCCTCCTGGAGAGGTTCATTAACGACGGTGACGGGAGAAGTCCTCCCATTGCTGTAATGAGTGCTGACACTGAAGCACTACAGTGCTGCTGCTGCAGCATTTCTAGTGAAGACATAGCCTGAGTCAGAATTTGGAGGAAGTGAACTAACAACCTTATAGAAAATGAGCTAAAGGCCAAAGACCCAGCACTTGGGAGTGGAGAGGCACAAATAGCCCATAGATGTTGGTGCTATTCTGGTATTCATTGTTTTTGTAATCATTCACATCACTAGCCAGCACTGGACTATGACAAGTATTTATATCATGATTCACAAGGTGGTTGCTTCAAATTGACAGCAAATGGTGGTGTTGTTTTTGGCAGCTGCAGATATTATTGACTTAGCAATGACAAATGCAGTGGTGGGTTTATATTGCCTTAAAAAACCCAACCTTTTACTCATTTTACTTTGCATAAATAACAACATAAAGGTCATATGGGAAGAAACCATTGTCTCTGTTTAGGAATGAAATAAATCATCTGTGCTACTGAGCGTTTCTCAGTAAAAATGATCTTTTTAAAAAATTGTGAGACTGCAGGATGCTGGAGTGTGGATAAGCCAAGCTCAGTTTGACTTTATTTTGGTTTGCAGTGCTCTGCATTCACACTAGTCCTTCATGCACAATAACCCCCATTACACACCCTTAAGGCTCCCTATTTATGTCCAACAGCTACACAATTAACACATTGTTAAACTGCACACCTGTGGCAGCTTTATTGTCAGACCACTGCACTGCAGCTGTTAACTGCCCAACATTACGCTAGCAGTCTGGGTGCCCAATTATAGGAGATGGTGAAACATCCCATTTTAAAGCTATGTAAATATGAAACATTTTGTGTAACTATTAAACATTAAAGTTCTTTTTATCTTAAAGTAGTTTAAGGGTGACCTATAAACAGGTACAGAAAACTGAAATGTACCTAAATTTGCTTAAAATCCTACTAACTAGATGGGGCCAATCAGCACAGGAAAAAAAAAATGTAATTTAACTGACCTTGATTTTTTTCCCCTCTGGAATCCTTTTGCTGCTTCCTGGTTCACTGAAGTTACCCTAGTACCCATTATTCTGTGACCTCACATATACATAGATTGTATTGAGCCTTCTAGTAGTTAGGATGTCTCATGCTGAAATTTCTTCAGTGAACCAAGTAGTATGCAGAGAAATTAAAGTAGGGGAGGAAATGTTTTTTAAAAGGTTAGTTTAAACTATTTTTTGTGCTGACTGCCCACAACAGAGTGTTCAGTGAGATCATTCACCGCAGAGATTTGTGCAAACTGTAATTTACATTTTAATTGTTGCTTTTTGACTTACCTTTGAAAGGAGAATGGAAGCTGGTTGCATAGTAGAGAAGAAGGTTGGTCTTGTGGTGAAAGCACTGAACTGGGGGATGTGGTTCAGTTCCTGGCTCTATCAGACTCCTTGACTCCTTGGGCAGATGTGCCTGGGCAGTTTATTAGCACGTATACTGTAAGGAGCCATCCTGCAGTGGCAGAAGAATAGACAGGATTATTTAGTCAATCTTTTGTCTCTAATATCTATGCATATGGCATATTTAATGTCAGATTTATTCACAGTCTATGGATATTTGAAAAAAAAGCGTCTGGTGAATCTATTGCAGCTGGAGGCAGAAGGAAAATGTTAGTGAGTACATAATGGGTCAACAGCTACCTTCAGGCAGAACTTGGACCAATATCTTAAAAAGGAAACTAGAAGACTAACATTACAGATTCTGAACCCATGAACCAGTATTCCGTGTTGCTGTTTTACAGATCCTGCAAAGATTCTGTCACAAAACACTCTTCTATGCTATGTATTAGTGATTAGGATGTGGTAAGATAAGGTCATGGAACTGCTAATTAATATTTTAGAAGTTATTTTGTATGACAGTGTGGCTTAATTGACAACATTCTCCTTGTATTAGGAAAGAATACTTTAGAATCCTGCACAGGGCTGCAGGGCTTCTCTGTGGAGTCATCAACATATCAGGTGCTTGAATATCATTACTGCTACATCATATGAACAGAGAGAACCTTGTTAGATCCAGCAGGATATAAGAGGAGTTGGGTTATCTCTCTGGGCACAGGGAGTTAAGGTCTGGAACCGAGAATTCCTTCAGGGGAAACCACAGGAAGAGCCAAGTATGGGAAGAAAGCTTAGGTTGGGATTTATGTTTGGTGGTAGTTATTTGAGTTACCAATCCAACGGAACCATAGCAAAGAGCTAAATTTGGGGAACATATAATGTATTGTGTTCAGAGCAGGCTGGGAACTACACTGTAGCTGAAAAGAATGTTATAAACAAACAATAACGTACAGACTCTTATTCCAATATGTCTTACCACAATGAGTTGGAGTTAAGATTGTTCTCTCTTGAATAGTCCTTCTGCATAAGAAACTACTGTATATACCTGAACTTCATATACTCCTGGGTCCATGGGTTTTGACAATGTGAGATCTTCTTTCAGTGGGTAGTATTCTTTCTCTACCTTTTCTAATGCGCACAGGGGAAACAGCTAAAAAACAGCCCATTTTAAAACACAAATTGGATGTGGTTGTTTCGGAACTCATGATTCTTTTATCAAATGTTATTTCAAAGGCACAGAATCCATAGCTCAGACATGGCTGCTTCTTGTGTTTAGGGTTTAGGGAACGTCCATAAAGTTCAGAAAATCCACTTAGGGGTCACCATTAGAGAGTGAAAAAGGTAAAAAGTTTTCGCAGTGGTTGACAACCTGGCTTGGTCTCATGAATGAAAAAGCAGCATATTTCAACTATACAATATATGGGAAGTGTTTATGACTTTCCATAGGAGAAATTCAGCCCAGGACAAAGGCCAGCAGAAAGCCTATGCATACTACAGTCTCACTTGAACACTGTTTTGAAAGCCTTCTGCCCAGAGGTAAATTTATCTATGTATTTTCGTAGGACACTATGTGCCTGTACTTGTTTTGAAGACTTTCTCTCTTTTCTGAGGACAGAGCCTATTTGCTTCAAGCCAGATGTAAAGGGAATTAAGAATTAAATAATGTTGCTGATATATAGTACCTGGGAGCACTACATTATTCTAGTGTGTAAACTTTCAGTGTTCTGATTCTCTGTTGGAATAAACAAGAGTTGAAAGATGATCAGTTCCTCCTGATTATGTACAAGCTTTATCACTCAGCTGTTACCATCTGAAGATGAGTGTAAACATCATATCACAGGGGACTTTTCTAAATTGCCAGGGTTTCTGGTTTGCTACTATAAAGGAATGACTTCTAATAAGGTTTTGTTAGCTAGTGTTAAAACAGCCAAAGTCCCTGTGTTGGGTCATGTATTAAAGAGGCATCTTTCTTCCCAATCAAATTAGGCTGGTTCTGTGCATCTGCTCCTCATCACAAAAATTGCTAGGCTGCTAGAATACCATGTTATCATGGACCTAGCAGTTCTTCTTACTGGAGCAATAAGTAACTTCTTATGGTTTGTATAGGCTTATGCATGAATTTGTTTATATGCATGTTGCATCTGTGTGAATTGGTGACAGAGAAAGTTATGAGTTCTATTTTGGCTAATAATTTTATATTTACTGCAGATGGGTCTGAGTAACGATGTTTGGTTCTGATCTTCCCCAAAATTTGGGGATGAAGAACTTTGGTACAGGTCCATCTGTCACATTTATGATAGCAACACCCACTGATAGTGGCAAGTAGAAATAGCCAGTCAGGGAGAAAAGGCAATACTCAGAAGCTACCAAAAAATAGTTTTACCTAGGCACTTGGGAAAAAGTTCTTACAGAAGAGAAATTGCGAAGTGGAATAATCTTCTAAATCGGTTGATTGAGGATTAGACTTGCAAATAAAAGGGGGCAAACTGTACATCCTCATGTTCTGGACCTATTGCTGTCTCTGTGATTCCACCCTCTGTTGAGTTTTATTAGGACTAGATGTTCTGAATACTCTTTGTTCAAACATATTCCATACGTTATAGTTTATATTCAGACTTAGTCTGTAGTTTTCACCTTTCTCTAGGCAACCCCAGAGGGTTAATTCAGATCGGAGATGAGCACTTTTAATAAAAAGTTCAATTTAGGTTTGTTTCATTTTGTCTCAACCCATTATGACAAACAAATAGTATGACTGTTCCTAATTTTATGCATGTATTCATACTAAGATAGAACTAGGTTTAGTGAGGTCAGATGTTGATGTCAAGCAAGGATTTTCTATAGCTCTGACAATGAATTTCATCATGACCTATAACATTCATATTATCTCGGTGTGCTATAACACTATAATCACTGCTACCCAGCTCCTTACAAAACTGTCTCTGGTTCCTTCTTTTCATTATTCTACTCCTACTTATGTGATAACTCTCACTGTCCTTCTGATGACTACTCTGTTCCAAGACTTCTCTTCTAGGGTATAATAGAAGGTTAATTTCTCAGCTCTTAGGTATTCAGATATTACACTAATAGGGCCATGGAAACACCTAGAACTCTCTCCTTTTTTCTATCTACTCTCTCACACTTAATCATCTTGGACCAGATTTCAGGCCCACCCATAGCCAAACCTGGCCCTCATTTTTGCCTCTGTCAAATTGCAAGCTAATTATATATGCAGATATCAACCAGTAAATAGCCTCTACGTTATATCTGTAGTTCTGTGCCCACATACCGTGTGTGTGCAAATGGAGGCAGGGCTATTTGAAAAGTTCCATACTGGATAAGTGCAAATTGGAATGATTGTTATTTATTTTATTAGTTGTGACCATTAAACTCATTTTCCTCTATGAGCTCAGTTTGCCAGAATTTGAAGTTGAGTAAAAGACAAGCACAGTAACCCAAGCACCATGATTTATGATGTCTGCTACATCATCTCTTAAGTTTTGTATTGTGTCCAGGCCTAAAGATCAACTTTTTAATTTAGAGAAGAAAAACATGTCTATGTTCTCTAACTAAATGTAATATCTAGATATTTAGATGCACTTTCTCACTTGCTGTACCTATCCAGGAAGTTTGGAGTGATGGTTTGTAGCAGATTAATAAGTAGGTTCAAAGGGTATTGTTGTTTACGTTGGAAATATACTATACAGAATTGAAGACATTTAGCTTTTCTTAACCTCTTGACACTAGAAGTCAGATATAAGTTAGGATTTCCTTATCCACAATCTGTTGCTGGCAGTAGACTTTCAAAGGGTTAAAGCAATGCTCACGAGTACATATGACTGAAAATTGGTTGAATATGATTTCAAAAGGATTTTTTAAACAGAAAATTCCAATTACAGGTAAGTAATTTCCCTTTCTAGCTTACTAAGCTCCATTTCATCCTTCTGCAATTTCAAGATCCATACCCCTTTCCCCTTATTTCCATAGATATTTTGAATATGAAAATCTTATGTCAAAACTTAGCTGAAGCCTTCATCAGGTTTTTCAAAACCTAAGTTAGAATTCTGTTTCTAAGATAAACAGATTTGGATCAGAAAGATGTTTCCATTAGCTGGTATTCCTTTTTGGATGAGATTTCAAGCAGTGTCTTTAATCATATTTTTGTTGATTATTTATTAGTTTCTGTGGGAAATCAAAGGATGGACAACCTAAAATATGTCTTCCATAAAATACTTTCTGAATCAAAAGCTGTAGTAGAGAATTTATAGGAAGTGTCTTTCATGTGCCGATATGAACTGATTGAGAGAGAAAATATTTCAGCATGTGTATAACATGCAAATGAAGGTTGACCCAAAAATGGAAAATTGAATCTCTCATATCTGGCTGGGGTAGCTATTACTCTTATACTACCAGACTAGGTAAACCTATTGTGGTTAGCATAGTGGGAAAGAAGAGTGTTTTTGTTCTGTTCCATGACATCTGAATATGGATAGTTAGAACTAATTCAGAATGTAAAAGAAAAATGCCCCAAGCCAGAAGCTTCAATAAGTGCATACTGAAAAGAAACTATTGCTAACTTGGGAAACTTCAGATAATATATACTTCCATAATTGGCCTCTACTTCTATGTGGTATTTAATAAATTCCATAATCACCTAAATATAGCTGCCAACCCCCAGTCATCCTTTAGGAATAGCTGTGCATTGTATGTATATTTTAGAACTGATAGACTAGGACTGGCTGCAGTGCTGACACTAATTGGGAGAAAATAATGTCTCACTGTAGGAAAGTAAAACATACTGTACTTTTTATTGCAAAAATCAGCAATGTAAAAACCCTTTGTCATTTAAAAAAGTAAGTGATTACATACAAGCAGCTTCTAGCCTTTGAATCTCCTCTGAGAAGCGCTATTCTAAACCTCTTAACATCTCCAGACCGTCAAATGACCCATTTTTCATATGGATAACCCACTAGCCCATGGGAAGCAGCCCCACCTTGCATCAGTGAGTGAACAGCACTTGTTTAATGCCTCCAGCAGTAATTTCTGACAGATTATGTGTTTGAGAGAGTAAATTTTTCTCTGGCTTCTTTAGCCTATAAAAGGGAACATCATCTACCTTCCCCAGTGGGTCCCGCTGAACGTCTATTTACCATACCTCCTGCCTCAGTAGTAACGGGGCACCTCTCAGCTCCATAAAAGGCTACCAGGAGAAGCACAATCAAACTACTACAGCTGCTTGATGGTAATTGAGCAGACAAACTGACTGCTCCCACTGGGTATGGCTCTATGTTCCTAGCTGCCTGAAGAAGGATGGGGGGACCTGGAGAGTCATTTATCTTCTGCGGGTATTGGAGTAGGGCTGATCTAAAATGGCAGGTATTTTCAATATAAAAATTGAATTAAATGAAAATTTTAGTTTTGTTTGAAAACTTTCACAGAATTTTTCAATGTCAGGAATTAAAACAAAATTTTTCATTTTGTTTTATTTCTAATCAAAACTTTTCCTTTCATTTCAGTCTAAATAGAAAATATCCTTTTCAATTAGATTTTTTTACAGGGTCGAGTTCACCCATTTCCATTCTTTTTCCAGAAAAAACAAAGAAAGAAAGAAAACAATTGAAATTAAATTAAAATTTTCTATTTGAAACAAAACAAAAATTTTATTTGCATTTGTTTCCTCAAAAAATTGAACATTTTTGAAGGGAATTATTATTTTTTTCATTAAGATGTTTGCTTCCAACAAAAAATACATTGTTGGTAGAAACAAAAATTAAATGATTTTTTTTTATGAGTTCTGTGTTGGAGAGAGAGGAGGAAAAGGTCTGCCCTCAGAAAAGTGGTGGAGAAGAGAGGTCAGCTAGGAACAGAAGAGAGAGATTCAGTCATGTATTTGGAACTGGCGGATATTTGAATTTGGAAATCTCAATCTCAATGACGCCAAATTCAATATCAATCTACTTACCCACAACTAATAGTTTGTAGTTAGCTGTGTCGGATTTTGTCCACAAAAATTGTGCAAAGCTCAATTTTAGAATGATGTTATCATAAGGCAATAATGCAGAGTAAGGAAAAGTGCAATCCAAATTGTGGCACTAGTTCTATAGTGAGGCCACCTATCCTTAATATATCAGTGCTGTCTGTCAAGGCCATGGGCCCCAACATCAGATATAAATTTTTTTATTAAAGCTAATGTTAAAAAAGTATATAATACACAGCTGAAGGAAAGTGTGTCTATAGACTCTGGGTATAATGGTTAGGTTATCCAAAAATACAAAGTTTGTTTTAAAAGACATGAGATACATATAGTACATAATCAGCAATAACCCGAATGTAGATGAATAAATTTAACAATACAGTTTAGATATTAGCATCCAAATATTTGGGTACATCACTCATAAAAAGTTATACAGAGAGTTGGTTGTCGAAAGCAAATATATCAATGGGGGAAGATTGTCCCTCAGTAATTGAGAATTTAGGGTAGGTTGTCCGTATTTGAGTTACTTTCCTGACCGTGCTTCTCATCGTCACTCCAGCTCATCCCTCCTGGTATTGCCCACGTCCAGTCATGTGTTCTAGGTAGATGTCCCTTGACCACCTGATCGCATCTGACACCATGAGTTGCCGCATCAACTGAGCATAGTGTTGACCGATTCTACATTCTTTCAACACTTGCTTGTTACTGGGATCCCATGTGCCCAGTGCTCCGACGGTCAGTGCCTGAGTTTGAACCTTGTAGCCCATTGCTCTCAAAGTGTCAGCCAGAGGGGCGTATTCCTCCAGCTTTCGAGATCGGGCATCACAGAAGGCCTGGGTCCTGTTTTCAAAGGGAACTGTGACATCCACCATGATGGTCTTCTTCCAATCCTCATTGGTGATGACGATGTTCAGTCGCAGTTAACTGTCCATTCCAGGGATGGCGGAGCTCACGACAACCTTCCCCATGAGTGAGGGGATGGCTCTGATCAGGCGATCTTGGATGGCATTGTGGTGCAGCTGCAAGGCTCTGGAATGGGGCTGGCAGCTACACAAGATGTAGGGTAAAAAGAAGAGGAGTACTTGTGGCACCTTAGAGACTAACCAATTTATTTGAGCATAAGCTTTCGTGAGCTACAGCTCACTTCATCGGATGCATCCGATGAAATGAGCTGTAGCTCATGAAAGCTTATGCTCAGATAAATTGGTTAGTCTCTAAGGTGCCACAAGTACTCCTCTTCTTTTTGCGAATACAGACTAACACGGCTGTTACTCTGAAAGATGTAGGGTAGCGTTTCATTGGCATAGCTGCACTTCCTGCATTGCTTGTCCCAATTCCTGTGGTGGACTGCTCCATTTAGTGGCACACAGTTGAGCCCAGCCCTGTGGATGAACTTCCAGTTGGCAAATTGGGTGAAGCTGCCCACAGGGAGAAAGTAGTTGCTGGCGTCCCACTTGCACGTCACCTCGAAGGCCTTGCCATGGTCCAGCTTCCATTTCCGGTTTTCCATGTACTGTCAGCGGATAGCATCTTTCAGGATCCTCTTCAGCATTGTTCTAGCTCTTGGAGTTATACTACATCTTTTCCAACTTGCCAAACCTCCAACTGAAAAATAAAGAGAGCTGCAGTCTTTTTTTTTTTTTTGTATGCTAATTGAGTGCATCAATCAGGACCTGGGAGGTTGCCAGGGAAGCCTTCAGTTTGGCAAGCTTGGGTGCTTCCAGTTTTGAAAGGCTGAGGTTACCACTGCACTTTTCCTCCACTGTCTTATCTCTGAATTAGGAGCTGATTTAGCTTGGTGTTTTGTTGTATTTTCTGCTAAACTTTTTAGAAAGCAAGGGGTGGGGGTGTAATGAAGTTGAGTGATTTAGTACATTGGGAGTTAGTCTTTTTAACAGGTCATTATTTAATTCCTAGGTGTGTGTGGTGAGGAAACAAAGATGACCTTGTTCACAAGTGAATCAGTGCCTCAGGTTAATGTCCAGGTGTTCTTTCAACTGAACTGTGAGACTAATTTCTTCCTGGCCCTCTGGTAACCAGCTGAAGCAGTAAACCAGCTGGTATATCTTCAATCTTGCATACCAACATCTTTCACTGATTCAAAGATTTCCTTATATCCTTTATACTTCCTCTGGGGCTTATACCCTTTGAATAACAGCAGTTTGAAGAGAAGTGCTGTTAAGCTTTGCAAGTCCCATTTCTAAGCCATAGAGAGAAAAATGGAGGCCTCACTGAAATACTCCCCAGAAGCCTCATTTTGACTCATCCCACCTCTCAAATTATATCAACTCTGAGAACTCAACTAATGATATCTAAGGAGGACGCTGGACACTGAATATTATCTATTATTTAACTGACTTTTTTCCTCTGAATTCTTCAGTGGCACATGAGGAAGGGGAAAAATTAATTCTTATGAATTTGCATAGTATTTCAATAGCTGATACTACAAAACAGGAATCTCTTAAACCTACAATAGATATCAGATTTGAGTCTACAGATACATTGTGCAGTGGAGGAAAACCTAAGTGGCTTGTGATATCACTGGACTTATATAGAGAATTCAGAATTTTGTAATTTACCATTTATTTTATTTTTGTGTCAAGCATGATTAGGATTTACAGGCCTGATGTGCTCACCCCAATCTCTGCTTGGGAAGGTGCAGTTCTGTGCACTGAAAGCTGCACACGCAGGTGAGAGAATGTTTACATGCAAAACCTGTTTGGACGAGTGGGGAAAAGAGGGAGAGGAGCAAGGACAATGAGACAGCTACTAATTTTGGCCCTCTCTTGGGGAAGAGGATGCACCGGGGGGGAAAACTCCCAGTCCTGGAGGAAATAGAGAAAGAGGTGACAAAAAGGTAGAGACCCCCTCCTGCTTAGGGGAATAGAAGACTGTATAAGGGGAAGACAAAGAAGAGATATTTGAAGGTGGTGGAGACAGAAAGGTGGCTGATGTACCAGACGGATGCTGGGGGAGAAGCAGATTGGCTGTATACTTTGTTGAAGACACCAGAGGGAGTACATAGCTTAACTAAAGATACTTAGCTACCCCCAATTGCCCTTGGTGGAGATAGTAGGCCATCTCTTTTGTCTTCTTTCCCACAAGAAGAATAATTAGGAGAAAGCAGAATTGTTGGTGAGAGGGATGGTGGTAAGGGTTGCAGTGATTAGTGGGAGGGCTGACAAAAGTCTGAATAAGTATTCAAACTTTAAGATGCTTATATGAACCAATGCAACACAATTGAGGTTTTTTCAACATTACTTCTGAGTGTGTGGTTTTTTTTTATTGTTTTAGGGATGTTTTTAAAAAATGAATTCACTAGGTCTTGGTGAAAAATATAGGGAAGAATAAGATTTGGTGGCTGGTAGAGCAGATCTTTAAGATCAGCCTTTGAACTTCATTAGTTTTGAGGCTCTAACAATTAAGATACTCCTGTAAAAAAAAAACTTGTAATGCACCAGAATACACACATAATCTTAGCTAGAGCTGTAGGTCTAGCAGTTCACAGATAATCCTCTTGGTAAAAAAAAATATCCATTGGAAACTATGGAAGGGGGGAAATGGAGGCCAGTCAGAATGAATCACAAAAAAGGATCATATCTTTGAATGGTTCCTACCACAAAGTCATGTGGGTGAATCCCTTTGAATTGTTTGGAAAAACAAAGTTAAAAGTAGGTGAACTCTGATAATTGGCTACTGTATACATGCAGTATCTTTGGGTTTTTTAACAGTTTCACAAGGGCCTTTACAACATGATTAGATGTTCTAATTATATGATTACATATTTTATACCACTTATGTCATTAAGTGCAATTACACTTATTACGTGAACGTGCCATGATAGTGCAAAAATTACTTTGAGAAAATTACACAACAAAACCATAATTAAAAGACCATTAAGTATAGGAGACACACCTACTGAAATAGGGTAATTCATACTCAAAGGAAAAAACTCTTTTATGCATAAGCTATATGCACAGCAGCACTACCTTAATGCTAATTGTCTGTGCACTGTTGTGTTTAACCATAAAGTTTATTCTTTCACTGTCAATGCCTTTAGTGTAGTTTTTATGTGTGTAACTTCTAGTTAGTATGGTGTCTTCGCTATGTAGGAAAGACATGGGAAGTTTCAAATGCCGCCATAGCTGTTTGTGTATTGATCTTGACGTCTCACCATCTAAGCATGGACAAGCTGAGTCAGTAATTGGGTAGACCACTGCCATGGAACATCTTGGTTCTGCAGGAAGTAAGGTTGATTGTTCTGTAGGTGTCACTGTTCTGTCTGTCACTGATCAATACATGCCCAGTTGTGCTAGGAAACTGCTGGAACTGTTGTATTGTGGGTGATATATTTAAACAAAGTCCAAACTTCTGGTGGTTATGAGAAGTTCCAGGATATGTTTTATAAGTATGCTAGCTAACCTCAGGACCCTTAAAATGTCAATGTAGGTATCTCCATTCTGTCTACTTAAAAGAGGTAATTTTATAATTGAGGTGTATCAGAATTGTATCAATACATTGGAGTATTCTTTGGGGCAGTTTCAGGACATGAGATTTTCTTATAAGAATCGTTTGTTGTATAGGTTCACCTCATATAATTTAAATATCAGTTCATTTATTTATTTCTTAGGTGCTATGAGAGCCTTTTGGATTAAAGTTGAAGTTTACAGTTAGAATGTTATTGTATAATGAAAGTAGAGACATGCTGCATTATCGTGATTATAAATCTGTATGTATAATAATGCTGCAAAGACATAACAAGTTTAAATAGCTCTGCCTATTCATTCCAGTGAGTCAACAAGACCTGGTTCTTCAACTATTTTATGCACAGTTCTTCTCATATTGTAAATAAGGATATTGGAGGATTTGAGCAAACCTTTCAGATGTGCACATTTTTCTTCTTTGTTAGCCATCAACTCATCCTTCAGATGTTATTAACATTAGCTTATGGTATCCATTGAAGTTTCTTGTCCTCACAGCCGAAACAGCTATTTCATCAATTACCCATCTATGATGTTTCTGTTTGTTGTAAAAAATGTTTTCAAAATCACCTGTACCTTTATTATAAATCACTGGTGAGGGCAGAACCCTATTTTGAGAAATCTCCTGAGGATGATGTCTGGTAGGTACCCCACTCATGTTACATATGGGCTTAATTACTAAGCAAAGGAATTGAACCTCCACTGTTTCAGATTGGTTACGGTGGTAAAGAGCTGGCTCATGCTGCTCTGCAGAAGAAGGATGTATAAAATGCTCTTTGAACACTGAAGATTTTTTTTAAATGTCGGTGCAGAAGGGTTGCATTTATATTTGGCTTCTAGACCTGTCTCTTGACCTTCTAATTACTTTATTTGAAACAGCACTGAGGGTACAATAAAACTGGAGGTTGTCTCTCGTTTGCTTTATCATAAATTAAAGCTGTTAGTTTGGTGAGGTGAAAGTAGAGGCAGAGTGTTCATTACTGCACAAGTGACGGCTTGTCAATAGCACTGCTTTTTAGTTTGTTCTAGTCAGCACTTGCTGTGCATTTTGTTGGACCACTGGGAAATAATACAACAAGATTATACATTTGGAATACCACAAGAGTTCATGGGGAAAAAAAAGATAAATTATACACTTGGTAAAAAGTGACATGCTATCTTGTGCTATTAACAACCAGAGATAATTGCAGTGAATTGTAATTGCAGTTTGCAACTTACAGTATAGTGTGTCCAACATCAATCTTAATAGTGAACAAAGCAATTTATATTAAAACTTAATTCACTTGGTAACTTTCTGGTGTATACAAGGGAGCTAACAGATGTAGCTTTTCAGAAAGTTCAAAGGCATTTAGAACATGGAATGAAATGCTAATGTAGTAAGCCTTAGAGAAAGATTGCATTACTACTTGTAATGAAAACAAATGTATGCCATTATATCCCATTTTGTGTTTATTTAATTAAATATTACAGTTTGCACATCGATGAATTTAGTGTTCCTGAATGAAAATGGAATGATGTCCTCTTTTTATTCACAGATCAGACAGGAACAGCAGTTATGCAAACAGTATAAATGGGATCTGGACTTCTACATATTGTTTCTATATTGCATTTTAATTTAAGAATACTAGTCTTTTATGGGATACAGTGCTAAGTGGAGATTTTTTTTATGGGAATTCTTCAAATCTAGGATTCTATTCTGAAATTATTTACAATACCAGGGTTGTCTGATAACCACTGAAGGTTTTGAATGAAATCTCTAAACTGGGTAGTCAAAGTAACATTTTATTCTTCTCATTCATATATTTTATAATAAAGTTTGGCATCACTTTCTACTAGATGCAATAATCTTACCTTGTGTGGTGTTCTCATGTCTATAAAAGATTCCATATGCCACTCAGCAGAATTTCTGTTTTGTGGGCTAGAGCACATTTATTTTAGCAAGTTGTCCCTTTCTTGCAGTATTCTGGTCAGTCTGTGGTGTTTATCACAAATGACAGAGAATTCCCTGGATTACGCAGTCAAGATCAATCATCTTATTGTTTGACCATCTGGTTGATTTCAGACTTGTACGTGATTGTCAAAATACAGTTTGACGTACTATAGTGTATGCGCCTGCCATTTTGGGTACTGCTCTGTATCAGTGTAAGAGTTTCTGAATCCAAATATGATCGGAATCACCTAATAAATAAATAACATCTTTGAATAGATAGGATGAAAAGTGAGCAGTGTGACTCTTGTGAGAGGGGCTCCCTGTTCTTTTATGTTTGGTTGGTTTTTGTCCCACTGGTACAGACTGCATTTCAAGGAGTGGCCCATTACGGGTAGAAGAGTACCCCTGCCTTTTAATGCAATAATTTGTTTTCCCGTACATTTCTCATCTTGGACTCAGGGAGAAATATTAGGGCTCGATAGGCAGATTCTCAGATGGTGTAAACTGTCATAGCTCTACCTATATGTACGCAGCGGAGCTATGGCAGTTTATATCAATTGCTGATTGAATTCGATGGGAGTTGTGGGTTTGCCAGAGAAGGAGAACAGGGCCTGACATTCTGCTTTTTAAATAATAGCTAGTCATGGGAGAGTGTGGGAGGAAAAGATGCTAAGACAGCAGTGCAGTTCATAACCAAATGGTTTCTTTTAATATACGGCATTGGTCTTTACCTGCCTGTGGTGCAGGAATTCCACGGTTGCTCCAAACCCCGGATTTCTTATCTAGTGCTACCACATACTGCTGGCAACCTCGTGGGCTGGCCTTCAGAAATTCTTAACATCCTCAGGAAAAAAATGTGCAATTTTAAATTGTATTATTAAAAGTGAATGTTGTGTTACAATATGGAGGTAAACGTGCCGTAATTATTGGCAGGCTTTTAAATTTGAAGGAAAATATTTGTAATGTCGTTTTTAGAGAGAGATGGAGTGGAGAAAAATATTTCCCTTTGCTGTTGATGAATTTTCTTCTTTATAGCAATATACTATGTGACATAACTTGGCAAAAGACGCAACTTGAGAATCTCAGTGCAGAAACCTTAGCAATACTTTTCCATTTGTTTTAGCGAAAGCTTTCTATAAATCTCAGTAATGTCTTTGACAGCCAGTCATTCTGGATGTAGAATAGACATTTAGAGCTCTATTTATTGTGTTCCCTTTTTAATAGATTAAAGTGGGATTTTTAAAAAAATATAAATCCAAGTTGGTTTTATTCAGGACAAACTTTTCTGAATATATGAATATCAGTGATCAGTGATATTCACTAAATTGAGTTTCCTTTATCTCCTGTAAATCTCCATTTTAAACACAACGCATAAATAATTATCTGGCTCATTTCCATGTAATTCCTATGAACTTTATTGGGTGGAGTGTACACTATGCATTTTCAGAAAGAGGCCAAGTTCTGCTGTCAGATATGCAGCTCTCACTGTAGAGTTTCACACTCATATTTGAACTCACAAATTAGCCAAAAATGTGCTGCTTGAATTTCTTTATGAAAACGCTTTTGCTGTCTATAGTATGTAATACTAATAACAGGCCAGACTGTGCCATTGCAAGGGAGAAAGGGGGCATAAGGCCTCACTGTCCAGTGTACTGTTACTTTTAGTCTCACAGGTGAGTGGAAAGGGACAGAGAGGGAATGGAGCCTTGAATCTGTCCCCCCACCCTCCTCACCAGCACCAATTCAGTGACTATGCTGGTGCATCAGACACTATACTCTGCACTAGGTATTGACCTGTTGCAGTTTACTGTGTCCATGGAGCAATGGGGAGACATGGAGGGATACTATGACTCTCAGGGTATGTCTACACTACGGAATAAGGTCGAATTTATAGAAGTCGGTTTTTTAGAAATCGGTTTTATAAATTCGAGTGTGTGTGTCCCCACAGAAAATGCTCTAAGTGCATTAAGTGCATTAACTCAGCGGAGCGCTTCCACAGTACCGAGGCAAGCGTCGACTTCCGGAGCGTTGCACTGTGGGTAGCTATCCCACAGTTCCCGCAGTCTCCGCTGCCCATTGGAATTCTGGGTTGAGATCCCAATGCCTGATGGGGCTAAAACATTGTCGCGGGTGGTTCTGGGTACATATCGTCAGCCTCCCGTTCCCTCCCTCCCCCCGTGAAAGCAAGGGCAGACAATCATTTCGCGCCTTTTTTCCTGAGTTACCTGTGCAGACGCCATACCATGGCAAGCATGGAGCCCGCTCTGGTAACCGTCACCCTATGTCTCCTGGGTGCTGGCAGACGCGGTACGGCATTGCTACACAGTAGCAGCAACCCCTTGCCTTGTGGCAGCAGACGGTACAGTACGACTGGTAGCCGTCATCGTCATGTCTGAGGTGCTCCTGGTCGCCTCTGTGAGGTCGATCAGGAGCGCCTGGGCAGACATGGGCACAGGGACTACATTTGGAGTGACTTGACCAGGTCATTCTCTTTAGTCCTGCAGTCAGTCCTATTGAACCGTCTTATGGTGAGCGGGCAGGCGATACGGACTGCTAGCAGTCGTACTGTACCATCTTCTGCCGAGCAGTCATGAGATGTGGATGGCATGCAGTCCTTCTGCACCGTCTGCTGCCAGCCAAAGATGTAAAAGATAGATGGAGTGGGTCAAAACAAGAAATAGACCAGATTTGTTTTGTACTCATTTGCTTCCCCCCCTCCCCTGTCTTAGGGGACTCATTCTTCTAGATCACACTGCAGTCACTTACAGAGAAGGTGCAGCGAGGTAAATCTAGCCATGTATCAATCAGAGGCCAGGCTAACCTCCTTGTTCCAATAACAACGATAACTTAGGTGCACCATTTCTTATTGGAACCCTCCGTGCAGTCCTGCCTGAAATACTCCTTGATGTACAGGCACCCCCTTTGTTGATTTTAGCTCCCTGAAGCCAACCCTGTAAGCCGTGTCGTCAGTCGCCCCTCCCTCCGTCAGAGCAACGGCAGACAATCGTTCCGCGCCTTTTTTCTGTGCGGACGCCATACCACGGCAAGCATGGAGCCCGCTCAGCTCACTTTGGCAATTAGGAGCACATTAACCACCACACGCATTATTCAGCAGTATATGCAGCACCAGAACATGGCAACGCGATACCGGGCGAGGAGGCGACGTCAGCGCGGTCCCGTGAGTGATCAGGACATGGACACAGATTTCTCTGAAAGCATGGGCCCTGACAATGCATGCATCATGGTGCTAATGGGGCAGGTTCATGCTGTGGAACGCCGATTCTGGGCTCGGGAAACAAGCACAGACTGGTGGGACCGCATAGTGTTGCAGGTCTGGGACGATTCCCAGTGGCTACGAAACTTTCGCATGCGTAAGGGCACTTTCATGGAACTTTGTGACTTGCTTTCCCCTGTCCTGAAGCGCATGAATACCAAGATGAGAGCAGCCCTCACAGTTGAGAAGCGAGTGGCGATAGCCCTGTGGAAGCTTGCAACGCCAGACAGCTACCGGTCAGTTGGGAATCAATTTGGAGTGGGCAAATCTACTGTGGGGGCTGCTGTGATGCAAGTAGCCCACGCAATCAAAGATCTGCTGATATCAAGGGTAGTGACCCTGGGAAATGTGCAGGTCATAGTGGATGGCTTTGCTGCAATGGGATTCCCTAACTGTGGTGGGGCTATAGATGGAACCCATATCCCTATCTTGGCACCGGAGCACCAAGCCGCCGAGTACATAAACCACAAGGGGTACTTTTCGATAGTGCTGCAAGCTCTGGTGGATCACAAGGGACGTTTCACCAACATCAACGTGGGATGGCCGGGAAAGGTGCATGATGCTCGCATCTTCAGGAACTCTGGTCTGTTTCAAAAGCTGCAGGAAGGGACTTTATTCCCAGACCAGAAAATAACTGTTGGGGATGTTGAAATGCCTATATGTATCCTTGGGGACCCAGCCTACCCCTTAATGCCATGGCTCATGAAGCCGTACACAGGCAGCCTGGACAGTGGTCAGGAGCTGTTCAACTACAGGCTGAGCAAGTGCAGAATGGTGGTAGAATGTGCATTTGGACGTTTAAAGGCGCGCTGGCGCAGTTTATTGACTCGCTTAGACCTCAGCGAAACCAATATTCCCACTGTTATTACTGCTTGCTGTGTGCTCCACAATATCTGTGAGAGTAAGGGGGAGACGTTTATGGCGGGGTGGGAGGTTGAGGCAAATCGCCTGGCTGCTGGTTACGCGCAGCCAGACACCAGGGCGGTTAGAAGAGCACAGGAGGGCGCGGTACGCATCAGAGAAGCTTTGAAAACCAGTTTCATGACTGGCCAGGCTACGGTGTGAAAGTTCTGTTTGTTTCTCCTTGATGAACCCCCCCACCCCTTGGTTCACTCTACTTCCCTGTAAGCTAACCACCCTCCCCTCCTCCCTTTAATCATTGCTTGCAGAGCCAATAAAGTCATTGCTGCTTCACAGGCATGCATTCGTTATTCATTCATCACACAAATAGGGGGATGACTACCAAGGTATCCCAGGAGGGGTGGTGGAGGAGGGAAGGAAAATGCCACACAGCACTTTAAGCACAGCACTTTAAAAGTTTACAACTTTAAAATTTATTGAATGACAGCCTTCTTTTTTTTGGGCAATCCTCTGTGGGGGAGTGGCTGGTTGGCCGGAGGCCTCCCCACCGCGTTCTTGGGCGTCTGGGTGTGGAGGCTATGGAACTTGGGGAGGAGGGCGGTTGGTTACAGAGGGGCTGCAGTGGCAGTCTGTGCTCCAGCTGCCTTTGCTGCAGCTCAACCATACACTGGAGCATACTGGTTTGGTCCTGCAGCAGCCTCAGCATTGAATCCTGCCTCCTCTCATCACGCTGCCGCCACCTTTGAGCTTCAGCCCTGTCTTCAGCCCGCCACTTACTCTCTTCAGCCCGCCACTTACTCTCTTCAGCCCTCCACCTCTCCTCCCGGTCATTTTGTGCTTTCCTGCACTCTGACATTATTTGCCTCCACGCATTCGTCTGTGCTCTGTCAGTGTGGGAGGACAGCATGAGCTCGGAGAACATTTCATCGCGAGTGCGTTTTTTTTTCTTTCTAAGCTTCACTAGCCTCTGGGAAGGAGAAGATCCTGTGATCATTGAAACACATGCAGCTGGTGGAGAAAAAAAAAAGGGACAGCGGTATTTAAAAAGACACATTTTATAAAACAGTGGCTACACTCTTTCAGGGTAAACCTTGCTGTTAACATTACATACATAGCACATGTGCTTTCGTTACAAGGTCGCATTTTGCCTCCTCCCACCGCGTGATTTTGGTTGAATGCCAGCAAACATACACTGCAATGCTTTGTTCTACAGTGATTCCCCAGTACGTGTTGCTGGCCTGGAGTGGTAAAGTGTCCTACCATGAAGGACGAAATAAGGCTGCCCTCCCCAGAAACCTTTTGCAAAGGCAGAACCGCAAATGCCAGGGCAAAGTAATCCTTTCACATGCTTGCTTTTAAACCATGTATAGCATTTTAAAAGGTACACTCACCAGAGGTCCCTTCTCCGCCTGCTGAGTCCAGGAGGCAGCCTTGGGTGGGTTCGGGGGGTACTGGCTCCAGGTCTAGGGTGAGAAACAGTTCCTGGCTGTCGGGAAAACCGGTTTCTCCGCTTGCTTGCTGTGAGCTATCTACAACCTCCTCATCATCATCTTCTTCGTCCCCAAAACCTACTTCTGTATTGCCTCCATCTCCATTGAAGGAGTCAAACAACACGGCTGGGGTAGTGGTGGCTGAACCCCCTAAAATGGCATGCAGCTCATCATAGAAGCGGCATGTTTGGGGCTCTGACCCAGAGCGGCTGTTCGCCTCTCTGGTTTTCTGGTAGGCTTGCCTCAGCTCCTTCAGTTTCACGCGGCACTGCTTCGGGTCCCTGTTATGGCCTCTGTCCTTCATGCCCTGGGAGATTTTCAGAAAGGTTTTGGCATTTCGAAAACTGGAACGGAGTTCTGATAGCACGGATTCCTCTCCCCAAACAGCGATCAGATCCCGTACCTCCCGTTCAGTCCATGCTGGAGCTCTTTTGCGATTCTGGGACTCCATCATGGTCACCTCTGCTGATGAGCTCTGCATGGTCACCTGCAGCTTGCCACGCTGGCCAAACAGGAAATGAGATTCAAAAGTTCGCGGTTCTTTTCCTGTCTACCTGGCCAGTGCATCTGAGTTGAGAGCGCTGTCCAGAGCGGTCAGAATGGAGCACTCTGGGATAGCTCCCGGAGGCCAATACCATCGAATTGTGTCCACAGTACCCCAAATTCGAGCCGGCAACGTCGATTTAAGCGCTAATCCACTTGTCAGGGGTGGAGTAAGGAAATCGATTTTAAGAGCCCTTTAAGTCGAAATAAAGGGCTTCATTGTGTGGACGGGTGCAGGTTTAAATCGATTTAACGCTGCTAAATTCGACCTAAAGTCCTAGTGTAGACCAGGGCTCAGTCTCCCTTCCAGGTGCCCCAGAGACAGCGTAGCAGTGAATTACTCCTTGCTTAAGGCTGGAAAGCAGTGTCCCAATCTAGCCCTGCAGGAGGCGTGTGTAACTGCAAGAAGGACAGATGTACACATAAAGGTTCCAGAGTTTCAAAAGAGCTCAGTAGCCAGAAACTGCCATTTAAGCATATAAATAAGGGGACAGGTTTTCAGAAGAGTTATTTATATATTTATCTACTTTCAATTTACACACACATTCCATAAAACAGGCACACCCATGCTTTGCTCTAGGCACTCCTTGACATATGTTAAAAATGCAGTTATACAAACAGACTACTCCAGGAACCCTCTTTCACCCAATAATTAATGTAAATCCCAACCCAGCAGCAAAAAGTTCATTTCCACTCTTTATTGTCTCCCACCAGATCACTTAAATGAAGTGGCCAGATAGTATAAAGGGTTCCACACTTGGCAACTCCCAGATGTGGTCTCAAAAACCTAATCCAAGTTCTGGTTGATACCTCCCTGTATTTCCAAATTTTTGCATATATGTGACACTAACCAGTGATGATGTTAGTAAGAACCCAGGTATTTTCATAAATAATATCACTGTGTCAGATACACCTGTACCCCGATATAATGCTGTCCTTGGGAGCCAAAAAATCTTACCGGGTTATAGGTGAAACCATGTTATATCGAACTTGCTTTGATCCACCGGAGCGCGCAGCCCCTCCCCCTGGAGAGCTGCTTTACCGCGTTATATCTGAACTCGTGTTATATCGGGTTGCGTTATATCGGGGTAGAGGTGTTTTCAGCACTGTACCTCACTCTGAGACATACAGTAGGAAGAATTAAGGGTGTGACATATGGCAATTTCCTGCAATATGCTTGGACAATCTTAAATTAAGTTTAAGTATCTTTGGAGTCCTTTGTATTAAATGCATAGGTTATGTATTAACGTTAGGGCTTTGTGTCTGTCATTGGGGGTTGCAGAAGTCACGGATTCCATGACTTTCCATGATCTCCATGACTTATGTAGTGGCTAGTGTGGCTAACCCCAGGGCCGCCCAAGCAACTGGCTGCAGGGACAGCTGCTCAGGTGGCCCCACAGCCAGCCGCACCAGCCTCTGCTGGAGCCACCCCAGGGCCAGCCACAGCTGCCGAGGTGGTTGGCCCCAGGGACTGCCTGAGCAGTGGTCCCAGGGGCCACCAGGGCAGCCACTGCTTGGCAGCCCCTGGCAGCAGTTCCAGGGTGGGCAGAGCAGCAGTGGGGTGGTGGCCCTCAGCCGCTGGTGTCACTTGCCTCAGGCCCCCCCCAGGGGCCTCCCAACCCCTCCACAGCAGCAGCCCCCTGGGGTGCCACCATGAGCAGCGGGCTCCTCGGGGCATGCTCCCTGAGCAGCGGGCCCTCCTGCCCTTAGCAGTGCCCCCCTGCTAAGATTTAGTCAGGGGTCTTTATGGTATAATTCATGGACAGGTCACGGGCCATGAATTTTTGTTTATTGCCAGTGACCTGTCCAAGACTTTTACTAAAAATAACTATAACTAAATTGTAGCCTTAATTATTATGTGCAGGGATGATCAAAGGACTATATTGAACAACATGTGAGACAAGGATGTTTTTTGGAACAATATGTATGAAGTGGATTTTCTGGGAACTATTTAGGGGGAGATGAATGCAAATCCCCCACTCCTGGTTATGCAAAATCCCAGCCTTTTGGAGCTACTCCTTGAGGAGTGGGTCTTTGTTTCCTGATCACCTATTACATGAGGCCATGATCAAAGGCCCAAACTCTATAATAGAAAGACTGAAGTATTCATGGTTGTTCTGGTCCTGAGCTAAGGCTGCTATTGATTGTAACCACGGGAAAAACCCTTGGTGGGGTTTGAAGGACTGACTCCTACCAGAGCCCTTCTTGGTGTTGGGGGGTGATCTCTGATAAACTTATTAGCATGCATGTAAGTTCTTTTATTGTTTTCATATGTTATCTCTGTAATGCTTTCACCATAAGAATAAATGTGCTTGCTCATAAAGATTTGTAATGCTTAAAACTTAAAACTGCTGGCAGTTATGTTGTTTATAGCTGCCCTGATCTGACCTGCTGGGGATATTACAGTGTAGGCAGGGAAATGTGCAGCCTGGAAAAACCTCTTGTAAGGGCAAGAGACATGTAGACCTCAAAGCACTTTATAAAGGAGATAAGAATTAACCGCATTTTACAGAAGGGAAAACTAAGTCACTTAGAGGTTAAAGTGACTTGTCCAAGATTACTGAGCAGGCCAGTGGCAGAGCTAGTCTTCTACTTAAAAAGTTCCAGGAGCAATCCATTCAAGGAGCAATGCCATAATATGTAGATGACCAATCACACAACATGAATAATGAATACCAAATAACTGAAGCAAACAGATATATTTTCCTTCAAAGTATTTGGCCCTTTCTTACAAATCATGAATGCATTCAAAGAAAACCAGGAACAAGTTACAAATGATTTGCTAACAAATTCTGGCCCTAATTCTCCTGAATTCTAGTCTGCTTTGTGCTGCTCCAGTCAAAGCTGCTTTAATGTTGGCAGATCCATCCACTTGAGCATTGCCCTTGCTAAGGGGCATCCTTAGATATCACAGAGTGACTGTACAGCTCCAATACCACCCACCTTCCAGACTCCAGTATGGGGAAGTGGCTGGCTTATTTGTGGCTGCTAGATCAGCCCCTGGAAGGAACTGAGAGCCAGCATAAGTAAGAGCTTCATGCAAAGTTTTATTTATTATTTTTACAGTTTTTTTCCATTTCTGTTGAAGATTTCTTCCTGTGTCAGTTAGGCTGCCTGTATACAACAGGGAAAAAAGGGTCTAATCCAGCTGCTGCTGAAGTCAATGGGAGACCTTCCACTCATTTCCATGGGAATAGGAGCAGGCACAGAGGCCCTGCTTCTGCATCACTGGAGTCAGTGGAACTTTTGCCATCGAATGCTGTGACAGTCGGATTGGAGCTTAAATGAACAATGGCTTGTATTCTAGGAAGGAGTGTGAACACTCTCAGTTAAAGGGCTGAAAACACAGAGTGCAATTTTTATTTTTGGACACATGTAAAACTCTTATGCTGTTATTTATTAGAAACTAGATCGTTACAGCGGTACAGTTGTTTCTCAAGACCTCAGTCTGATGTCAGGCATTATAAAAAAGATGCCTTTAGGAATAAAACCATTTCAGAGTAAACATTTAAGTGACTGGATTGAAGGAAGAAAAGTTGGGGTTATTAAATAAAGTTCCAACACTTTTTGCTTGCCCAAAATATTTGCTGCAAGTTCTTTGAAGTAGAAAATGAAGGGAAATGTGCTGTGCAATTTTTCTTTAGTGTCTTTGCAATGCAACAGGACAATCGATACAAATCTTTGCAGTAATCATATATTGATTTTCCTAGAATATAACTCCATTTAAAGCATTTTTATCCCCAGGAGTGGAAGCATTGGAGGCTATCAAAGAAGAAAGTAGGTTTCCTTGACCCCCATCTGCAGTTCACAATTGATTAACAGAGGCTGGGAAAATAAATAAATATATAAATAAAAAAGAGAGAGAGAGAAAGAAAGAAAGCTTAATACAGGCTGGCCAAAAACATGATTATACTGTATTAGGCTTTTGTAAAATTATTAGGTCATGATAAGCTAATAAATGCCTTCTTATAGCCTTACAAATGACTTTGAGATGGTGGGTTCTACACTAAATCACAGCTAAATATTACAGTACCTATTTCTTATTGACACTGTTGTGAGTGGAAAGTATTCAGAAATCAGCTAAGGAAGTTAGGTAAAACTGAATAGAAAGAAATACATTTTAGCCTTATCCTTAAAAGGAAGTACTTTGTATTGAATTTTGGATTGGACAAAATGCATTAAAAATGTTTATGATAATCTCATGTCTATGTATTTTCTTAATCCAAGTTGTTTTCTGATTGAAAAGATCCAGTTCCCCTTGCTACTATATGAAGATACCGTAGAAAACTAAAATAATAAAAAGTGATATCTCTGTTTTCAATTGTAGCAGTTTATCGTTTATAATTTATATATTACAATAATTATAAATTATATATAACACCCGGAATCACTGAGACTTGCCTTCTAGTAGCAGCATATGAATGAAAATTCTCTAAAAAGTTTCCCCCCGTCTTCATGAGACTGTGCAAATTAGACAAAATCATCTAATATGAAGAAAATGTCACAATCTGTGCTGTTCTACTCCTGAATAATAAAACTAAAATAAACAATAAAACCAAGATGCTTCATTTTAAACAGAGATAAGGTCTAGCCACAAGTTTACATCTGAGGAGCTGAATTTCCCCAGAGTTGAGGGTGCTTGGTTCTGTCATTGAGATAAAGGCCAGGTGCCAAGTTCAGTTTGGATCTGAACTTCTTCTATATTTGTGGATGTTCATTTTTGGAGTTTACTTCATCTACTTTTAAAATCCTAACTTTCTTCCCAGTCCTGCCCACGTGGCATACCAATAGTGAATTCCATTCAAGTCCACACAAGCGGATTCCTATTCAGTAATGAGATCTATACTCTCAGCCTTTCAGTTTTACCCTCAGTGTTGATACAGTGATTTCTCTCCCTCCCTGCACACATTTTGATGCTTTCCTTGCCCTGCTTTTCCATTTCCTGTAGTTTTTGTGTCTGAGGCCAGGTTCTCACAGATCAGCCCTTTATTAAATTAAAAGGTGCATGTAGCTTCATTATCCTTCTCAGTGTGTAGTAGTTGATGCTGTTTATTTTACCAACTTCAGAGCTTTTTTGCTCCAGGCAAAGCAACTACTACACATTGTCAGATAAAGTACCTTATCTGTCAGCAGCACTCTTGTGAATTAATCATAATTCAATAGGTTTACTAATCAAGATTTGAGATGAATGTTTTGATAGAGAAATCAGATTTGTCTAATCTATCATTAGTTGACAGTTGCTTTAGGCAGAGTGCTAACTTGGCATTAGTACCTGTTTTTGATCAGTTTGGCATGGGCCCACTAGTCAGTAGCATCAGATATTACAGCAAAGGACCTTTGTACATATATTAATTAAAGTCCTTTTCCAGTTTCAGGACAGAGTGGGTGAAATGTAGCTGAGATCAAACTATTCCCGCCCACCTTGTAGTGCATTATCAACAAATTTTGGAACAAGGAGTTCACTCTGTAATTTTCTCAAATAACAGAGGTACGCAGGGGTTGTTGACAAATCAGAGACATGATTTATGGCAACATGTGCGAGCACTGCTCAGAGCTGAAAGGGTCACTGGGATAGAAAGGAGATAAACTTAATATATTGTTAAGTGTTACTAATTATGAATCCAGTCACGTCTGATGTCACTAAAATTTGTTCTCTATTTTGCCCGGTTATACATTCTTGGGGGTAATTTACAGCATAGCTCGCAGCAGTTTGTTCAATTTGAAAGCATAAATGAAAGCTTTCATTGTATATTGACATATTTTTCTTGTTAAGCAATGTTTAAAGTGCTGATACAAGATGCTGTAATAGTGGGTTAGACTGCAAGTGCAAGTTTGGTACATTGTAGTCAATAATACATTAGAATGGGAAAATGAAGGAGAGATTGATGTGTTGTAGGCGGAGTCTTGTCTCAGTGTAGAAGGAAAAAAACAACCTTGAAGCATTATGGCCAAATTCCGGCCCTTTTCCTTTTGGGCATATATCGGTGCTGCGGAAGAAATGCGTATATGGGCCCATATTCATATACTGCCCCAATATATATTCCTTCTGCCATGGACTGGACTAATAATGTGTATGATGCTTAGGTTGGATATTCAGGTCATGTAGCATCCATGTGTTAATCACACCCAGATGAAAAGTCCCAAACTGGAATGCCCCCCTCTTCAGAGGACCTTTGAGATATGGATGAAATTCACCCTTGTGCTGTGGGCCGGCCCAAGGAATATTCACCACTTAAGTCCCACTTCAACTCTCAACACAGGCTTTATGCTAGAGTGGTTCTCAAACTTCATTGCACCACGACCCCCTTCTCACAACAAAAATTACTACATGACCCCGGAAGGGGGAACCCTGAGCCCTGCCTTCAGCCCCGGGCAGGGGGGGCTGAAGTCTGAGCCTCGGCTTCGGCCCCAGGCTGGGGGGGCTTGGGCTTCAGCCCCAGGTCCCAGCAAGTCTAATGCCCACCCTGGCAGTCCCATTAAAATGAGGTCATGATTCACTTTGGGTTCATGACCCACAGTTTGAGAACCGCTGTAAACTGTAGGAGCAGGATGCAGAAGCTGTACCCTTTGGAGTTTCTCCTGGCCATCCTGAAAGCCTGAAATTAATTGGATACATAAGAAACTTAATAAAGTACCAGTTTGATCTAAGAGTTTTCCTAAATCAATTAGAGATATTGTTGAAAGGACAGCTGCTATACCATGAAAAATTGGGCATCTGCAGGATGGGATGGTGGCCATAATTTTAAGTAGAGTTGATTTTTATTTGTTTAAGTTTAAGACCAGTTGATGACTATGAACGATGTTTGTTGTTCATTTGGGGGGAAAGAAGTGCCTATAATGGTGAACCCTTATGGCCAGGCTCTGGTTGCTTTTGTGCAGGTATGCAAGTTGGGGTGAGGGCTCAGGAGGCTGCCAACCCCCTAGTTTACCTGCGCAAAGGGCCTCCAAAATCCTGGAGCATACGCTTTCTGATTGAGAGGTGCTGGGGAGTAATAACTCCAACACCAGTAGTAACGACCCCAAAGTGGCTGTAGTTGGGCTGGGCAGAACTATGGTGATGGTCCTGCTCCTTTCTACACCAACTGATGCTGAGAACAGTGCATGCTATAACCCTTCTCTCCGCATCATACCCCCACCCCGGCCCAAGAGCCATTTCCTGCCTCCCTGCATCACCAGCAGAATGCCTCCAGTAACTAGCACCAGTCAGGGGAACCTTTGCATCTCACCCAATAATGTAGCAGCATCAGGTAAAGCGACAGTCTGCCTATCAAGTGCGTACAACAATATGCATCCTTATGGGTGCTGCTTTCTTAGCTGCGTTCTAGGCCTCCAAACAGCACTAAAAGAGCTGACATTGTTCTGACTTCTGCTTTTTTAGGAATTTTTGTGTTTTTCCTGCCACTGCTTTGTTAAAAGCCAAAGTGAATATTATTTATGCTTGCACTACCAATAGAATACCTCAGGCCTATTTCTTTGGTGGTGATGAGAATTACATTGACTTTGCCACCACAGGATTATTTTTAATATCCTGTCAATAATCCCATGTCCTAGACATCTACTGCTGTTCTCAATCCCATCTCTCCAGGAACATTTAAAGGAACAATAAAAGGATATCCTTTTCAATATCCACCCACTCTGTTTCGTTTGTGCATTGAACTGCTGTGCTGTTGATTTCTTTTCAAGTTCTCCACTATCCTGATGAAGTAAACTGGGAAATCCATATGAAATGCCTGTGCACATATTTACATGAGGAAAGCTTTCTGATCTCAATGAAGTACTGTGTATGTAAAGTGGCTGATTAAATTTCCTGGCCTCCTCCGTCAAATTTCTCAAGTTTAAAAAAAAATCCTATTTTGAGGTTCTCTACTCATTCTGCATCCTGCTGTCTTGACAGCCACCTCTGACTTCATTTTCTTCTTGATAAGATCTAGAATGACATGCAACAGTACCTCGCTCATATGTGAGATTAATGATAGTTCTGCACACTCACTACAATAACATGAGATTACCATAGATCAAGGATTTACTGAGACATTAAGAACAGGCAGCCTCAGCATATTTAATTCATTGTGTTTCTTTTTTCCCTCTTGCTAGTTAACATATCAAACTATTAAATAGAAATGAGTCAATTCATTTTCCTTCATGTTGCTAAAAGTGTATTTGATTTGACAGTTTTATAATGGTAAGGAGATAAAAAAAACTTCTTGGTACAAAGGTGTTCTATGCGATAACTTGTGCACATTTCTGTTCACATGGTCATGCCTATAACACCTGTGCAATCCCTGGGGCAATTCAGTCACTCACTTTTTGCCTGCCAATTTGCTTGCTTCATTTTGATCTATGTTTGCTATCATTTGTCAAATGACACCTAGAGCATGTTTTCACATCTAGTTTCAGAAACCATGTACATTGATAATTATATCAGTCCTGCCCCTGTGCAGGGGAGTTGACTAGACAATCATCTACAGTGCCTTTTGAACCCAAATGATTCTATGACTTTCATGTTTTTCCTACCCTCGTTGATTATTTATTGTGTATTTTCCCCGATGCAGTTTTTAGACATCAACTAAAAAAATTTGGTTTTGGTGGTAGGGAACTGAGCCAATGGCTGAAGGAAAGACCATGGGAAACTACAACCCCAATCCTACAAGCACTTATGTACACAGAATCATAGAAATGTAGGGCTGGAAGGGATCTCAATATGTCATCTAGTCCATTCCTCCCACTCTGAGGTAAGATTAAGTATACATACTAAACGTTATGCATGTGAGTAGTTCCCTTTGAATTTAGTGGGACTAATCATGTGCATAGGGTTGAAGCATACTTGCAGTACTGGGGCCTAAATTGCTAGATGTTGAGGATAAAGAAAATATTAATTAATAAAAGAGAATATGCATAACAACAACCACTTCTTGTCTTCCAAAAATATCAAATGGCCTTCCAAGTTATATTCCTAGAGGACTAAATTTTATCTTGTGTATTCTCTTTTCCTTTTTATCTGCCTGATGGAATGAGACATTCAGACATAATACATAAAGAAAAAGTGAGGGACTCAAAAATAGTTTTATTTTCATCTGTTTACCATTAATATGAGAATTCTCCATGGTTTTGTAACTATTTAAATCACCTTCTTGATCAGTTTCTTATTAACATTATCCCCTCATTATTATTGACATTATTGACACTAGCGTTCAGCTGCCTATTTCAGCATAAAATTTTTTATTTCACTTTACTTCAAAGTAGCTGTCCCCTTAGCTGGTCCTCCATAACAATGTCATTGTGTAAAACTTTTTAATAAGATCTCCTGGCACCAGAGAGTTGGTCATATTTTGTATGGGATTATCAGGACACGTTTGTAATTCTATGAGGATAACAAAAGACTCCTGAAGACCTAAATTAGGATCAGGGTCACTATGAGCAAAGTTGCAGACTTCGGGCCAGATTTTCTGTTGTGAATCATGTGTGTTCATTGCAGTTGAGAAAGGGGGCATGCAAAGGAGCCATTCACAGCTCCCCTATCTTTGGGCTTGTTCTGCTCCATGGTGGTCTCTGAAGAGGGAATTTTCAGCTGGATGGGTCTACTAGGCTTATGATCCTTTTGCACTAATGGATCCCAACAAAGGGGTCATAGCATATTCTGCATCCTGACCAACACCGAGCACCTAATTAGGAAGTTAGACAGCAATTTATAAGGTCAGAAGCTAATATGAATATATTCCTATCAGTGAACATGTCAGATAAAATAAGGTCATATTCTGCAATTGGTTACGTACATACAACTCCCATTTACCTCAAGGTGCATGTAGCTAAGGATATGTCTATGCTACAGCCACAACAGCAGCACAACTGCGGTGTAGACATTTCCTACTTTGACAGCAGGGGTTTTTCCGTCGATGTAAATAAGCCACCTCTCTGAGAGATGGCAAAAATTCTTCCATCAACCTAGATGAGTCGATACATGACTCTCAGGGCATGAAATGTTTCACAGCTGTGCGCGACATAACTTGGTCGATCTAATTTTAGGTGTAGACCAGGCCTGTGTGAAAATTATGGCTTTCACTTACTCATTCTGGCATAACATCACATTTTAAAACTTTTTCTTGGAAAGAGTTTTCCTATATGTAATCAAAAGGTAAAGTTCCACAGTATACGTTGGTCTTAAAGAGCAGGCATATTTCTCAAGTACACTAAACAATGCTACTACTTTTGAGGCGACTTACCTCAAAGCACTTATTACCACAGTTTTCCAAGTTTTTAATTTATTATGTGTTCCATATTCCATTACCTTTTCCACATTTTAGCTATTTGGGCTCCACTTTTGAGTGCTGAAAGGTTAAAAGGTGTACTGCAAAGACTGCTGGCATAAAAGCACATCAAGGCTAGAATTTTTACACCATTTGAAACAAAAGAATAAAATGTAAAGCTATTTATTTCCTAACGACATTAAACATTTTATATCATACATTTAAAATCCAACACACACTTTAATTTTTAAACAGATTTTTATAATAAACATTTACCTTTCTCGATACATAACTAAATGCCTATGCCCAGGAAGTATGGTAGCACTCAATCGTGGTCTGTCAGACTATTTCCATTTTAAATACTTGGTTTAGAAGGTTTATGAATCTGACATAAAAATTCCCTTGCCCCACGGAGGCAAAGCGATAAGTTGTACAACAAAAGTGCAGCTTCCTGTGCAGCCCCTCACCCCACATGTGTAGGTGTACTCATGCCATAACGGAGTCAGGGTTTTGGTATTTTTTCCAAAATGTCATCTTACATTTATATATCACCTTTTATCCCAAAGGATCCCAAAACACTTTAGAAAAATCTCTATATAGGTATGGATCACCTCACATATCACTAAAATACTGACACCTTGGGTGTACAACACAGCAGCTTTTTAAAAGATAAGTAAAATGCTTTTAAAATAAATATCAAAAGAAAGAAAAAGTTAAAGGTCCAAACCAGCTACCACTAAAGTGTTTCCATTGATTTTAGTGGGAGGCCTCTAGATCTTAAATTAACAGATTATAACCATAGGTAAGTACATTTTTTTTAAAAAATGGAAACATCTTTCCTCATTTGTGGTATTTACTAGGATCTTACTTTGCGGTTGTGTGTTTTCACCTACATGAGCTGAAGACATGCCTCACACATAACACAGTAAGGACTGCCGCTCCCAGCCTTGTTTAAGATATTTGAAGTGCTTCAGTTGTTGTTGGAGGCACAGAGAAACCTGACCTCAGGTCTTGGCAGGTTTTAAAAAAAAGCGGGGGGACTTTGTTTGCTTTTCAAATGTAATTATTTGTAATTTTACAGCTACATGTATTCAGATAATGATTTCAGATTCTAAAAGAGCTTTTAGTTCAATTTTTACAAGCATTTCAGTTCCCCTCCAACATGGCTAAACTCCATAACTAGTTTGGACAGTAAATAGAGAACACTAATTCCAGTTGCAAATGCAAGGCGGGTGTAGTTAGTTAAGTAGCTGAAATGTGGCTCGGACTAGAGCCTGATACTCTGATTAGTATATTTTAAAGACCCAATCTCGTTTTCATTGAAGTGAATGGGAATTTTGCCATTGATTTCAATGGGGAGTGAATTTGAGCTCTTAGTAACTGTTAAGAGCAGAGCAGGGTGAAATTTTTGGGACAAATGGTTTATTTGCCAAAACATACAGTTTCAGGTCAACAAAATTAAGTATGAATTCAGGTCAGATTTGGAGAATAGCTTCAGCTGAAAAAAATGGAGAAAAAAAAAGAAGTTAGTCTAAATGTTTCATTTTGACACTTCCAAAACAAAACATTTTGACTTTTTGTTTTGAAATGAAGTTTTGTTTCAGAATTTAGTTTGCATTATTTTAAAGCACAAAATAGAATAAAAAAACACCAGAACATTAAAAAAAAATAAAAAAATCACTTAGGATGAATAAGATGTTTTGTTTGACCTAAAATGAATTTTTTTCAGTTTTTCATTTCAGCAAGAAAAAACAAAAAAAAGTCTGTTTTGGGTCATCACGGCATTAATTATTTTTTAGGCTTGGTGACTGTACCGAAAAATCAATTAAGTACGCAGCTCTAGTTAAGAGTACATATGAAAGACATCAGAAATGAGGGGAGATGTCTTTGGCCGAAGTTATCTAACCAATTGCTTGCTTTATCCAGTCATGATGTTCGTTCTCTGATGTGCACAAATGAGGAACAACAAATTTATTTTCATTGGTAATTTTGACCAGACTTGACCATCAGAGTTTCAAAATGAAACAGCATGCCACTAGCCTTGAAAGGTAAATAATTTGGCTGGATTTAAGAGGCTGAAAGAGTCACTTCAGTGGATACTGATTGATTCTTTTTTTAACTGAAATAAAGGTGATCTTGATTAAAAAAGAATTACACACTGGGCAAACTACAGTCAAAAATGTCATGATATTTTCAAGCCTTCAGTCTCTGCCTGCATGCACAATTGTTGACTTTAGATAGTAGATGTAATTTTGTGTGTGAATATTTTTTACAATCAGATGCCCTGGCTGTAGTTTGGATTATATAGTTTCCACTGTCCCCAGTTGCATTTTCATCTTCAGACTGCAAAAAAAAAAACAACCCATTGATTGCTTTAAAATATAAAGACTTCACCCAACAAAAACTACAGTAAAACAACAACGAAGAAACAAGAACTGAGTTGTTTAAAGACTGAGGACAGAGTTCCAGCCTTAACTCAGAATTTCTGTGCCTTTGTGGGTTTAGCGTAGACCAGTGGTGGGCAACTTGCAGCCCAGGAGCTGTAGGCGGCCGTTCCTGTGGACGGTCAATGTAAACAAACTGTCTTACGACCTGCCAGCAGATTACCCTGACATGCCGCAGGTTGCCCACCACTGGTGTAGACTCTTAATGTTGCTTTTATGTAATAGTTTGTGATGTATAATATATACATTATTTGTAATTATATGTACAAGAGATAATCCAAGACTTTTAGTGGGAGGGGGAATGAATTAATGAATGACCACAGAAACTTTTCATTTGCCTTTTTATGCTGGGGGTATTACAGAAGCTTCAGGGTATGTCTACACTGGCAGAGTTACAGTGCGAGCACTTACAGCGTCGCTCAGAGAGCGCTGAAGGGAAACCGCTGTTGTGTGTTCACACTGTCAGCTGCCTGCGCAATAATGTGTTCACACGAGCGGTATTTGCAGCAGTATTCAGAGCGGTGCACTCTGGGCAGCTATCCCACAGAGCACCTCTTTTTCTTCGGCTGCTAAGAGTTGTGTGAAGGCAGAGGGGGTCATGAGGCATCCTGGTTCCTGTCCCAATGCCCCGCGATGTATTGCTTCGCATCCCAGCAATCCCTGTGCTTCCGTCCACATTTGGTGCCATCTTTCAACAGTTTGCATACTGCGCACTCTGCTCTGTCTCTTCGGTCTGCAGGAATGGATCCCACAGTGTTGACCAAAATGCTGCTCTCTCTCACTAACACGCCACGAGTGGCAGTGGAGTTGTTCCTTAAACTAAAAGGCAATAGTAGTTCGACATTTATCTCCCCACGCGAAATAGCTACAACACGAGATTGCTTGTAGCATTCACGGAGGTGCTGACCACAGTGGAACACTGCTTCTGGATTTGGGAAACAAGCACTGAGTGGTGGGATCACATCGTCATGCACGTCTGGGATGAAGAGCAGTGGCTGCAGAACTTTTGGATGAGGAAAGCCACATTCATGGGACTGTATGATGAGCTCGATCCAGCCCTGCGGCCCAAGGACACAAGAATGAGAACTACCCTGCCATTGGAGAAGTGTGTGGCGATTGCACTGTGGAAGCTGGCTACTCCAGACTGCTACTGATCAGTCGCTAATTAGTTCAGAGTGGGAAAGTCGACTGTTGGACTCGTGTTGACAGAAGTGTGCAGGGCCATTAAGTGCATCCTGCTCCAAAAGACCGTGACTCTGGGCAACGTGCGTGACATTGTGGATGGCTTTGCACAAATGGGCTTCCCTAACTGCGGAGGGGCGATAGATGGCACGCATTTTCCAATTCTGGCACCAGACTGCCCAGCCACCGAGTACATTAATCACAAGAGGTATTTCTCATTCGTTCTCCAGGTGCTTGTGGATCATCATGGGCGTTTCACGGACATTAATGCAGGGTGGTCCAGAAAGGTGCATGATGCATGAATCTTTTGGAACACTGCCTTGTTCAGGAAGCTGCAAGCAGGGACTTTCTTCCTGGAGCAGAAGATCACCGTAGGGGAAGTTGAAATGCCCATTGTGATCCTGGGAGACCCTGCCTGCCGTTTAATGCCGTGGCTTCTGAAGCCATACACGAGGCACCTTGGCAGTAGCAAGGAGCGGTTCAACAACATTGTCTTCCTTCTGTTGCTCTTTTCAAAAAGGCACAGGTGCTTAAAGGCATGTCTAGAACGTTTGTGAAACTACTGCAATACTGAGTCCGAATCTGGTATTCAGGAACACTGTGACAGTGGCTGCTTTGTGAATGTGGTTGTGAAAACTAGCATGCATAATTACTACAAATATTTCTATGAAGCCTTGGACTTCCAATCTTTTGAAAATCCGTCCATTAATGTTTTTATGCACATTTTGATATAGTCATATATCTTGGATCTGGCTGACCTGCACTCACTGTAAGACTTGGGGTGGGAGCTGTGTGGTACCCTTTGCGCTCTCCCAGTACTTGGGGCTGCCAGGGGCCAGTTCAATCCCTGCACCAAGTTAGGGGTGCTCTGGCTTGCCCTGGCAGTACTGGACCCATGGGGCCTTCTCATCCCAGCATACATTGGGGGGAAGATGAGTGTGGCATAAAACCACTTCCACTGGTTTTATACTGGAAGTGTTGTCTGTGCTTAGTGTAGGAGACTGAGTCAGGCTGTGCCACCCTGGGCAGTTGCCTTGACTTCTTTACATTCTTGTAACACGGGTGTAAATACCTTCCTCGCGGAGATGTTGGTCATTTTAATTAATTAATGTTTGCAAACTACCTTGATATCGTAGTTCTATACAATTAGAAAGCACTATTACTATATGTACAATAACCCACAGTTCTGAGCCCCATGTAGTACTTAGATATAGGGGGTTAGGGATAGAAGGTTGTCATTCTTAACTATAAAGTTCTATGCTTTGGGGGTTTATTGGCACAATAGATTCTTAATGGTGTCTTTGGAGCTATTATGGTTTACTGTATCTAAGCCTACCTGAGAACACTTTAATTTGCACATTATTGACACAATGGAGTACAACAGTTCCTTCAGAGCCATTAAGTTCTATCATGATAATACAGCTGCCATACACCATTTATTAGAAAAAATGCACTAACACCATCTTCTAGGAACACATGGAGATTTTGATGAAAAATAGCTACTATTCATACACAGTATTCTCTTAATGAATAACTCCTTTTTATTTTATTTTTTCAAATGGTGGGGGGAGGAGACCTTTAATAGTTTATTAAATTTAAACCTTTTTAATCTCCTTGTATTTTATTTTCAATTCTTTGTCTCTTTGAGTAACACAGTTATCACTTCTGTAGCCCACAGCCTCTTAATTTGAACATGTAACTTTTTCTGCTGAGGAGTGAAGGAAGTATCTGTAGTGCATGTTATAATATATCTGGTAGACTAATGAACTAAGGCATAAGACCAAAGAGTGAAATCTTGACCCTACTGAAGTCACTGGGAGTTTTCTTATTGAGGTCAGTGGGGCCAGAATTTCACCCAAAAGCTGATGTTCTCAAATGACTGTCCCAGTTTAAGGTATGTTCCATTTCTTGCCTCTCAATATTTAGGCTTCACCCTATTTATCTCAATCTTATTTTTACTATAATTTAATGATTTAAACAATCTGGTAATACACAGTTTCTAATTTCCAAACAGTGTTTCCTATTACTATCTCCACATTTATAGAAAGCCATTCATCAGGAATGGATTAGGAGTAAATATGGCCTAGAGCCAACTACAATGCTGGGAATTTCAAACTGTGGGCCTGGAGATTTGGGACAGCCATGCAATTGCAGGTCCCCTTGATCCAAGTGTGTGACCCAGATGAACCAGTCCATTTGTCTGGCCATAATTCTCCAATGATTGTCATAAATTATGTAAGCGATCTTTAAACAAGAGTTTTCAAAGTGTAATAATTCACTCTTGGAGTCAGAATCTTTGATGTCTTCAAGCCTTGATTTCACTAAAATTTTGAGGCCATTGTATGAAGAATTCTGGAAGAATGTGGTGATAAATGTTTATCAGGAACAGGACATAAAGCCACGGAGGTGAAGGAGGGTCAGTGGTGAACCACCAGGGACTCTCTTGGAAAGAGCACTGTATAACAGTCACTTTAGAGGACTTGGATTGCAAAGCAATAATTGGCATCTAAGCACTACTGCAGCATTAGGGAAAAATTCTGCTCTGAGAGCCATTTGATTCCCAGTGCAATCCCTTAGTTTAAAATATCACATTTTTTCCAGGAAGCTGTATGAATGAATAAAGCTGCAATAATTCAGATGCTTTGATTAATTCATTTTTATTTAGCTAAAAATGTCACACATGTAAGTTTGAATAAATTCACAGACCCTCTTTTTATTTCTTTATGGACCCTTCTGTTGGTAGGTTCTCATCAAGGCATATTGAAAGATAAAAAACCAAAATAACCCTAATTTCTCCCAGTGGTAATCTCACTCATATCCCCCTTCATTTAATATAATTAGTCACAGAGTATCCAAATATGTTAAGCCTGGAAAATCTTGTTTACGTTCTCATGAGATCTTTTGGCTTGGGAGTATTTTTCAGTCGCTCCACCCAACACCTTTCTCTCTTCCCTCCTCCCCACAAAACCTCCCACCACCAATGAAAAGATATGTAATTGTGGGTTATTACTGTGTTATAATTTTCTGTGCAGAACCTTGAATGCCTTAGGAGGGTGGAGTGAAGGTAGAACATTTTATAGATACAATTATTGTTAAGAACTCAAAGTACCAGAATAGCAAAAATGGTAATTATTTTCTTTCTTCTAAATCCTAGCTCTTACCAAAGCAGCAGAAGACTAACTTTAGGAACAACTTGATATTATCTTTAATTACTGTACTGTTATTGTTTGGTATTTGCTGGAGGGAAAAAATCTCATCCAGCACTGTGGGAAGTAATCCTAGAAATACCAGTAACACTAATGACACCTTTCTGATCCCTCCCTGGCATTTCATGCAAACTAATGGCTTTAGTATATTTTTTTAATAATGCCAAAACTTGGATCTTATGAAATGTTTAGCTTGTTAAATCATTTGAAACACAAGGTAATTAGATAATGCTTTACGTTTTTCATTATATAAATAATAGTTAATGAATGAGCTGTGACAGCTGCCCCTTGATTAGGATAGGAGATAGCTGAATGAATATTAACAACTTATTTGCTTGTACTCCGCATGTAGGTGGGCCACATTTCAAGTCAATAATAACATACTGTTAATCAGTGAATTGGTTCAGTATAAACAGTTGTATATTGATGCAACCAAAGCTTTAAATTTTGACATTGTCACTTCTGGGTGTGTCAGGACTGAAAGCTACATTGCAAGCTATGAATTCCCCTGGCCTGATATAGTAATCAGAGAAGAGAATCTGTAAAGGAGATAACTACCCTCCAGAGAATGGAAAGGGTAAGGAGTTCTCTAATGAATATGATGCATCATGATCAAAGCAGATCATCGAAGTATAAGGTAGCTACTGTACCAGCCCTATCTCTACTAATGGCTTTCACTGTCTACCTGTCATTGCACTGTAGAAAAAAAGAGCAGTTCAAGGGACAAAATAACAAGATGGGGAGGCCATTTTCCCAGACACATTCATGATACTGGAGTCTTTGGATCATACCTGACACCATATGTTAAAGTATTTAGATGTAATTTTAGATGTATGAATTCTGTTGAGCTAAAATTTTGTATTGTAGGAGAAGCACTGTGGGTTTCGTCTCCTTTCTCCTGGAGGTACAACCTGGCACAGTGTTTGGTGCATTGCTGTTAGTGGTGCATCAGCTAACAGCTAACAGCTTTTCAGTCTAATTCTCAGTCAGCATAAACAGCTGATCTTCCTCTTCAGTTTAGCAGTGAAGGGAAGGTCACCAAATAATCTTTTGTAGCGAGAAATATACTTGAACCTAGTTGCCTTACCTAGTTTTAATCCCAAAGTAAAAGGAGGTGTGTTGCTTTTTTTTTTTAAATGTGCGTCTCAGGTTCACTTGAATCCAGCTAGTCATACTCTAAAGTCTAAAAGGCCTTTGAATTGCCTCATGTGCACACATACACGCAGGAGAGAGAAATGTACTTTTTTACTGGAGTTTGCAAAATCCAAATGAAGAAATAAAATCAAATATGTGCATATGAATGATTTCCTTTTTGTATAAAGTTAACAAACTTAGGCTGTTACAGATTTAGGGATGAAGTACATTCCAAATGTCAGGACCCCAGTGGAGAATGCCTTGCCCTCTACCCACTCTCTTATACCAATGGAATTTCAGCTCCGGCACCTCTGCTGACTACAGCTCGTCATAATATTGGTGGTGGGGTATATCTATACTGCAATCAGCAGGTATGTAGGCATTGTGACATTCTGTACCTTGGGGGAGCACCCTGTAACCCCTATATTCCTCATTTATATATAATTGTGATCTTGCATATAAAGCATGCCTTGTAAGGTATCAAGGGCAAGGTTATGATCTGCTCAAAGTCATTTCTCGATCCATATATGTGTATCATTAATGCATATGAAGTTGTAAGAATTGTGTTGCATGGTGGTCACTAAAACATGCTGTAAGTTGGGGAATCAGCCAGATATTAGCTCCCCAGAGGCAACAGCAAGGAAAGTAACCAACGCCCGGGTAAGGTGTCAAACAACCCATCAACAGCCATTGTCCAGCAAGGGAGCTACAATGCAGTGACTCGCCTGCATGAGGCCACACCAGGGGAATTGCTCAACCTTACGTGGAGACTCAGCAATGCCCCCAGACATGCCTGGACTTGTGCTCCCCAAGCACATGGGACTGAGGTTATAAAACAGAACACAGTGGCCACATGCTGGGCCTTTTTCCTTCACCCACCTACACTGCAAGCAACAAGGACGCTCTGAAGACTCTAACTGAGGGGACTGGCCCAGATTTCAAGGGTGAAATCTGTGTACTATGAACTGCAATATCCAGTGGGGTGAGAAAAACTGCATAAGCTAGATGTTGCCCAGTCTAATAGGGTTGAGAGTTTAGACTGCATGCTTATATTTTATTTCTTTTGGTAACTAACTCTGACATTTTGCCTGTCACTTAATATCACTTACAATCTACCTTTTGTAGTCAATAAACTTCTTTTACTGTTCATCTTTACCAGTGAGTTTTCCTGAAGTGTGCGGCAAAGAATTGCAAAGGCTGGTGTATGTCCACTTTCCATTGATGAAGTGGTGAACTAATTAATAAATCTGCATTGCTCATCTTGAGCAGTGCAAGATGGCATATTCCTGAGGTACAGTGCTGGGAGCTGGGGGGATTTGGCTCTGGTGCCTTTCTCTGTGTGATTCATGAGTGGCTCTGGGAGCATTTATGCAATCTAACCGGGGCTCCACATGCTGCTGTGCTGAGGGATCACAGCACCTGGAGGGGTTTTCTGCTGCTCACTAGCAAGGCATAGTGAGAGACAGCCCAGACTGGAGAGGGTTAAGGGGGCACAGCTGTCCCACAGTCCCAGGCTGCACCCCAGGGATCACAGACATATCTTAGCTGGCTTTCATCCGACTAGCTCACTAAAAATAGCAGTAAAGCTGCAGCAGCACAGGGAACAGCCTGGGTGCCACGTATGTACCCGGGGTATGTACCCACCACGTATGTACCCGGGGTCCTGGATGGGCTTGTACTTGAGCAGCTAGACTGTGTCACCACCCATGTTGCTGCTGCAGCTTCACTGCTATTTTTAGCTCAATAGCTCATTCAAAGCTAGCTCAGGTATGCTTGCATGTACTGCAATCACACCTCCCAATTACAGTGCAGACATCCCTTAGACAGGTAAGTTCTGGATCAGATAGGGCTTTATAGGTCAAAACCTACATCTCAAAATCTACCCAGGAACCAACAGGCAGCTAGTGTAGATTGCAGAGCACAGATTTAACATGAGCGCAGAAAGAAACGCCTCTTAACAAGCAGATGGTGCACGACCTATAGTTTCCAAATAGATTTAGCGTAGTTATGAAACATTACAGAGCTACTGTCATGGTATTTTGGTAAATGAGTTAATCATTCAGCAGAAAACAAAACCAAGCAAAAACCCAGGAGATTTATTTGGGGTGAGGTAGCGGGGGATTATTGCAATCTACTTACTGTTGTAGAGCTGGTCAAAGGTAAAGTAGCTTCAGCCACCTGGAACATTCAGTAATACCACTTTATTACCACCCCCACCACTGCCAGAAGTGTAGTGTATTTTATTATTATTCATATCCAATAAAGTATGAACACTCCAAGATGGGGAATTTCACAAGTCTAGCTTTTAAAGATGTTTTTTATTTACATGCATGTTGCAGTAGCAACTATAGTCTCAACCGAGGTTGGGGTTCCATTGTACTAGGACCGTATGGTGGCATAGTGTCAAAAAGTTCCTATTATGAAGAACTCACAAAACAAACAATGATTGAAAAGTAGTCAAGAGGCAAAGAGAGGTGATGTGATTTGCCCAAGGTCACACAGCAAGTCATTGGAGAGCCAGGATTAGAATTCAGGACTCCTGACTCCCAGTTAAGTGATCTGTTCGCTAGACCACACTGCCTCCCTAGCATACGCAAAAGAGGTATTTTCCAGAAGTGCTGTTGTCTGAATTTTGAAGACAAACTGCAAGGCTTAGGTGTGGATGCAGATGCATGGGTAACACTTGTGCATCTTTCCTATTACAGAATAGAAATTATTAAAAAACACAAATTAGACAAAACACCCATTGCATATATGGGATTGGTCATTACCGGCTTTATGGTCATAAAGAATAAAAATGAATGCCCAAATTACTTTGATCACCAATATGTGCAGTATTTCTCCTGAAACTACTTTCTTCAGAAAATTCTGGAAACATGAAGGAACACAAAGGGGAAAGTTTACACCTGCAGTTAGTAATTCTTTTCTAACATTGACAGGCTATCAAAAAATCTCTATTTGAATTTAAGACACTGAAGGTTTATGCCATTCCTTTGCAATGGAGTGTTTGAGAATGCAATTAAATGTATATGCTGAAACTGTCTTGGAGATGTAGGTTCCCATCAATTTCAATGGGATTTGGTTGAGACTATGTGAGAACAGAAATTAGGCCTGTAGCTTTCGGGTAGACATTGTTCCTCAGGTCAGCGCCATCATTGCCCTCATTGACATGTGGAAGGACGTCCAGACACAGATGGGGGCAGTAATATGGTCCTGACTCATTCGTTAGTCGAATGCAGGAATAATTTCTATGCCTATACACACCAAAACAATACCATTAATGAAGCCCAAGTCCAAGTGTATTGCAAATATATTGAGCAAAAATCAATTTGCATATAGTTGACACTTCTGTTCTTATATGAATCAGAAGGAACAGTTGGACAGAGATCCTTTTAGGAAAAAGGGAAAAAACGTACGTTATTGTATTCCATGGGTGGTTTTATGAGGAAAAAGGATGCTGCTTCATTAATAACTCTGACACGCCACACCGATTCTGGTAGGTCTGATAGATGGAACATGAACCTCTCGTTATTCAAGCAGACTAAATATACGGGCTGTTTTACCTACCTAATATTTATTCCTTGCACAGTCAAACTACAGAATTGACATCTTCTTTTAAAATTATATGGCTTTAATAAATTTAGAACTTTCACCACTGATGTAAACGCATTGCTAGCTGGCATCATTTCCTACCCCCTTTTAATTATTCTTGACACTATGGAGAAACATCTATTATAAATCTGTAATGTGCTCTGATGACAAACTACACGGTTGGAAGACCATGTAATCTCTCCACAATTAATTAAAGTGCACAGAGTTGCCCCCCCCCCCCAGCAACCAGATGCCACTGACTGGCTCAAATAACACTGCTGTCAACTGTAAAAAATTAAGATCCAAACCCTAAGAAAGGTACTTAGATAAAGAAACCAGATGCCAGGTTATTTTTTGATATTACAGTATACATCTTGATGAAGCCACTATTGTTCAACATCTGTAGCTCTACATCTGTAATTACTCACATAACCTAACAAATCTCTCAGCAGTTTAGTTCCAAAAGTATCACTCACTTCAGCAAATCCTTTATTAAAAGTTGAATGATACTAGTCATTGTGAATGGTGCAGCAGTATTTGAAGATCCAATAAATAAGTGAGGATTTGGTCACTGTTAGTTCTATGTGCATACGCTTGTGATTCTGTATGGGTGTGTGGACACTTCAGAAGAGGCTTGGCATCGGGCTAGAAACAGTGTCAGGCTGATATAACACCTGGAACTGATCAAAAGCAAATTAATGTTTGTTTTTAAGCAGGAATGCAATTAAATCAAATGCAATAAGAATGTTGTTGTAACATTTACTGTAATAATGCTGCTAATAGATTCAAAAATATCTTTGTTAAATATTTCTTGATTAACATTGAAATCCACCATATTTGTGTGTATATATGTGTATTTATAATCTAAATTGTAGTATTTAAATATATAACAATAATACATACCACAAAAGACACATACAGATTCACGCTCCTCATATATATGTCTTTATTTATGTATGTGATAAGTCTGTATGTGTCTTTCATTGTATGTACATTTATGTTATATATTTAATTCTTATACTGTAAAGTCCCAGTCATGCAACTGACTGTACACAAGTGTTTCCCTCCTACTTCATTGGGGTTCTTCATGGCCACAGGGATCTGCCCAAAAAGATTCAATTGCAGGATCGGGCAAAAGATATTCATTATAAAACAAAGTTATTTAAAATACAAAATGAAAATTTACATCTATATAAAATAATTTTTCATGGACAGTATTGTATTAAAATATATTCTCAGTGACATATTATTATCTAATATGGATATATGTACCTGAAAACTCCAAATCTATTCATTTATTTTCTGCTGTTTCTGTATAAAGATGAAGTAGAGCAGTATACTAGTGTGTATAGTTTTGTTACTAGTATAAGATTGCGTATTTAGACTGAACAATGGAGTAAAAAATTTAGAAAATTGTAGTTTTGAAAAACTCCATTATGTTTAATTGGTTATCAGTAATAATTCTTTTATGTTTAAAAATGAGGTTTACAAACATTATAACCATATTCTGATTGTTGTTATGGTCAGTGGGGCCTTTTTCTGGAGGAATGTGTAACTGTTTTGACAAGAAAAGGAGTACTTGTGGCACCTTTTCTTGTTGCGGATACAGACTATCATGGCTGCTCCTCTGAAACCTGTTTTGACAAGCAAACAGCAAGTTTTCTGTATCTTTTACAAACCTATTACATAAATGTGGCCTTTCTCTGCTCTCTCTGTCACCATACCTGCTATACCAACTGCAATTCAGATTTCATAACTATCAATCTCCTTGTGATTAGGAACACTGAGTGATAAATATTTAGTTATAGAAATAACAAGATAGTATTTAAATAACAGTTTGTATCTTTGCTGATTATGTTGTCGTGATGAATTAGGAAGCAGAATTTTGGTTGTTCTGTCATGCCTTGGAACAAAAGCTGCTTTTCATGGAATAATGCCAGTATCTATAAACTATTCTATAATCCATAGCTTTCCAGTTCACATTTTACTTTATGCCACTACTCACTCACTCTCCACCCCATCCCGCATCTAAATCTCGTGGTTTGCAATGCATTTCCTCCCTCCATGGTATTCTGCTTGAAAGGAACATTTTACTATTACTACTAACTACAGTGAATTTCCCCCCATTAAAGTGTTGATACAACCAGAGCTTAAAACCACACTGTCCTTGTTAACACTCCCAGATAGAAATCGTTTACGTTTTAGGAAAAACGCTGACTCAGCAGAACAATAAACCTTCTGATTTAGTATAGGTAGTCACATTTAAACATTTTTAACCTAGAGTGGTGGAGGCTAAGAAGCAGTTTATATATCTGAAGGTGTGTGTTGAAGGGATGCCATGTGACAATCCTAATCCATATAAAAATGACACAAATACTTTATAAACTGTATGTCGTGATCTAAAATTACCTGAGCTGGAGGTGTTTTTTTTCTACACTTTCCTAAATGTTGCCAAGTATATTTATTTCAGTGAATTTTTTCTTCTACAAATATCCAGTTATATTTTCCATTACTAAGCAATTTTTCATTGTTTTATTTAAGATTATTCATAGTATAATCTTATTATTACATTTACAGTAGAATTGAAGGATCTCAAATTGTGTTACAAACTATGGTCCAAATTCCACCGCCAAATGCAACCAAGAAATCCCGTTAGTTTCGCTCACTTCAGTGGGATTGCAGCTGCTGCTATTTAGAGATATATGTATACATATATAGAAATATGCAAAGGAATCGCTTTCACCATCACTTGAAATGCAGCCACCTCTGAGGTGAAACGTAGCAAGATTGCAACAGTGCACAACAACACTATACAATATTGGATAGGAAGTGAAGAATACCTTTTCTAACTGAAAAGTCATGGAAAATTTAGACACGCAGGATATTAATTATCCAATCTGGAATGGTCAGTACACTAGAGTTAACACCCTACTTGTGCAGCAAGTGCCATGGGATTTTAATGATCACAAATGGTCAGGACCTTGATTTGACATCTCATCTGACTGATAGTTTATGACACACTGTGGTTTTAGCTACTCCGTTACAAGACATTTCTTGGACCATTTAAAGCCTTTGGCTAACAACACATTTGAGGTATAGGTTAGCTCACAGTAACACACACTTTGATGTGTGTTATTGTTAAATTACATATAGCATACAATATTTTGTTTTGTTTAATAAAAATCATTTCATTTACTTAAAAGGAGCAAGCTGTCTTATTATATGTGCTTGGCTTAGAAGCAAAGGAATTATATTCTTTTAAGAGGAGTTTTATGTTTTATGATTGCTGAGAGAAAATGTAGCCTTTTAATAGGTACTTATATAAGTGGTTTCCATGTCTCCACTTTATTATATATTTTCAAATAATTAAAAGTGCTAAAGTAATGTCATACAATGGCCTTACAAAAAAGGGGGAAAGCTATATGGGTTAGTGATGCCAGAAAATCCCCCTTCCCCAAAAGATTTATTAGGGCAACTTAATTTCTACTGATGCAGCAAACATGCATCAGATGAGGATGTGGGAGTTCAAGTGTGGACTTTACTTATACTGTTCCCTATGGTAACCTGTTCTTCATTGAGACAGTCAATTGACACAGACGCCAGTGCACTTATTACTGAGTCTACTGTAAATGAGACTCTCTGTCTTGCCAGGGATGGATATTTTTCCTGTGTTTGCCACTATCACACATCACGATTGGGGGGAGAAAAAAGGAATTTTTAAAACAATAATATCAAACAACTTGGAAAAAAATGTTAAATATTACCATATGAAGAACTGATTAAATTTGTATGGTTTTCTTTTCAGTAAAAATTGATATGTGATGAAACACAATGCAGCTGGATAACTTGTTTTGGCTAACATTCCAGTGTTCTCTGATCTCTCTACCCGCTCTCTCTCTCTCTCTCTCTCTATATATATAAATCTGCATCAACATTTGTCATAAATATAAAGGGAAGGGTAAACCCCTTTAAAATCCCTCCTGGCCAGAGGAAAAATCCTCTCACCTGTAAAGGGTTAAGAAGCTAAAGGTAACCTCGCTGGCACCTGACCAAAATGACCAATGAGGAGACAAGATACTTTCAAAAGCTGGGAGGAGGGAGAGAAACAAAGGGTCTGTGTGTCTGTCTAATGTCTGTCTATATGCTGGTCTTTACCGGGGATAGACCAGGAATGGAGTCTTAGAACTTTTAGTAAGTAATCTAGCTAGGTATGTGTTAGATTATGATATCTTTAAATGGCTGAGAAAAGAACTGTGCTGAATAGAATGACTATTTCTGTCTGTGTGTCTTTTTTGTAACTTAAGGTTTTGCCTAGAGGGATTCTCTATGTTTTGAATCTAATTACCCTGTAAAGTATGTACGATCCTGATTTTACAGAGGTGATTCCTTTACTTCTATTTACTTCTATTTCTATTAAAAGTCTTCTTGTAAGAAAACTGAATGTTTTTTCATTGTTCTCAGATCCAAGGGTTTGGGTCTGTGGTCACCTACGCAAATTGGTGAGGATTTTTACCAAACCTTTCCCAGGAAGTGGGGTGCAAGGGTTGGGAGGATTGTGGGGGGGAAAGACGTGTCCAAACTACGTTTCCCAGTAAACCCAGTTAGAGTTTGGTGGTGGCAGTGGATAATCCAAGGACAAAGGATAAAATTAATTTGTACCTTGGGGAAGTTTTAACCTAAGCTGGTAAAAGTAAGCTTAGGAGGTTTTCATGCAGGTCCCCACATCTGTACCCTAGAGTTCAGAGTGGGGGAGGAACCTTGACAACATTCTTATTACTATGGTACAAATTCTGAAATATGTGCCTCTTTTTTTTTACTTACACCATGTCATCTGGACTTTAGATGGTTTAATATGCGCTCACTAGTTGTATAATCGAACTTCCGTGTCTTCTTTTTTTTCATTGTCTACTCTTAAACATCGGTATTGTTCTGCACCTCTTCACAGCAACCAATTTACCTTTAATTTGAAATGCCACTTCACTTGGGTGTTTCCACTGGAGCCATAATATAGCAAAGCTACTGCCAATGAACAGGAAACCCAAATGTGGTGTACCCCAAATTTACTGTACCCTTCCGTTGTAGCCCAGCACCAGCAGGGACTGGCAGTGTTGTTGAGGCATTAACCATAGGATAATGGGAGATTGAAGAGTGTATTTCACTTACAGAGGTATCCTCTGCAGTCCTCCAGATCCTACAATATCACCACATTTACACAGCACTTCCTCTGTTTTCAGTGCAGCGTCCCACCGTGTTCTCTCCCTTTGTGTATCCCACTCATTTTTGTCCATTGTACTTTCAGTATATCAGAAAAATGCAGGCTTAATTCTATGAATAAGTAACATTTTCAAAAGTTCTTATATCCCCTTGAAAGTCAATGGACCTTAGGTTCCCAAGTGAGTTAGGAACTTTTGAAAATGTTACCTATTTTGAACATTTTTTCCAGCATTTGTAATACCAGATGTATGAGATTATCTTAGGTAATTCCTTTTAAACTCATCCCTTCAGCAAAATACTCTATGTAGCTCTTGGCTGGCATGTGAAGATAACACTCACTCCTCATCAGTGTAGATAGAATTTTTTCTTTTATTTTGAGGGTGGTAAGGGGTTTTTAGAAAGCTTAAGTTTCCATTTTCTTAACTAAGAACATATGCCAAGGGCCTTGGACTCTCTGAAGTTCTGACTGACGTTGAATATAATAGCAATTCTGCATAGGCTGTGGTTGGAGATTCTTGGATTCTGTCCCATTGACACTAGATACTGAAAATTGCACATTTTTTAACTGGGGTGTGTAACCTGGATAATTTGCTTTCCACTTAGGCACTATCTGTTTAATTGCTATCACAGAAGAGTGGAACTATCTGCTAAAATGATCAAGGTTGGGGGTTTTGATTTATGAATGTTACAGGAAGTCTGAGATTTACTACTTTCTTGTGGAGAATGCCATAGAGATATGCCCAGTTCCTGATGTATTACTGTTGTTATTTATTATTTGATAAGTGCCAACCACGTATTTCATAGCAGAGTTGACATTCTTCTTCCAGTCCTACAGCACTAAATGCTACTGTGCCATGCTAATCCTGCCTGCTGTATTGGTGTCTTTCACTGGCACCCCTAAAGTCTCTTGCATGTATATTGCACGGTTATTGAAACAAATTTCTGTTGGAAAATCAACATATGTATTATGCAGAAAACTAGGACAGTGAGCAGAGTGAGCACCCTGAAGAGCCTGGCTTTAGCCCACATGGATCCCTGCCCCCATCTTCATCTGCTATCGCCGCCACTGGGTTATGACAGAAAGGTGCCCAAGCTAAATTTGGAGAAGGACCGCATGTGCTAGGTCACAACACCATGTACTCAAATTATGTAGGGATGGCTGGGCCAAATTTGAGTGAGTGGGGTTACAACCTGGTGCGCAGGGCCACAGCACCATTCAAATTTACAGCAACTATAAAAAGTTGTCATGAGTTGAAAGTTGCAGCTTCCACGCCAACTATGTGCCCTGCAATTTTCTTACAGCCTTAGTCTTTGATCTATTAAGTGTCAGCGATTTTGTTCTAGAACTAAATATGACTAACTTGATGGGCCAGATCCTGGACCAAATTACACTTATGAAATCCCATATGAAGCAAAATCGGGGCTGCACAGGGTGTGAATCAGAGCAGACTTTGGTCCCTTCTGTTACATTTTATAACAACAATATGGGCTGTTGAATAAATAAGATACCTCTATTTATTGTATCAAATGTCTACAGTGTACGTTCTTTCTCAAGAAGCATGTTGAGATGAAGTAGTTGTCTTGACTTTCAATAGAGTTTTGCTATTAATTCTTTTAACGTGTATCATAGGCACAGTACACTGAAATGTAAATGTTTCACTTTCAGAGGGAATGTAAATCATCGCGTACCTTGTGGTATGTCCTTCACCATTGCTAACTAAATAATTGCCAAGTCCATGGCTTGCTCGCCCATAGAGTACCGGTATACATCCCCCTATCTTACACATCCTGGTATGGGTTTTTCCATGAACACTTTTTGCAGTTTAGTTATTTGTTGTAATTATCAAGTTCATTTTTGTCTAATAGATGTGATTAAGTATATTTAGCACTGTGTAATGAGTTTTCTGCCTGGTTGCATTCCAGCTAATAAGGAATTCCTCAGAGTCTCTTCTGACAGCTGCTGTGAATCCCAGGTTTGTGCTGCCACAAGAGACCTCTTCTATGAATTGCTAACATTAGAGAAATTAACTGGGTTAGACTAACCATAAAATCCAGGCTGAAATTTGATTACTAATAGATCATGCATTAATTTGCAGCAGCAGAGATATTTTGGTGCTTTTTTACACCCAGAGATAGAGAGAGGAGAGTGAGACAAAAGTCTGTGTGTCTGTGTATTTGCTTCCCCATACCCACAAAACATCTACTGAAGGGATAATATTTATGGGGCGAGTGTGAAGATGATGAGTCTATAGGTAAAGTATTTTGTGGACACCATACTAACAACAATCTTACTGACTGTCATGACTACTCATTGTTGTTATTATTATTATTATTATTATTTGATTGTCTTTCTTTGTTTTATTTTACCATCCCTCCACTAACTTTTTAATGTCTGGATCATACTTTTGGTATCCTGGCCACTTCCTATTGTCACAGTAGTTTCCGCATTTGCAAGGCTGAAAATGCTGGGAACAATTAGTAATTGGTGATGTACTGCTATGGCATAGTTGCTTAGCAACAGGAGCTGCAGTCTCTTCACTAAGTCTCCGGAAGGGGGATACAGAGACAGGAAGATAAAATAAATACAGTTTCAGTGAGATTGACTTTGTTAGTGAATGATTAAGGTTTTAAGTTATTTTTCTGTAAGTGCCAATGACGATAGGAAAAGCCTTCTATAAACAGATGCTTTGATAGAGCAAAGTAGGAACTTGGGCAGTTGGCTTCCTAAATTGTGATAAGAATGGAATGCAGATGTAAGGATAAATATATTTTCTTGTCAACCATGAGCCTGTGTTAAATTATCAGATATTTTCCACTGTTGAATCTAATAGTTGCAAAAAAAAAAAAAAAAAAAAAAAAGAAGCAAGCTCATAACAGTGTTTCTTCTATTTATCACTGCACTAGAGTACCTAATTTGTGGAGAATGAGTAGTGAAAATGAATGCAGGTATCTCTTAAATTCCCTGCTGGGGAGTTACTCACATAACAGTGGGGTGGGAGGAGGTATTGTTTCATATTCTCTGTGTGTATATAAAGTCTGCTGCAGTTTCCACGGTAAACATCTGATGAAGTGAGCTGTAGCTCACGAAAGCTCATGCTCAAATAAATTGGTTAGTCTCTAAGGTGCCACAAGTCCTCCTTTTCTTTTCACATAAAGACTGTTCATAATAGGGTTAGTAGTTATGTAATAATTATGGATGGGTCTCTAATTTTAAATTCATTGAGATCTGAACAACTCTATGTTTGGGATCACAAAGTATTAATTTCCAGATACTATGGCTTAACCTTATTCCATTTTATTTGGTGAAATAATTTACAAAGGTTGATGGGATTAATAAGACATCAAAGCATTATTTTCAATACCATATATCCCAAATCTTGAACCTTTGGAATCAGCTTGGTTAGAATCCTCTCTGTGGAGCAAGGTATCACACTGCACTACATGATTTAGTGCAAAATCTCAGCCTCTGGAAAGCAGGTTATGTAAAATGGAGTAGAAAGTAAGTTGATTCGGACCAGATATATTCAACTTTGTTAAGGGACTCTTATCTTCAGTAACCAGCAACATGCTGGCTTTTTCCAAAGTACAAAGGCTCATTACCTGCTACTTTGCAATTAGTGTTGAAGCACCTAGATGAGGTGGGGATACATAGGAATTAAAAACAGATAAGGTAAATGCTAATAAAGAGATTTAATCCTTTTGACTTTTTTCACTTGTTTACTTTTGATCTGAATTAAAAAAAAGAGAGAGAGAGAGAGAGAAAGAGAGCACTGCATTTCAGCCAGGGTTCTTTCAGGGGAAGAAAGCAATTAGAAGTTTGAAAGAGCAACCCAATTATACAGTTTTTTACATTCCTATTTTGACTTCCTTGCAATTTGTGCCACCTGCATCATGAGCTTTGTCAAAACACATAAATAATTATAAATAAGACTGCGTTTCTCATGAGAGCAAAGGTTTTTTTCATTTAAATGGTAGTCTTTTTGAAGGTCAGGTTGATAGACAATGTCCAACAGTCTAGATAATGACTCTACGAAACTAATTCTTAAACATACAATTGTACAGTGAATTATTCCTGTCCTGGAAGGTTGGTTATGACCTTTTTGTCCCAGGTATTACTGCTGATCATTGTCTAAGAATAGTTAGAATCAAGCTTTCTATTTCATTATTTATTTTATTTTATTTTTTCACATCACAGGTTTTAAGCAAGTATATTTTATAAACCAATTAGTGCATCAGAAATGGTGGGAAAAAACTATTTCTCTTAGAACGTGATAATAAAGCACTCTTACTTTTTCCTGCTAGAGGTCATAGTTTAAAATAAAAACTCAGATCATGCAGATGGCTTTTTGTGCATTTCATTTTCACATTGATTTCCCATAAAACATATACCATCATTTAAAAAAAATTATTCATTTATTTTTGCAAAAATATCTTCACTTGTTTGTTTGCTTTTTTAGAACAGAATACTGGATGAAATCTTGAAATGAGACTGCATAAAAGATGGGCCTATTTTGTACATAGATTATTGTCTGTGCTTTAGATCTATGTGTTTTGCTTATGGAATAAACCAAAGTAGGAGAGAGAAACTAATATTTTCTATAAGGTCAGCCAGACAATACACATGATAAAGATGTTTCATCTTCTTATGCATGCAGAAAATATGAAAAATTGTAGTTTACACATATTTTCTCAATTCAAGTGTAAAATTGGGCCCCCAGATTGCCCTGGGCCATGGTGGTTGTGTTAAAGAAGCACTATTTACCTAGCAGCTGAGTGAAAAATGATCAGAATATTAGACTCATCTAGGACACATTAAGGAGCCATTGCATTTCCCGACAATTTTATGCTATCTCAATATGAAAACAGAGCAATTTCAGCTCATATCAGGTTATGATCGGCAATTACAGTTGCATAATTCACCTAGTCTTCTCTTTTCAGGGCCTTTATTTTCCCTCTTGGTGACATTCCTGAGAAAGTGCCTGATAAAAATGTCATATATCATCCTGGCTTTAAAACTCGTAAGGGGGTAATCTGCTATGCCTTGCTGAGCCTATATTCATCACTGGATTTTTGACTTGGAGGGGTCATGACACTCATAATTTCCTTTTTGATATTGTCCTCACTAGATATGACAAGGGGCTGTAAAAGCTCAGTTATATGCTGTGGTTAAGAGCCATTCCGGTGGGGCTCATCACTAGCAATAACAGTGCATTACTGTGGATTGTGCAGTGGTTGGCCGTTTCAAAGATAATTAGATTTGATGTCAACATTTCTTTATCACCTGCATCCTTTTGTGCATCTGCGTGTCAAGTTGTTATTTCTGGATTTATTAGCACCCTCAGAGCTGCTATCTATCTGTCAGACTGTGTGATGTTTGTGTTGACAGTTGTAAAGTTAATTACTAGTACTAATGAGCATCGGGCTTTTGGTGGACATGGCATTTTGGGCATTTAAAACTATAATTAGATTTTTTTTTCTTCATGTACAGCTACAGACCCCCCCCCCCCAAACTTCCAACTCCATTTTGACATTCTGTTTGCAATCGTCTTATCTTTTATTCAAAGGCTCAAAAAGTCAGTTCTGTTTATTTTTAACTAGACTTTCCTCTCATTGCTTACTCCCTAGTAATTTCTTTCAGTTACCGCACCCTCTCCAAATTTAGACCTAAAAATTTTATAGTGTAGGATGATTTTTTTAAAAAAAATAGCGGTCACATATGTGTGTGCATCTTCTCCTCTTCCATAAAAGCAGTTTATTATTATGGATGACTTTTAAAATGTATGGAGAATAAGAGCTATGCATAAAAGGGGAGAAAAATATGCAGGATGAAAAAATGTATTCCATCTTATAGATTCCTCCATTATGAATATGTTACTTATGTATTAAAATAGAATTAATATAGTGACAAATTCCTCTTATTTATAACTTCTCTGTGTAGTATTAATACAGGTATAACTGAAAGCAGAATTTGACCCTTATTTGCCTTGAGCTCATGTATAGCTCCTTAAAACAATTATCCTACAAATCACATTACTAGATCATTTTTATAGTAGTCCCAGTTATATGCAACTGCTAGGGTTTAGAATAATGGCACTTACATATGACATACTTTATGTAAGTATATTGTTTATTCTGTTGCTGCAACTAAGAACCACTCCCTTGCTGCTGTTTCTTTTTACTATCTATTTATCATTATCAACCATTTTGCTAAACAACTACCCTTCCCAGACATAAATCATCTGTAGAAATACTCTGGCTCAGAGAAAATTTCACCCTGGCACTGAAATGATGAGATAACCATTTTCATCTCTTGTTGAAGCATTGAGATTTATTGGGCTTTGATGGGCTACAGACCAGACATCACTCTCTGCTAAACAGACTCCCACTTGCATTTATTCTTATTGCATTTAGCGATTCAAAATGGAGCTCCCCAGGTCTCTGGAGACCCCCTTTACAGCTTAGGTGGGGCATGGAACGTCAGTGTTATTACTTTATATTAGATAAGGAAAGGACACACAGGGAAGCATATGGTGAGTCAGATGATTTTTTATTTCCGTTTAGCAGTGATGACAGAATGTCATAGTAAAATGACTTCAAAAGTCATTTTTCCCTCTGCCCTGGTTCTGCAGCCTTGTCCCTCGAGGGCACTTCCATTGTACAGTTTTATTAATTCTGCTAACTTTGAGACTTCATTGCTGACAATAGGCCTTTTGGCTTTCTCAGAATATTACATTAAATTTCCTATCAAACCATGTCAACCTCTGAGGTCAGAGATTAGATATTTTGCTTTTTGACTTCATGGTCAGGTGTTTTCAAAATTGGTTTTAGGTTTGTTTTTCCAGTGTCAGAAATCCTATTGAACCTAGTTAAAAACCCAGACAATGAGTATTCATCGGGAAACGAACAGAGATGCACGTATACAAATAGTTCTCTTCTCCATTACATGAGTGTTAGTACAGATCAGGTACCCTGAAGCTATGCAACTTACTCAGGTTTTTCACTCATATAAATAGGAGCAGAAGTTGGCCATATTTTTTGTTGTTGCTGTGGCTGTACTTTAAATGGCTCGCCTTCCAAACAGAAAAAAAGCCTCCTACCTTCTGAGTGCTACCTTAATATATGCTTATAGACTCCAGTAGTAATAATATAATATTTACATCTTATACTTTGCATCTGTTGATATCTCAAATTGCTTTATTGAGGAAGTTATGTATTATGTTAGCCATTTTACAGATGGGGAAACTGAGGCACCTAGTGGTGTTTTACGCACGGTCACTGGCAGAGACAGGAAGAGAACCAAAGTCTCCTCACAACTCACCCAATGTCCTACCAATTAGACTACACTGTCTGGAGGCAGTGTAGTTGTAGCCATATTGGACCCAGGATATTAGAGAGACAAGCTGGGTAAGGCAATATTTTTTTATTGGACCAACTTCTGTTGGTGAGAGAGACAAGCCTGAGAGAGACAAGCCTGAAGAATAACTCTATGTAAGCTTGAAAGTTTGTCACTCTCACGAAACAGAAGTTTGTCCAATAAACGCTACTACCTCACCCACCTTGTCTGTCTAATACACTGTCTAGAAGAGTTAATTAAACATCATTTTGGAGGAGTTTTGAAGTACTGAAGTACAGTATAGATAAAAGTGCAGTAAGTTTTGCCCCATCAGACATGGCTGATACAGGGATCAGTGGAAGTCTTGGATTTTACTACATCATCATGTAATCATTTTCAGATCTCCAATAAAGGTTGGTTGACAAGCACATATTTTAAATCAAGATTTGTAGTCTACTGGAGGTGGCATTATAAATTAGGTGTTTAATTTGACACGTTAATTTTTTTTCTTTGAATGATGTAGCGTTGTGGAAAAGACAAAAAAAAATGTGGACCCTCCCTTAGCTCACAAGATCTTCAATCACAGCAAATTTCTACCCCACCAATACATTGAAGAAAACATGTTATTTAAGGGAAATGTAGCTGAGTGCAAAACACAACTACATTTAAAATGCAGTGGGAGTGAAGGGAAATGCAAGCTTAACATAATAAAACCACATCAACAGTATAAGAACTTGAGTGGCAAGTTCAATTTAGCAGAATTCACTAGCCACAGCCTTTCAGACATGTTAGGTACAATTTTGCATTTCATAACAGGTTTTCTGTATTCAGACACAGTAGTTCTGTTAGATTTTCCCCCATTCCCCATCAAAACACTATATACTTCAAAAATAAGACAAAGCGAATGGGCCTTCAGACTTTCTAAAAAAAAAAATCTCAGCCATAAAACAAGCTCTGCTCATTTCTCACATTAATTTTAAGAGACTGAAAGTAGAACTATCTTCATTTTTTACTGGTAATTATATATTTGTACCTGTGAAAGGGAATAATGGCCCAGCCATATGACTGGAGAAAGATGTGCTTAGAAAGGCAGTGTCGATGTGTTACTACTTGCTTGCAGCCATAAGGATAGGGAATCATTTGTGACACTCTGGGGACAATTTTGTCACCCTGACAGTAATGCTGTTATGCACCAACTTGACACACAGGATGAATCTATAAAGACAGATAAGTAACTGTGAAAGTGGCTAGGGATCAGCCTGAGTGCTACCACTCACCTGCAGTGACAAATAGATAGTCATGAAGGATTGAAAATCCTGCCCAACACAGAGATATGTCAGTCCAAAGCTAGAATACTGCATGGTTACACGAAGGCTGTAATAAAAATACACACGCATGCAAGAGCCCCAGGCATAAGTATGAGAAGGTTAACATCAAAGTATACTATTTTGTTCTTTGTAGTGATCTTTATTTTTATTTCTTTATGGTTTAAAAAAAAGAAACCTATCTGCCTTTAACACACTGGACTTGAAATGGGGTCACTCTGGATTAATGTTGGTATAATTAAGATCAGAATTTGGCCCAGTGTTATTTTAGTCGGAGACAGTGAGGCTATTTCCTTGTAAGTCTTCTTTCTGGTAACTTTTTATACCAATAGAGGTCCCCATCTGCAAATCAAATGAAAACAACTTATGATTATTAACAAAAAAAATTTCCTTTTACTCTCTCTCTCTCTCTCTTTCTCTCTAACGATTTTAGCTGCTGCTGTCAACCACAGGAACTAAAACAGAAACTGTCCCTTTCCTATTTATCATCGCTGTTAGGGGGATGAATTCATTCTCATTGATGGTGTATTTATCATCAGAAGATGAAATGTTGCGTTGCTGACTTTAAAAAAAACACTTTTTTTTCAAGAACAGTTGATAAAAAATATTCCTGAAAAGAAATCTTACCCTGAAGATCATTGTGGAATCTAATTACTCAATCTGTCTTTTTCATTATTTCTATTTGTGAATATGAACATTCAGTAACTTATCTGTTAGGGAGGAAGTGAGTTTTAGGTGAGAACAGGAGCATTATTTATTTATTTATAAATAAATTGATTGCTTTATTGATTATAATTTACCTCTTTCATCTCAGCCTGGCTACTTCCAGCTGAATTATGCCTTTAAGGCACTGTACGATACTGGGGTAGTCAGTGGAATCATTTTAACCCAAAATTTAGAGAGCAGCAAAGAACTGGCTGCCACTCTCATTCCCTGCATCCCTCACTTCAAGGACTCTTTTGTTCCTGTCTTGGTCTCCCGAAACCTGGGGCTCCTGTTGTTTTCATAGGTCCTTCCCAAGCCAATTACTCATTTTGCACATCCTCCTGGTCACCCCAGTGGAGTGGGTTTGCCTCCCCCACTTACAGAAGTACGTCTTCCTAAATTCTGAATGCACTGTTATCAGCCCCAAGTGTTCCAAAAGTATGAGTCAGGCCCCCAAAACCATGAAACTTGTAATAAAATCACAAGAGTTGGCAACATTCTTCTCCTCCTCCCACATCATTTTGTAGGCTTGTGGGATGGAAGCATTAGAGCTAGTCAGAGAATTCCAAGTCTAAATAATTTTTCTGTGGAAACTGTAATTCTTGCAAAAGTGAAATTTTCTATGGGAAAATTTTCAGTTTTGACAAAAAAAACAGTTCTATTGAAACAAAATATTTTGTTTTGGGTCAGTTTGACTTGAATGGGAATATTTTGGTTTGTTGGACCGACCCAAAACTTTCTGGGTTAACTGGCATTTCTCTAGTGTGGCTCATTGCCTCATAGGAGTTGTAGTTTGGGTCCCCATTCTCTCCCAATGGTTGGGGTCCTTCACTGGACTACATCTCCTATGATGCAATATGGACGTCCCTTTTGCCAAGTTGTGTGGTGCTTCATGGGAGATGTAGCACAGCAAGAAAGTGGGCTATGCGGAGATTGAGGGCATCAGGCTCACGAATAATAACTTTCATGAGGCAATGTGGCACCCTAAGGAAATCCAGTTTAATGTTAAACTGACTGGAAATGAAGTGTTTTGGGTCAGTTCAACAAACCAAATTGAAATATTTCAATTCGGGAAGATCTCATGTTTCATTCCATGAAAAATTATGATATTTGATGAGCAGGTGTTGAAATACCAGTATTGTCCGCAGGATACAAATTCTGATTTCGCCCCAGCATGCCAGAAAGAAAGCATTTCTCCTCTGCCTTCTGCTCCTCTTGTTGGTTGAGCCGGGTGCTGCTGGGCTGAGCTATTATCTCACTCAACAGCTGTTAGGCAAATCTCAGTCGGAGGAGAGAAGGTGCATAGAGCTGCTGTACTGACTCCTGGCTAGAGAGCTCACCTCTTCCCCATCCCTTCCAAAGGAGACTGAACATTTTGGAGATCAAAAAATGCTCCTGTTCCCTCCACACCTGTGAAAGTTGGGGAGAATATGTCTGTTTCTTCTTCCCCCAAAAATTACATCCGAAGGGCAGCGTAGAGATGCACTGCATGATGGGGAGCTCCTTGTGGAATTCCTCTCTTAGTTCCTAGCAAGCGGGGAGCACACTTGCTGCAACATACTGTCAGGGTATGCAACATGCTCTCTCCTGCATACCCAGGAGACTCTCCATGCTACTTTCCAGGGGTCTTGCCCCCAGGAGATGCCTGACAGGAGCAGTCTTTGTGCTCTGGGGAGTGCAAGGGCTTCAATTGACCTTGCTGCTGCACAGGGCTGCAAAAGGGGTGGGGAGCTCCTTACATTTCCCTCCCCACATCTCCATACGCTCATGAAACAGCAGAGCATGATCTGTTCCTATATTAGCTAAAGAAATACACAGTATCTGACAAGTAACATTTTATAGGATTTAGTTTAGAGCACTGATAATGGGATATGTGTGTTTCCAATGTTCACATTTCTTCAGATGCTATGGTTTTGCCTAGGAAAACCTTTCTGGGTGTTCTGTATTTAAACATCCATTATCTGTCCCACTGAAAGATTATAAAGCCATGTCCAGCCCTTTCTATCTCCCTGCCTTGATGTATCATGCATGATATAAATATTGTTAGCTGTTAATATTGCTCAGACTATTTTTTCTGAAGGTGTTTTGGGGTGTTTTTTTTTTGGCGCACAGCGGTATAATGGAAATCTTTAAATGTTCAGGGAATAGTGTTCTTGAATTGACATTAGCTGACCCTACGGTTTAGCAGTGATTTAAAATCTGAAATTTCAGAAGCTTTGGTACAGATGTCAGTTTGTGCACCCAAATGGAAAATGTTTCAGTGAACTTTGACTCTGAAAGGAAACTATTTTTAAAAACGTTTTGCTGATAAATACGGTCTTCATTCAAAATTAATACTTTCAACCTTAATGTTTAATGAGGCAAAACTAAGGTCACAGTCTGACCTAACTTGTTCCTAAATTCTGAGGTCCAGCTCTGTTTTATAGCGTACAGCTTTAGTATTTTATTTCACCAAGATTTTTATTCATGAGTTTTAAATCTCAAGGTAAATACCTGATCAGATAGGACAGCAAATGAGTGGAATGGTATAACCATTTGCCATCACTGAGTTATAGGTGACAGCTTTAGATAGTCTAAGTTCAATGTACATATGGAAAGTCTGATAGATGTTTTTATTAAATAAGATGCCTGTGCATCTCCTAAGGGTGATCATAACCACGGTACTTCCAGTGTTTTGCTTTTTTAAAAAAAATCAACTAACATCAAATCTGCATTTAAAATAGGGCCCTGGATAAAATTCTGTAGCTCCAGTGTATTGGCTGGTGCAAATTCCCCAGTCATAAAGTAGATAGGGCAGATGGGAAAACTGGGCATTGTCCATCCCCAAGAGCCACTGCTCCATTCACTGGAACAGATCCTCAGCTGGTGTAAACTGATGTATTTCCATTGACTTCAATGGCACCTGGCCAGTTCACACAAGCTGACTGTGTGACCCGTTGTTCCTACAAAAATTGAAGTGGAGCAGATGTAGTGGCCCCCCAAAGAACAAAAATGTAAATATCAAGAACTCTGCAGTAGCAGACCCACTACCCAGTTCCTCCAGTACTGTCCAGATTTATGTCTATAGATTACAGGTTGTTCTAGACATTGGGAAGGAGGAACTCTATCCTACACTTTTGCTATGTGGTCTGTGTCCCTTGGCCACTTGCTGTGGGGCTAGATTTCCCAGTTTTTGACTGAATATTTCCATATATGGCTCTTCCAGGAAGAACAGGGGAAGTACCACCATCATTATGATTGGAGTGAAGGAAGATGATTTGGATGACGCACAAGACTGGGAATCAGGAGATCTGGGTTTTATTCCCAGCTCTGCCACAGACTTGTGTGGCCTCGTGAAAAATTTCAAGCAGTTCTGGTTCTGAAGGGTGCTGTTTGTGTCCATGGCAGCTCATCCCCGTGCCTTAGACAATGCGTGCGGACACCTCACATCATCCTCCCTCAGTTATGTATGCGTCTTTCATGTGACAAGTGGATAGTCCACAGCCGGCGGTGGTTACGAGTGGTAAATGTGGAGGGTAATGTTAGAGGACCAGCTCATTTGACATGTCAGCCATGATAAGCCTTTCTGATGGAAGCACATGGTGATGAGGTGACTCTTTGAAGCAATGTTTAGCTCTCTAGCTTAGAAGAATGTCCATGGTGGGTGAGAAAGTGTAGTTGTTAAATAGTGCTGGGGACTGTGCTATTAGATCCCAGCATTTCTGCATCTAAATAGCAACAGAAGCTTAGATCTTGAGTGCTTGTAAGTGCAATTTATTGGTGGTTAGTGTTCAACTGCACAAAGCCCTGTCTTCCCCTCCCTGCCCCCCAGTTCCCATTTCCAAACCTCTACCATTTGCTACTGAACTAATAACTCTTTTGCTGGATGCCTCTTCTCCTTCCACATGTGCAGGCAGGTGTACCATGTATTAGGGTCATTACTTGACATGGAACACCTTGTCAGATGAAAACATATGGAAACTTTTTTTCTCATGATGAATTACATGTACAGCTTTATTGGCCAACTGAAGCAAGGCCTGCCACTCAACTTGAAGGCATTGCTTTGATTTTTTTTAATGGGGATCTTGCTGTCAAGGGCATGGAGGGTCCACGCTTTCATCTCCCTAACAAGAACAGCGACCCTCTACTATGGCAGGGTCCCTCTCTTCACCCCAGCTGAGTTATAGCAAGGAGTAACTTTGGTTTGTGTTCAGAGTAACAGCCATGTTAGTCTGTATTCGCAAAAAGAAAAGGAGTACTTGTGGCACCTTAGAGACTAACCAATTTATTTGAGCATAAGCTTTCGTGAGCTACAGCTCACTTCATCGGATGTGTATCCGATGAAGTGAGCTGTAGCTCACGAAAGCTTATGCTCAAATAAATTGGTTAGTCTCTAAGGTGCCACAAGTACTCCTTTTCTTTTTGGTTTGTGTGGCCCTTTTAGATCAGTGTTTCTCAACCTTTTTAATACCAGGGACCGGCTTGCTGCCTTCCTAAACAGTGTCAGGGAGATCTCAAGGGCTGGTTGTTGAGAAACACTGTTTTAGATCAGTTATTTTTCAATCTGTGGTCCAGACCCATGGGGGTCCACAGATTTTGCCTAAGATTTCCATTCAAAAAATTTTAGGGGCCCACATATGAAAAAAGGTTGCAAACCACTGTTTTAGATGAATGTCAGCCAAGTTAAGAACTCACTCTTACACGTTAGGCAATTGGTGCCATGTTCTGTGTCCCCTTGACATCCTCCCTTTAAGATATTGTTGGCTTGTTTAGCAACTGGATAAGGCAAAATTCCACTCTGCTCCTGGGGAGGGACAATCATAAGTAGCCATGTAATGTCTAAACCAAGATTATACAGTCCCTTTCCAAGGGGAAGGAAAAGAAATGGCCTCTGTGGCTATATAGTTAGGAAGGCCCAGAGAGTTTCCGTCCAGTTAGAACCCACAGTGGCTGAAAATCTAGAAAGGAAGGATCCTTTTATATGAACTATTAATAGGCATTAAAGTGACAACAAATAGTACATAGAAAATTGGGGAGGTGGAAGAAAGTAACAAAGTTATAGTATAGCTAGAAATACTCATAAAGGTCAAACCTTCAATCACACAAAGGTCACAGTTATATTTCTTTTCCACTTAATTAATTATGTAGCTCCATCATTATATCTCATGCCAGATCTGAGAAAGCATAATATCTTCAGTACAACTGGACTATTTCTTAGTGTTCTACCTGAAAAAAAGGCAGCTTTTTAGTAGAGTTTCAAAACTTCCAGTGTGCATTTCTCGCTAATTTATTTCAAGCACACTGCATTTTATAGGCTTATCTACTAATTCTTTTGATTAAAACACAAGCAAAAACCACCCAACTTGAACAGGTTGAATGCCACATCTGTGCAGAAGATAGCAGTGACACTTATTTATGGCTCAAAGAAATGGAGCCTAAATTAAGCCAGCTATTGCTGTAGAGTGGATAAGCGGCCATTATGAATTATCCTTAATTATAGCGATTTCCTAAACTAATAAACCTGCTAAATCTTTATTGCAAAGGTTAGTTTACGCAGCGCATATAAATTCCGCATGTGCTACGCATCAACCACCAGCTGTCTGACAGTGTGTTGCTATTGCAGTGAGTGTTCACATAAATTTTATGTTGGTTATATTAACAGTCAGTCCATATCACTACCCACAGATGCCAGTAGACATAAAAATTGCTCTCCAGTGAGCCTAAATATCCCTAGAAGCTAGTTGTGTCTAATGTTCCATGTAGTATTTGTACGTGAAAGCAGCAGATTGAAGAGTTATTTACAGATGAATATTTCAATCCAGTTAGTTCATATTGGCCTACTTAGCCTTCTTTGCTGGTTTATTTGTATGCTAAATAATTCACCAAAGGTTCTTGTTTACTTTCAATAGTAGTTTCTATGAAATGCAAACAAGGAAGCTAACTTTAGGTGTTCAAAAGGCTAAGCAGCTCTGTGTGTAAATGCAGGTCAGAGCTACAAACAGAATCTTGAAGATGGGCTGTCACTCACAATTTTACCCGCTTTGCATTTTAAACAAATTACTGGGACTTGCTGTTTTCATATGAATTTTTGGCAGGCGTGGAATAGTCTTAATTTATCTTTTTCACAGACAAATACGAAGTCCTTCAGTGTCTACCATTAACCTAGGAGTGCTGACAGCATACTGCCCAGTGTGGGCTATTAGAAGGTTTCTTTACAGTGTATTGGGCTAGCAGGTGCACTAGAAATGTAGTCCTTTCTGCCATAGCTCATAAATACTTTTTTTGAATGAATTTCTGTGGTGCAATATTTTCATGCCATTTGTCCCATACTCTGCTCTCCTTTAATCAGTGCACTGCGCAAATTCAGCCATTCTGTGTTAGCTTCTCTGCACTCAGGGCCCATAGACTTAAAGCCTGGGAATAACAGCTTCCAGTTCAAACCACAGTACTATCTAGTTCACAGAGAGTTCAACCATGGTGCTAATTTTTTATTTTATAATATTGATTCTATCATTTTTACTGGTAATAATAGGGATTGCTTTGTTGATATTTACTCAATATCTTGTTGTCCAGAAGCTGTCGAATACTTTATTTCAGCTATTGACGTACATCTCTGGTTCACCATCTCCACCATCAGCCTATTTCACCCATATGGTATTCAGATACAGCAATTGTTTCTTGCTATTGATTTTAGATTGTTTTCATAACATACGTACTTCTAAAGACCTTAGCACATATGCAGCGTCTGGCTACAGTGTCATTTCGATCCTAGTAGTAAGAATATGAATCGTGCATATTAAAATCACGACTTTTTAGTATTTACAAGGACTAGTTTTGCTTCAGTATTGCTTACAACCAGCCCTCTCAAGTTAAGAAAGATGAGGCCAATTCAGTTCTTGGATGGGGGACATTCAAGGAACAACATAGAGCTTTCCTAAAAGAAGCTGAAGGAGTTGGATATTTGTAGGTGGCATTCGTCCCTTGGAGTCATTAATAAATATGCCTGCATGGTTCTAGAGGACGCTATATTGTCAGAGATGCACCCCCCCCCCTTTTTTTTTTTTGTATGAGATGTGAAACTGAGGGATTAGCCATTATGGTCATTAAAGGTCCCATCACACTGTTTGAAAAATAAGGTATGCTGGGTAAATTCCAATTTGAGTGATTGCTAGAGCTGGGTAAATACTGAAAAACATTTTCTATAACTATTTATTTGAATGTTTCAAAGATTTCACTTTGCCTATCTTCAAGCCCTTTTTGTGTTTCCTTACCACAAATATTCCTATGAACCAGTTTATTGGCAGGCGTGTTCATGGAAGCAGCTTACTTTAAGTGTACATTGTGAATATTCATGGCATGCACATTTTGAATGTATAAATGCAAGTATTTGCACCAGAAACTATCCAATCAGGGAACAAGAAACATACCATAACGTCTATCAGAATTAACCAGCAGAGCTCTTATGTTATGTATTGAAAACTCTTAATGATCTTCTATGTACAATCTGCAGACCAAGAATTATTCACAAACTCTAGTTGGTGAAAAATTTCAAATAGTGAACAAATTCGAGAACCTCTCCATTCACTTTCAACTGGATATAGTATTCTGCACTTATTTTAATCCATTGTGTACTGCTGTTGAGCACTGTTAAGATAAGCAGTAGTTTTTTAAATAGCGATTTATATTTGTGTGTGTGTGTGTGTGTGTTTATATAATATGTGTGTAGGTCCTGACCTTTCATCCTTAGCACAGTCAAAACTATAATTAAAAATTAGCACCTTGCCTGTGTGAGGAGGACTGAGCCAACAAGGCAGGATTGTTCTCATAGATGGTCAGATCCTCAGCTGGTGTAAATCAGCATAGCTCTGCTGATGTCAATTTAGTTATGCCAATTTACAGCAGCTTAGGATCTGGCTAGAGTGTTTATCAATTTAAGTTTGCGAAGTGCTTTTAGGATCCTTTGGGATGAAAGGCACTATATAAATATAGCACCTTTTATCAGTTAGACACATTTTTCTTACCCACTGGCAGCAGTGCTTATTCGTTGTACTCAGCTTACATATTAAGCTTAGGAAAAAAGAATTTCCCGCAACTAATGAGACCGTTCGTCAACCATCTATATACAATGATTCAATAGGAAGCAAATTAAATACACCTCACCATAAAGCGTCATTGAGTCAAATGCTGTGGCTAGAGTTTTTGAAAGGGCTGGATAATTTTAATATGCTAAATTAAAAGTAATCAAGTCTCATGCTGCCAAGTGTAAACTGATTGCTGCAGGGGATAAAAAAGACTTGAAAATATTGCATAGCTGCTAAGGCTTTATTTCTTCCTTTGTATTAACCACTGCTAGACTTCACAGACCACTGGTGTAATCTTGTCTAGCAAATCCTATATTACCATGGCCAGTTATGGAATTAGATATCCATGGAAGATACCCCATAAACTGCTCTCTGAAGAATCAGATAATAGCTATCAAACTTATGATGAAGAAACTCTTCTTTATTGTTCTCTGTGCTTTTTATGCAAAGTCTAAGTCAATGTTTAAAGTCATCTTAAGGGGAAAACAATATGTAAGCCAAATACATAGTGCCGGTGAAAGACAATGGGTCTTTATTCTCCTAAGTCACTTAGGTTCTTTTGAAAATCCCACCTTATATTAAGACAACTGGAAAACTTCAGAAAGTTTTGTAAACATGCAAAGATCGTACACTCAGCCGTAGAGGCCATTTAGTTTTATGGGTCAAGATTTAGGATAGTTAAGTAAAGAGAACAGCTAGATTTGCCTAAATGTCATGAGACAAATTTAGCCCTGGTGTGACTATACTGGGTTCAGTGAAGTTGGACCCAGGGGACTGGACTTGGCCCCACAGTGCTACCTGTGGATAAAAAAAAGAACAGTCGTAACTTTCACACTGACGCAGTGGAACACACAAAAAAATAATCCTTACAGAATATTAGATCTTATGTATGTTATGAGATCTTAGTGTTCCTCAAAAACTACACTGATTTGTAAATAAACACAGACACTCTCTCTCTCTCTAACTATATATATATTGCTTCTGTCAATGGGTAAGAAAAACGTGTCTAACTGATAGAAGATGCTACATGTATAGGGTGCCTTTCATCCCAAAGGATCCTAAAAGCTCGTCACACTTTTAAATTTATATATACATAAAAAAATGTATGAAGTACAAAAAAAATGGATGCCCTGAAAATCAATTCAGATATGCCACCCTCTTTCTGTGGAATGCCAAGTATATATTTATAAATATTTTCTATGTATAAAAAATCTTCACTCCATCCAATCATCTGTGGATCTGAGAGACAAGACGTCCATAACAGAAGTTAAATTACAGATTTTAGGCAATGAACAGAAGTAGCTTTATAAGTGTACATTTTGCAGACAACTGAATATCTGAAATCTGACATTCTAGAAAGGCGAAATTAGATATATTCAGACCTGATTCTGCACACGCAGCTCAGTCAAAACTCCCATTGACTTCAGTGCAAATTTTGTCTGAGTAAAGAGCGCAGGATCAGGCCCTTTATTCATAATTTAATTGGACAGAAGTCTAGCAATTGGAACGCTTGAAAGTAGCATACAAGTGGAAGCAGACAAGCATCCTGCAACAACTAATTCAACCACATAACACATCTTTGAACTGTCTAAGGCATGCCTAACTACTACATGCTACCAACAAGAGTAAATACTCCAAAGAGAAGGAAGAGATGGAGTTGCTGTGAATAAAGAAAAAGATTACAAGACAGCCCATCTGCTAAAGCTGTGAACAGTGTACCTGTCACCTCTAGTTATAAACTAGAGGCAGCCCTACCTCATAGCAACCATACAGGCCAGTTTATTACAAGCGCGAGAAGGAAAGAAGCAAACTTAGACCTTCACTTTCCATCTGACATTGTGTCAAAATATTAGCTTCAAGGAAGCTCGTGGATGGAAGAGTGAAGATGAGCTGAGGATAAATGCTAATAAGAAAAGAACTGAAAGCATCCACCAGCTCAGTGTAACTACATGGCTATTCCTGCTGAATAACTATGAAAGGAATAGAAAAAAAACTGGCTGGCGGGTGTAGAGTGGAGCACTGTCAGAAAACAAACTGACTAGCAATGTTGACAGGAGAAATATATATTAAATAAGGGCATCTTGATACCCTGACGATATTAATCTTCCATTTCTCATTATATCAATTTAAATAAACAGTAATCTACTTAAGTTGTTTTGGTGTAGCATGGCTTAAGAAGGCACTTTAAAAATGCTTTAAACTGAGCCACCTCATTCTCCTTGAATTGTCCCTGTTCCCTTGGAAGCCATCCACTCCCACCCCATTATCCGCCTCTCTCATACACACACAATCTGGAATCACTGTCATTCCTTCTTTCTCTTTAGTTATCATCCTCAAAGTCAGGGACAATGGTCACAGTCAGTGTTTACTGCTATTATGATGTTTTAGTTTTATCTAGCATCCAGCGGAGAATGGACAAATTGGGTGCATATGGGAAGCGGACCGTCTTGGACATTGATTTTTGAAGGACTGTTAGATAAATGCTGACATCACAGATTGATGTCTCTTTAAGACAGTGCCTAGTGCAGAACCATTGGGGAAATAAAAAAATATTGACTTAACATGTTTGTGCAGAGGGCCCACTGGAGAATTCCTCTGCATTAATGGGATCCATCAATTTAGGTGTTCTTTAATTATTCTAATTCTACACTTCACAGCTGGAAACAGGTTTTGTCAGCTCATCCGTTCCTTGTACCCAGGTATTCGGCACTTTCTTCAGAGAGGAGGTAACACTGGGTGAAGACACTTTCATCTATTTTTCATCATCGCATCTTGACCTCTTGTTCAGTAATTAAAATTTTTGATTATAGACTAATTTCCCTGTGCAGCGTGGTGGTGAAATTGAACAGGGACTCAGTTAATGGACCAACTCAGAGGCCAAGAAGCTATTTGGCTGTTTATTTTGCCGGCATGTATTTCACTAAAGTTGATGGTTTTGTTCATGTTTAACCCCTCACCTTGGTACCATCAATAGACTGAAGACATCATTTGTATCTGCAAGTGTTTGTTTAATTAAGACCTCCTAAAAATCTTTGCTATTGATTCATTCCATTATCTTATTGATTAACTGCACAGGATCATGTACTTGCTCTTTAGTGGAAGGCAACAGTTTCAGCCAGCTGTCATTATCCACAGATGTGAACAGTAAGCAATGTTCAGCATCCATGTCTGCCAAAGTGTCTTGTGTTTTAATGAAGTACTGGCTGCAGTTCTCTGTATTACATGAGAAAAGCCAGTTGTCTCCGGCTGGTGGTGTGACCAAGCATAAAGGTTTTCTTCCAGTTATTCATAAAGCAGCTGCTTACTAGGGAACGTTAGAAAGTTGTGCTTTGCATTTGTATGTTAAAATCTAGAAGTTTCAAGTCGGAGCAGCAATTTATTGCAGATGACCTGGATATTTAATTTCCACACTATTGTGTTTTATTTTTCCATATTGAAGAATTATGCAGAGCATAATATTTGTAACTTGATTTTCCATGTTTGTATCTTGCATTCTCACCTTTATGAGACTGCTGCATAAACTAGAATTAATATAGCTGTATACCTGACAAAAGCTGTACATTATTTAGTTCTTTTAAGCTGGCAGGAAATGAATCCAGTCAGCAGCATTTGGACCACTGTGAAGATGGGCTCTCCAGTTCACATTTGCAAGGCTGAATGGACTTCACTTCTGCTTGTCAGCTTTTGTTTTTCATAGGACGAAAGCCCTTTTTCACAACATGATGATGCAGTGACAATGCTTTGTTTTGCTGTTTAGGTTCAATGATGGAATCAGGAATCTTACTCCTCGGACCAATGGAGGCTGTCTGCCTTGCAGAAGGATTGAGACTACACAATCACATTGTACCCATTTGCTGGCCCACCCATAGTGAATTTGACACTGGTTTTAGAGCAAGCTGCTCATGCATTCTCTCAGATTCTTTGGGGCAGGCACAAGAAAGAAGCAGGAGGTGGGGTCAGGCAATAAAGTTGTGGGTGGAGGAAGAAAGAGGAGAGTTTGGTAATATGTAGGCAAGAAACATAACCCTGCAATTTCTCCTTCTGCTCTGATATTTGAGTGACAATCCAGATTGGTCCAATATATGCATTCCTTATTGGAGTATTTCATAGGAAATAAGGCATGTATTCTTTACTTTCACATGCGGTGCTTCACTGAGATTTCCAGTACACTGTACATAATGTGGGTGGTCTCTTAGTAAGTGCCAGTGGGTACTTTGTTGCCATTGTGAAGGGGAGGTCTGAGAAACTCCCGATGAGACAAAACCACAATTTTCTTCTTCCCAGTTGTATTTAAAATGAAAACTTCACCAGCTGAACTGTGAGTAAAAGCTCAATCCAGACTTCAGTGTTTAGTTAAGTTTGTATTTCTGCTGGCATGTGTTGTTAATTTCAGCCAAACCTTCATCTTCACCTTGGCAGAGAAACTGATTTTGTTGGGTTCTCTACATCCTGTTAAATGAGTTAGTACCAAAACAATATCCAAAGGACAAATGACTTCTTTCAGAATACTTCTCAGGCTTTTTGATGACAGCTCTAAGTACTGATTCAGTCTTTGTGGTGCTTTCACGTGGTAATTTTGAGTTCCTCAGGTTATTTGTAACTACACAAATGCCAAAGTTATGTCATAAAGAGAAAAACACCTGTATAGAGCTTCTTAGAATATGTTCCTAAATCCAGCTGCTGGAGAATGTTACACAATGATTTTGTTTTCTGCAAGATAAAATTATGCTGCTATACTTAACATTTTTCTTTTACAATTTAGGAAGTGCTTTGATCATTTGTTGATAAATGTGTAATTTTACTAATACGTGCACATGCATCCGATGAAGTGAGCTGTAGCTCACGAAAGCTTATGCTCATATAAATTGGTTAGTCTCTAAGGTGCCACAAGTACTCCTTTTCTTTTTGCGAATACAGACTAACACGGCTGTTACTCTGATACAATACAAGGTAAGATTTTGAGCTACGTTGTGGAATTGTGTAAGAGGGGGTGTGGAGGGACTGCTTTGCTGCTGGAATCCCCATCTGGTGAATTCTTTCTGTCTAATAGGAGTCTAACTGTCTATAATATTTGAGCATCTCCCATGTGTTTAGAAAAAGAAATAATCTCTCCTTCCCAGGAGAAATAGCTTGATTGGTTGGAATGTGTTTTGTTTATCCCAGTGGGTGTGTTGTGTGTCAGTGAAGAAAGCTGATGGACCACTATATCGAAGAGCTGGATTTTGCAGTTAGTTATTTCAGTGGGTAGTTCCACGGTCATTCTTATCTCTTGAGGAGGTCAGTCTCATAGTCTAGGTCCAGTTCCTGTAAAAGTTCTGCCTCCTGCACTCACAAGCCTCCTCCTGTTAGTTGAGTTTCTTTGCTCCTCATTCTGTATCTGGCTAGCTTGGTTGTCTACCCTCACCTTGATCCTTTTCTCAGGATTAGCGGATAGAGCAGGTACTGCACTGTAAAAAGATTTTGGCCGGCACCTGAACAGTGGCTGGAATGGTGGGAGGAAAGCTCCTTGTGCTCCTTCTCACTTGTTCACTCACATAGGGTATGGCTGCACTGAGTAATAAGTGCTTATATAAGTTGGGAAGAGAGATATATTTAAAGAATGGTGTTGGAAATCAAGAAGTCCCAACTCCAGATCCTGGTTTGGATGTGGACTTCCTCTGTGGCCTTGAATGAGTCATTTAATCTCCCTGGGAATCAGTTTCCACACCTGTAAGATGTGGACAATGATCATGATGATGAAATAAAAATAAGGTTGAGTGAAGATGAGAGCTGGGCAGGAAATGGTTTTCCTGTCCTGGGGAAAAAATTGAGATTTTGAAAAAAAAATTCCATCTGAAGTCAGGCCAAAAAGTTAAAATCTCAAAAATTTTCACAAACTAACAATCCAAACAAAATTTCAGTTCAGGTCCATCAAAACGTTTTGTTTCAATAATTTAGAAAATTTGGTTTGATTTTGACCTTTTTACGTTTTATTTTTGTAATATAATTAACTTAAATTTTTAAACAAAAAGTTGTTTCAGATAGAAAAAAACTTTTTTGTTTGTTCTGAAAATGTCAAAATGGGACCTTTCAAAATTTCAAGAAAAAAATTCTCAGGTTTTTTTCAATGGGAGAAATTAGTCACAATGTACCCTTTCCTACAAATAGTTTGTTTTGATGAATCAGCATTATCCCACAAAAAGAAGTTTTTGTTGAAAAATTCCCAACCAGCTTTGGTGAAGAATATTATTTATAATGGACCAAATCCTCCTCTCCCTATTGACGTGAATAGTCAAAAGGAATGCTTCTAAGCATGAAACAAATAGCATCTGATACAGTGTAGGTAAAGTGCTTTGAATGTAGAAGAATGCTGTGCACATTCTAAGTACTGTTGTTCTTGTTTCACAGCACTAAGAACTGTTAATTGTCTAAAATTAAAAACAAACTATGAAAAAAATCCTGCCAGTGTCAGTCCTAAAGAGTTAACTTTCCCCAACCACTACCAGCATTTTATTACAATTGTCAAAAAAAGAACCCAACTCAGTGTTATTGTTTTGATTATTGAGATTCAGCCACAGATCAACTGAGCAATTAAAATCTCTAAATAAAATTCCCTGAATTGTCAAACAAAGGATGAGTTCCCAATGGGAAGGGTTTATTTTTAAAGTTGAAATTTCTCTTTGTAACATCTCTGCCAGTAGATGGTTTTGTTAATTGGAATATACAGAAATATTTTACCGGTTTAACAATGCATGACATCCTACTAAGATTGTGATGACAAGCTTTTCCTTTTATGCAAGGTGAAGTTACTGCATTCATATAATAAATATGTGGGCTCAGTTACAAATAGATTTTTAGAAGGAATTAAATAATGCATTTATTGTTGAAACTCAACAAAAGTGTCTGAAATATTTAGAAGTCTGAATAGAAAGAAAATAACTCACCTTGTTATTTCTAGAACTGATTAAAAAAATTCAGAATTTGAAGAAAGTATAAAGGAACCCTGATTTACATATTAATAATAGTTTTCTCTAAAATCTGACCTCTGAACTTTTGGGGATAATTGACCCTGATAATGCTTCCTATATATTATCTCACCCTTGAATAACTTTACTCACACAGTACTCCCATTTACTTTGCTCAAAGACTGCAGAATAGCGTGCTATAATATATTTAAGAAGACTATCTAGAACAGGGCATGTAAAAAAGGGACACTGAGAACTTAAATTTGACCCATAATTTAAATTTGAAAACAAAAAAACAACAAAAAAAAAAACCCTGTGAAACTAATTGAAGAATTTCCATTAAAAAATCCAATAAAAACAGATAAAATAGAATAAAAATTCATAGCAACATTAACAATGGTTTCTCTGAAATGGAAATTGAATCAACAATAAGTTGCCAAAACAGTTTTTTGTGCTCAAAGGAAGCCTTTGGGTCAGAATGTACAGGAACATTAATTGCACTGTTGAACATTTGATAGTAGACAGTATTTGTATTTGTAATAGAGCATTTTGAGTATTTAATAGACGATTTGCAATCTTGATGTTTTTAACTGTGCAGTGTATTTATGTTTTAGAGATGTCCTGTGAAATTCAGTGCAATAGCCTCTACTCATCTGATTGAGTGATTACATGAATCCCACTGCAAATTTGGCATTGTAGTAATAATATCTTAATGAACCAAGTTCATAATGTTAGAGTAGACTTCACTAATGCTTCTAAATTAGAGCCAGTTAACGTTTTCCAAGTGCTGTAATTCAGAGGCAAAGCTGATATTCCATCCTTTAAGTCCCCTTGGTATTTTAACTCACAAGATCCACAAGATCTGGGAGTTCAGATATTATGGTAATTGGTAGAGTGTGGAAATCGAGATAGTTAATCAGCATTAGCAACCCCAAGTGTTAAAAAAAAGTATGAGTTGAGCCTCAAAAAAATCATAATCAGATGGACTTTAAAATCATGAGATTAAAAAAAATAATAAATGTTAAATTCTTTTTACTTGCTGCCTTGTTTCTGCACTTTTAGGGTGCAATCTGGTCACATTTTCAAGCATTTATCTACAACTTATAAGGTCTACAAACTTACTTATATGGACTACAAAGTGGGGTGAGGGACTCTCTGTGGAGGCTGGCTCATAAAGATTTTTCCTTATTTGTTCTGTCGAGGGAGGTTGCCCCACAGCAGAGCACACTTTCAAATCTTGCAGGATCCCTATAAGCTGTAGGAGGCCAAGACCATCAGTGAGAAGACCCTATGCTGCTGCAAAGGTTCTGTGTCCCTGGTATCAGCCACCCCTGCAGCATGAGTTCTTTAGAGCCTTATGGCCAGGACTATCCCAGCTGTCTTTAAAGGAGGATCCTCACCCTGGAGGGCCCAGTGGAACATTAATACAGCCTCTGTACTTAACAACTTTCTTTGGAGAACTCAATTCTCCTGCCCTGCCCAACTACAGATCCCTGGAGCCACAGTGGTCCTTTCTGGGGCCCAGGGGAAGAGTGAGGCAGCCAATTTTCATCTCCCTTTCACAAGGGAATACTCACTGTACTACGGCTGAAGCACAGTGAATTATTTCCTTACTCCTCTATCCCCATCCTTTGTCCGGTTGGTTTCTCTAATCTAGCCCCTGAATTTCACTGTGAGATGTTATGGTTCAACAGAATCTCATTGGACCAAAAAAAAGCTGCAAGCAGCATGGAAATGTACGTTAACATCTACTCTTGGGACTTGGCTTAAACCAAAGAATACTACTAGCTGTGTTTTTTCCCCAGCAATTATTCCAACTCAGTAGAGAAAAACAGCTGGCATCTTACCTGGCAACGTAACGATGTCTGAATCGCCATTGTTGCCTGGTCAGTAATTGTTTAAACAATGAAATTTATTGTTAATGTTGTCTTATGGTGAATATACTTAAACAAGGCTCCTGGGGAAAAGGAACTGATTTATGTGCAGTTTGGCCTGCAGTACTTGCGTCATCACTTTGGTCCTGGAAGAATATTCTTTGACTTATGTATTGCTTGCTTAATAGTCCACAAAAGTCAACATCCCTTTGGAAGAACAACTTGGAAGAACAACTTCACAAGTTCCAAGAGATTCTGTTAAGGCAGGATGTTGTAAGAGACCCATAACTGAAGCAAAAATGCATGATTCCTAATTATAGTGTTAATAGTTCGGAAACGTTAAGCCACTATGTCCTAGTTTATATCAATAAAGGTTTGGTTTCTCCTCTTCCTCCTCCACCCCAGTCCTGCTTTGGGAAGTTGGACGCAAGTCAACATTTTTATTTGCAATATAAGAATGTTCCTATTGTCCATTATTATGTAAGTACTATATTCTGAGTAGCTCCCAGCATGGTCGGAGGTGAACAATCTGCTTTCAAAATATCCATAACCATGCTATTTTTACATAAATAGAGGTGCATTGTCATTAATCAAAAACTTTCCTGCCTGTTTCTCTTTTTACAATATTCTGTCAGAGCTTAGTGTAGAAATTACATCAAATGTCTGACTTACTTTGCACAAAGGGTATAGAAAGGGTGCTCGGTGATGGCTGAGGGAACACTATGGGTATCCCCAGTACATAGCACGACAGAGGCAGTGCCGTCATTTGACCCAGCCCTAAACAGTGACTCACTCCTAGGACAATCTTTTTTTTTCTGCAATGTTTGATCCTATGGGCCTCTATTAGAAATTCAGGCACTGTGCAAACTCCCACTTCATACAGACAGTATGTCACACAAATGCAGCGGGCCTGATTCTTCACTGTGTGACTCCACTTTTATGTGGGTGAAATTCCATTGAAGTCAATGACTGCACCGCATCTGAAGCAGGGGCGGGGAGGGGAGGGCGGACGTTGTCCTGGCTTGCCGGAGGAGGGGTAGCAGTGCTTTATTGGCAGAGGGAGGAAGGCAGTCAGAAGCTGCTGCAAAAAGGTGGGTGGGTGTCAGCATGGTAAAGTAAGTGCAGAGGCTTTAAAAGGGTCAAGCCCTGGCATAAGAAGTCCTTTCTCCATGCAGCAGGCAAGGCAGCACCCACCCTCCCTCACCTCAAGGTCGTGAATATTAGGACTTGCTGTGGGTATTGTGCTAGTTGCTCCATTATAGGTGGGCTGGGAAGTAATTTTTTTCTCACCACCATATTAGCTTAGGTGGACTGGGTAGTGTTGTTGTTGTTGCTATTTTGCTTGGTTTGTGTGTTGTTGTTTTTTTTGCCTTTCCCCCATCGGGTTTTCAGGGAGGGCTGATTATGGGTGGGGAAAACAAGGGCTTAGGCTATATGTTGCAACTCATTATGTAAATGTGGGGCGGATGTCCAGTGCAGATACTCTACAGGGAAGGCATCTAGTGGCCAGATAAATGGCCTGGTGAAGGACTTAAAAAGGAGGTGCTGGTTAAAGGAACGGAACGGGTGGAGTTCTTCTTACAGTCAGTGATATATCCAGCTGATTTGTAGAATAACACTGTAATATGCCATCCATCCACACAGGGTGGCAGATAACCAAATATCTTCAATTGAATATTACTAGGTCATATTACTATGATTTCATTTTACTTCAGGAAAATTAGACATGAAATAAGTTATGCATATTCTTTCCCATTTTCCTTGTGATGAACTGTTTTTGTTGATTCGTAGTAGCTCTGGTAATTTACTAGGCCTTTCCAGACAGAGACGAAGTCATGATCCTTGCTCCATATGCAGTTATGGGCCAGGATCCCGCAAAACGCTGAGAGTCTAGGCCCGATGACGCAAATCACATGAGCATGGTTTAATTTTGAGAGCATGAGTAATCCCGCTGAAGAGAACACGCTTGAAATTGCTTATGTGTTTTGCTGGACCTGGGTCAGAGGACTCAACACTTTGCAGTATTGAGCCTGTATGGCTTGTAAATTGTGCAGCTGACACAAATGTATTCAAGTATGATAAAGTTTAACTTTTCTAATCTCACTTTAACTTTAAACATTATATCTGTTGAGTTGTCCACCAAAAATGTTTTGTGTTTGTCATATACTTACTGCATTTTTGAGGAGGGATACTGGGTTTTTAACAAATATTAGCATTCCAAAATGTTTGTCTTTTTAATTTGTAGTGACATGGTAATTTCTATAGCTATGGACTAGATTTTTATTATGTGTTATTTAATAACTGTTGTTTCATCAACAGTTAATTAAATCTACTATCTAAATTGAACAGAAAATTACAGTGGGTTAAAGACCATAAAAGACTGTTGCAGATAAGACTTATTGGTCGTAAGAATTTGAGATCAAATCTACAAGCAGTATCCTGCTCATATTTCTCTTTTAGGCTGCTGTATTCTAGCTCTTTGAAAGTGGCTTATTATTTCCTACCCATTTATTACAGTGTCCTGTTTGCTGCCAAGATGCCCACTGTTTAAAGTTACTTTCATTAATTAACTGTAAATTAATTTCTTTGCAAGCAGAATCTCTGATCTCATTATGTTGTCCTTAAAGCTGAACACTTCAGTTTTTCTGTTCTACTTCGATGGCACAATAAAAAGAAAATTCTTTAACTTAAAGAGCTATGTCTCCGGGGAGTTAATTTGATAGTCTTTGAAAGAGTGATAGTTTGGGCAATCATAAAATAATACTCACACTTTTTTTTAGACGAGAGTAAATTCAGTGGCTGATACAGCTATGGACTGTGGAACATGTCCTTAAAATAACCTGTGTCCCATCGATTACTTCACAATGCTACATGGAAGAATTCTTCTCGCAGGCTGCCTAGCCTCGTTGCTAAACACACAATCAAGTCACTGATAAGTTTGACAAAAATATTTCACCTGCTCTGCATCAGCCTGGATTCTTTTTTGTACGGGATGTGTGCCTATTTTAGGGAACAGCTTCTACATTTGTTATGACTGTCCTTGTTGTGTTACGTTGTGATTCTTTAGAGAAGCTACAAGTTTAAAAGTTTACTTGCTGATCCATGACTCCGGTATACTAACTAGAGTTGTGCTGAGGGATGTTTCTTTGCAGAATAGATTGATCTAGTCATTTTTCTGATGATAGATGCCCATTACCACTACATAGGAACAATGGTCAAATTTGATATGTTGCATATACTATGAATTTAATGTTTTTTCCCCATTGCACTTCATCTCCCTAATGCTATCTGAGATATTTTGAGACATATGCAGCCCTGTCTTTCTGTCTTTTAGAGTTAACTTCAACTTGAGCAATAAAATCTGGGTGCTTTTTAGAGCATTAAATCCGGCGAGTTGAAATTTGTCAGGATGTCTTTGAGGACTACAAGGTGTATGTCAGCTAGTGGGAAAGTTACTCCACAGGTAACTCAAATCTCTGTGAGCAAGCCTAGTACATGAAGAAGCCATTTGTATCCCTCTGAGTCCTGTAACGTTGAGCGCGCTGCTGAGATTTACACAAGGCTGATCTATGCAGCTGATGAGATGGCTGCAGCAGGGTAGCAACAGTCTGACCTGAATCATAGTTTCTTATGCCTCAAAGACCATGGCCATGGCTCTAAATTTTTTTCCTCCCTGGGTTACAGTTTACTACAAAGGGTGCATTTTATTCAAAAAGGCAGTTGGAAATCAGTTAGTTGGAAGAGCTCAGGAAGGAAAACCAGGTGGCAGTAGAAGCAACGGGTCAAAGGTAATATATTGGTAAAGGTCCTCAGTGTCTGGTTTTGTATCTTACTTATGGCTAGTTTCAGTGCTTTTAGACAGAAGTATTGTCAATGGTATTGATTAGTTGATCTGATAATCCAGCAGACTCCTTAATGTGTTAAATTTCCTTCTCTCACATGGCTATAAGTGTGGAAGAAGTGTGTGTGACTGCAGAAGCAACTCTCAGTGGACACCGCAAAAGTATGACTGCCTGTGATCAAATTATGCCGGGCATGCCAATGCCAATTAGCCATTTGCCAGTCTCTCTTAACCCTTTTCAGTAATTCATTGGCATCTGCATTTCATATAAACCTTTTTAGTCCACTCTAGGTTTTTAGGATTTAACATTTATGCATTTCTTGGAATGGGTCATGCATGTGTATTTTTTTAAATGAATTGTATATGGAATAAAATTTCACCACATCCACTGTGTATCCATGGTATCCCTGAAAACATTAAGTTCAGCTTATAGTTATTTTCAAAAGCATGTGACAAAATGCAGAGTCCTGGCAATAGTAAAGCTTTTAAATAATTACTTCCTCTAGATTTAAAAAAAAACAGAAAGTATAAATGTCATATTTGTTGTACAAATATTGCTAATGTATAATAAACTTCTAAAACTTTATTATTGTTATATAAAACGATAACCTCTGTGAAAGTATTGTTAACCAGCAGAGAATGCCACATATGCGCCTACATATTGCCACACATGTTGCCTTGCCTACTTTTCTAAGGCTCTCACAATAACTACACTGAGTTTGAGGGCAATGGCAAAATAGGCCCCATGTTCACCTGCATGTCTACATAGATAAAGAAGTCTGGATCCACAGGAGTAGGGAATTTTGATTCAGCATTTTCCCACCCAGCGGAAATCCCTTCATGGGACCTTTGCCCTGTTCCCGTCCCCATTCTCCTTTCCCCCATGGATGAATTCCTAGGAAGCTCTGTGAGTTAAAACTGGTGAGGTTTCTTATCCTTTAGGCAGGCTACTATTTCCTGGGAGAGAATTGGGCTCTGTCAGTTCCCTGCTGCTTTGCATAGGGTGTCTCATCAGTGGTTGTAATATACCGTAACTCATACTGCAGAAAGTATTATTGAATTTTAAATCCATTTTATTTTGCACTCTAGCACAAATAGTAGCATATGCCTGGAAGCAGTACTCATGTGACTTGTCCCACTTAAGTCAGTTATAACCTGTATACATGCATAAACATAAATCCCTAACAGGTCAGTGTGTAGAAATAGAGGCTCAAATGAAATGTTTTCTTCATGCATAGAGAGGAAACCCTGGAATCACCAAGACAACTTGCATAATCAGTATGTGTTTGTATAAGGTCTGCAAGATAGGGCCCAGTTAAGCCCTTTTTGAAAAAACACATTTAGCCAGGCTGACAACATATGCACCAAGTTTTAAGATCACTTCAGATTAAAAAAAACACAGTTGTAACATAAATTGCCTGAAGAGCAAATTCAGCCCTTATGACACAGTTACATACATTTCACACTTGACTGAACCTTTCTGTTTGGGGGAAGGGGAAAGCATGTTACACTCTGAGACTGCTGAAATGAAGGGCCTGATCCTGTAGACCTTACTCTGTGCCTGCATCTGAACTGGCAAATTTCATTGGTGTTTCTTCACCAGCAGTAGTAATGGTAGAAACTGTACTGTAGACCAGATCCAGATGTCACCGCTGTATTGTCTAACCCTTCAAGATATACAGCATCGTATCCTGTCAGGACAACAACTTCCCAGTTGTTATAACTGGTGGAACTGCAGTACTGGGAAATCATGGGGCCTGTAGTCACAGCTTGTAAGGGTCCAAATATCAGTTCAATGATATTAAAGTCATTACAGCAACACATGGGTTAATGGCTATATCCATCCCTCAGCAAACGCCCAATTAAGAGCTAGATTAGTAGAGATGAAAAATTTATTGCAAAACTGCTGCAGTATTATGGAAAACAAAATGATTTCATTGAGTAGTAGTTCTGTTGCCTTAATCCTAATGATAAACTCTGTTACACTAATAATAGAAGAAAAACTAATTGCTGTGAGGACAGGACAAGTCTTTTTTAATCCTCGTTGTCATCTCAACTAAATCCAAACCCATTTGTATTAACCTTTGCTGACAGAGTCACATGATGGACATAATTTCTTGTAATTTACCAGCAGTAGATCTAACCTTTCTTCATCAAATATTCATAAAGGCGGGATTCTCAATGATTTTCTGTCTCTTTTCATATTTACATCTTGTTGTCTTCTTCCTTTTTACTGCAATTTGAACACAGTTGAAGTCAGATGGAATTAAAGTTAAAGTGCTTTAGCAGCTAAGGTACCCAAAAGCAAAGAATAACTCATTAAAATTCCTTACCAGTACAGATCATGCTATATACTGATGTGTCAGCGCTATACAGACCAGATGTCCCTCCTTCCACCGGAGAAAAATGAACTCTAGATTTAAGTGCTATGAATTCTTGTCACTAGTATAAAATTGTTTATATATAAACAATAACAGAGCAAGGTGTACAGTTTTATTGGATTCCTGCATATCTTCTGTGAATTTGAGGAATGAAATGAAAGGCTGTAGGCCTGATTCTCCACTTGCTTTAGATAGGTGTAAATCAGGAGTAACTACAGGGAAGCCAGTAAAGTTATTCCAGTGTAAAACTGGTGTCAGAGAATGGATAATCAGGCCTTATGTCTTTAACCATCCAAGAAGTGTGGCTATCCAGTGTAACCACACTCTCCAATGTATCTCATGGCTTTGACAACGCTTTAAAAATATATTTTATAAAAGGAAATTTGATACATTTTCCATAACAAATGTAAGTATAACACCAAATATTAAACAGCATTTAATAGTTTTAAGAAGTATTTTAACATGAAAACGATTTCTCTGTAAAACACTGTATAGACTGAGGGCTTGTCTATGGTATGGGTGCTATCACGGCACAGCAGCACTGTAACTGTAGTGCTGTAGCAAAGACGCTTCCTACAGCAACGGAAGCAGTTTTTCCATTGCGGTAGGTAATCCACCACTCTGAGCAGTGGAGCTAGGTCAATGGATGCATTCTTCTGTTAACCTTGATGCATCTACACTAAGGGGAGATAGGTTGGCATAGCTATGGTGCTCAGGGTGTGAAGTGTAGATCAGGGCTGAGTTGTTAGAACCTCACTTAAAAATATCAACTGTGGCTGTCATTCATTCATTTAATCCAATGAGATGCTGAGAGACCTCAGCTCCTGTTTATATCCGTGAGAATGAAGTGCTCAGCACCTTGCAGAATCTGGTCTCTAAAGAACTGAGGATTCCATCAAGTTCCTAAGCAGTGTGATGCTTTCACTAAAAATAACATCTAAAAACTAGTGGCCCTCGCAACCTATTACTCCCTCTTATATCATGCGATTTAGGGTGGGCAAAATTGACTGTGCATCCTGGGCAGGTATGCCAATTTCCTGCACATTGAGTCGGCAACCTGGGAGTGGTAGACTGAGTTCCCACACTCCTAAGTAATTTGCGTGTTTGAAAAGGTATAAATGACAGTGCAACCCATGTTAGGAATTTTAAATGAATTATTTCTAGTTAGTTTAGCATCTCTATTATATTGCATTCACTGAGCTTTGAGGAGGTACTATATGTGTCATCTTTTGTTCCTAAAAATATCTCCTAAATGACTAGCCAATCAGTCAATGAATAAAAACTCACAGCTGATTTTTTACACCCAAGGGATCTGTAGAGATTAAAATGCAAATTTGGCATTTCAAAGTTCATACTTCAATCCCCGTGACAGCTGTGAGTAGGTCAGATGTTCTAGGGCAGGGGTGTCCAATACATTCGCCACTAGCCACATGTGGCTAATAGGCTATTGAATTGTGGCTAATGCGGTTTTTTTATAATGTGGTTTTTTTATAATGTGGCTTAATGTGGCTTTTTTATAATGTGGCTAATAAGAAAAATTCAAAACCACAAGTGTGTCTAGCAGTGTGGCTAGCATTGAATTTCTATTGGACATCGCTGTTCTAGGAGATAAAGCACTGGAATGGGACTTTTTTCTTACGTGTTTTCCCTTACTGCCTCCTCTTGCTCCCATTTCCGCTGCACCCTGTACTAGTGGGGTTCGATGATGATTTGTCAGTAGGTGGTCTGTTATTTCCCCAATAGCATAGAAGGGAAGGTTAGTGGAAAGGGGAGGATGAATGGTCCAGAAGATGGTACTGTGCTAGGAGTCAGAAGACCTGGTTCAGTTCTTGGCTTAGTCACTATCATCATGTGTGGCACTGGGCTAGTTATGTAATTTATCAGGGGAATGATGCTGCTCTGACTTACAGGGGTGTTGTGAGGATAAATTACGTTAATTATTGTAAAGTGTTCAGATACTACAGTGACGAGGGCCATTTAAAATACCTAGGTAAATAACACTGTTGCACTAGAAGCAGATCGACTTGCAGATAAATCATGTAAATCCAGAAAAATCAATCTGTACTGGACCATCCAATGCTTCATTGGAAGATATCTTTTTGACATCTAAAATCTTGAGTCTGGGTTTGATGCATCTGAAGGAATCTTTAAACATTTCTCAATTGAAAATAAGTGACAGGTGATAGAAAAAATGCATGATCACGTTGTCTTACAAACATAGTAACAAATTATTAAAGTAATCATGGGTGTTCTCATTAAAGACAATTGGTTATGTTACCTCAGTTCCATGTTGTACATATTTAGAGTAAAGATCAAAACACTGAATCATCATAGCCAGAAAATAAGTAAGGCACTTTTCCCTATCGAGATTAGTAATAGATATGTACTTCAAGACATTCAATAGGACAACTCACAGTGCATGAAGTTAAGCATATATATAAGTCTTTGAAGGATCAAAGTCTAATTACTAATTTGGATATGCAAAAGAAAAAATGGATCTAACTGTGTATCATTATCCAAATCCTTACCTAACTTTGGATAATGCTGACTTAAAAGCCTATGTAATTAGAACTACATTATACCCAGGGGCAGCCCTAGACTAGCTTCCAGCAACTGGCGCCCTAGGCGAACCATGCAATCGGCGCCCACACCCCCAAACCCCAAGGGCAGATCTAGGCTGAGGTTTTTGGTAAACTGGGAAACATTTTGCCCCTTTTTTCCTTTTAATGGTTTTAAGGATTTTTTTTTTAACAGAGGCTTAATTATTCAGTTTGTCCGTCCATCTGTCCAACTAACGTTTCTGAGGTCAGATAAAATAAACACAAGAAATTTTCAGAATAGATTTGTACACGACAGCTAGATTATATTTCAGTCCAATTTTAAATAAAAATGCATTAAAAATGTTAATTATAATTTTTATTATTACAAATACAGAATCATCCATTACGCTATCCTGCTTTAACGACCTTTTTTGACTTTATAACCCAACACCGGTTCTTTGGAAAGTAATCCCCTTCCTCATGGTTACCCGCTTGGAGTGTGATGTCATCACTTTCATAGTCTATTAAGCATTAACGCTGTTTCTTTTCTCTTATGGACCTTATTTATTACATGGGAACCAGTTATAACAAAGAAAAGTTCATAATTATACAGCCTGATAATAATGCTAAGGTTTAATAATGCTTAAAGATACTCACATTTTGGATTTATAATGCTGAAAGATGTTATTCTTTATTCTTTGGCAACAAGAAACACAATTTTCCACAGTATTCACTCGATTCTTAACATCTACCTGCGACCTGTGTGTTAAAATGACCGTTTGACATGTATCAACTCGCGATATCGCCACTCTACATAAATTTCCACCTATGTGACCTTGACGTATTTTCGAGTTAGGTGTCACTAGCATTGCAGCTCTTGCTGCTGGAGGATGTGTTTAATTGTGGCTGAGTTATTGCTGATCAAAATGCGGAGTGGGTCATCTTGACGCTGTGTCGCAAATTGAAAAAAAAATCGCTAAAATATTATTTATTTTTGCAGTAAATAAAAGATTTGACATATTAATAAATTCACAGAAATGTAGAAAAATGAATTATAATTCATATTCCCTCTGTACGTGCACGGGAATTGAAATAATGACATCTTCATTATTTTATTTGTATTTTTTCAGCTTTTTCATTTTTTTTTTCATTTTATTTATTTTAAAATTGATTTTTCCCTCAAATTTGGCACCTCATTTAACTTGGCACCCCAGGCAACCACCGAGGTCACCTATATGGATGGGCCACCCCTGATTATACCATAAAATGCAATATTTATAACTAATGAATAGGACCTAATTCTTCTCTTAATTTAATCAGTTTACTCCTGGTTTACACTAGTCTCAAAAAGGAGAAGTAAACCCAATATTCTTAGGTTAAATTTTAACTTTAATTATACTAATTCTTTTCTTACATTATTTGCTGTATTTGCCCACAAGATGACTAGAGATCTTTGTATTCTGATAAGATTGATAACTATTGTTATAATTCTACAAAAATTAAAAATGCCTTTTTTATTTTTCCCTCAATATTTTCTTAATGATGTATTTTTTCTAGAATAATTAATAAAATGATTTTATAATAAATGATTTGTAATACTTTACACTACCATAGCTTCTTTCAAAGGGCTTTACAAACTTCAAAGATCTGCACTAATTTTGGGTGTTTTGAGGTCTGGGTGCCCAAATGAGAGATCTCTCAGAGGTGCTGAGTGCCTGTAGCACGTTGGGTGTACAAAAAATGGAGGCAACCAAAATTAGCAGACACTTTTGAAAAGTTCAGCCTAATTAATTTTCCCTCTCAGCATCTCTCTAATGTAGGATTGTGCTTTCTGCTTTATAGATGGGGGAAATGAGAAGGTTCAGTGGGTCTGTTCACGGTCACACAGCAGGTCAGTGGTGGAGCCAGGAGTAGAAACCAAAGCTCCTGAATTTGCCACTGTGCTCGGACCACTGCACAATGCTGCCTTCTTTTATACTGCCAGTTTTAAAATTATAAATCGTTCAGTATAATGCACTTAATTGGCTGCATTATACATGTCGTGCACATTAAACATGTACTTAATGTGTACATGTTTATACCATTCTACTGAAAAGACTGTAGTATTTTGATAACATCACCAACATAAGATATAATTATTTAAAGGAAATGGTTATTGTCATAGCTTCTGTAAGGACTGACAAAATCTCTGTCGAGGGACTATGACAGATGCAAAAAACCAAACCCAATATTCAACAAATATTCAGAATAATTTAGATATAACAAATATAACGTGATAGCAAATATTTCTATGCTAAAAAAAAGCGTGGCTACTTTGTGGGGAGAATTTTCCTTCCCTACATAATATCTCTATTTATTTATTTATTTATTTATTTTATTATGAAATCTCCCCAAATGGCAGGTTAGTACAATATTATGTGTGGCTAGAGCAGTAAATGGTTGTATAATTTTATGGAACTGATACTTTAAAAATCACAAAGGTATAAGATAATGTCACAGATCTTTCCCCATGTTTGATTTAAAAAAGTAAAATATCTGCATGTATGGGGGTGGGTTCCATGTACATTATAAAAGGTCAAACAAGAGGTGGATAACATGATTGATTGATTCAATTCAGAGTACACTAAGGGACCATGATCTCTGTATGTATTGAAAGCCTGTTTTTTTAGTTTGTGTATATTCCAAAGAGAAAGGTTAAATGTGTCTGACATTATGGTTACAAGTTATTTCCAAAATGTACTTTACCTACTAATGCCATATTCCTGTCCCTTGATTGTATAAATAAATGGAGCAATATGATCAAAAGTTCACAGTTCCAAAGTTTCATTCTCCATTAATTGTTGTGGGTCTTTATAGAACTTTGGATTTATAGAAATATTCATTTTTTTTAAAGAGGCATGTTTTAGTATACAAATTATGAGTCTGTTATCCTATAGATAACCTAATAATGAGCATTGCAGAGAAGCATTAATAGACCCTAAATATTTCAGTTAATTCCCAGGCACTTTCGCCTATAGAACTGTTCATCTAAAAAGTGTGAATGCCACCTTAGCAATCTGCTGAGAAACCTGGCTTTCCATCAGTCTCTTTGCAAGGGCAGAAGTTATTGCAGCTAATCAAGTTGGGTAAGCAGTGAGGCCAAATGGTTTCCCAGGTGACCTTGGTCCTTTAATACACTGCAAGGAGCTGATTCTCTCCATTAATAGTTTTGTTTGTGAGAGCTGAAAAGGTGACTTGTAATACAGCTCCTTTTTCCTGACTCCTCCATATTGACTTTTTGAACAGGCAGATGATGGCCTTTGATTCAGTACGACCTTCTTAGTTTTAGTGAAAAGAACGAGGAGTACTTGTGGCACCTTAGAGACTAACAAATTTATTTGGGCATAAGCTTTCGTGGGCTAAAACCCGCTTCATCAGATGCATGTACTGGAAAATACAGTAGGAAGATACATATATATACAGAGAACATGAAAAAATGGGGGTTGCCATACCAACTCTAATGAGAGTAATCAATTAAGATGGGCTATTAGCAGCAGGAAAAAAAAACTTTACAAGGGATAATCAGGATGGCCCATTTCAAACAATTGACAAGAAGGTGTGAGTAACAGTAGGGGAAAAATTAGCATGGGGAAATAGCTTTTAGTTTGTGTAATGACCTATCCACTCCCAGTCTTTATTCAAGTCTAATTTAATGATGGCCAGTTTGCAGATTAATTCCAATTCAGCAGTTTCTCCATTGAAGTCTGTTTTTGAAGTTTTTTTGTTGAAGAATTGCGACTTTTAGGTCTGTAATTGAGTGTCCAGGGAGGTTGAAGTGTTCTCCAACTGGTTTTGAATGTTATAATTCTTGACGTCTGATTTGTGTCCATTTATTCTTTTGTGTAGATGCTGTCTGGTTTGGCCAATGTACATGGCAGAGGGGCATTGCTGGCACATGATGGCATATATCACATTGGTAGATGTGCAGGTGAACGAGCCCCTGATGTTGTGGCCGATGTGATTAGGTCCTATGATGGTGTCCCTTAAATAGATATGTGGACAGAGTTGGCCATGGGCTTTGTTGCATGGGTTCGTGTTTTTGGTGTGTGGTGTGTGGTTGCTGGTGAGTATTTGCTTCAGGTTGGGGGGCTGTCTGTAAGAGAGGACTGGCCTGTCTCCCAAGATCTGTGAGAGTGAGGGATCGTCCCTCAGGATAGGTTGTAGATCCTTGATGATGCACTGGAGAGGTTTTAGTTGGGGGCTGAAGGTGACGGCTAGTGGCATTCTGTTACTTTCTTTGTCGGGCCTGTCCTGTAGTAGGTGACTTCTGGGTAATCTTCTGGCTCTGTCAATCTGTTTCTTCACTTCAGCAGGTGGGTATTGTAGTTTTAAGAACTCTTGATAGAGATCTTGTAGGTGTTTGTTTGTGTCTGAGGGATTGGAGCAAATGCAGTTGTATCTTAGAGCTTGGCTGTAGACAATGGGTCGTGTGATGTGGTCTGGATGAGAGCTGGAGGCATGAACAGTGTAAATGAGAAGATAGGTACATTCCATACCTAAGCTTTCCCCTGGAGAGCATCTTTGTAAACTTACACAGAAAATCAAGGGCAATTTTTATATATTTTATATTTTTTCTTTAACTTTATTATTGCTTGATTATCAGCTAAACTCTTCTGGCCTGATTCCCCTGACCTGTGAAGTCAGTTGAATTACGCCAGTGTGTAAGATGTATAAGAGAAAGAAGAATCTTGCCTGTATGTTCTGTTAATAGATCCAGAGTTGCAATTAGATATTCTCGACAGTCTGCAGTCAGCACTTTAGGGTCTTTCTCTCTACACTGTCATAGGGTTCAAATACCAAAATGCCTTTCCTGGGGCTTTCATGCTAGAAATCCTCTTCCATTCTGTTGGAATATCTGTATCAGCTACCATGCACCATTTTGCACAGAGCTACATTGCAAAGCATTTTTAGCAGTTTGATAAATTCTGTGGTAAAGTTTTATGGAGTTTGGGCCAGGAGGGACCATCTGATCATCAAGTCTGGCCTCCTGTCTATCACTGGCCGTTACATTTTACCGGATACCCTTGTACTGAGCATGATACCTTATGTTTGATTGAAGCATAACTTGTATTGCTGAAGCATAACTTCAGGAAAGGTATTCAGTCTTAATTTGTAGACAACAAAATATCAGCTCCTTTGGTAGTTTTTTCAAGTAGTTAAGCACCTTCTCTGTTTAAAAAAAAAATGTGCCTAATTTCTAATTTGAATTTGTCTGGCTACAACTTCCAGCCACTGTTTCTTATGTCAGGTTTCAGAGTAACAGCCGTGTTAGTCTGTATTTGCAAAAAGAAAAGGAGTACTTGTGGCACCTTAGAGAAAGCTTATGCTCAAATAAATTGGTTAGTCTCTAAGGTGCCACAAGTACTCCTTTTCTTTTTGTTTCTTATGTGTTTCTCTGCTAGAATAAAGAGCCCTTTCATACCTCGTGTTTTCTCCCTGTGAAAGTATTTATTAGGGCTGTCTAGAGATTAAAACATTTAATCGTGATTAATTACGTTGTTAAACAATAATAGAATACCATTTATTTAAATATTTTGGATGTTTTCTACATTTTCAAATATATTGATTTCAATTACAACACAGAATACGAAGTGTACAATGTTCACTTTATCTTTATTTTTTATTACAAATATTTGCACTGTAAAAAAACAAAAGCAATAGTATTTTTCAGTTCACCTAATACTAGTACTGTAGTGCAATCCCTTTATCATGAAAGTTGAACGTAGAAATTTAGAATTATGTACAAAAAATAACTACATTCAAAATAAAACTATGTAAAACTTTACAGCCTACAAGTCCACTCAGTCCTACTTCAGCCAATCGCTCAGACAAACAAGTTTGTTTACATTTACAGGAGATAATGCTGTCAGCTTCTTGTTTAGAATGTCATCTGAAAGTGCCAGATGCACTAAAGATTCATATGTCCTTTGTGCTTCAACCACCATTCCAGAGAACATGCGTCCATGCTGATGATGGGTTCAGCTCAATAACAATCCAAAGCAGAATGGATCTATGCATGTTCATTTTCATCATCTGAGTCAGATGCCACCAACAAAAGGTTGATTTTTTTTGGTGGTTCGGGTTCTGTAGTTTCTGCATCTGAGTGTTGCTCTTTTAAGATTTCTGAAAGCATGCTCCACTCTTCGTTCCTTTCAGATTTTGGATGGCACTTCAGATTCTTAAACCTTGGGTCAAGTGCTGTAGTGTTCTTAAAACGAACATGTGCTGAGTCATTATCCAAGACTGCTATAACATGAAATATATGGCAGAATGCAGATAAAACAGAACAGGAGACATACAATTCTCCCCCAAGGAGTTCAGTCACAAATTTAATTAATGCATTGTTTTTTTTTAATGAGCATCATCAGCATGGAAGCCTGTCCTCTGGAAAGGTGGCCGAAGCATGAAGGGGCATACGAATGTTTAGTATATCTGGCACGTAAATACCTTGCAACTCCAGCTACAAAAGTGCCATGCGAACGCCTGTTCTCAATTTCAGGTGATATTGTAAATCAGAAGCTGGCAGCAGTCTCTCCCGTAAATGTAACCAAACTTGTTTGTCTTAGCGATTGGCTGAACAAGAAGTAAGACTGAGTGGACTTGTAGGCTCTAAAGTTTTACAGTTTTATTTTTGAGTGCAGTTATGTAACAAAAAAATCTATATTTGTAAGTTACTCTTTCATGATAAAGAGATTGCACTACAGTACTTTTGTCTGAGGTGAATTGAAAAATACTGTTTCTTTTATCATTTTTACAGTGCAAATATTTTTAATCACAAATAATAATTTAAAGTGATCACTGTACACTTTGTATCCTGTGTTGTAATAGAAATCAATATATTTTAAAATGTAGAAAAACATCCAAAATATTTAATAAATTTCAATTGGTATTCTATTGTTTACAGTGCAATTAATTGCTATAAATGTTTTTAATCGTGATACATTTTTTTGAGTTAATTGCTTGAATTACCAGCCATTAATCGACAGCCCTAGTATTTATGCACGGTAGTTAAGTCATCTCTTAGTCTTCTTTTTGATAAGCTAACCATTTTGAGCTCTTGATGGCTCACATTGTAGGGCATCTTCTTCAGCTCTTGAATCATTTTTGAATGAATTCTTTTCTGCACCCGCTCCAATTTTTCAATATCCTTTTAAAAATGGGGACAACAGAACTGTGTGCAGAATTCCAGTACTGGTCTCACCAATGCCATATACAGAGGTAAAATTCCTTCCTCTCTCCTCTGTTTATACATCCAAGAATCACATTAGTTCTTTTTGCCACGATAGTACACTGGTAGCTCACGTTCAGTTGCCAGTCCACTATGACCCCAAGATTCTGTCAGAATTCTTTCAGTGCTCCAGGACACAGTGCCCCATTTTGTAGGTCTGACTTGCATTTCTTGCTCTTACGTGTCTAACTCTGTATTTGGCTGTATTAAAACACATTTTGATACCAATGGTATGTAGCCACTATCAGAAAGCAAAATTTGTATGAATTTCCTGGAATTAAGAACAGCTCGATCTGCATTAATTTCGTTTAAACAAAGACTGAGATGAACTGTCATAGTTCAGGACAATATTATAGCAATGTCCATTAGGAAGAGAAATGGGAAGAATTAGATCTGCTGGCCTGCACAAAGAAATGATGACTCTTGTGGAATGGGAAAAAGAAAATATGCATCAGCAATTCATGCAAAGAGGTCACTAATGTGGCTCAGGTGGCAAACAAGAAACCAGGAAAATTGGAGTTTGACAAATAACATTCAAATAAACAAAACAAACTATTTGGAAGGCCAAGACTATCCTGTTTTCATCAGGCTCCAACAACTGTTCTTTTGCAGGCACAGAAGCAAGGGAGTCACATCAGAGGACCCGTTGTCAAAGAGATGGCAAAAATACTTTATTGTATCTGTTCCCTCTGGTCCCATTAATCCACAGAAACTCTGGAAGGATGGACTCACTTATTGATCAAACAGGTCTTGGTATTTAAACCTTTTAGTTAGCTATACTCATCTGGCTTCGTCTGTCTAACAGTCAAGGCTTTTTTTTAAGTGTCTAATGTTACACAGAGATCCATACAGTTTATACCTGACACAATGATTACTGGGCAAAGTCACTATGCACGGTTTCTCAAAGTGTCATTGGTAGATTCTAGAAAAGTCCACCCAGGCATTATTTTGAGCAACATGTGATAAATGTTCGTCACATCACTTAATGCACTACTGGCAGGTGTTCAGATCCTATAATGATGTGCACAGTATAAGAATTTATATATCGAATAGAATTGAAAATACTGCTATCATAAGAAAAGTCTCAGCTAACCAGGTATGCATGTATGGCTAGGGTTCAAACTCTGGTATAATTAGATCAGCCCTAAGGCTCCAATTCAGCAAATTGTTTAAGCGCTTACTTAAGTCCATCCTACTCAGCAAAGTACATAAGCACATGCTTAACTTTAATCACATTCTGACGTATTGTTGAAGTTAGTGGAACTTAAGCACATGGCTAAGAGCTTTGCTGAATTCTGATGGACTGCTGAATCAGGTCCTAACTTAGCTAATGGAAGTAGGATGTTAAAATTCCTACATGATGGTCTAAAAGGATATGACAGACTAATGCCACAATGGCATTGCAAGTCAGTATGCTCAGCAAATGCCTGTGTTTTCAGCATTGACAAATCTGGTTTCTTAAGTGAGCCATGGTGAATGATTAATCCACAGAAAATTCACAAGTGCTTGCTGGTTAGTTTGAATTGTGTGTTGAAAAATGCCCATAAAATACCCATTTGAACTACTTCTTAAGGTAGCGTCACCACCTCCTTTATTATCATTAAAATATTCCTCTGTGGCAATAACTTTATCCAGAAGAAATTTCAAGACTAGGCGCATTATCTATTGAAAAGCAATTTAGTAGTTTCCATTCAGGCAAGGTAGTTTTAAGAAAAAAACCGAAGTTTACTCCGAAGGCAATTGCAATCTTCCATAGATCTCAGGATATTATATTACCTTCATTCTTTTCGAATCCACAGCATAAGAAAGAGAAAGACTGACATAAATTGGATGTTTGAAGAGCTCTGAAGATAGACATCAGAAGGACTCAAGAGTAAGGAAAGATCTCAGAATTATTTGTTCTTTTCCATCTTAAAGTAAAAGAGAACAAAGCATCAAAGGCATCAGTAGTGAGGTTCAGAGGTTCAAAGTCAGTACTGTATATCATATTGTATAAAGAAAATGGTTTGGCAACACCAAAAAATCTAAAGTCACATTCTGTGGGAGCAGTACTGACATTGTGGTTAGAAAGATCCTTTGCTCTGTAGAAAATAAATATGGAAAGTTTACTATACTAGGCGCTACACGTTTTATCTGTTGGAAGCATTTGGCAGGTGAGTTCTGCAGTCCATGGTGGCTCAGTCGTGGATGGTGGACAAAATTAATGACTTTGACTTGTGCATTCTAGAGCTGGATTCTGCATTCCTTTTAGGCTTCAATAGGAGTTCTGTCTGTGCAAGGAGTGCAGGATCAGATAGATACATGTAATTCATCTTATCGGTTTTATTCTTATTCTTTCAATAAGATGGATGTGATCAGGATCCAGACAAGAAAATTTGTTCTTATCTGATAATCTCTTATTCATTCTCCAGTCCACACTGGAGTTTTAATGGGATTAAGATCAAATATTTAAGAATGTTTTTAACTGTAATCTTTTGGGATCTGATTCTGTTCCCAGACTACTTTTACACTGGAGTTACTCCTGCTCTGTACCAATGTAACAGAGTTCAGAATGTGATCCTTTGACTCTGTATATGGATCAGGATAGTCTTTTATTACACTGGAGTAGAAGTGGTTATTAGATATCTCTGTATATTGCTTTGGAAGATTTCATACTGGAATGCAAAAAGATAATTACAGAAAACCCAGGGGTAGACAATTTGATACCTACCACCGTTACTGATGGGGAGGAAAACCCTATTGTTAGAATTGGTGAACACAGTAAGTAGCAGAAATTATAAGTTATGGTTGCACCATTTATAAAACACTAAACCAAACCTATATTCATTATATATACAATTCATAACCCTAGTTCATTGGAACCTCACCTGGACAAATCATCTTAGCTGTTTCTGCTATATTGAAATAAAGTTCTTCAGCAAAAACAGGAATATGTATATGCACACACACACTCCTTGAATGTCTTAGGATATATTGCAGCTATTTATAGGAAAAGATACATATAACCCCCTCCTTTGTCTGAGAGCTGAACATTTTGATATTTCTCTCAATACAAATGGAACTGCTCAGCAAGTCATCGTCGTGGGTGTGACTGGGAGATGGCAATTGAAAGATATTCTTCTGCTTCTCATTTCTCTCATTGATTATTTTATGACAAATGAACAATTGCTTTTCATCTCCTGCATGACCACTGATAATCAGGAACACTTGTTGATAGTGATTGCAATGGTAAAGTTATATTTCCAGGATTTAGAATCCCTAGTAGACTGTTTTCCAGCATTTCACTGGTGTTACGCAATTTTTATTTGTACCAGCATGAACATTCAATCAGAGATGTTAGAGGAAAAGACCTCTTAGGTAGTCTAGCCCATCCCCCTCCTGCCAGTGCACGAGTGTTCCTTACAGTACATTTCTAAGTGCTTTATCCATAAAATATGGATGGATAGAGAAATAGACATGTAGAAGTTCAGGGATTATTAAAATACCTGTTTGGATATTGTAGGAGTGTATTTGGCTAAAAAAAAAATTTCTCCCTCGGTCCTTTTGTGGCTCTTTGTCCTTTTGTTTCCCACTTTCCCCAGAGTCTGCCCCTTCCTGCTTCCCTCTCACCTTGCTATGACCAATGGGAAAAGATTATTTTTTAAAAACACTGCTTTCGATCTTAGCATCGTGTTTCACTTGTGGGACACAGGCCCAATCTTCGTTATAAATTTTTCCCCTTACTGCAGGATTCATTGTTTAAGACAGCATAGTCTTGTAGTGTAGATAGGACCGAACCATGTTTTAATTGTGCTCCCCAAGGTATGGATTCCAAGGCTCGAGCATGCTTCAGGAATATTTTGGAAAATGTGACTTAGTTCCTTCTACACTGCAAGATTAAACCATTTTTTCAAATTTCAGGCAATAGGTTGTGCCTGAATACATTAGATTTTCACACTGCAGACAGGGCTTTAGTCGGCCTGCCACCATTTCTTTGCTGCACTGAGCTCACTCTTTGACTAACCTAGTTTCGTTTCAGTCAATAAAGATCCTGTTTCACTCAGATGGACCAAAGTTGGTGGGAGCAGCACAGTGATAGGAGTTAATGGTGCTGGTGGTGGTGGGGAAGTGATTTGGGTGTTGGGTTTTGGGTGGGGAGGGATTGAGAGGTGGGTTGCAGACAAGAACTGATGCTAGTGAAATGGGACATTTGGAGGTACTACTAACAGGTGGTGGGGCAGGTCAGGGATTGTTTCAGGAACCTGGGAGGGCAGCAGTGGAGTGTTTGGGTCTGAAAGAATCTTAAAACTTGGCAGTTGAAAAGTCAGAGCACATTTTTCTACCGTTTTGCCCAGTCTAGGTTAAATGTGTGAAACAGTGGGATTTCTATCAGTTCCCTTGGGGGAAACTTTCACAATCTAAAAAATCTTCTCTTGATCTCACTCCCATGTACACCAAATCAGGATTGTCCATTCAACAATGGGTGTCTATTTGCCTTTCCCGCAAATGTGTAGGGTTGTAGTCCCTAATAACGAAGCTGCAAGAACTAAATGCTCCTTTCCCGTGGAAAAACACATCATCAAAAATCTGTGCAACATGTGTGCAGCTTCCTGGAAGAGACAAAGGGCACAGTCTTCAAGCACTAAGGATTCTTGGGAAAATCGGGCTCCCTCCTTGTAAATCCTGGGGCATCCTATGGAAAGCCCACCCTGCTGCAATACTTCCCCGGAAACTATGCTACCAGTTCATTTTCTCTGATTCTTAAGCCTTGTATGTTCTCCACCTACCAAGAGAGCTAAAAGGCATGGATGGGGAGATTAAATGCTGCTTTCATCATTAACTCTTGTGTGGGCTTCAGCCAGAAGAGAAGAACATGCCATGTAGTGCTTAGATCAGCCCCCAAATCTCCCAACAGCCTACTGATAACAGAGGAGAGTATCTGTAGCCTCCTGGGAAGCATGCTACTGATATTTCCTTTTCTGCTGGTTATATTACCACTCCTCTTTCCTCTCTTTTATTTATTGCCACACTGCATAACAGAGGAGAGTATTTGGCCCCAAGCAAACACCCTAGTTAAATAAATGGGGGAAGTTCACAGCTCCCTGGGTGCTATTGCGTCAGTCTGTCTGTGGACTCAACAGGATAACCATGCATCAGTTTACATTGTCCAGGCTATCTTCTCAACCAGAAGAGCTAGAAACTTTATGTTAATAAAAGCGTAGATTCTGGATAATACAATACAATCTCTCCAAAGACCCTAAATCAGCAATTACGTCTGCATTTCAACGAACATGGAGGAGCAATGTCTCAGTTGATAATGCAAACAGGATGAAAATAGTTATTTAAAACTGCATAAAATCAATACTTTGGGGAAAACAAGTCAGCTGTGTTTATACTCTCTGTGCATAGCACACATTTTGTTTCTTTGAGAAATCATAGGGAAGCACGGATTGTGTGTGAGGTAAAACAGCAGATCGTACACTGTATGAGAGAGAAATGGAGCATTTTAGGTTCCTGTTGAGGGAATATAAATTATACTGAGGTTGAGATATTTTTATGTTGTCTGGAGTCAAATCAGTATTCTCAGTCAAGAATTGCTGCACAGCCATCATTTGTAATGAGAACAGTAAGCCTAAATCCACGCCGTTGGTGTTGAAAATTTTCCTCTAAATGCTTAACCCTTCAGAGTGGTGGGATTATTTGTAAGTGTCCATATGGAGGGGTGTGTACATAAATATGCATACCCATTATTCTCATGCATTCAGGGTACAGTGCATTTGCACATGTTGTTCTAAGAAACGGGGAACAGAAGTCTCTGGGAAACAGGTAGTTGTTGCACATATACAATATGAAAACAGTAGGTTAGATTGGATTAAACTTTGTGTTTCTGCAAATGCTGTGCTGTTTATTAAGTGTTGCTCTGGGGGATTTGTAACCCCCTGTAGTATAGTGGTCATATTTGTTGATTAAATAACCGGACAAACTTGGCACACACACTACCCCAATGAAGGCATTCCTATGTGGGGAACAGGGACCATGGGGAGTTTCACAGTGCTTGTTCCTAGTCCTCTCAGGGGGACTAATTTGTTCCCAAACTGAACTGGCAGGAGACTTGTCCACTAACCACACAGACTTTGTAAGATCCATTCAGATCTCAGGACAGAGAGAGGAAGCTGGACTGCCTCTGTGGAAGCCAAGTGTCGCAGCACTGCTCCATTGGCTATCTGGTCTCCTATGGGTAGCATGGCTCCATGAAGTCTCCAGTGTTATACACCAGGAACCTCCACCCTCCCGCCCATTTGGGATTATGGGCTTGGCAGATGTGATCTAATCTGATCAGAGGTAGTAACTCTTTGATGGATTTCTGCTTGGAAATTCATGTAGTGGAGCCAACCATACTGTTTCTTTGTCTTCTTTCTTCCGCCAGCCCATTCACCTAAAGCTGCAAAGCCCATACACCAGGAAGGGACTTTCCACTTGGTTGGGGTTGAGAGAAGGATTTGGGATGGGGAAAAGGAGCTTTTCAGTCTCATTTTACACCCTCCACTTCAGAGGTTAGTCTGCAGTCCACTCTTCACTCTTTTCTGAAGTTACAGCCAGCTAAATATGTTAGCAAGTGAGAAAAGCAGTGAAGTATGTTTGCACAGGTTTATTTAACATTGCTATTGAAAAACCTTGGATGTTAGTTCTGTTTTCACTGCAATAATTACAGATGTGATATTTTTAAAAAATTACAATTTTCCATAATTTTTTTTTTAAATATGTGAGCCTAATTCTTGATGCCCATGGTTAAACTCTGTATCTTTGTTGTGTGAATTCATCAATATGAGATTTTGAATGTATAATTTAATCTCTTTGGTTGTTATATATTTGGAGGAGATTAACTTCTTATTTGTCTAATGTTTCTCTGCATGATATTCCAGAACAAAGAGGTGGAGAAATGAATTTTGAATTTAATTTTCTATATAAAAATGTAAGAAACCTTGAAAGATGTGTTACGTTACCTGGCCCTTGATTAGTACAGTACTTGCTTCACAGTAAGGTTATTAAATATGAGTGGTGATGACAATATCAGATTTACGGACATTAAAGCCCATATAAGCTTTCTCCAAAAGGTTACATAAAAACTAATCTAAAAATTCTAATCTTAACAGTATTAAAAATTACTATTATTGCTCCTGTATCCCATAGCCTCTGAATTTCTTTTATTTGATTAATCTCCGTCCTATGTGAGTGCCTGTGTGTATACATATATGAATTCCTTTTAACATACATTGATATATATACATGAAAATATTGATTCTACTTAGTTCCACCAAGTGGATATTGTTTTAGGGCCTTGGACATTCATTATGTGAAGAGGAAAGACAGGTACTGCTTTTGTACACTGTATTGACTTGTGTGCGCCTTGCTATTTCCATCAGTGTGACATTCTGTAAAACCCAGTAGTTGTACTCAAGTTTACCATCCAGTTCTCAGGTGAGCAGATGGAGGGTGGGGGGGAAATATTAAGCTTGCAGTTTGGGTAATAATAGAAACACTGGCATTTTAAAGCTCATGCAGCTGTCACTTAAACCTCTTTATTGTCAAATTCATTTGTCTCACCCCTGCATCTATGTAGAACAGCAAAATATTCTCTGCAGGACAATGTTAAAAGCTAGATTCTGATACAGATTTACTTTGCAAAACCACATACAGTGGTAGTACTGGTCGATTTCAGGTCATCATGCTTGTGTCACGAGTGATTCCCCAGGATGCTGCATCGGATCCCTCATTACCAATAGAAAGAATGCCTGCAGGAACCTCAGGCTTTTTTGTGAGCAGGACAACAAGCTTCTGTAACGTATTAAGAGTCAAATTCACCACTGGCACATTTGGTTACAGATTTTTGGAGTCAGAGTTTGGGGTGGAGTTTTTACCACCCTTGCGGTTATCTGTGGAAGGATCATATATAGCCCTTTCATTTTTTCTTGGATTATAAACTCTAAACTGGTACTCCCTCAGTCCAACCCTGAATCTGGCATTCCTTCTCCCAATTCCTCACCTGGGAGCAAATTCATTTCCTCAGTTGTCTCTTCCCTCTATAAATGAAGAGCAGTTGCTCCTGCTCTGAGCTACTACTGACTGTTGGGCACACTCTAGCCACAGCATATAAAAGAGCATCCACAAAGGCTGAATGTAAGTGGGCTAGACCACTATGGAACACAGTAGGACCAGATTTTCAGAAGAGCTCAGAACCCTTCAGTTTCCGTCTGGCCACTTCAGTTTAGGACCTAACTGGGAGCTGAGTGCTTTTGAAAATCTGGCCCTTAAAGTCAATCAGACTAAATTTTGCATTTTGTTTGGGGTTTTTTTGTTTGTTTGTTTGTTTGTTTTGAAAGTTTTAGTTTGCACTGTCAGGTAAGAACCAACCTGGAAAAATTAAAAAGAAAATGTCTCCACAACAGATTGTTCACCTTTCTCTTCTCTAGAGAGCATGGTGTGAGTGCAATTTCTGCATTAGTAAAATGCTAAGAAAATTGGTAATGTGGATTCAGAATGAACCTCAATTCCAGTTCTGAAAAAAAAATGGAATTTGATTGTATCATCCCAGGACATCCTATTGTTATTTCTGAAGGAAAAATAGCATCCAGCCATATGAAGTAAACTATTATGTTTCTTTTCCTGATTACATTTCTCTAAACACCTTCTAACTCTATACATTTCCATTATCTCTCTGTTTTTCAGCAAGCAGCAGTTTGATAGGGCACTCAGTGTGAATCTCTTATTCAGAATCTTGTAACCAATGTGTATAGGGTTGGCCTGCCAGTATTTTACAGAGATAACTATAGTGATCAGAAAGTAATTCTGTCCTCCTTGAAAGCACAAGCAGCATCAAGGGAGATGAACTCACACCCCAGTTCCAAGCACCCTGAACTTTGCTGAAGTTCTGATTTATATCTAGACATTGTGCCTGCTCCTTTCTCTAAAACATGCTGAACCAGACACCTAGAACTGAACCTTAACCCTGAACCTTGGGGAAGTTCAGCTCCAGTTCCAAGCGTAAGCTTTGCTGCTAAGGCCAGTCTCCAACGAAAAGGTCTTTCTGACCGGGCATAGTAGTAATTGCACTCTGATACAGGTGTCCCAGATTGAAACTCTCTGAGAGAAAATGCATAGTTAATGCAATGGCTAGAGCACATTCTTCTTCCGATGGTAGAGTCACAGTTTCTTCAAAAGTGTTTATTTTCATTGTTGTTCTCAGAGGACAATAATTCCATTCTACTGAACAGCAAGGAAAGTTACTTTAGACCTCTGAAATGGTATACCTTTTGTCTCACAGATTTCTGCAGTGTTCTACAGCTCTATGCCGCAGAGCTATGGAATTCAACACTGTGTTCCCTAAAGCTTATAATTGGGCTGCCTCAGACATGATACATATAATCTCCGAGCCATTTGACCCCATATTGTTATATGCGGTCAGGTAGGAGCAATGCAAGTTTCAGGTGACCCTATCATGTGACTGAGATCAGAGGTCAGCAACTCCTAACTGTTCAGCTGTCAGGGTAGCCCATTCATCACCATTGTTATGTAACTGACATGCTAACAAATAGACCTGGGTATAAAATTGTTCTCAGCATTCTACCTGATGGCCTTAAACCTTAATTGGTGGCAGTAAATTTTCACATGTTAACAACTACTGTGACCAGACAAGTGCCTGGAGCGAAGGGAAGGATAAAATTAGGCCTATCATAATTTGTTAAATTGTTAATGTCATAATGGACACCCACCTGGTTAAGTGGATAAATGCTTTCTCTTTACAAAGCTTCCCCTAACCCCACTGTATCATGTCAGGCACTTTTATCCTCACACCTTTCGATTTACCATGAAAATATAGTACAAGATCATTTATTTTAATGGCAGATGTTACAGTTTTGATACTTTCTAAGGAATTTATCCCACTCCCCCATCCATGACCAAAGATGAAGGACATTGTCCACCATCAAACTAAGTCTTTACGTAAAAGCAATGCTTTTCATGTTCTTTACCAAGCAAATCAGTCTGTTTAGCAAATCAGATTTAGTTTTCTTTCTAGACATTTTTAAATAAAAATGATAAAAGATTGTATGTTGTGATTGCAAGTTACATCAGCTGATTTACTCAGATGAGATGCAAGGCCAAAGAACTGATTGCTATCAGACATTAAGAAAGTCTGGATTTTTTTTTAAAGGCATGTAAATTTCAGTGTCCTGGCCAAATTTCAGCTTGGGTAATTGCATCTAGTTTATAATAGTCTCTCTGCAGTTTCCGCTGGATATGATATTTTTTATTGTTACCTGGGGCCATTGTCAGGGTTGCTGTTTGCTGGTAAACATTTAGGGTGAAATCATGGGCCTGTTGAAGTCCATGGAAGTTTTGCCATTGACTTCAATGGGGCCAGGATTTCAACCCTGATGCTTACCACCCCAAAAGTAGCTGCATTATACTGGCAAGAGAGGCATTTTGTGTGTGTGTGATTATTGAGATTTACTCACCTGAGTAATCTATACTCATGTAAATAGTCTCATATTTTGCTATAGGTTTGAGCACATAAATATATATAATTCAAGAGAGAAATGCATTCTCTGATAAAATGCTAAGACAGCAGGTTCAGAATGAACTGGAATAATCTTAAAAGTCAGTGGAACTATTCATCTGTCATAATTACTCAGGAGAGGAAAGATTTGAAGGCTCAGGACCTAGGCCACAATCCTGCAAGGGGAACTGTGTATATAGATGCCTATGATTGTGCAGAGCCCTGTTGAACTCAGTTGGACTCTGTGCTGGAGCAATGGTTAAATCATGCAGACCTCTTTGCATGGGCAGGACCCAACTTGGTAAGATCTCTGTGAATCTTCATGCTGTCTAAAGAGAACATTATTATTCAGAACAGTGTACATGTTACAAATGTTAAATCGTTTTAATCAAGGTTGACGCATGTGCATGTCTTATTGGGGGATTATTCAGCATAACAACCCATTTCTTTGCAAATCTCTAATGATTCTACTGACATACAAATATTGCATATGAATGCTAGTTTGCCCATATTTTTATCTGGGCATCTACCCAGCCTCCACTTGTGCATGTGAAAAATTTCCTAAGGATGTACATTCACTTCTGCTTTACAAATTCTAACACCTTTGCGTTAACAGTGTTAAAATTTGCATCCTGAAAACTCAATAGAATACTTGGACTTTGAGTGTTCAAATTCAATTACTTTAAAAATTCTAAAACCTGCTCATGTGAAAGTGCATCCGCAGCTGTGGATACTTGCAGACTATGGCCAAACGTACATGTCTATGCAGTTTGGCATGTGCACAAGTGAATACCATGAGCTGAAAAATCAGCCCTATAGAGACGACATCAGCTGGCTTTATTCAACTAGTATAGCACTTAAGCAGGTGACTCCTGCCCTTAGAGTCTGATGTTCAAAGGTGCTGAGCACCTGGAGCTCCTATTCCATTCAAAAACAGACCCTTGCAGTTTGGTGTCCTTTTGCTTGGAAACTGTCTTATTGACCTTTTACCTGTGCCGCTGTTTTATAAGCACATATTAGATAATATCTTTAGCCCAGTGCATCACTGACAGAGCACACTGTGGTGCCCAATATTTTCCATTTCTATGTGTGGTGAAGGAGTGGCTTTAGTGTTTCTAGAGAGAGCAATAGAGATAACATCTAATAACAGGGCTTTCAATCTGTGCATCTTAAAGCATTTTTCAACATTAAGGATCCAGGTGTAGCTCTGCATTTCTCTGGAGTGTTTAAGTGAATACCTACTGCTCCAGCAATGATGGATGGGAGGTATTAGCTCCTTTATAAAGCATAATGCCTCCAGGGATCCTGGAGTCAGCACCTATAAAAAGATGTAGTACGTGTCCCCCTCAATTATCCCCTTTTGGCACTTATAGGTACGTGGTGGGGTGAAGGCCTTCACCATGCCCCCCATTTTGCCTCACCAACCCCTATCTGGTCCCCACCACTGTTTTCACTCCTGAGCAAAGCCAACCAAATTAGGGCTACCTCCTGTGGGCTGGGAGGCAGGGAATGGACTCCTTGTGCCCTCTCCCCATTCTAGTTACCCTGTGCAGGGCGAACCACTCTAAGTGCCTATCTTCTGTAGGGTAGATAGACATGTTACTAGAAGCCAGGAGTCATATCTCACAATTCCTTACTCTGATTACTAGACAACACTCCACAGTTGCATTAATCAGATACTTCCACACCACCCACATTTTTCTGCCTGTGTAGCATGTGGTCCTAGTCCTCATACTTGAACAGAAAAGTATTTGTCTGAAATAAGAATATGTAAGAATATTGATACTTATTCCTTATTAGTTGCAAAACTTAGGGGAAAGAAAGAATACTGTTTTTAAAATCAATGGCTAGAACATTACTGTAAAATCTATTGATTAAAAACACAAAGTATAATGTTAGTCATTTAGTCTGTGGAATGATGCAATACTGAAATAAATTTATCCTTTGACTTTTGCATTAACCTTTTATTGACTGCTTGCATACCCATAATTAACACACACTTTAGCTAAAGTGGTTAATTTTAGCATCATGATCAGTGTCCTCTAATGTAGCTGACACCCTGATCATCAAAATGTAAGTACAACCCTAGAGATGATAACCAGGGAAATATCTGATTTAGTGAATTTATATTTGCCCATAGTGAGATTAGCCACCATCTCGGTGAAACAAACAACTCTTATAAAAATTGTATATTATTGTTTAATTGAATTGTTATGAAAGGAAAATTAGTTGGTAATATTAATAAGCAAAAGAGATTTCCTATTGTATACCCATAGCCAGGATCAAAACCAGCTGAATATGGTGGGAAAGAGGTAATGAGAATGTAGATCAGTGCACAGTGAATTGTAATCAACTGCTACTTCCAAATGGAGATTGTAATTGAAACTGGGATGGTTTTGGTTGTATTGGTGAGGGGCTCGGAAGGTGAGGCTTTGGAAAGGTGGACACCATCCACGCGTTTATAGGTACTAGTCATTTATATTTTAAAATGTCCCTCTTCCTGTTCGGTGGGTTTATGTTACCAAGGACTGGAGGGCCACTTTGGCACTAAGCTGATGTGCTGGAAATATACTGCAGCTGTTGGTCAGTCAGCCTCCTGTGAGCAGGATACAAAAGAATCCAAAATTCAGTAGCTCTGCCTGGTCTAGGTAAAAGAGGGCTTTTCCTGCACCGGCATGTACCTATATAGTTGTCCCCCACCTACCTCCAGTCACCTGTGGGGGAGGGGCAGGATAGATCGGCGTCCCCAGGCTGACCTGGTCGGCCGCTGCAGTCAAAAGCACCTCCTTGGCTCTCGAGCCCTTAAAGGGGCCCACACCCTTTTTGAACAAGCCAGACAACAGCCCCCGGTCGCTTAACGTGTGGTGAGGTCATTCAGTGGGGATCGCCTAGTTCAGCATCTCACTCATCCTATCTAAGAACCCATGACGTTCCGAGCCTGCGACATGCAATACATATTGTTCCAACTTACTCTCTTGTGGGGGGTTGACCTTTTTTGGTTACTCAAATTTCAACCACCAAAATATAATCCTCATCCTAAGCTTTTTACTCCCCACCAAGTTTGGGTGTTCCTAGGGTTTCCGAAACAGCACCTCTTCTGTTGTAGATCCTAACTCCTTCTGCCTCTGGGAGGAGACATGTTTCTATCCTGGGAGGAGTTAATGTGGCTTCACAGTAATTCCGCTATATGTTTGTATGTGAGGTTCAATGCCTGTGGATACAGTGCCTCAGCTGAAGATACCTGTGCCCCTATGCAGGTTGCTCAGGTCTGTCACTCTGTTACAGTATCAAAGACCAAACCCGGGACAATATCCTTTACAATTGTGGGGAAATTTATTAAAGTTAGGACCAAAAATATTACTACCAAAAGGATACTGACTCCTTTTCACATCAAAAAAGGGGGTACATAATTAGATGGCCTAATTCAGTTTTGTGGATGCTACTTCATGTGATAACAGCGTCACCCAAGTTGTTCATGGTACGGTGACAGCATCGACTTTAGCAGTGATTTCAAAGGACTTAATCGTGCCACCATTTTACTTGTGTAATTCCTATATAAGTCAGTGGGGCCTGTACCAAGGCCGAAAACCGCGGCTGAAAATAGGTGATATACATAATGTATATGTTTACCATTCACAACTTCTCTCACTAGAAAAGTGACATTAAAATAGGTGGACAGAACAAACTGAAGAAGTGATCAGAGTGCAGTCATCTCTGACTTGCAGAGGAGCTCCAGACTGGGTAGATATGGTGTGGAGGGCATGGAAATGATGGGATGCTGGCACTGGCCATTTCTCTCCCCTTCTCAGGCACACTTCTGGCCTCAGACTTGTGAATCAGGAAGACTCTTGTGGATGGTCACTGACATCAGTCCCTCATGTAGAATACAATGTGGCTCAAGGTTCCCAAGTGCGTGACTCATGTAATGAGACGTGTTCAGCAAACCATGTCACGTGGTGCGGTGATCTCTCAGACTGTCTCTGCTAGGGGAGCAATGGAGCAGCTTGTGCTGCCACTCCTGGGCTGCCCAATTAACAGCAACGTTGGAACTATTGGTATATTTAAACTGACACTGATGCCCAAAATTCAAATGTGAGGAAAAAGTTGGTAGGAAATAAATTACATAGGGAGGCGCTGAAGGTTAGGAATATACACTACAACTGGCATTGAAAGGTGATGCATGTTCCCTCCCAAAGAATTTAAAGTGATTGTTTATAATAAATTGACTTTTGCTAAAGCACATAATATGCCTGGCAATCTTTACTAACAGCGCCTCTTGATGTGTCAACTGTAATAATCTCTACACGGTTTAATTTATCCACTTTTAGATTGAAATGCTAACACTGGAATATCTTATACTACCCAGCAAATTGAGCATGCTATTTTGTGCCGAGACCAAAAATAAAGCAAGATTTTAAAAGCCTTACAGAGTTATGCTGCAATTAGTTTCAGCTTCTCTTGCATATTAATTTTCTCCTGTTCCTTTATATAATTTGGAAAATGTCTTCAAAACATGATGGCACAATCAGTTAAGTACCTCTCAGAACTCATACACTAAACTGCATTTTCTCTAACAACTGTTATAAAGCAGCCTGCAAAACAAATCCTCTGTTATTCTGTACAGTGCAGCTTATCAATGCAAACAGTTTAATATTTATGCTAAGAGGATTGTCACAAGGAGCTTCTGTTCCTTTAATTCTTGTTTTAAATAAATAATGAGAACATTTAAACACATTACTCTTCTCGGGGCCCTGAGGTCGGCTAATCTTATTATTTATGAAGTGATGTGCTACATAATAGTACTTAGTGCATGTTAACAGATGCTATTATCAGGGGCTGATGTGGAGAGCTGAAGATATATTGGAATGTTATGTGTTAATACTGTCCTTGTAGTATAATGTACGATGGATTGAGTGCACAGGATGCTGGTGCCACAATTAACCACACACCAACGTGGGTGTAAAGTTGAAGTATGTTTTCTCATGGGTATTACACTGCCATTAATAATTCCCAAGAGAAGAAGACATCTTTCATTTGGGAGCATTCTCTTCCAGAAGGCCTCGAGAGGGGGCCAGGAAGTTATTTGTGTTGATCTTGTTCATTTTACAGAGCTGAAAGACACCTGAGTAGTATAAAGCCACTTGAAAAATAAATTTCATTTTATATTTTTTAAATAATGAAAGACTTCTATTTATATTTTGCATACAAAATATAGTTTTGCCTATTTCTTACTGGGGATAAAACAGTTAATTTCTATCTATGTGATCTGATTTTTCTTGTAATGAAATGAATTCATCTACTGTACATATGAAGTAATTGTAATAGTATTTGGCACTTTTCATCATCATAGTGCTTTACAGACATTAGCTAATTAATCAGCAAATGGTAAATAAAAAAAGTCACTGAATTGTTACAAATTTTCTAATGCAGTGCAAATAAGTGGCAGCCTGTGTTACAAACTAATCTTAAGAGATGTGACTGTTGCTACTCATAAAACTTTCCTGTGCTGGGCTGCAATTTAGTTGCATATTATAATTAGACTTCCCTAGTATTGATGAATAATCCATTTAATAAAAAACACTGTAATTTAAAAGTTTTCTCTGGGGACTAACATACACTAACATCTTAATTTAATTTTATTGAAGTTTTGCCTACCTATTCATCAGTGGAAATTGTTATTAGCTGCCATTTGCATATATCTTTATACACTTTTTCCTTTTTACATTGCCTTTTTCAGAGCAAAGGAAGCTTCTACACTTGTAAATCTCTAGAATCTACAAAGCCAGTCCTGCTTCTGTAATATTATTTAATCTATCCCCCGACCTTAATGCAATAAATTCAGTTTAATCTTTCTCAATAGTTTAGTAATACACTGAAAACCCACAACCATTTAAATCTGATAATAGTTTAATCATGTACTTTAAATAACAGCTGAGATAATGAAAAAATAATTCACCATAAAAAGGTATGCAAACTGAATTTTCTTTCTGATTGGCTTTCTAAGAAATCCCTCTAGATAACACAACGCTTACAACAGAAAACATGGCTGCTTCTCTATAAGTGAACAACCCATTTTGTCCACAGATTTGTTATCTCTCTCACTCTTTGTTTGTTTATCTTAATGGACAAATATACCTTCCTTAGAGTTTGGTTTCTTGACATTCCTTCTCTTAAAAGTAATTCTTTGTTCATCTTTTCTTTTCAGATGCCAGTGCCAACTTGCAATGAGTTTGCCAGAAGAGCAAAAGCCAAAGTGCCATCCCCTCTGGAAGGATGATGATCCCAGTATGCCTCTGCCATATGATCTTGAAGAAGTAATTGCTAACCTGCAAACTCTGCTTGAGTAGATGGAGCACTAGAAGATGTGCTCTAGTTTAAAATTACTAATGCTCCACTTTTCATCCTTTTGAAAGAAATGTAGTCAAAATGGAATAAATCTCTTAAATTCTCTTATCCTTAAATCATATGAGTTATTTTATGTTTTCTCTGAATGCAGATATATGCTTTTTTACCCTTTTTATGCCCTTTGTAACTGGATTATGGTTCTTGGCTACTGTTTTAGTGATTGCCACAAAAAAAAGAGGACTAAGCATAAAAATACAGTATGAGATCTTAAAAGTAAGGTTGTTTGTGATCTGTTTTGAAATAATAATCCAGAAAAGCCAGCAATTCCATGCTGGACCATACAGGACTATCCTGAATAAAAGAGTGCTAATTTTCTTTAATTTAAGTTGTATTTTAAATTAAACTGGTTTACTTCCTGAAGTCATATAACCAAACTAAAACAAAATTATATAGACATCCAGTACATCAGTACCACGATTAAAAAGTGTAACATTCATTGCTTGACATTGCTACTAAAATGGGGATTATTCTATTTAAAATCATATTGAGGCCAAAGGTGCGCTTTGCCAGGATAGCTATACCAGTATACTGTACTGGGAAAGCACTCCTACTTAGACACAGCTCATAGCAGTTGTGTCCTTGCCAGTATAGCTTATTCCAAGTCAAAATAATTATACTAACAGAAGTGCAGTTTTGCAGTATAACTGCATCTACATTAGGAACTTTTGCCAGCACAGGTATGTCAGTCAGGGATCACACCTCTTCACATTCCTGGCCAGTACAGCTATGCTGGCAAAAGTTTGCAGTGTAGACCTGGCCTGAGTATATGGTATATGGTATCACTACATTTCTGGGGCTGTTGCTCTGGCCATCAGCCACCCTTAAAAAAAAAGGTAAGACACCTTTAAAGAAGTAGCTATTGTACTTAAATTAGATTTGATTGGCTTAGGATCTTGATCCCGGGACACACCATTTAACTGATATCCCCTGTGTCAGTTTTCTTAGGACTTGAAAAGAATGCTATTTCATGAGCACAGCTTTTTTTCTGCTCTAGTTAAGGCTTGGCTGTACCATTGGGCAACCTGCCTACATTTGGATTAGTGCCACACTAAATGCTGTTTACTCTGGAAATCACTTAAAGATGAACTAGTTGAAGTTGTGGGGATTCTGTTTCAGAAAAGGTGGTTTCTCATGCAGACAGATATTCCTTTGGAAAGGAGTTAACAAAATACATTAACACAAGTTTTATTTTGGGGGTGGGGGAGGTGAGTTGTTTGTTTTTGCTTTGGCTACTTTGATTAATTTTTGTTTAATTAAGCACTGGTAGAAACCATGGGAATTGCAGTGGTGAATTGAATTTGACTGCCATAATTAGAGAAGAAACTTCAATGTTGTAGACAGCTGCTCAAGTGAAAGCATAACTATTAAAAAATATCAGCAAACAATAATTTACTGTGGTATTCAGAGGCCACTAATGTCTTTTCTTTTTTAGAAGACTGGTGGTAGCTTTTAATGGAATTTTTAAAAATACGTAAGTCTAAGGCCTTGCTTGTGCTGGGGATTGAAGGCAAAGTACTAGCTGCATCAGTCCAAGCCTCTTGTGCTTTGTGCCACAGTTTGCAATGGTGGAGGTATAAATCCATGAAAATCTAGGAGTCTGCACTGGTGCAGCTACACTGGTGCCTGTAATTGGGGGACATTCCCAGTATAGACAAGGCCTAAGGTTCACTAGCAAGATGTCAAGACTGAGACACCTAATGGTAGCTCAGATAGGATTAAATGCTGTTTCTGCTTCCAATTTCACTTATACCATTGTAAATTCGAGTAATTCCATTGAACTCATTGGAGTTACACCACTGTAAAATACGAATACAGCCCTCCATTTTCCCAGTGCTCATGATGGGCAACCATGAATTAGCAAAGCTGATTGGAACAGTCCAGAGCAGATGGTAGCACTCAGAAGAACACAGCAAAGAGTCCTGTGGCACCTTATAGACTAACAGATGTATTGGAGCATAAGCTTTCGTGGGTGAATACTCACTTCTTCAGATGCATGTACATGCATCTGAAGAAGTGGGTATTCACCCAGTACATGCATCTGAAGAAGTGGGTATTCACCCAGTACATGCATCTGAAGAAGTGGGTATTCACCCATGAAAACTTATGCTCCAATATGTCTGTTAGTCTATAAGGTGCCACAGGACTCTTTGCCGCTTTCACAGATCCAGACTAACACGGCTACCCCTCTGATATTCAGAAGAACACAGTTACAGGTCAATAATCATACAAGAAAAAGGAGCACTCAGTATACTTGTTGCCTTGGTCAAGATACTACTAGAAACAGACAATAAGAAAATGGTTTAGAAAATTGCTTTATTTCATTTGAATAATTATGACTGAGGTCCTCTTGAAATGATCCTCTAGCACATCCATTAACATTGCAGCATTAGGTAACTCATTACCATTTTGGATGCACTACGAAACATTCTTCACATAGGCCTCTAATGGATGTTCTATGTACGGGAATTGTTTATTGACTCTAGATACTCCAGATACATGAGGACTGAGGTCAGTCTGTTTCAGGGGAAAAGCATAAATTAGTTTCTAACGTTGGATTCAGTGATTCTTTACAAATGGTGAAGTTCATGACTTTGCTTACATTTACTTTTCATCAGCCCTGAAAGAATTGAGGTAAAATAGTTCCCTTGCATGTGTGTATGTCAGGCTAAATGGATTACGGAAGATACAGATCCGTTTGCCTGTCTGCACTTGACTTTAGACAATATTCATCAATTTTATAAAAGCTACAGACTAAACATGGAACCAATACAAATGAAATGCTCAAGGCATGGACTTTTTATTTAAAAAAATTGATACACAGTTAGTTTTATACTGATAGAAGGAAAATTTTGGCAGAAGATAGAGAGCCAATACATACATGTTAGGCATAGTATACACCACTGTAACAGGCATTGTGCACATGACATAAAAGTGTCATGAATATGCTGTGGAACCTGCTTCCCAGAAGGACTGGCAATGTATTAACTCTTTCTTCCCTGCACCATAATGTTTTGTCTATAGTCAATAACTTGAATGAGCGTGGTTATCTGATCTCTTCAACATTTTGCATAAGGAACAAGTGTAGTCAAAATTCATTGGCTATGCATTTTAATCAACATTGCATCACTAGTTAGGGGATGAAAGGTGACGGGCAATTTTAAGGTGGTCAGTAGAAAACTACAGGTGTTATGCCATGTAGATCAGAAATTATTTCATAATGCTTTATTCACATCACTGCATATGAAACTATTTCATCCTACAGGTTCTTCCCCTTGTTAAAAGGTTAAGTAAATGCAAAACATTAACACCACAGAGTAGATTTTAAAGTCACCATTCTTACGCTCTGAGCTTTACAAGAGAGTGAGAATGTCTAAAATGTAAATAAGAATGCTATGAATAATTACTAACTGGAAAATCTCAAGGATGTGTAGCATGCCACATTATAAATATCCAGAACATTTCTCTTTATTATCATAATGAAATAGTGGATATTTTAATTGGTAATGAAATGGATTTACTTAGCAAGATGTCCTTTCAAATCATGTATGATCTCTGTAGTGCTGTGGGACAGATTTGGGGATTCAAGAGCCATAATAAAAACAAAAGAGGCAATAAAAGAATAAAATATCCATCACAAACAATGCTAATAGATGAGGCTGTGAGACTAATAATGGGCATAATTCTCCTTTCAGATATGCTGGTGTCATGCCATTGACCTGGCGCAATCAATGGAAACTGTGCCACTGAAACTGAGATGAAAATTTAATTTACATACACATTCTTCTTCTCAGAATAAGCCAGCACATTTCAGGCCATTCATTAAATAAGAGAAAATAATGCATAAATTTGCGGAGGCTGCATTTGTTAAGGCTACAGAAGTACCTGATTAGCTTGTTACATTAAAGTGCCAGCAGTTTGGTATGGAGAAGACCAGTTCACATGTGACCTGAAGACTTACCAAATATCAATTGCATCATCTAAGATTTCTCTCTCATTGGCATGGAGACATCACTCATCGTTCATGTCACATAAAAGACCAAATTTTGTCCTGACTTACGGCTCTTGAGACCCCACTGATTTCATTATGATTGTACGCGGCACAAGTCAGAATTTTGCCATCAGATTAGCTCTTTTTCTCATATCGTCAAATACTTGCCTCCATGCCAACAATCTTGGTCTGATTAGTCCTCTTGATTACAGACTGAAAGAATAAAGTCAGGTGTATAGTATTCCAATTATCCTTTATTTCACTGGTTCTGTGAACCAGTCAGATAGAGTTATTCCAATGAAAATGTGAACAATTTACTTTTGTTTATCGCTAACATTCAGTTTTCTTAAAATCAAACCAGAGTTCGGTAGGCAGTGCTTTTCATACATCCCTTGATCAATGGAACAATCTGTCAGAAGCCATTAAAGCCTCCATTAGCTCGAATGGATTCAAAGCTAAACTATCTGATCATTTAAAGGGCTGCAATGATTGTTTTTAATATACTATACATTGATTTCTCTCTGTGAGTAGTAACATAACTTTGAAACTAAATGTGTATGACTAAGGCTCCATTTGCTATCTCCAATGTGCCCTAAGAAACTTGGTTTCACTTTGAGAATAAATGTCTATGTAAATTTTTTTAATGAGATGAAGACCCTTGTACATTTCCAAAGGTTTTTCCTCAAATTTATCTCATTTCATTGTACCCATTAAGCTTATGTGGAATGGGAAGAAATAGTTTTGTCAAGGACCTCTGCTCAAGAGTTTCAGTGAAAATGTGAATGACTAATAATACTAGCACATTAAGTATTTTTTTCATCTTCAGAACTCAGAATGCTTTACATGGAGAAACTCAGACACACAAGTTAAAAGTGCCATTTTGATTTCAAATGTAACTCTGAGAAATGGCATGTCTATAGTTCTGTGGCTGTTGTCTCTACTATTTCCATGTTAAATGAGTTTAGAAGATGTTTGATTGGACTGCCATCCCTCCAAAAATCACACTGGGATCTGAAAGTGAAGCTGGGTGCTTTCCTTCTGATGCATCCTCACCTGTGATAGAGATTCTGCAGGTCACTTTAATCCTGGGTTAAACTTTTGTCTTCAGATAAAGCCCTCTGTGACACGCATGCAGTCCCAATGCTTTCAGGGGGTTGTGCCTGTACAACTCATTGGAATCAGTAAGCTGTTCCACAGATAATATACAAGGAGGAATTTAGTCCAGCTTTCTCTCCCTTTCTTAGCTGTGTTGACCCTTCTCCATTTTACTGTACAATATGGATACAATTGCCAGTAACTTGTCAGAAAAGATCCAGGTATGGTCAGGATGGGTGTCGTTTGTCACGATACACACGTATTGGCCTGAACCGTGTGGGAATGCTTGCTACGAACCTGTTAGCACTTTTGGTCTCGCTCCTATTTTATAGTCCGTACTGCAGCACTTGTATTGAGGGCACTATTTTTTACTTTATTACTTACACATTTATCAAAGCTCTTTCCTCCCCTCCTGTGCCCCTTCCGGCACACTTGTTTCATTATCAAGTCGAGTAACATTACTCCATAAATCAAGCTTACAAAACATGCAAAACCTAAAATTTTGTATCGAAAAGCATTATCTTAACGAGAAGATCATACTGTGGTTGTCTCTAAAAATGTCAATACTTGCCAATATTTACTGCATAGTATTAGACACTGGATACCGCAACGTTTTTGTGTACTTAGGACAGGAATTCATTGTAGTTATCTAAGACATCACTAAGGTAAAATGACCCATTTTAATGGCAACCCCTGTATTTGCTGTGTCGTGCCCCCCTCCCCCACAGGCATAAGTGAAAAACCTTTATATGTTAAATCTTCCGTTGTGGAACAACTCGTTCTGGAACGATCTCCATTTTTTCTTTTGGTCCAGTATTTAGACATTGTTTGGGGTTTTTTAGACTGGTCTAATGACATTTGTTTTCTAGCCAGTTCAATGAGACTTTTGCTTTTAAGATTTTCGTGTTCTTTTTAAGGACTGTTTATAAATCACCATGAGATGTATTGTGGTTTATCAATGTACATACTGTGTCTTTGTTCAAATTAATAACATTGACAAAGAAACACTGTGTGCCTATTGTTTGTACTCTAGAAAGTACTAACTTTTGTCGTTGGGACTTGGACATGGTGAGTTTGTTTGTGCTGACAAATGGTGTTAGGTTACCTGCTTTAACTCCTTCCTAACACTAAAGATATTTTAAAGGTTTGCTTTGCTGCAGTAGCTGCAGCAAATTGGGCTGAATTTTCATTACATTGCACGTAACATAGCAAGGTAAATTCTTAAGTTGCTCTAGTGTTATAGCAGTCTTACCGTTAATGGTTCTCACTAGCTTTCCCTGGGTAACTGTGCTTCCTTCAGTAGAAGGTTATGGTCTTACCTCTGATTTCTAGGTTTGAAAGAGATAATTATCTTTCCTGGACACACAATCTCAGAGTTCCTCCCTAGATTGTAAGAGCAGGTACACTGTTTCTGTAAAGTGGCACTATTTTTAGGCCTCCAAAAATGGTTGCTCCATGTACAGTTTTTCTGGACCCTCCATATATTGGGTCAATACCTGTTCACCAATTTTACAGAGACTGGCTTAGGGATCATCTTGAAAGAGTGAAGTCTTTCAAGGGTTGTATGTGCACTCGTGTTTTTCTTGCTGTTTGAAATCCTGAATGGCTTTTTGGGTCATCTTTCCCTCTTTTTTCAGAAGCGCATGGAGATTGCTGACTTTCTGCCCAAAAAAGTTAGTATAGAATATAAATAAATAAATTGAAATCTAGGAAACAAAAGAATTAGGCAGTTGTCTGAGGAAACTCCAAACAACTCTGACTTCTTGGCATGTAACATTTTCTTCCAGTTCTAGGTTTTAGAAGAGGATTAACCAACTTCCTCATTTAAAAAAAAAATTTAGTGCACAAGCAACTTGATGAAGGCCCACTAAGAAGTAAGGATTGCCCTGAAATGTATTTCTTTCGTCTAACTGTAACACACTTTATACTACTATCTCCCCAGGAATATGAAGACAAATTTGCTTGGGGTCTAGATACCCTCAGTCTGTTCCAACTTGTCTTTCTCAAAACCAAGAACCCCCTAACCTTTTCTGCCCGGTAGTCTGACCTAGCAATGGTGAAACACATCACATTACTGACTTCTTCATACAGGAGCTCGTGTGAACTGTGAACAAGGGGAAAGGATTGGGATACAAGGAGCTTGTTCCTTGCCACCCCCAGCTCAAGTGCCAAGGACAATAACAGTCCATGCACTCAGGAGAATGCAGGGACTGCTCCCCCTGTGTGCCTCAGGGGGCGTACATTGCCCTGAGTGGAGCAGGGAAAAGTCTAGGGCTCTTCTGCCTCAGTCTACGGAGGAGGCCTGGCATACTGGATAGAACAACCTGTGGATCTCTTCCCTTGACAGGGTTCTGATCTGCCCAGGAAAGGATTGTGCTTTCTTTGAGGCATGCTCTCTGAGCTACCTCGTGGCATGTAGTAGCTCCACACAGCCCCCATGCAGACCAGTCCCGAAAGGCACAATTTGGCCCTAGGTATTTACAGCCAAGAAGTCACTTCTCTAGGTCTTAGATGTGCAGTGTTAATCCCAGAATATTGTGACACCCAGTAAAGGAGTTTCCCAGCTTCTGTTCATTCAATGAAATGGGAAAAACAGAGAAGACGTCACTCATTCTTTATTGAGATTGCAGACTCCTGCTATGAATGCCACGGTGCACTGCATGTGTTACTAGTGACTGGTTAAGTATCTCATGTCGCATTTAGATTTTAATTTGTCTCTATCCTCTGTACAGAAAGTTTGCCCTGCGATAACCAAAATCATCCAAGAAGAAGAGACTAATGCTCCTCCTTTCATAATAAGGAGGAGCGTTATCACCCATCACTGTAGCTCAGCTGAGCAATTGTTACCCTGGAGCAGCAGGCCCACAAAGGATACAAGCTCCACGACAGCTAGTAGAAGTTCTCCTTTACCTAATGTGGTGAGGCTTGTGTTCCTGAAGCAGAAGATCTAAAGCTATATTCCTGTTGCTGAGTGTGTGCGTTATGTCCAGTGGTGAGCTGGAGCCGGTTCGCTAGAACCGGTTGTTAAATTTAGAAGCCCTTTTAGAACCGGCTGTTCTGCGAGGGAGAACCAGTTCTAAAAGGGCTTCTAAATTTAACCGGACAAAAGTGGCGCCTTAGGCGCCGACTCCATGGGTGCTCCAGGAGCACCCAAGGGGAAAATTTGGTGGGTGCAGAGCACCCACCAGCAGCTCCCTGCCCCAGCCCCAGCTCACCTCCGCCTCCTCCCCTGAACGCGCCGCTCCGCTCTGCTTCTCCGCCCCCTCTCTCCCCCCCGGCCAGGCTTCCCGTGAATCAGCTGTTTGCGCGGGAAGCCGGGGGAGGCTGGGAAGCAAGCGGCGGCTTCCCACTCAGGCCCAGGGAGGTGGAGGTGAGCTTGGGTGGGGGGGGACGGGGACGCGAGGAGGGCCATCCACGCCGCAGCAGGTAACCCGGGGGGGAGGTACTGCGCAGGGGAACTGCTCCCCGCCCCAGCTCACCTCCGCCACCCTCGGCCTGAGTGTGAAGCCGCCGCCTGCTTCTCAGCCCTCCCAGGCTTTCTGCCGAACAGCTGATTCGCGGGAAGCCGGGGGAGGGGGCAGAGAAGCAGAGCGGGGAGGTGCGTTCAGGGGAGGAGGTGGAGCGGAGGTGAGCTGGGGCCAGGCGCGGGGTGGGGAGCTGCCGGTGGGTGCTCTGCAACCACCAATTTTCCCCGTGGGTGCTCCAGCCCTGGAGCACCTAGGGAGTCAGCGTCTAAGGCACCACTTTTGATGTGATCAGTGGGGGAGTGGCTGCTCCCCCTGCTTCCCCCCCAGCTACGCTCCCCCACCCCTAGGAGCCAGAGGGACCTGCCGGATGCTTCCTGGGAGCTGCCCCAGGTAAACACTGCCGGGACTCCTTACCTCGGCCCCCAGCAGGTGCCTCTGGCTCTTAGGGGTGGGGTGGGCACCCACTATGGTGGTCCACGAGACCCTCCTGCCCGGTTCTGGGGGCAGTCAGGGGACGGGGAGGGGGGTGGATGGGGCAGGGGTCCTGGGGGGGGCGTCAAGGAATGCAGGGGGGTTGGATGGGGCAGGAGTCCTGGGGAGCGGGGGTGGGCCACGACCCCCTCGTGGGGTGAGGAGGGAACCCGTTGTTAAGATTTTGGCAACTCATCACTGGTTATGTCTATCCACCACGACGTCTGCATTTTGCTGTCACAGGTGCATAACAGCGCATTTTTATTAAATATTTTTATTAGATTGCTGCTTTTCTTTAAAGATCATTTGGATTAAAGAAACAGCAGCCCAAAGCCAAAGAAATACATGGGCTTGTCATACAGATGCAAAGAAACAGGAAAAGCATATGAAAATTTGGACTTACTATAGCAGTCAGGATAGTTGCCTTTTCAGTGAGTGGTGAATTTGATTTAAGAGGTTGTATCCAATAGAAAATATATCCTGTGAGAGGTAATATCTATGCAGTGCTTCACTCTGAACTCTATCACATCCTTTGTATAATGTATTTATATTTCTATATAGTGCTAGGGTTAATCACTTGTCGTTCAGTAGGCATTGTATTCAATTCACTGTATAATACATACTCCTGAGATTTTGGATCTAATGGCATCTCATAAATTAGGGCTCTGTTATTAGCCTGTTCCTAGCTGCATCTTAATTATTAGGCTGAAAATAGAGAGCACATTTTATAAGCCTTCATATTTTCTGTTTACAAGGATTTTAGTAACATCTAATAAATTTAATGACCTCTAATAAGAAGGGGAAATGAAATCCTACTTAGCAAATTCATAGCTTTTAAATGCATCTTGTAGCTTTATGAGCATTTTAAACCCTAGCAAGGTAAAAGCTGTTTAAGGAGCTGTTGCTGGGTTCAACTAGCTGCAAAAACTGTTAAGTTATTTTTGTTTCTCTTTTATTGCTTAACCTCCGGGGCTTAACTCTAGGCTACCAGATAAAGCAGTCATTCAAGAACTTTAAACCTTACAGGCTTTGACTTGCTAAACATAGAACAGGAACCGGTGTTAAACATACATTTTAAAAACAACATTTTAAATCTGGAAATTGATTGTGGCTTGACCTTCTTATTTTCAAGAGCTCATACTTTCTTGGTTTCTTTGCTTTGCTGATATTATTAAATCTATTGTTCTTTCAGCAGAGCTCCCAGCTGGTAGGAGAAAAAAAATCAATGTTGTGAAAGTTTGTTGTGCAACAGCCCTATTGTTAGAATGAAGACCACAATTAACTAACTAACTACAGTTATATGCAGTGTAGCTGTAGCCATGTCAGTCCCAAGATACTAGCGAGACAAGATGGGTGAAAATGGTCCAATAAAAGATTGGACTCTCTCTCTTGTCTCTCTAACTAAAGTTGTGACATTTCCACTCTTAAAGGTTACTTATGCAGCTTCCAGTATACTCAGAGGGATGGAATCAAATATGCATGAACAAAGATAGGAATAGAGCTGTTTATATACTAAAACACATACTATCTTGTATGTCTATATATTTACATACTAATCTTAGAGTGCACGGTGATGTGTAGGGCATAAATCATGCAGAACCTCTTCCCAATACTGATTTCTTTAACGAGGTATATTTCCAAAGTAACCTTTTTTCAGGAATTTTTATTCCTCTGTGTACCCTAATATTCACTCTTCTTTCAGACTCCTTTGTCACATATTACTCTCCCAGTTGTCTTACATAGTGAGCATTCAGCAATTGCCCACATGGTGCACAATGCAGATCTCGGGAACGTCAGACGTTGCACCTCTTCCGTATGGTTGCCCTGGCTTTTCTTGAATTGAGAATGGTTTGCCTTTGCTTAGAGGTCTGTAGTTCAGCTAATGGGGTCAAAACAGTTTCCTCCATAATAAATTGGTTTTCTCTTGGGAAAAGTGCCTCCAAGAGACATTGTGAGAGGATCTACCCTTAAATAACATCTGTTGCTGTGGAAGAGAACAGCAATTATGCCCTTTACCAACACTATTCCTACAACAAAGTCATATTCCATAGGAAACATAGGCTAATACTGTATTCAGAGAACTTGTTAGTACGGAAATGTCAAGGAGATTTGTTCATGCTATCGGAAAGCTTTGTTACAGAGATAATTATAGATATTCTAAAGCTTACACACATTAGAGCAAATTCTGGCCTGAGTTACCCTTCTCTCTGAAGTTATAGGAGTTGCGAGAGGGTTAGGCCAGCCCAGAATTTGGTCTATTTAGTCTTAAAGTCACAGCCCAACTTCTCTTTCAATAAGTTGGAGCCTGCACAAATGACTCCCAGTGAATGGGTGAGAATGTGGCTGCCTCTGATCCTTTGTTCTCAACGTTGTAATTCCACAGTTCTGTTGGCTCCCTGTTTCCCTTGAAGACTTACCCACAGTAGGTTTCACTCCTGTCCAGCTGCCAGTATTGGCTTAATTAAAATACATCATCCATCTTGCATATCCAAGTTCAGAAGACGGGCAAGGGGAGGTGCTCATCGCCCCAGGAGACCGACATATGAATGGGCCAGACGCCTACCACTAGCACTGCCTGACCACAAGAGGGAGGCTGGTCAACTTGTCAAGAGGCACCGCATGGCCCTCAGAGGATGTGGTTAGGATCCCATCCTTCCTGCATGCCTGCTACCACCCAGAGGTAGGCGTTGGGAGAGTGTAGGCTACCTATTTCTGCAGCAGGTCTAAAGAGCCCGGCTTTCAGCCCCCATTTACCACTCCCTCCTCCTCCCCCCACATGTACAGCCTCCTTCATGGTGCTTTGGCCATGGGTGTCTGAGCATCACTCCTTGGGCACTATAATGCTGCATCCCCTGTCCCTGTTCCTTGAAGGAGCAAAGACACAATTTGACTCTGAGTGTTTAGTGTTTATAAAGACAGTTGTCTCACAAGGCTGCTGGGCTACACTGATGCACCAGCCCTATCCTCTATTTTGGCTGGTCCCAAAACATATTCTCTGGAAAAATTCTTGATTTTATGAAAGTGTTCTCATCTATTTCCCACCATCGCAGAGGATTTCCTCAAAAGTAAGACATTCAAAATATACTTGGGGAGCCAACAATATACAACACAACATGTTCCAGAGTTGGGAACAGGGCTGTCAGTAAGAGTGCAGATCTACGTATGGTCACTTTTGCCTTGTGGTGGTGCTGTTCCATTTACACTGGTCCATCACTAGACCTGGAATATGTATGAAAAGACATTTCAGCATCAAGTGAGTCTGTGCAGGGTGATTTGATGAAATATGATGTATTGAGCTGCACTTAATATTTTGGGCCTTATTTCCCCCTCAAAGCAAGCATACAGCTCAGCAGTCATGACTAAAGAACATAAGGAGGAGAACAGAGTTCCTGAGGCCTCCATTTGTACAGCTAAAACTTTGTGTGTCCATGAAAAAGGGGATAGCTGAAAGTACAATGATCTAATTTATGCCTAAAGATGTAAGTGGCTACAAAGAGATGCACTAGCAAATCTTGCAGATGTATTGTGAGAGACTGGATAAATATGGCCCTTTTGCAAAAAGCAAGGTGTTTATTTTAAAGCCAGTCATGCATTGTGATTTTCACATTACTTTGCAATGGCCCCCTTCCCGCTTAAGAACTTTCCAGTCATGTTCAACAGTTAAATAACATTAGTTTGGTATTCCCAATGTATTCCCGTAAGGGATACTGCAGTTCCTGAGGTAACCTTATCTGTTTATCTAGAGCAAAATCCAGAAGCTTTTAAAGGCAGCCACTAGAGCCATATATTTATAATTACTAAAACTGCTATGTAATTACTATTTAGTTCTTATTTACTGAATATACCTTTCAAAACCTCAAGGGATTAAAAAAATCCAGCAGCCTATAAAATAAATGCGGTTCAGTATTAAGAAGTAATGAAAATATATCTCCTGAAATGCAATGCTGCCTTTTTTTTAAATTTAGAAGCACATCATTATTTTACAGAGAAGTACAATATGTAAAAAAACCCAATTTCTGTGGGGTAAACAAACAACCACAAAACCCCAACACTTGGAACATTTCTATTGTGTAGCAACCGCTTCCTAACGTCTGACACTTAGTAGCAATGTTGTGAGATAATTTTTGCCGCTCTGCCAGCCTCTGGCTTCGCTATGAATCTCTAAAGACAAATCCATCTACAGTGAATCTAGCAAAATTCAGCTCCATGTAGTGTGTCAGGGTTGAGGACTACTTGTCAGATGTGACACTGTCAGATTTTATCTTTAAATATGACAGGCAATTTGTTCAGGGAGCAGTTCTGAATGACAAGATAGAGTGGTGTTGTAAAACACGGCACCTGTGTGGTGAGCCCTGCCTTTGTGGACATCAGAGGCTATTGTTTCTTTTTGCTCTTAGACAGTCACAATCCGCACAATAAGGCTTGTAAAATGTTCACGGAAACCTTTTAAATAGAGTAGAAGGAAAGTAGATACCCCTTGGTCATTTAAGTCAGGCCATTTATCATTTTATCATATAAAACACAGCATTCCCTAATATATGTTTAAACCTTTAAACAGGGCCAAATACTCCTCTGAGGAACATTGGTGCAACCCCAGGACTTGACTTGTACTGTACTAAAATATGTGATTTTTCGAGTGCTGTGCAAGAGAAAAATTAGGGTTTTGATTTCTTCAAAAGCAAACTGTGATTTGAGTGAGCCAGAGGACTCTAAATACCCAGCTCAAATGCAGCTCTGCTGAAATACCCACTGATTAACATAGTTGGGCTTAAGATAGAGGGATCTCTAAGAATGGATCACAATACAGGAAGACAAAAAATGTCTGGATTTCGTTTTTAAAAGGTGTGCGTTGTGGGGCTTATTTCCTTACCATAAACAACATGTATAGCTATGAAAACTAATGATATATGGGTAATCAAATCTTATGCTTCAAGGCACACAGCTGTGGGAGTCAAGAAGAGATTTTCCCACACCACAGAAGTGCAGTTTTAGTGGCGGTGGAGGGGAGCATTGTCTTCAGGAGCTGAAGGATACTAGATTAAAGAGATCACTATAATTTATAAAATAATCAATGATAACTAGATTAATAGTCTGATCCTGTAAGGACATTATATGCAAGCATATCTCTGAATATGTTGCTCTGAAAGACATCAGCTATTGCTGAGCTCATAGCAAACACCATCAGTAACAATCTTCCTGGAGTTTTTAAAAAATTCTTTTAAAGAAGAAATGTCTTTAAACGCCTTTGCTTTGGTTAGGTTCCCCTTCTCACTAAGAAGTCCCCAAATTTCCTCTTTGTTTGCTGATCAGGTATTATATGCTTTATGTCTCTCCTTAACAGTCTGGTGGCAGCTTCTGCCTCTCTGCCCCCCGCCATGTATGTACAAACCCTATTCCATTGCCATCCTCCGGCTCTCCACCACTGTCAGTCTTCCAGCACAGATTGTCTTCTCATTCCAAACAGGCAGGGACTTTGCTGGATTCCTTATCCTTTGCTGCTGAGCTCCTTGTGCAAAGCCACTTCCAGCCCGGTTGCACGTGTGAACAGCCTTTCCCAGGCCCAACTCCATCCCTCTGTTCTGCTTCAGCCCTACCACCACCCTCACATGACTACAGACAAGTGGCACTATTCCAAAGGGATGCAGCCAGGCTGTTAGGGGTGAGGGGTAGAGATCTATTATTATTTGTACTGCGGTAGTGCCTAGGAGATCCAATCATAGATGAGGGCACCTTTGTCCCAGGTGCTGAACAAACTGTGGGCCTGCAGCACTAGGATGGGCCAGGATCCAAACAGGTCTATGTAGATTTCCTGGTAGTTCCACGGTATGTATTAGTTTCCTGGCCTTGTTCTCTTTTCCCACCACACTGGCCCAAACTCTTGATCCCTGAAGGGGAAGATCTGACTGAACATTCTGACTTGGGGAGAACTCCCTCTCATTCTGGATTAGTATGTGGCCCAAAATCAGGGTTTTAATCTAAAGTAATAGGGAGGTACTTGTCACATCATTTATGTTGTCTACTCTCAGTTCCAGGTCTCACTTAAAGCCACAGCTCCTGGAGACAAGTGATTATGTGAGAAGATTCTTTCAGCTTTCAGGGAGAGGAAGTATCTAGGTCTCAAGGTTGCAATAAAAAGCTTGGAAATGCCACCAAAGTGCATCCAAAAAGTTCAAATGCTAGCAGGAAATAAAAAGATCACATAAAAAAACCTCATGATTTTTGTGGGCCTGGCTTATTTGTGAACCTGGATATACCTATGGCTTTATATTTAGTTTTAAACAGAAGTAATATAGTTCAAATTAATGTGTGGTGGGATGGAGCTGAGGTTAAGGAGATATAGCATAAGTGCAACGGAATCCTTCATGGGAGTATTTTGCATGGTTCAAATATAGTTCTGTGTTCTTGTGAATAGAAGTTAAATAATCTCTTTATCTATTTGAAATTAATTGAAAGTAAATTTTAAGGATGAAAGAAGAGAGAGAACCACACTGGTTACATCCTGAAGACATAATTATTTCAATCATGTTCAGCCTTAGTGCAACTCCATTAACTACAGTGGATGAATTTGATACATTTGCTTTTTAACAATCGTGCTCAGATATGTATTTTTGCTCACTAATCTGTATCTCCCTCCTGCCTATATCTGCCCTCATTTTCCTTCAGCATGCAAGGTTGTCATAATTTTAGGAGCCTCTTAGTGGGTCAAGGGTCCAACCTTGGGAAAATATTCAAGTTTCTCAGTGACTTAGGAACTTAAATCCCATTAACTTTCATTGATGACTTTCAATGAGATTTAGGAGCCTAAATCACAAAGGTGCTTCTGAAAATGTTGCCCTCTCTCTATTCCAATTCCAAGATTAGAAAATCACTCCTGTATTGAATAAGCACATGACCATCTGTGATGTGTGAACTTCATAATGGAATCTAACTCAAAGGGCTTTTAAAAAAAGGAGAGAGATTTTATTGTAACTAATAGTGATGGATGATTGGTATGGTCACATGGAGCAACATAAATCTTTGTGCCATGCACAGTGCTAAAAAGCAACCCAACTCAAGAGCTCAGGAAACTCATGTACTTAAGCATGGGAAAGTCATATGGGGAAAGGGTTTTTAGACCTTTTCTGCATTAGGAGGGCAGATAACCACCCAGTGAAGTCATTTTGCTTGCCTACCAGTGAGTAATGTTCTCTGAAATTAAGTACTGCACTGCAGTCCCACTTTGCTCACACAAGTGGCCCTGCATCCAGTTTTAGAAAGAATGTGATCAGCAACAGAGGAGAAGAATCCCTCAAACATTATAGAGAACAGCAGAGGCCAAAGTTCACTGCCACTCATAACAGAAGAATTTATGCATACTTTTGAGTGGTGTGGGCCTAATTATTTTCACCATTAATTAGCAATAATAATTTCAATGTACATGTACCTGCTAAATGTCCTTATATGTTGTTTATTAAACTAGTGGCTATTGCAAGTGGTTGGCTTTGTAATACATTTTGGGGTAAAAGTTTTCGGAAGGTGTAATGATGTCGCTTCTTAGACACCTATGCCCAAGAACCATTTAAAGTATGGTTAAACTATGCTGTATCTAAGGTGCTGCTTTCTTCCTTAATGAGAAGTGCCTCACAAACATCTCTAGGCCTTCTCCCCTTATGCCTGGAATGCCTTCCCAGAACCAATCTGTCAACCCCTGCCCTTGTCTCAATCCTAAACAAACCCACTTCTGCCATGGTGTCTACAAGAAGTGAACTGATCAGCCCTGTAAAAACAACCATTCCTATCCAACAATATGTGCTTAAGCTCCCTGTGTGACCTGATTTATGTTAGCCATTTTCTCCCTCTGTCCATTGCTACTATTACTTGAATATCTATACTGCAGTGGAACCCAGAGGCTCCAATTAAGATCAGGACTCTGTTGTGCTGAACACATCTGAAAACAGGATAACTGCCACAAACTGCTCCTTCCCTTGTTTGTTTATCGTGTCAAGTCCAACCGATCAACTCTTTGAGGCAAGGCCATGTCCTTCTAACTGTTTTTGTGGGGTGCAGACATACAGTTGGTGTGATACAAATAATCAACACTTAGCTGTCTGTCTCAATCAGTGATTCACGAGAGAGTCAAATGCAGGCAGCATGACTGGTAATTTTGAAGCATGACAGAAGCTGGAGACAGGCTGGTGAATTATTTTTGTTCATTCACGAGTCTCCTCTGCTGTAGCTGGGAAGGTTAGCCACAGTGTCCTCAAGCTACTGTGGCTGCAGCTGAATTTGTTGGCTCACACTTATTTACTGCAATATGTGCTCCTGGAGATCCACAGTCTTTATTAAAGAATGAAACCTTTTTGGATTGGGGGAGGAGGGAAGGGGAGACACCTGCTACAGGAACAAGGGAGACCAGGTTGCCTACTGGATAGAACACTGCAATGGGAGTCAGGAGACCTGGGTTCTGCTATTGGCCTGCTGAGTAACCTTAGGAAAGTCACTTTGCTTCCCTGGGGTTCCTTTTTCCCCACGTGTAAAAGGGAGGTAATGATACTGACCTCCTTTGTAAAGTGCTTTGAGATCTATGGATGACAAGTTATACAACACCTATGTAAGTATTGCAGTTTCTGAGAGTTACCCTCAATAGACGCACAGTACTGAGGTAATTTTGCTTACAATGGTCAGTCCAACATTTTGCGCATCATTGTGCCAGTTGCTGAGCACTTTGATGTGGCCCAGCAAAGCACCTGGGCACAGACTTTAAGTGGACGAGCCACCCAATTGACTTCAATGCATGTATTGAAGTGCTGTGCAGAATTGGGGCCAGAGTGTTCTGGCCCTTACAGGAGTGAGCTCTTCATAGGCTAATCGTCTGAGGGAAGGTTAGGGCTAGCAAAAAAAAAAAAAAAATTGGCACGATACACTCAGAAGGAAAATATTGGTTTAAATAATAATTTGTCTTTTTAAACACACACAATATGATGATTAAAGAAAGTGAGCTTAGGTGTATAATCTTGTACCAAGAAGAACTAATGGCTTGTCAATTATACTATTATGCAAATTAATATTCCTGGTATTTGTACAAAGATTTAGTAGTTAAATTGCTACTTCATTTTATTTTAAAAATCAGCTGAATATCAATGAATATCAATGTACTATCTATATCCATATCTGTATATGTGTAAAGGTGCCAATAGACAGCTCTATCTTGAAATGTGCTTCATGGATCTGCAGCTGCTAATTTACAGAAAGTCAATGAGACACATTGCAAAAGTGGATTTTTCCTCCAAAAGGCAAAACTGCTCTAATTTACAGCTGGATATGAACTGACAAACTACACCTATCTGAAGTAATTGTCATTTATAATAGACAAGGAATGCTGTTGAAAGATTAGATTTGATCAACTCTCTATGCAAGTAATCTGTGGGTATTTATATTATGATAACTGGAGAGCACAAATTGCTTTTGTTTTTCCTTTCAAGTATCTTTTGTTTCTTTGTTTGGTGAAAACCTGCAGAGGAAACTAGAACAACTATAATTACAGTCACAGTTACATGTTGTGGGGTCTATGGGTAATAAGCTACAAGGCATTTTTTATTGTGTTTTTTTTTTATTTAGTTAAAGAGCGCTTTCTCCCAAGACAGTCTATCCATATTTTGTAGCACGAAAAATCAAAGCAATAGCTGTCAAATATCAGCAAGATAGCAGATTTACAAATTAATCCCATTGCTTGATATTTCAACAAAGGTTAAAATCTATAATTGGTGCTAGAAAGTATAATTAACTTATTAGGAGCGCTCAGGCAGTTAGGTGTGCAAAATGGCAGCAGGTGTGTAATATCATTAGAAATACTCCATATAAAATGCACCTCTGAGTTTTATCTCTTCAGTTTCATGCTGCCAGCTGCCAATTTGATTGGTAAGTAGTTTTGGACCATGCAATACTCTTTCTTTTGGATTGATGTGTTTATTACTTTTTGTGACAGTGGATCCCAAGGCAGATGTTCAATAAAGAAACAAGCTGCTACAGACCTGAGTAAAGAGATAGGTGGTGTAGATGCAGGAAATTGGGAAAGTTATCATAAGCGCTAAGTTGTTATTGAAGATTTTGCTCCCAGCATTTGTAGCAGTTGTGTTATATACTCTTCCACAGACAGTAATCTAACAGGGAATTATTGAAAGCCAAATGCCAAGATTTTAAATTGCACGGCATGGTCAGAAGCTGCTACTCAAACGGTGAGCTGAAGCTTTGAAAATGTAAAGCTGTGGCTATGCCATTTTCAAAAGGAATATGTATCAATGTGCATTAGTGATAGCTTGGAATTGCCCATCCTGTTTTCAATTAGAAATACATGGGTGCAGATTCTTCATTGTCCTGCATCTTGTGTAGTCAATTACACTGGCGCAGAGTGAGTGAAAGTCATTACCAGAAAGAAAGGCACTGTAAAATTTGGGCATAGGGAGAACAAACAATAGGCTTGCAGGGTTTTGAATCATGGAATGCTGAGGGCCAAATTCTGTTCTCATGTTCAATGGTGTAAATCAGGGGTCATTACACTAAAGATAATGGTGCTACATGGGTGACAACTAGGATAAATTAGAAGAGAATCAGGCCATATATTAAAGATTTTCTTTTTTAGTTCCTTTAACTACAACAGAGCTTGATTTTCTCAAGCAACCTTTTGTGGAATGTTAATATGAAGAGAAACAAGAAGTTTCTTTCATGGCTTTCAGAAACTTTAAACACTGCTTGACTGAAGAAGCTAACGTACTAGAGGGAATTGTTAGCAGGTTTATCAACATTCCTTTTCAGGGTTTTTTTTATGGTGACGGGAAGCAATCGAATGTAATTGGCCCCTCTTTTTCAGTTGATTTGGTAGGTTTCTTATTCTTGGGATGGGAATTTATTCTGCATACTACAATGGTGTATAAAAGGGCTAATAATCCATGATAAATGAAGGTGCCTTTTTAAAATTCTTGTTGAGAGTCAAATTCTGGCCTTCAAAAGTGCATGGCCTTTTGGAGAAAATGGGAACTCCTTATGCACTTGAGAGCAGGATTTGGCCAACAGGTTTGAATGAAACTGCTAGGAAGTTGTCCCGCTACATCTAAATACTTTAGCCTATCTCCCTCCTTGAGTCAGACCTTCTACTCGCAGTATGTTGGTGTCATCCTTAACACAATATCTTCTCCTTTGACCTCTCATAGAAATGCCTCTCTAAATCTGCCTTTCACCACTTCCGAAATGTTCCGCCATTGTTGCCACTGTCTCCTCTCCTCTTGCTTCATCTATTGCAAGATTTATCCTCACAACACCACCGTAAACCTTTATGGCTCCCAAATTTACAAAACTCCTAAGTCCCAGCAGTTCAAACTCTAAAATATACAGAATGCTGCTACCCACCTTCTTGCATAAACACCAAAGTGGGACCACATCATCCACAGGCTGCTATCACCCCCCCCCCCATTTAAATCTTAATCCATATTAAAACTGCCCTCCTTTGTTTTACAACTTGCCATGGACATGTTCTCACCTTTCTCCTAAATAATGTCTTTCCTTTCCTCCTCCTTCTCCCAGAACATTAGCCTAGCTTATTTTTAAATTGTGATAAACGGCAAAATTAAAAACAGCCTTATAATGGTCCTTAGTTATCTCTGGGGCAGATACTGCCCCCAGATCCTATTAGATACCTGAGCCCAATGAAGTTCCACTACCTGAGATGATAGGATGCCACATGGATGGGGCCAGTAGACTAGCAGGAGTGGGGCCAATGGATCTGCAACTATTCCAATCCATTGGTCAGTTCTTCCTCTCTCCTGCAGCCTTCAGGAAGAGTTATCATTTAGCCCCTGGACTGTGCAGAGCTTACCAGTGTGTAGGCTAGTTATTTAGGTTATGTGCTGGGCTTGGAATTTGGCCCTTAATTATTGTTCAACTATCAGTGGGCACTGAGATGAGCTCTAAGAGGGTAACCCTGTGTAACAATTGAAGACCATACACTAGGAGAGATTAAGAAAAGAGGGAGAATGACGGGAGAGATGACTTGGAGTGAGGGATGAAGATAAAACTGTAAATAATGCACCATCTTTCATCTGAGAATCTCAAAGCATTAACCAAAGGTAGGTAAGAGAAGATCAGATAGCGCCTCACAAACAACTAAGGAGCTGAGACACAATGAAGGTGATGAGGATCATGCTAGGAAGTTATATAGGCAGCTGTGCAAAGTGACATTTTAAAAAACAAAACACTCATGATTGTCTGCATTGTATAAATCTAATAAGATGTTGTGAAAAATACTGGATTCATTTTTACAAGTTAAAAGTGACCTTGTTGGCCTCATGAATGGATTCACGTCTCACAGTACCTCTTAAGGGCATTAGGGTTATGACTAACTCATAAAAATAAATCCAATATTTTCCCCTTGGCCATGTCATATCCAATGCTGGAATTCAGCTGTGTGAACCTGTTGGGCTCCTACTTTCATTTAGTTTGACCTCCCATAATGAGAAGTACCCAGAGCTTAGTTGTGGTGGGCCATAGCATAATTCTAGTAATGGTCATATCTTGTATACAGCGGAGGAAAAACAGAAGTTCTAGAAAATAAGAAGCCATTCAACCCTGTACATTGCTGAGATGAGGTACAGTATCCAAGACAGAGAATAAGTTCAGACACTGAGAGGTCAAAAGAAAAACAGGGAAGGAAAAGACATGTGGGCTTTTTTCTATAATAGATAAAATCAGAAAAGCAGGAGCGGTGGTTTGGTCTCTCTCTCTCCCTCTCTCACACACACACACACACACACACGTCGTATAAGAAAAAATATACACATCTAATGACTTCCTGCATCTAGAGACTCCATCACATGGGAGTTAGAGGCTCCTAAGAAAATGACCGGAGGAGAGATGGGGTAAATGCCTATTTAAGGGCATTAGGGATGCTAGACAAATGAGACCGGCATTGGGGACAGCACAAGAACTCTGATGACAAGTGACCTAATCCAAGTTAGTTAAGAACAATGGTCAAAGGCCAATTTTTTCCCTACCAAACACGAGTGTCTAAAGTTATGTCTCTAAATCTATATTCAGATACCTAAATAAGAGTGACTTGATTTTCAGAGGTGCTGCAGATCTCCGCAAAGGTATGGAGGTGGCTAAATTTAGGCATCCTGGTTTGAACATTTCAGCCACAGTTTTAGACTAGATGTACCAGGTTAACTCAATTTAAATAATCAAAGAACTAATGTGTCAGTGAGTAAAAGTGGCATTAGTCTCTGACTCAGAAGGTTGTTTTCTGCCAGGGGATTTCTGCGGTATACAAGATTAGTGGAAAAACAGCTAGTGGTGGGGAAGGTGGTGATATTGCAGGACTAGCCAGAGGCTGAATCGGTGCCAACTGCTATTAACTGAGCCAAAGGATAATAAAAGAGGCATAGAATCAAGACTTCTCTCACTTGGATTACCTTGTCCCATAACATCCTGTTAACATGTCTACTTAGGGCCCAGTTCTGCCCTCAATTAAACGCTGCATATTCCATTTAACAGCTGTTTGAGGGCTGAGTTGGGTCCCAGCATCCGCTGCTGCAAGACTTATTTTGCCCCTGTTCAATATAGTCGTCTTTCTCTTCACCATTTTTTCCAGATAGACTTGAATAAGATACAGAATTAGAATCTGTGGGATCACTAATGACATGCAAATGCTGAAGACCATAGATATCAAGGCATTTTCGGAGGGCTGTGGCATGGGCTATCAGAGTAAATAATCACACATAAAATATTGGATATTGGGGTCTATAGGCCATACCCATGTTAATCTCATTTTCCTCTTTATTAAATGAACACCTTTTTTGTACTGACTATTCGAGTTCTGGGTAGGTACCATCCACAAGTTGATCAGCAGCTCAAGCTGCATTTCTTTATGTTCCCTGAACACATATGTGTTCTTGTGGTGTCTGAAGCATTTCTCAAGCCAAATCCTTCATGGGATTTGAGTGAAAATGCTATATCCCCAAGAGACAGGCTAGGTACAGGATCATACTCCACAAGCTGCATGAGAACCCCACCAGGTCTGCACAATGCTGATCAGCTGTGTACTAGAACTACACCCGGACTGCTGCCCTTCCCACAGAACTGCCAACGCACCTTAATACTGACTTAACATCCCAATCATGCAACCCTGAGACTTTGAATACCATGGCTAATTGTGTAAGAGTTCTGGGATGCATCCATGTGGCCACTGGGGAGTAGACGGAGGTTACTGATTCAGTTTTCTTTTGTGATGTACCTTAGTTAGGATTTAAGGGACTCTCTACAAATACAACATAGTAACCTTCTGTACCAGCTACTCTGGAAACTAGGGCTGTAGAAGGGAGCTCCAGCAACCCTTATGTATATAAAAGCATCTCTGTCACTATATAGGCTATGATTCACAGGTTTATCCTGCACTAAATACATTAAATTTTAATCAGTGCAGATTTTAGTTATATTTTCCATAAATATACATTGTGAATACATTATGAAATAACCCCAAAACTTGGCAACAGTTAACAGGAGAGGGTTTGCAAAGAAAAATCAATATTGCCTAGGGTATCCTAAGGGAGCATACTGCTAGTGAAGTTCAAATTAGCTATGCCCTAAAAATCTAAGACATTTCTGCAGCACAGGGTTTCAAAGCATCCTTAATTCTGAAGGAGTTAAGCTAATTACTGCCCTATATGAAGAGAAGAAATCTGTAAAATAATGGACTAAAATCTGCAGTCCTTTGTTGAGCAAAACTCCCGCTGAAGACTATGAGTTTGCTTACTCAATGACCACAGTTTCCGCAGAGTGCTATTAAATACATAAATACTGGTCACGCAATTACAGACATGAAAGTCGCTATTTTACAACAAAAAAACTTCAAATCCAGACTCCAGCGAGAAACTGCTGAATTGGAATTCATTTGCAAATTGGATACAATTAACTTAGGGTTGAATAGAGACTGGGAGTGGCTAAGTCATTATGCAAGGTAGCCTATTTCCCCTTGTTTTTTCCTACCCCCCCCCCCGACGTTCTTGTTAAACCCTGGATTTGTGCTGGAAATGGCCCACCTTGATTATCATACACAATGTATGAAGAGTGGTCACTTTGGATAAGCTATTACCAGCAGGAGAGTGAGTTTGTGTGTGGGGGGGGGGGGGGGAGTGAGAAAACCTGGATTTGTGCTGGAAATGGCCCAACTTGATGATCACTTTAGATAAGCTATTACCAGCAGGAGAGTGGGGTGGGGAAGGTATTTTTTCATGCTTTGTGTGTGTATATAAAAAGATCTTCTACACCTTCCACAGAATGCATCCGATGAAGTGAGCTGTAGCTCACGAAAGCTTATGCTCAAATAAATTGGTTAGTCTCTAAGATGCCACAAGTACTCCTTTTCTTTTTGCGAATACAGACTAACACGGCTGTTACTCTGAAACTATGAATACTTTTTGTGATTTCTGGTTACAAAGGTTCGCTGGCCTGAGAAATCAAGCAATTAAAGTCCTCATAAGCCCTTTTCCTTCTCTTTTCAAAAATGGAAAATGTCCCCCACACATGCCAGTGTGCAGGATGCCACAGCTAGAAGACATCATAAGATTTTTCCTTTGGAGGCAGTGGATGTGTCAAGGGATTGCATTAGGAGATGATCCCCTCAGCTCTCAGCAATAATTGGAGGTTAATATTCAAAAGAGCATAGCCAGAGGAAGATGTTTTCCTCTGACGTTCGTGCTGTGTTCATTCTGGAGTCAGTCTCCTCATCTCTTTGGCCCAGTGAATATTAGGTGTTTTATAAAAAGTGGAACAGCTTCAACAGGAGATATTGATAGAGCATTACCCCCAATACCCTGTACCCCAGTGGTTCAGGGATTGACTTGCAATAAGGGAAACCTGCATTCAAATCCTTGCTCCATATGGGGCAGAGTGGGGATATGAACCTGCCCATGGCTTGGGTGAGGGTTCTGACCATCTGGGAGGTATGCTCAAAGGCCACTTAAGAGGGTGTCTATCCGATCAGGCCCCCCGACAAAACACAACTGAAGGAGGAGGTGGCGGCGGCAGGGGTGCCACTACCCTCCCTCCACCCCCTTAATACCCAATAGCTTGAGCACTCACCCAGCACATGGGAGACTGGGTTCAAATCCCCACTCGGCCTGATGTAGCTGAGGGTTTTGAACACTGATTCCCAGGTCCTTGAAGAGCGCACAAACCACTGGATTACGGGGCATGAGCAAGGGGTGTTGTGGTGGCCCCACCTTCTCCACTTCTGCAGGCTCTTAGTTGGCCTCTGAGCATGCCTACTGGATCAGGCCCTACGGCAGAGGCATGCCTAGTTTGTGAATCCCACTGGGGTTTAGGCCTGAGTTAGGTGCTGAGCTGCTTGGTGGTGTCAGGACTTAGGTGGCTGTGGATGTGTTCCCGAGCAGAAATAATGTAGGTTCCTGGCAGGGCCAGCTCCAGCGTTTTTGCCGCCCCAAGCGGCAAAAAAACCAACAACTTGCCGCCGAATGGGGAGGCGGAATCCTGCCTGCCGAACACAGACGAGGAGTGATGGTGCGGCTGCCGAATTGCTGCTGGTGACCGAAGAAGAGTCACGTCCCCACCGCCGAATTGCCGGCAAGCACAAAATGTGCTGTAACGGAGTGGCTGCCGAATTCCCACATCCGCTGAGGGCGGATTGCCGCCCCAGAGCCCGACGTCCTGCCGCCCCTTTACATTTGCCGCCCTAGGCCCCTGCTTGGTTGGCTGGTGCCTGGAGCTGGCCCTGGTTCCAGGGGAATTTACCAGTGGAAACGTAGGTGCCACAGGGCTTTAGGCAGTAGCTGAGTGGTGATTTTGTGATTGCCAGTGGTGACTGAGGGACTTAGGCACCTGAAGTGGCAGTTAGGAGCCTATGTCTCCCTTATGAATCTAGTCCCAGATGCCTGTCTGCATCTTCTGGCACTCAAATACCTTTAAAAATCTGACCCAAAGTGGGTAAGGAGCCATTCATTCTGCATGCTGCCCTCCTATAGGCTATGGGTAACATTTTCAAAAGCACATAAGTGATGTGAGATTCTGGGCCCCTCCCGCCTCGCCATCCAAGCCTCCAGTTAAATAGCCAATTAGCCTGAGTCAGCCGGCATGGGCCAGCCACGGATGTCTAATTGCAGTGTAGATATACCCTTAGATGCTTTTGAAACATTTTCTCTATCACTCCCTGCCACACCTCACACTGAGTGTATTGCTCCCCACCTCGCCTCACTCGGAAAACGGTATTGAAAAAGTTGGACAAACTAATAAATCAGAAAATGAGTTTCTATCATTCTAAAAGTTAATCGCTATCCTTTCATTTCCTTTAACGTAATCTACTGTTTGCAAGTACATTTTTCTCCATAACCACGAAAATACGTGCAAAATCTTACCTCTAAACAATGCCTTTTCTTTCCTATGGCTCAATGGTGACTTTGTCTTTAGTTTGTGTAAACAGTTCTTAAGAAAGTATCAGACATAAAATGCTTTGCACTCACAGTATACGTAGCACTGATCATCTGCAAAGAACGTTGCAAAATGTTACAGCCTCAATTCTGGCATCTTTACTTGTGTTGGCCCAGATCATCCATTCCCATGGTAAAACCCATGGGAACGGGATGGAAAGTTGACATGAAGCCCCCTCATGGAGATCCTCTTGTATTGTTCCACTGGGGTGGGTTTAACCCTCTAACAGAACAGGTTGTTGAACAGGCCCCTGAAATTCAGTGGGCCACAGGAGACCAGAGACGTCTGCATAGCACTTTGCCTCTGCAGTAGTGATGATTCTCAGCAGTCCGTGGGCAATATGGCACCTCCAGCAATCGCAGCCCCAGAACCCTCATGGGACTGCAGTAAAGGGAATCCAGTTCCAGGCTACATTACCTTTTCCTGAGAATCTCTGCAGGGTGGGTGATGTTCGGGTTCTGCACAGAGGTGAGAATCCACTGCAGGAAACGTAGGAAGGAGCAGTGCTACAGAGAAAACTGTCTATTTCCTTTCTGCAAAGGAAGTAGAAAGATCTAAGGGACTACTTGCAGAAGCACTCAGTGTGAAAAAGAGTGGCCATCGCACTTGGAAGATATGAAGCCCTAAGTATAGTTTCTGCTTACAGCTACTTTGCTCCTTCCCAATGTTTTAGTTCCACTTCTTTGTAAGGTGTCTATGGACTAAGCAGGACTTTGGTTAATACTTTACTCTGTAAAGTATTTGCAGAATTACCCCCTCTGTTAAAGTATTTATAGAGAACAGTGCTTGCCCACTATGATTCATTGGGGTGGTTCACAGTATTAATTCTGAAACCAAAGTGAAAGTAAGTTGTTCTATAGTCAGACTGATCTCAATCTATTTCTCCACTGAACAAAGTAAAATTGGTATAGCTTATGTCTGAGTCAAGGAGAAGACCTTAACAACTTGGGTTCCTTTTATAATTACATTACTTGTTCCTCCCAGGAGATGTTTCTTCAACATCTGGTTTTTAACTAATGATTTTACAGGACATTTACAAACATGAAAAAAATTGGTGCTTTTTGTGAACATTTGCCCGGCTGCTTTTTGCCAGGCTCTTTTTTTGGCTAAGGAAGCTGCTGGCTGGAAGAGGATCGGTATAATTTTAACAGACTTCTTGGTTCTCACTGGTTGACTGAGAGATTTCAGATTTTTGTGACCTTAAAAAAAGGGCGGGGGTGCTTCATTTTGGTTTTCTGAGAAGTAAAACTCAATGAATTGAAATTAAAGGGTGGTTGGTTTTTTGGTAGTCTTGAGATTTTATAACTCTAAAACGATGAGGCATATGTTTCACATTTCCATCAAAATATAATTACGTTACTGTGACTTGACCGGAAAGGAAATGGTGCATCAGGGACAATTTAAGGGGAAAAAAAAAATTAGGCCCATGTTCTACCCTTGATCTTAATGGAGAAATATTATCCTTCCACTGAGATATATATTTTCAGATGAATTTTCTGGCCTTCTTTCAGTTCAAAAATGTAGCAAACAGGTGAAGTGAGGTGTTGGTTGCTGGTAAAGATGGTACAGAAGATTCTTCAGACCCACAAGGAAAGCTTCAACCAACCAACTTTCCATATGAGTTCAGGTTCAGCTGGACCAGGAGATGTTAGAATTTATTACATTTGTAGCTGGAATATTAAGGAGATCAAATGCATTTTTTAATTAAACTCTTTCTAAAATGATCTCTAGCTTTTTGCAATACTCTTCTGACCTCCCAAGATACAAGCCTGTAGATTATCACAAGATCTGCACTAGAAATATTTATGCTATATCTATCCATGTATGCACTCGTGTGCATGGGTAGGAAGGGGGTGTGTTTGTGTATACATACACATATAACATTTGTGAATGTGTTATTAATCCAAATTTGTTTGTTGCGATCACAGTTGCTGCATTGCTTCTAATTCCTTTAACATCTCTCTAGGCAGCTGTATACTGTGTTTATTTTACATTTTCTTTTTAATTCAGTGGCTCAATATGCCATCCCATTGCTAATAGAGAAGGCCCATTGTAGAATTCTCCAGACATTTTCCTTTCAGTGCTTTTCTGTAAATTAGCAATACAAACCAGCACTACCAGAATTCTGGCACACAGCAAGTTTGTTCCTTCCACTGTACCCACAAAAGCTGTTTTTTTAGAACAGACTGCAGTTCTCACACAGTCTCCTTGACGGTTTCCAGAACGTCCTTTCAGCAGTGTTTCTTCCCTAGGGCTATCCAAGAGAACATGCCTCAGATGACCGCATTCTAGCAAATACCGCTCTTACATTTCACTTTAACCAATTTAAATCTCACACATTGTGCTGCAGCAAAAGCCATTAGCCCACATTATCCTTCACTGTAATACAGATCTGGTCCTATCTCATTACAAGGTGCTTAGTTCTGGTACCATGTTTGATACATACACCAAGCTATACAGAGTTATTAAGGGTCTGATTTAAGACTTGGGAAGTTCTGAAGTTCCATCCTTAGTGTGCCCTGTAATGTTTAGATTTTTGAAGAGGCCTTTGACAGTAGTGGTTTTAATGATCTTTGTGCTGCAGAAGTATAGCACAATTGGGCAAATTGAAGGGATGCTAGTTCAGGGCTATTATAATTTTATGGATTGAGACTAGTGTGTGTGTGTGGGCGTGTGTGTTCTGATTTTGGACCACTCTGCTCTTCTTTTGCATCTTGGCTTTTAACAAATATTAGCGACCTGTTTTCCTTACTTACGTAAACTATGTAATCTGTAAATCTTCCTCATCAGATGAAAGCCCAGGCCTTTCATATTAAAATTTTGTACGTGCTTGATAGCAGGAAATATCATTCTGAATGCTCAACTTTGCCTTAGTAGGTCAGAGCTGATGTTCTTTTTATACAGATCTTTAATATAAGCAATATTCTCTCTGGCCCCTGACTCATAATACAGCAGTTTTCCTTCAAAACGTAAATTAAAGTGATGCCACAAAAGGGTCATTAATGGACTTACTAAAGTCAATACTGAGGGCATCATATACTGCCTCCTTAATATTAAAAATGAAGTCAATGGAGCCATGCCCCTAATATACGAGGGATTTGTGAATACCAAAGAGAGTGTATGGAGCATTTACGCTTAGAAGCACACAGGAGATGAAACAGAGCTTGCAAACAGGCATGATGCTGGGGTTCATCCTTGAAAGCCCAGGAAACTACATGTCTGTAGTTAAAGGTCAAAAATGATTACCAAGAATTAGGAAAGTCTAATCCACCATATTTCATACTTCAGATTTTTTAAAAATTCTAACGGAAGGAAGAGGTTTGTAATTCCAGAGCCAGCATTTAAACAGTAATATCCAAATTGCTGGTTAATCTTATTCTTTAAAATAATGAAGCAAAGGACCAGAACACAAAGACAAAATCTTCTGCAGAGCATGCTTCACAAAAGGGTGGTAGCTAATAGGACAGCCACACAATATAACTTTATTCAATTTACATTATGGGAAATTTTTAGGGGACCAATTAGAGAAGGCTTAAAATGCAATTAAAATGGAAATCACCTGGCAACAAGACATTAGCGATCTCTCCAGCCAGCAATGCATTAACAAGCCTTTCTCAAGAGATTCGCTAGTGGATAAGATCTTTGTGATGCATGAGAATGAGGCTGAGTCCAGACAGCGGAGATATCCCTAGGTTAATAGTGGTCCATTCATCTGAACCAGAGACTGCACCAATACAGATCTGCTGGGCTTGGCAGTTCAACATTGAAGGGTTACCTGACGGGGAAAATGGGGGCTGTGCCCTTTTTCTTTGCCTCTTTAAGCTGTATAAAGAAGGCCTGAAAGGTATGGGGGGTGTTTTAAAAGTTTTTCTGCTTGTTTACCACCTTAGCAGTATCAAGTCGTGTCTTCCCTGTTTATGATGGTCACCATTCCATGATCCAGAGGGGCAGATTGGAAAAGTCCACTGGGGTGGGAGGGAAGGGTGCACAACCAGAAAGTGGGAGTTCAAAATGGGGCAGCACTGGCTGAGGATGGAGCATGGTCAGTGCCGTGATGATTCATCACATCCTCCTCAACGGCCTCCCCTGTGAGATTCCTGGGGAGCATCCAACTGCTCTTTGCTTGTGGAAACTGTGGGGGAAGGCAGTGCTGTGTTGGCATGCGCTGATCTTGCTTGGGATGGTTCCCCTGCTAAGATGCAGAAGTCCAGATTTGTGCAGAGAGAAGTCTTTTACCTTGGTCCTTGTGTCAGCTTGAGTGAATTGAGTCTGTGAACTGTAACTTTGTATTAATCTGAGTGGACATTTCAGCTATTATTTACAGCTCTGTATATGGACTGGACCACAGTGGGCCAGGAAAATAGGAAATTCTGCTAAAAAATAGTAAAGATATTTGCAAAGGGAAAAGGCATCTGAGGAATGCTTTCTAGAGCCAAAATAGTAATTAGCCTTAAAAGAGCATTGGGGTGTGTATGTATGAATTCTGAAAAACAGATAAAGTGAAACATTTGGTTTATACGATGAAATGTTTTACCTATAAATAGACTTAAGATCCACTCCTAGATTCCTTATTCAAACACTACTCATTGATTGTAGGATAGACTGTGTGATCGGGGCCCTCAAATCAAATTCTATCTTATGTGAGCATTCACATATTATGGTAATAAGGGCCAAAGAGATACCTAGATGGCTGGACTAATGCTGTCATTTAAGATGTGTCTATAGTACCCGTCAGTCTGGTATTTAAGTAAATGAGCTTTGTGCATAGCAGATGATGTCATCTCTTATACCTCTGGAATATGAGAGACAATGCATAATATGACTGTGGGCACCAGTCACAAACTATGGACCGCACTATAAATCAGTCCACTTCGATCGCTTGACTTACACCATCTCAGGCTTACCCTAAACCACTTCCACAGCTACCCATTGGTTCACTAATGCCTTCCCATACAAAAGAAGCCACAGGAGCAGCCTTAGGCAGCAGATCAACTTGCAGTGGTGCCTAACACTCCCCTCAACCTAGCAATAATTTGTGGTGCACAGATCCAGCTGTTTATGGCCACTCCCACTACCTGGGAAGTGAAGCCAAGTCTGCATCCCCGTCCCTCTGGCTTTGTCCAGTGAGTCACATATTGGATCAATATAAATGCTGAAAAACTGGCCAGTGTCACTTATACAGCAAAACATGAACAGCAAACCAGGAGATGACTAGAGTGCTCCTTTTCACCTGACAAGTAGCTGTTAGCTACATGTTACCACTAACAATTTGCAGATTCGAGCATTAATTTAGTTTTCCTTCTGCTGATTAATTTTTAGAAACAATTTGTGCATGTCCTAACAAATGGCTCCCGATTTCCATAATTACAGTGCTGATGTCTTTTCAGATTAGAACAAAGGATAATTAGCATTGTTCTTTTATCTGCAGAGAAATACCTTAAGAGAGGAAAAGCAAAAGCTTGGCTATTTTATTTTAAGCCCCATTGCATGGACAATCAAGGATAATTAATTCATCCACATCTTCTATAAAATGAATAAAAGAATGTTTAATATTGCCTGGCCCTCAGTGCAACAGAATCCTGAAAGGCCACTTGTTTAACCAAGCCAACGTGAGCATAGAACTTCGATGCCTCATCATGGAATCCGGGCCTGACATTCTAATTTAAAAGCATCGCTTAAAATCTTAATTAGTGCAACCAAATTAGCGGAGGGGAGCTTTTACACCATGTTCATTGTTTACGGTTATCATTTTTAATAAACTTTAAAATGCCTTTACAGGTGTGGAAATAGGCATATTACCAAGATAATTTTCTTAATCATAGTCATCTTAGATTGAGACATGACATTCACCAGAGTTCCCTTTTACTATCTCACAGTCTCCTGAAAGCTATCTAGGTTCCTGACATCATCTCTGTGCTACAAGTGATCTCCTGATTGACATATCCCCAAATAAGCCTTTGAATAGCTTTTCATATTGGCCTTGAAATAATTCAGATGTCAAATTACATCTTGCCAGACTTCCTGACTCCACCAGGGCCCTAGAATACATTTTTTTAAAGTATTTGGGGAAAAATATTAAATTTTCAGAGCTGGGTCAGGGTTCGTAGAATTTGCTAATAAAAGGCAGGCAAGGAGGATATTTGCTTAGGGGAAGGCCTTAAATTTATATTGTGCAACAGCTGCAGGTCGGGACGACCTTCGGTGAATGTTTCTGGGTTTGCATGTCTACCGCTTTTAGCATCTTTGCATTTTACTCCTGTTTTCCTATGAAGCGAAACAAGAAAATGATTAAACTCTTTTCACACCAGGCTTTTAGCAGGCACCGCATATTCAAACTCCAAATATAACCGCTTCTCACTTTGACAAGGGAGATGTTCTTTGGGGTTCTCAGTTTCTTCATTTGATTTAAATGTACTCATGGCTGGAATTGCATCGAAAAGCCAGAGCATTTTCTCTCATAATAAACAATGGTAGATTTCAGTCAAGCTTGGCAAGTGGAGTACTGCATATCAACCCAGATAACAGTTGCTCTTCATAATGTTTGCATGATGGAGCTAATCGTGTTTCATGAGAGAGATTCCCTATTAATGGCCCAGGTGTACAGATGCAGCTACATGCCCCAAATGCTCCTGGATACGGTTTTGTTTGGATTGTGCTAACTGTAGGTGGTTCTGTCTGTTGTTAAATATTTGCTGTTATTGGCACTTCTGTATTTGTTAATCTGATTTTTTTTTAAAGTACATGTTGCCATGCTCCTGCCAAGTATTTGCAATACCCAAGGGCCAAATCTTGGTCCACAGCAGAAACCATGGGCAAGTGAGCTTTGGGTAGGGGACCTCTGCCCTGGGCCGAAGAGCATATGTGCAGCAGCTCCACAGCACTGCCTTGCATAATCCCCTCTGTCAGGGGCCGGGGGGAAGTGTTGAATTAGTAGACCAATGTAGGGCAGGACCCAGCTGGCTTTGCCCCTGCCACTTTCTAAAACTGCCTCCATACCTCTACCCTGCAAAACAAAAACAAACCCATGCGGTGGCAAGTCTCAGAGGCCTGGTCAATGACTCAGGCTCACAGGGTTAAAAATAGCAGTGTAGATGTTTCCGGGCCTGAGACCCTCCTCCTTTGCCAGGATTCAGCGAAATCTGACTTGGAGCAAAGCTTTGCAGCAAGGAGCCTCCTGTGTGGCCTCTCTGCAGTCTGTTCCCTTTCTCACCTCAAGCGCAGTAGACTACTGGAGTCCCAATGGGTTTATGGCCTTCTGTGCCTGTGGACTGAGTGGCAGGCAGGACTTGACCTTGAAGTGGCTTTAAAATTTTTTCATCCTTTTATTTGTTATCATATTGACATAGGACAGTGAAACAAGCAAGTTGTACCCAGACTTGCTACCCCAACCCACTGATACAGCCTGCCAGAGGAACTCACAAGCAAGAGGACTGCATCACTATACACAATGCAATCCAGAAATCCCATCTATTTAAATATTAAGTTGATGATACTCCAGACGCTGGTAAATAATCTTTATCTGCAGTTAGATGATCTAAAACTAATCATTTCCAGGAAAAAAGTCAAATCTGTAGGAGCTGAATAAAATGTAATACTTTTAGTTTAATTTTCTTACAAAATTAAAAAAATTAATTAACACATTCTCTAAATACCAACATCTTTAGCAAATTATTACTCTCAGAAGCAAGGGACCTTACAGTGACTCTGCCATCTTAAAACTGGCCGAATATTTAAGTTTTGTAAAAAATAAGCTTGTATGGAACCTAGAACTGCTAGGAATGTTTCCATACATTCAGTAAAATGCTCCAAATATTGCAGCACTGAGAACCTGAAAGTAAAATGTTCTATAAACATAAGCATGCAATGAAATCAGTTTAAAAGGTAAATAGTGGAAAAAATTGGATTTTTAAAATTTAATAAACCCTGCTGTAATTATAAATGTGGAAGGAATAAATATGCTTAAATTGAGTGTCTCTTCAGACCAGACACTTCTGTCTAGTATCTGTTCACCGTTTTATATTTTGGCTTTACTGACATTTTCATAGGCTGGGACCTCTTGAGAATCTGTGGCTAGTTGTAGCTTATCACTATTAAGAACATATTTGCTGCCAGCAGGTGGTATTCCTCAAGAGGTACAGGGCAAGTTGCAAAATCATCAACCTAAAATGCCCACAACTATTGTTTCCTTTAAAATAATTTCTTAGTTGGAGATTTATTTTACAGAGTAGACTGAAATAATCTTAAAGGTAAATAGTCAAAGAGAAATCATTAACCAAGACTATTTACAGTGCTATTAAAGTCAAATCTTTATGCAATGTTCAAGTGCTGTAGTTAATTTTAGAAACAAGAATGTGACAATAGTAAACACTATCTAAAAATGTTAAAACTCAATGATTATAATCAAAAAGTAATTATACAGTGCAGTCAAAAGAGACAGTTCAATGCATCTCAGAGATCAGTTACAACCAAAATCTGTGAATAGGAGCAGCAGGCTTGTATGATTGTCACGCAAAGCACTCCTGAATTACTATTCACTTCGATTAACTTTCAGTGACCGTGTCTATAGGCTGCTTGGTTAATGGTTTTCTGTCAATACTGTAAAAATGCTAACCTGTCTTTACATCTAATCAATTTTGCAAGGCTCTTTACATAAATGGTCTATTCCTTTTCTTCATTAAAAAAAGCAATCAAATAGAATTGAACTGAACAAGCAGTTGTAAGAAAAAAACAAACACCCCCCCCCCACTAATTAATTTTGAGACTGTGCATTTTGAGGTAGTTGTCCTTGAGTATTTTCTTCATCACCATGTTTTAAAGGGCATTGAAAATCAATGTTTTACTTTACTATCATCCATCTTTATACAGTAATAAATTAAGTGGAAAGTATTGATATTTTTGACTGAGCTTTTAAAATTTACATACTAATGACAATTGTACCCTTGTGACTTTTGATGTCTGTTGCTGTTTACTGCTAGTGACTAGAAGGAAATTTCAGTCATCTGGGGACCATTCTTTTCTCTAAAGGAAAATTGTGTCATTTCTCTGCTAAATACTATGCTTGAAATCTTAGCCAAACAATCTCCTCCTGGATTTCTGTCTTAAAAGCGACTTAGGAAGGGAAAAGTTTGAAATGCTTGCCATCTTGCTCTTTCTATAAATTCAGGCTGGAATGACATACATTGCAAACACAGCTAATGGAAGTGTGAGAAAGTAAATGTATGTGGTGGGTAGCAGCAAATAAAAATGCTGTTGACACATTAGTCTCATGCCTTAGCGTGTCCAGAGTAATGCAGCTCGCCTTAGGATGAACAAAATATCATTCTGTTGTATATTTGGGGGCAGAAATGAATATTGAGCTGTGACAGTCAATCCAATCTTATCCTTTCTGGCTATTTTTCTGGGTATGCTAGTCTCAGAAGCAACGTCTGGGTTGTATGATAGCTAAAAAAAACCTTAAATCCATTGCATAAAGGAAGGAAGCTTTCATGGATTTTATGATCCTTTTAAAGTTTATTATTTAGCATATAGCATGCTATTGTAGCAGAAAGTGATAGGTTATTTTTAGAGATGAAAAAATTATCCATAACTATTAGTTGAAAGGAAAGGTCCAAGATTACTCTGATAGTATTTACAATGTCTTTATTCACTTTCTGCAAACCATACTTTCTGTGCACAAGAAAACTTGTTGGGAGTACTCTTGTGACTGTGTATTTTCCATATGTATGCGTGCCAAAAGTATATGGTCATCTTAACAGTTTTTGTTGGTTTGGGAGTCAGCCAGCCAGAGACTAGAGAAAGAGCGTGAGAATACCATGTGACTTAGGTGACCAATTGTACAGCACAAATAGCTAACCACGCACACAGTGGATACTCAAAGTAATAGTTATTGCAAATAATCTGCCAGGAACCCACAAACTGCAATATGCAGACATAAGCCATTTGCTGAGTAATTCTAAATAGCAAATAGATTCATAAGATCAATGTCTGCAGCTAATTTGCAAACAGTAAAAGGGGTTACATTAGTTGAATAAATTGTTCTCTTGAAATAGATCAGCCAGCTCTGGTGATTTTACATGGTTTGTCCTTTACAAAATGATTCCTATAACATTTCTTCCCCTACTGTATGCTTTGTTTAGGAAAGTAAGTTCTATTTGGCTTATCTTCCTGCTGGCTCTTTAGTAATGCATTGAGTGTCTGTGCTTTGGTTTACTAATGTTCATCCTCAGGTTAGCCATTCCATTTAATAGTGTACAGGCAGAAGATGGACTATGCTGGACTGTGTGCTATGGAGCAAAATTGTATGCTTTTTTGCATAGCAACAGTATGTGGGCATGTGTGTTTTATGTGGGATCTTTAAATACCATAATATAGATTTATCAGGGCAGATAAATGTAAAACCATTTAAAGGGCCAGATTCACAGACTCTTGTTTCAGTGCAGAATAGTACCTTTCTGCACAAATAGTCTCACTGAAATCAGAGATTGCTCCTGTGAGTCAATGCTCAGTGAATACGGAACTCATAATCTTGCTTTAAGGATTAATGGCCCCATCCAAAACCCATTGGAGTCAATGGAAAGAGTCCTACTTACTTTAACAGGAACTGGATCACACCCTAGATCCTGCCTCAACCTTCACAGCCACCGAACCAGCAGATATCCTGCTTATCGCAAGGCCCAACTCTCTGGGGATTCCCTGTCCTGGGCACCTGAGGGGGCATTGATGGGACAGAGGAAGAGTGAGGAGGATAAGGACAGCTGGATCTGCTTTTTCACTGATCCACCAGACACTGAACCCTCCACAGCGCTGCAGTCTCCAGACGTCAGAGCAGATCCATGGCTTCCCAGCAGCCTGTGTGAGAGGAATCCTCTCTCCCCGGTCCACACTCCCTCTCTGCACAGGGCCCAGCTACCCCTGCTTGGAGGAGAGGATTCGTCCCAAGTATATAAGCCTAAAAAACATAGGGCTCAATTCTGCAACCATCATGCATGTTGAGTAGCACACTGACTACCGTGGGACTGGTCGAGTAAGTGCTACTCACTGTGAATTAGGTCTGCAGAATCAGGCCCATTGTAAATAGCACTGTGGTCATTCCAGCTTTTAAAAAAAAATTTCCTCTGAGCAACTGTGCTACAGTCAGGCTAATTTGCAGGGTAATATTGATTGCAACATGTTCAATTCTAGTTTAGATTCCACCCGATAAAGACACAGCAGCACTGATGTACTTTCCCCTCTGGAACTTGAAGGGTGCTGGAGAAGACAAATACAATAGAAATTGAGCATCAAGGTATAGGCAAACAGTATGTTAGCTGCAGCTCTCCCCGGGGCAAGGTGCTAAGTTTTGTTTACATTTTGCCAAGACAGCAATAAATTGCTTGTTTACAGATGACAGAAAGCAGTGGGGGTGCAGGCTATGCACACAGATGCAAACAATGAACAGACAAACGTACACCCAGAGCTAAGTAAAATTAGTTGTTTTGTTCTGTTTTTTTGCTAACCAATCCGAGGGATTATTATGCAAGATTATAAAAATGTTAGGGCTGATGAAAGTTTGCCTTCTTCAATTTCAAGTGGAATGGTGATTGCTCTATTAGATCAAACTGACCAGGATGTGCCTTGCAGCACTGTCTCTGTGGAAAGGACAGAAAATATGAGAGGTGTGGAGAAGGACTCACTTTCATCAAAGTATCAGTTTCCAGGATAGTTTGGGAGCCCACAGCATTATTGTATTACACGTTGCACAGAAGCGTGCCTTGTTCAGGTTTTTTTTTTTTTTTTAGTGTTTTAGAAATAAAAGACTTTTTTCTTCCAAATTGCGCTGGGAGGCAAATTCTTCAACGGTGTAATAGAAAATGTTAGACAATATTCCTTACTGGAGCTATTGACATTTTTGATAGTCGTGACACTTTGATTTTTCTCAAAACATATGGATCAAGCCTCAGTGTATTATTGGACAGGAAGACCTGATGAAAGGCTTTCCTTTATCTTCCTTTGTATTTTTCCCCCTCCTGTTTGTTCATGGCTTTCTCTCTGAATATAATCGTGGTTTTCTTATGCTGCCCAGGGAGTCATTATTGCCTTACTAAATATTTTATAGTGCACTGTGTGCCAGACCTGCCAACTGGTTATTATTTGTTATAAAAAAAAAGTAGCGGGCTAGCTCATGAAAAGGGTTATTTTTAAAAATTACAAAACTAAGTACTGAATAATTTTAAACACTTAAATGAGACGTGAGGCTGCTTTTTCATGTGGTTGGAATGGGTCTGTGTAGGGTTTATTTTTCCCCTCTCTTTTTGGTATGTGTTCCTCTCTATGATTTCAAGCACTTGTTTCCTCACAGTTTCGTTTCCTATTTGTTCAAAGAGGAAAAGTTCAAAGCCACTCTGGCAGCCAAGGGAAAAGCTGGCTGAATGCTAACCCTCAAGTGTCTGTCTTGTCCTGACCTTGAGAAAGTAGCTGTAAACTGTTCTATTGCAAACACGGCATGTGTGTTTTGTTAGACCTGGTTAGGAGGGGTCAGAGCTCACCTGAGGCTTGGACTGCAGATTTAGATTTCTTTTCAGCAGCATAATGCATTTTTAAAAGGGACATTCTCGCCTTTGTATGGGCCTAATATAGGCTCTGTTTAAAAACCTGTCAAAGTCTCAAGCACACTCCATAAAATATAAATAAGTACTTACTGTTTGCAGATGTTGCTTGTTTTTCATAATGTTTGTATTTGAAGTCCCGAATCCCCGCTTCCTGTCAGAGCCAGCCCTGTTGCTTTAGTCCATTTATTTCTGAAGGAACGGGAGGAACTTCAAAATGCAATTTCTCAATGAAGACACTTTCTGTCAAATCTGTCAACAATCTCAGCACAATTACCTTCTTTCAGAATAAGGCCTTCCTTTATGGCTTTGACTGTATGCACAAGCCCCCCTTCCTTCCAGCTCAGGGATTTTTTTAGAGAGTCCTAGTTACAGTAAATTGTGACTTTTAATGCTTCCAAAGCTTCTGCATCGTTTAATAGCCCTCTCTATTATTTGCATGTTTGAATATATTTGAAGATAGCTAGCAAATATACCGCAGAGAGCAATCCTGTGTCTGGAAGGGAGATAGATGAGATTCCCCCGTGCCCCCCACCCAGATTATTTATTAGATACCTGCATATATAAGGTGGCTTTAACAAGATACCTTTGAAAAGAGGAAGGAGACTAGAGAGAAAAAGAAAATGGGTTATTTAAAATCTGGAGTCGTGGGGCCTTCTTCCTGCCTCAAAAGGAGCACTAAAGAATTCTGTACGTTAGTGGGTACATAAACCGACATAACAGGAAAAGAACATTACAGTAGGGATGTTCACTTAGGGCTTGGTCCAGTTTGTATTGAAACTAAAGGGAGTCTTTCCATTTGCTTTACTGGGAATTGGATCTGGCTCTTGTTGCGGCCCAGTTCTGCAAAACTTCCACGGATGTCAGTGGCGCTGAATCACAGCCTTTGTCCACTGTAGTTTAGTTGTAAGTAACTTAAGATCATATTTCATACTGTCCTGGTTGTGTTAAAAGAATGAAATCTTGTAGATGTGAGATCTCACTACAACCTCTGCTCTCAAGCCTTTGCTGAGAAGTGCAATCCAATCACTGCTTACTTGTGTGTATTATGCAGAGTATGGGTTGGCAGAAAGCTAAGTTTAATCACTCCACAAATGTGACCGTTTCCAAGACAAAGGAAGATATGTTCAGACAATTCACTTTAAAGACTGAAACAATGCACAGGGCAGTCATCTTCTCTGTAACTTGGAGTCATTATAGGCATCTCTTATACATAATATGCATCTCCTCCATTATGCTGATAGACTTTGTCTCTAAGTTCCAGCTTTGGTTTCAATCATTAGCGTAAGCATCTTTCCTCCACCTCCCTCCTCTAACAGTTTAACCTTTCCACTAACTGTGCAATCTCTTTAGTGTGTAGTGCCACCCCACCGCTGGCAAGGGGAGGGGAAGGAAAAAAACCCTTTCCTTTGTATTCCAAATTCAAAGGGTCATTATTCCATAGTTCCCTATGGACAAATGTGTGAAGATTATTGTGGGAAGTTGGTATTTATTCTGAAGTCCTAATACGATCCTCTTGAACATTTTAATAATGTGCTCTCTAGGGTCCGTGCTGCAAGGGTTTAAAGGGAAGCACTGTGCTTTAGCACTGGGTGACTGGTGCTTTGCTGAAATGGTCTAAGTTATGGTTTTGCTTTTGATCAGCCTTTGTTTTTTTTTTTTTAAAACAAACAAAACCCTTCTCCACCAATTATTCCTCATTCTTCCAGCTTTTGTTTATCAGTTGATCTGGAAGCAAGGACAAGGCCACAGTATTGTATGTCCACATTTTGATCCTCTTATTTATGAGTTTCTTACGTCTAAAAAAACTTCGCTTATCAATGGCCTCAGGAAGTCTTAAATCTCTGGCATTAAGCAGCAAAGGAAGATACGCTCATCAAAGAGGGGGTGATTTTGTTTGCTGGAGACAAATTTGTGATAAATAACGGTCACTTGCCATTTTGCTTCAGTCTGTATAATGTTTAAAGCCTTTCCTAAATGTCTGTTGTTTCTGTAGGGTCTGATTATAAACATATACCTGGGACAATGTGCATACCTGCTTGGATCAGGTCAGCGGAGCTTTGCTTCATCTTTAAAGCTCAAAAACCCATAAATCAAGATGAAAATTCTCCAGCCAAGAGCTTTACCAATTGATACAATTTTAAAAAAGGCCGCTGCTAAGGCTTGAGGGAAAGCTGACATGATGACTTTTATAATAGCAGAACGTTTAAGGTTATAGAAATAAAAGGAAGAGGATGAAATCAGCCGCGTTGATCTTAGCCTGCAGGCTCTCTCAGCTAACTCGAAGCTCCAGCAATTATTTCTGCTCTGGCTTTTCCCCTCTTTTTTCCAGCAGTCTGTTTGAAATGAAGCAGAACCAGGCATAGCAAGCTTATCAGTGTCGTTAGCTGACAGGGAGCACATCACACCTGCTTTTACTTGCTAGTTTTTCAGGCACTTTATGCCACAGAAGAATGTTGATTTTGTTCTTATAATGTGTAAAGATTCATTTATTTCACCTTTTGAACTTGGCAGAGCCACTCAGATTTGATGGGAGTTTGTTTTTTTCCTGGCACTTGGAAAGCCTTGGCAATTACTGGACTATGGCCCACGGCTGCCTTGATGACACATAGGGATGATCAAACTGAAGAGTCTCCAGAAGCAGGCCAGGCTAGGTCTGCCAAAACCCTGTAGAAACTAATGCAGTTTTGGGGGGAGCAGAGTCTCAGGGATACAAATATCTCTCTTCTCATCTGTACAGGTGTTTGCAGTGAACGACATGTCCGATATCGTCACTAGAACTCCAGACAACTGACCAGTTTCTGCCCTGATTTTCATCTGTGCAGCTCCACTGAACCTGCTGAAGATGCAGTGGGTACAAGTCAGGACAGAGTTTAACCAAATAAATGCCCTTCCAACATAGCTTGCTCAACACATCATCATTAGTCATATTTGATTTTTATAATGACTATTTTGAGAACAATCCGAGGAGTAGTGTGTTTATTAACGGGTTGAAATATATTTTAACAGTGCTTGTCCATAGTTCTATGTCTTTGTACATACAAGACTAAGAGTATGGAAAACTAAGGCTCGTGGTCCGTTACAAGAGGACTAACCCATCTTTTCCAAGACCTGTCCTTGACTACAGCAAGAGATCAGTCACTCGTTCTATGGACCCAACATAAAGTGCCGGCAGCCCCCATCAAGTCATCCATATTCCTCAAAGATCAAAGGAATTCATTCAAGTTCAGGCCCCACTGATAGATGCCTTGCCACCTCCTTTTTAACCCCAGAGACTCCTGAGCACCACTACAGTGGCAGACTTGCCTAAGGAGAGAGCTCTCAAGTTACCAGGATCTGAACTGTGTAACTCTTCACCTACACAGCTACTTTTATTTTTCTCATAGACAAGGCTTGCTCCTGTACCACTGAAACCAATGGGAGTTTTGCCACTGATTTGAATGAGAGCAGCCCTGGCCCTTCATAAAGCAGCCACCCACCTGAAAGATTTCAGTTTATTGATTAAAATACATGCTTGTGACTATTTTGTAGCTACAAAAATTCTCAAGATTCTTGGCCTGGGAGACAAATATTTGACATCTGGGTCCTGGATTGAAGGGAGAGTCTGCCCTGCTCAAAAGTAGATATCATCGCTTTTAATCCTGTCCTAAACAATCAACTAGTTTTCAGCGTATTGAACTGACTCATTTTAATTTGTTTTGCAAAACTGGGTATTTTCTTTCCTCATTTTTTATGAAAAAAAAAAAGGGGGCTTTTGTATTTGAGTAACGCTTAACAGCAAACAAAGTACTTTATCAGAGCTGATTGGATAGGCCTTTTGTATTGAAATATGTTTGGTATTGATAGGATATGATGCTTAGTTGATATCCAAGTGCCTAAAGCTATTCAGATTTTTATTGCAACTTACAAATCAAAAGAAACTAAATCACAGCTGAAGAGGGTTTTACAAGGAAAATATGCTTAGCGATCAAACTGAACAGTTTACACACACTCAGGGTCATGTTTTATACTTCTTATTAGGGCCAAAAGCCCACAGAAGAAATGGAGAATACACATATACTTTTGAAATAGAAAATTAGTTAAAGAGAATTCATTATAAAAGTGCCAGCCAAATTACCAAATGCTGATCTATTCAATGAGGAGACAATTACTACTACATTACTATTCATAGTAATGGAGTATTTCATTTGATAGCCCATACATATGATTCTCTACACAATTTACATATGTTTGAATGGATCGCTATAACCTAAGAAGAACTCTGTGTAGCTCAAAAGCTTGTCTCTATTGGACCAACTTCTGTTGGTAAGAAAAGATATTACCTCACCCACCTTGGCTCTCTCATAACATTAATAGACATAACCCAAGACTAAATTATATGGCAATTCCTGCTCATCTTATAGTTCTAGTGAGACTAATCAAGGGCTAGACTGTAACATTACAACCTATCTCATAGCAAAGGACAGCATGTTCTTGTGCTGCCCCAGGGGCAGCCCAGGAGGGGGACAGGCTGCTAGAGTCACCAGTTCCCTCCTAGTGAGGAGGTATGGTGTGTCAGGTCTATACCTGACATAGTTTATGCTGTCCAATGCCCTGGCGCAGCTAAACTGCTGCATGTGTTGGAGAGAGTCAAGGCTTTGCCCCTTCACAGCAAAATCCAAGATGAGGTTGGACATAGTGGCTCTCTGGAGTCTGCTATGTCACATACATTCCCATCTTCCCCCCGCCCCCATCCCCTGCTGCACAGTAAGAGATGGTATGACTTAAGGGAGTAAGGGGGTGCCTTATACTCCAAGCAATTATTTTGGGGAGGTTCTATGGCCTGTGTTATACAGGAGGTCAGACTAGATGATCACAATGGTCCCTTGTGGCCTCGGAATCTATGAATCTATGAAACCTCTGTATTCACTTGTTCTGGTGTCAAGATAGACCATGATGTGTCTCCATATGGGCAGAATTTGGCCCCATGTATTAATTTTGGAGAAATAGCCTAACCTGTGCTATCAGTTACATGGGGTGTAAGTCTGATGCAATTTAGAGCAGAATTTGTGTGCATGTGTCTGTGACTACACACACTCTGCGGCAACCCACAGCTACTTTCTGCAAGCCAGTAGAAAAAGCTCTCAAAACTGTACAATACAGTCTCAAATGGGAGAAAGAATTTAGCGTACTGTTTACTGTCATGCCCCCAAACAGATTCTTTATAGGTCTGTTCCTTTATTTGGTGTTCATTTGAAACATGTTCTGGTTTTTACAATGTTCTGAAAGTGTTTATTTAATAGATATTTACCTTCACTGTGGAATTTTCAATTTTAGTTTAATATTTGTCACACTCAAAGTTATCTGTTTTTTACCAAATACTAATTTTAACAGGTATACATTTCTAAAGAGCTTGAGCATATGTTTTTTAAATGTACCCTTTACTGTTACATTAAGTGAATAAAAAGCTACCGAAACATTCAATTCACGTAATAGAGCTATATAAAATTTCAGATTTAAGGTAATTGATTATTCTTTAGACAAGATGTTTCATAAAAAAATAGTTTCTGGGTTGAATACTTCTAATACTTTTTTAGCTTTGTCTGCCCTCGTTGAAGAACAACTTTCAAAAGAAAAGACTGATTTTAAAAAAGTGTATACACAAAAACACACAATTTTTACCTGTTCAGATTTTCCAGCTTGTCTAGGAGGTGAACGAATTGTAATGTGCAGTAAAGCTATTATTCAGTGATTAGCTGTAACTGTCCAGTAGAATATGTTACACACAGGCATAAAATATGCTCCTATGTGCCTGTATGGATTATATGTTGATGAATATTTATCATACCTCATTATTGTGAAATGTTCATGCCACAGCATCTGATTGACAATTATTTTATTGCTGTTTTTATTTGTTGTTTTTGTTTTGGCAGTGATTTAAAACTGACATGCATTTCTCTGTTTAGATTTGGCTTTGGAAAGCTACCATAAGAGACAGAAACTGGCTGAAAACATGTACATTGAAAAAAATGCCAAAAGCAAAGTAATCAGTCTGTTTGACTTCAGGTTATGTTTAGTGGTATCCTAATATTACTTCCATTATTCTCTTTGGTCTTTAGTTTACACTAATAGCTCAGTATTATTCTAGGCAACTTTAATTAGGGTGTCTTTTGCTTAGTTGGCAGCTTTTTTGCTTTCAGGCAAATATGCCGTGCTGTACAGTAGAGACTTAATTCCTGCTTAGGGAAAATCTGAATACATCTCAGTTGCCTGCTGAATAGTGAGCAAGCACACTTAAAAAAAAAAGGGGGGGTGTGTGTTTTTCCTAGATACAAAACAGCCATAAACCCATTAATTTAAATGGGGGTTACACGTGTGTATATCACTGGGGAAATATATCATTACGAGATGCCAGAATTTCAGATGAGCTAGAAGTGGCAGATAGCGTTTTGACTGAATCGCAATCCCAAAAATTCTTGCAGAGAAAATGCTGGGCCACCATGAAGACATAATATCTGGCTATGTTTTCTGCCCTATTCCAATTACCTTGTTAGGACTTTAAGAAAAAGGATTTCAAAAGACTGCGCTGGTATATTAACCCTCGGTTTACTTTCAGAGTTTGGTTCATTTGTTGCTAGCTTTTTTTGTCTTTTCAGACTCAATTCCAGAACGGCAGTAGATGATTTTAATGAAAGGCGAGGTATTAGAAGATATGGTGAGCGGGGCTATATTTCAACAGCTATTTTGCTGAAATGTTGCAGTCTCTAGGACACATTAGACAATGCAATATCAGTGTTGGTGACATATCCGTGAAAACAACCACAAAGATAAAGAAGGTGCTCCATCATTTGTTCAGTTCCATCAAATTAAGAATGCATGAAGTTCATATAGTACAAAATGTGTCAATTATTTGTTAATTTGAACATACAAAAAAAGCTACAAGAACAGTATTTAGGAGGAAATCTTGTTGTCAGAAAATGAAACTACAAATTTAAGAGATACCTGATAATTGTTTTTAAAAAAGACTTTGATTAAATTGTTCTGTTCCACTTGGAGGTACTGTCGAAATATTTTTGTTGATGCTGTGCTCAATAGGACAGTTCAAGAATGAAGACTGAGATCTTTGCTTTTACCCCTTCAGCATATATCTTTGAAAAGAATAAAGCTATAGAGTCCCTATTCTTAATATTTGTATGAAAGGAATCAAGTTGGAACAATTTAATAAAATCAATCACTGATTTGTATTTAAGTTACAGTAAAACATTAAGACTGGAAAACTCAGGTGAAAAGAAGAGCACTGTAAATGTAATGAAGTTATTGATTTTAATTTTCTGGCTTTCTCGTCAAAGAATGAAGCACCTATAACTACCTGCTACAGGAGCAAAGTGGATAAGTGGGAAATCTGGAGCAGATCCAACAATGAAGGTTTTTTCAATAACTAAGATCGGTAAGGTCCTTTTTTTCATATTAAATTTCCCCATTGGAAAACCCCCCATAGGTAACACTAATCTTTTTTGTGTGTGTTCCCATGAATACAGGCTTATATGTGTGAATCTAGTTCTACTGAGTTTCATACTAACCATACATACATTTTATCCTGTTTAAATTGTGATAGCTCTAAGATAGCACTAAGATTTCAGATAGCTCTTCTGAAAATCCAGACACCCCTCCTTGTAAGGAAAAAAACGCCAAAAACAAGCGACCAAACAAACAAAACCCACCAAAACAATCTCTTTAGATGATTTAGAATGGCTAAATTGGATTGTCCTAGACTCAGGAATGACCTCTCCTCTGTCAGCTTTACTTTGTATTTCAGTGTCTGCAGATTGGGCGCTTTCCTGACTATTGAAGGACAAGCTTTGTTGCTAGTTTTTTAATTTTTTAAACTATTGTTTTAAAAAGAAAATATTCAGCAAAAGCATGATTTGCTTTGCTATGGCAGAATAACTAAAGCATGTCAAAAAGATTCCATTGAAAGTTTTGACTGAAAATGGCTTTTTCATTTAAAAAAAAATCCATGGAACTGTCAGTTTTCAAAAATATTCACCACATTTCCTGAGCAGTTTTAGCTGTAATAGAAAGCCTTAGGCTGTCCAGTAATGGTAGTCTGGACATTCTAGGTTCTCTTTTTAGGCATGTCCCTGCCTGTGCAGCCCTAGCTATTTTTCTTTATCTCTCTGTGCCTTTGTTTCCCCATCTGCAAAATGGCATTGTGAGGGTTAATCCATTCGTGTTTGTAAAATATTTTGCATTCCTCAGCTCTATCTCTACTAAGGTGGCTCTCATCCCTGGAGTATGGGAGTTCCTGGGAGATGCTACACAAATGTAAATGATTAGTATTATCTGTATCTGTCTATTACAGGCCTTGGCATTATATGCCCAGAATCTGTGCACATGAGTAATGCATAGACAGTGGCCACCATGTCAGGAGTCTTGTGACGTAGACCCCATGGAAGCTACAAGTGAGAGAGGCCTGCTTGCTGAGAGTGGTCAGTGTAAATATAAATACTAGCAATCCCAATTCGATACAATAGACACGTCACTGCCAGCGTTTACTGATATTTAAAATATGGTGAATTACCACTTAAAGAACCTGACTGGACTAAGTCAGAACTGCAGTGTGAATAGTGGGTGTGTTTACATATGTAGGCATATACATTGTTCAGAAGAATAATATTCTAAACCTGGATCTGCCAGGGTATGTATAAGTAGCAAAGGAATATGCTAATATAATACTGGTTAGCTTTGCTGTCCACAAAAATTGGAACTACCTGTAGTAATTATGGCAAAGGGCACCGCAAGTTATTATTATTTATTTGTATTATTGTTGCATGTAGGAGCCCAAGGGACATAACCTCATGCTCTGGGTGTCCCTAAACTGACTTCCAGAAGCAGGGGCTGGATGACAAACACAGAACAAAAAGAAGGTTCCAGCTACAAAGAGCTTAAAATCGAAGTATAAGGCAAGGAACAACATATGGAGAGATGAGAGAGAGCAAGAAAACATGAGACAGTATTGGTCACCATGAGAGGCTGTGGACGCAGCCCAACAGCAGCCTAACTGTTGCATTTTTTTAATGGGCATCACAGAAAAGGAGAGTTTTAAGGAGGGATCTGAAAAATCGTGTGGTGGCTTTGTTAGATTAGATTTATAGGAATCAAATTTCATGCTTCAGAGGACACTGCATGGGTCAGGAAGGAATTTTTCATGCATGCACACCAGTACATTGTTGCTGAGGTACACTGGAGGGGGTTTTCTGCATCAGGGGCTAGTCACAGTAGTACAGCATCCACAACTGGTGAGGAAAGAAGGGCAAGTTACGCTAATACTTAAAAACAACCCCAAGGGCAAAATCCTTCATTGCCTTGTGGTTTGCCCCAGTGGAAATTTCTCCCAGCTTAAGCATCTCTACACTCTTCCTCTGCCCTCAACATAGGCATGACATTTCCAGGGTAAGAAGTGACAGTCCTATGCTCCAACTGCTGGAGAATAAAGTAGGGTAGGCTCGTGGCTGCCATTCCTTGTGCTGGGGGCCCAAGGGACCCTGCAAACCCTGGGATGGGAAGTGTGCATTGTGTCCCTATATCAGGCTCAGGGCTAGCACCAACTCTGCCCCCAGGTGTTCATGAGGAGTAGAGTCTCAAAGGTGCTGGCTGGTCCTGTTAGCTTGCAGTAGCTTATTTTTAATTTAACTTGTAGACACTTTAACAAGAGTAATTAACAGTTCGTTCCAAGTACAATTACTGGATCCTGTAAACTTGATTCACACAAATAATCCCTACTCATTTCAATGGCACTATAGCTGTGAACAAACATTACAGGATCAGGCCATTGCTAGTTTGTGGCTCCCCGAGGCCCAGATCCGCAAGTGTGCCAACTAAGCCTGTAGGTGCCTAAATGCTCTTGGTGCCTAAAATACGGGTTCCCTAGGTGCCTAAATTCCTTCCTCTGAGCATACCCACTGGTGCCTTAGACAGGCTCCCGAAGGCCTAGCTCGTGCCTAAGTCCCAGAATGATCCTCAAACCGGGTTAGGGCACTCACCTGGGATGTGGGAGACACCCTCCTCCCATCACACCTAGCTGTTTGAATGGAGTTAGAAATGCAAGAAACAGCATAGGCAGCTGAGCCGGCTGACTCCAAGAGAGGGGTTCCAGGCTGTGGACCACAAGCAGAGACTGAAGCCTCCCTGCAACTCGGGCGGAGGTGCCTAATTCCATGAGAGGAGTGGGGTTTATGACTCATTTCTCTCGCTAGCATCTCTCATAGGCTCTTTTCCGTGGCTTCCCACCTAGCAGTGCTGGCTTTTGTGGATTCCACTCTTGGGTGCCAACCCCTCTCCATGCGTTGTATAAGGAGCCTAGGTGCCTAATTCAGGCTTTGTGGATTATTTTCTAGGTGGCTAAAAGATAGGTGTTGTGACTCTCAGCATCGCAATGCCTAAGTCCCATTGTGGATCCGGGCCTGAGTGCTTTTCTAAACGTTCCTGTGTGAAACAGTTCGCTCACAGAGTTGTTCCTGAGATTTATAGGGTACAGAAGGGAAGATACAGGAGCACTGAATCTGCCCATCTTGTTCAAAACTACAAATCTTAGCCATGGGTCATTTTAAGGGTGTATTTAGAAAGTTGTGGTGGCAGTTTGGATAGACGAGGGGCATGCAAGTCACCAGTTCATGTGTATAGTTGGCTCGTGTAGTATTTTATGGATGTCATTGCAGTTTGTGTTAGAAAAGCAACCGTTTGGGATGCGGTAGCAAAGCTGCTCTATGCTAAACTACATTGCTGTGCTAAGCGTTGCTATGTAAAATACACTCAGAAGCCGAGCACCACACTAATCATCATTAGTGAAATAATAATTCAGTAATGTCTGCAACTCCAGTGAGGTTCTTCTGGAATCGATGAGTCCAATTCTTCATTGTAATTCCATTAACTTCACTGGAGTTTTACCAATATAACACCAGTGTGATGCAGAGGAGAATCAGGCCCTATATTTTACTCCAGCGGTGCCTTCCTTGGAATAAAACATATTTACGGTCTGATTCTCCATTCACTCACCCTAGTTTTACATCAGTTTCTCTCCACTGACTTCAGTGGGTTACTCCTGATCTCCATTGGTCTAAAAGTAGACTGAGGCCTGGTGTGTGTGTGTTGTTGCAAAATATTTGTATCCAGTTTTAAAGATATACTTTAGTTTAACTTTCAGATGTCTCATAGTATAAATAAGATTGTAAGAAGTTCTCAGATTCCTAGCTCTTACACTTTTTTAAAAGATAAAACAGGAGTTTTCATGAGCGTTGCCACTAAAAAAGGGACACACAAAAATGTTATCACCTCTTTTAAATGATAAATATTTGGGTGCAGCTTAAAGAATCATTTCCTTATATAGGGTAATTGGGGAAAATGTTACTTAATTTAAAACATTAGTTATGACTTTGGTTTCAAGAGATTTCTTTTTTTTTTTTTCTCTGCTGCTTGATGTTTAACATAGATTATTGGGACTTGTGACTTCTTGCCATGCCAATCGATCCCCATCCCCACCCCCACCCCCACTAGACACAATGAAATTAGCCAGTCACCACTATGAACAGACAGCTAACTGAAGCATACCCTTCAGCCCTTGGGAGCAGACCTCAAACAAACACTAGGGCAAATCTGTCCCACACAAGAATATGTGATCAATGTCATTCCATGAAGACTCTCTCTAGTAAGACCTTTTTCATATAGGTTATTAGCGATACTTCACCCCACATGAGCCCGATTTTAATTCTACACCATGCAACAAACCCTTTCCCTCATAAAATATATTTTAATATGTATAAATTGCCAAATTTAGCAACGTAACATGAACTTTCCAAGCTGTTGATAATAAAATCTAATTAGAAGCCTACAAATGCAGAATAAAGTCTTCAGGCTAACGACTGCCAGCTCCATACATTCAAAAACTCATGAGTGAAGCCCCAAAAGTCCATGAGATTGGTTAAAATGATTATGAGTTTTTTTAAAAGAATAATAAAGTGTGTGTTCTTTGTATTTGCCTGCTGCTTTTTGAGCCTTTGGGGTGCACTGAGGTCACCTTTGCAAGCTTTTCTCCACAGCTGTGTGGACAAGTAGGTCCAATCCTCAACTAGTGAGCTGACATCTGGTTTAAAAATGTTTTTTAAAGGAAGGCTGGGATTCTCACACAATCACTTGACTCCAGAAACTGGGGGCTATAAGAAAAACAAATATTGCGCGATTTGTGATAGAATTACAAGCGTGGGAAACACTCTGCTGTAGCATCAAAACTTTATACAACTTAGTGGAGCAAGTACAGTGCACATGTGCATCTAAATCCTGAGCTCATTTGAAAATTGAAACCCCAATAAACATTCACTATTGCTTATAATTAATTCTTAGTTGTCTGAGGCAAGTACCATGGTGGATTTCATAATGACCACCTGCCCCACTGCAATAGAGAGAGAAAAGCACTGCTCTAATCTGAATACTTTGAATAAATGACTACTCAGTAAGGTCATAACTATGTACGTGCTTTGTTGTTCCCAAAGCACAGGCTAATGTACTTAGCTACAGAATACATTAACTGCAGAGACAACGATTTGGGGTTTCTCATTTAGTAAGGCGTCTCTTAAAAGTTTCTCAGTCCCTAATACAAAAATAAATGTTGAGTGGATTTCTTCAATCCACACCAAATAGGTCTTTCTGTAATACCACGAAATTGCCTCTGAGTGTCTCTATAGTTCATCTCCTCCCAGAAACCAGCCAAACAGGAATAATGCAAAAGAAATGAGTCACTGAAATTTATTGGCGTCAGCTTTGGTTTTGTATTCATAATATCTTTTACTGTTATTTTTAAGGATATTGCAGATTGAAAACAAGGGAGGATCAAGCGTCCCAGTTGTATTTAAAGGAAGTAAATCTTTAAGAAATGATTGTGGAGCAGATGTTAAATAAATGATTTTGAGTTAAGACCTATGACAGAGTGTTGTACCTAGGGAGACTCTTTATTAGTAAAAATCCTACTGCGATACAGAAAGACCTAAAGCTGAATCTAAAGGGAAAGCAAGACTTTTTTTATTTGTTATACCTGCATAATTTAATAGTTTAACACTAGAGGAGAATGAACTGTGGAGTCTTCAATAATACTGTGTTTTTTAGCCAACAATCACTTATTCAAAGAGATTACCCCGACATCAAGTGTATTAAGTTCATCCACTAAACTAGTAAATTGAGAAGTTAGGGCCAGTGTCAGTGACTTTCAACCACACAAAGCAATATTGTGGCTACATCAATTAGTGTGCATAGAACTGGTAACTGCATGCACTACGTGACATGCACAATATTTGCACACACTGGGCTGTATTCTCCTTTCACTTCATTTGTTTTGCACTAGTGTGACTCCATTGATTTCAAGAGCTACCTCTGATTTACACTTGTGTAAGTGGAAGGAGAATAAAGTCCACTCGTTTGGTGTGATCAGGTACTGGCTATATCTTGCACCAATGCCCTGGGTGTAACGGAAAAGGCCCAGTGATAATCTGGCATTAAAAGTTAATTAAAAGAAATGCAAACACCCAAGTCTTTCTTTTCTCTGTGTCTTATCTAACTCTTTTTCCCATTTCCAATTTTACTACTAAGCCTGACCAGGAAACTATTTTCCTGAATGGAAAATAGACTTTGAGAACAACTATACTGTTTATTTGTCATCTGCCCATATACAAGGCTTTAATACATACAGCATGTATGAAAGAGAGAATATAATGTACATACATATGTGGATTTAGGAGCTAGCCACACATGTGGCTAAATGGAGCACCATATAATTGAGATAACTAACCTAGCCAATAATTAAGCTCTTTTTTACAAAAAAAAAAAAAAAAATCTGAACAGGCAAAATTTACTAGATCTTTTTTCAAAGTTTCACTAGGAGTTGCTTAGTTCCATTCCCAAATAAACATTTCCAGACACACACACAAGAGTCCACGGCTTTGAAACTGAAGCACTGCTTCAGTTAGAGAAGTTTATCAGCAAGACGTTTCATGATCAGCCTGTGTCAATGTAATTCCATGCAGGGGCATAACTTCCGGTGCGAGGAGCAGACCTTAGAAACTGAAATGGCCCCTCATGAACGGAGTATTGGCTCTTTTGTTTCAATGCACAGCTGCATTATAGACGCAAGTAACAGGTAAATTAAATGGCAGTTTCTTTCCAACTGAAATGTTTTGCTGAGGCTGTCCTATAGCCACGTGCTCTGGGGACTGTGAACACCTTTGTGTCATAAGCTGCATGCAAAAATCACGATGGAGAAAAGCAAAAGCTAAACATATAATCTCTGATCTGGTATTTACAGTAGGAATATTTCTCAACCTCAAGAGTGGTTGATCTCATGAATTCAAAGACCAATTAATGCATTCATCCGAAACCTGAGATTGTAAATACTTTTGTTAAAGCCAAATGAATAGTGTTACGGCATAAAGGGAAACAAATCAAAACCAGTTTACCTTTTTTATTGCCACAAAAAGAGTGGGGAAAGATGCAGACATCTCCAAGATGATTATGAAGGTTCAAAACTATTGGATTATTTGATATGAATGCAAATCATTTTAAAATTAAATAACGGTTGCTATTTGTTGTCCTTGGACAGACTTATGAGCCCATCATTTAGTAAAATAATTCAGTCTATGTGTGAAAGGTGTTTTGTACTGTTCTCTTGGAAAGGGATCTTGTCTGTGCTGCCCACTTGAGGAAGGGATATGTTCCTTTAATTGCTAAGGGATAGTGTAGAGAGAGGTTTATATTAGGAACTTTACATGCAAGTCATAACAAAAAATGGCTAGAGAGGTACAAATGGGAAGGACTCAGCCAAGGTAAAGTTTTCAGTGTGGAAGTAGAATATGGTTATAGAAAACCCAGCTTTTTACAGAGACAGGAGTCTAGGAAACTTGATACATTTACCCCCAATCCTGCAATCTGATCCACACAGGTGTATCCATAGACACACACAGAGCCTCACTGGCATCTTGAGTGGACACAAAGATCTGCCTGTGGGGATCAGAATGCAAGATTGGGGCACATCAGAGCTTGCTTATGAACCGTTCATACTGGAAACCATTTGCAAGTCTCCGTTTACTGAATTACAAACTTGAAGCCAAATTCTGGGAGATGCTAGATATAGTCACCTCCCAGAAAACCCACCACAGGTAGCAGGGCAGAAGTTGTCATTCACCTTTCCGCCTTCTCTCAAACATCCCACAAACAGGCTGCTCCTTAGACTCTCCATATCAGGAGCCAAAGCTGGGGTGGGACCTTGGCATATGACATTTACCTGTATAAAGCCACCTGCCTTGGCAATGGCCTGTGCATCAATCCCCATTGCACCTCATTTCTGCTTGGAGTAGGAATACTCTGAGAGCAAGAGAAATGGCTCTGCATGGGCTGCTTAGAGCCAGAATACATGAGCATATGCCTCTTGCTTGTGAAGTGTATTTGCATGCGTTTTCTAGGGTTGGTTAAGCCACTTTATACATGCTGGCCAGAATGTAGCTTCAAATGGTAATGAGACCTCACTTAATTTCACCCACTGCTGAAGTGTAGCCATTTCCAGGGTGGAACATTGCCGCTTTTATGCAATGCCAGCAATGTTACATGATCGTTTAAGGTAAGAAAGTGAAGAAGAATGCATCCAATTAAAGCTACAGAAGGTTTTAGGTAGGCAGAACGATACCCACACTGGAATGGCAGTATGCATATTTCAGACTGAAGAAAGCAACAAGTGCTGTGTTACAGTCAAACATTAGCGATAACTGTTAAAACACACAGGGAACTTCAGTGATGTTTCCCCCTGAAAACATTGTACAGTGGAATGACCAAAACTTAGTGCTATAATTTAATGTATTAATGTTTTTCATACTTTACCATTTTTCATTGAAACATCAGTACCAGGTGCATCATTGTAAAGCTCCCCTTCTTGGTTGATGGCCAGTTTGAAGTCATTTGCATTGTGAAATGAAGGAGAAGAATTGCATGTATTTTTAGACTGTATAGTCCAGCAACAAAATATCCTGAATCTGGACAACGTGGTGAGGGTTTGAAAAAGGTGTTAAGTCTATTAATGAGCCAGAATTTGGGCCATGTGACTACTGAATGTACATGTTTATTTGAGGACTCCATATAATAGTCATTTTGGGCCACGTTTTCAGAAGCCGTATTCTGGTCACCAAGCTTGCTTAAAATTATTCTGACTGTTTACGCTGCTGATCAGCCGCAATTCCCATTGACTTCCATTGGAGTTGCAGTTGCTCAGCATCTCTGAAAAATTGAGGGAGTTCTAAAAAATGTATTTTTTTCACATGTGCAATAACTGGGATGTAGGCGCACAAACTATTTGAGAGAGCAAAATGACTACTTAGGTGTCCAACTACCCAATCTGCACGTACAACTCCACTGTACAGAGAACCTTTTACTTCCAATGACTTTCATGGGAGTTGAAGATACTGAGCAATATGACACCTTCCATAGAATCAGGCCTACACAATGCTAGGCACCCCAAAAGTTGGACCTCCCCCAGGCGTGCAATTTTTGATGTGCAAATTATGGGGATTGGAAAATTTTGTTCCCAGAGTTCTTACAGTGTATTCTACAAACAAACAACTGTTTAGGGATAGAATCCATAAAAAGAAAAGGAGTACTTGTGGCACCTTAGAGACTAACCAATTTATTTGAGCATGAGCTTTCGTGAGCTACAGCTCACTTCATCAGATGCATACCGTGGAAACTGCAGCAGACTTTATATATACACAGAGAATATGAAACAATACCTCCTCCCACCCCACTGTCCTGCTGGTAATAGCTTATCTAAAGTGATCAACAGGTGGGCCATTTCCAGCACAAATCCAGGTTTTCTCACCCTCCACCCCCCCACACAAATTCACTCTCCTGCTGGTGCTAGCCCATCCAAAGTGACAACTCTTTACATAATCAAGTCGGGCTATTTCCTGCATAAATCCAGGTTTTCTCACATCCCCCCCCCCCATACACACACAAACTCACTCTCCTGCTGGTAATAGCTCATCTAAACTGACCACTCTCCAAGTTTAAATCCAAGTTAAACCAGAACATCTGGGGGGGGGGGGGTAGGAAAAAACAAGAGGAAACAGGCTACCTTGCATAATGACTTAGCCACTCCCAGTCTCTATTTAAGCCTAAATTAATAGTATCCAATTTGCAAATGAATTCCAATTCAGCAGTTTCTCGCTGGAGTCTGGATTTGAAGTTTTTTTGTTTTAAGATAGCGACCTTCATGTCTGTGATTGCGTGACCAGAGAGATTGAAGTGTTCTCCGACTGGTTTATGAATGTTATAATTCTTGACATCTGATTTGTGTCCATTTATTCTTTTACGTAGAGACTGTCCAGTTTGACCAATGTACATGGCAGAGGGGCATTGCTGGCACATGATGGCATATATCACATTGGTGGATGTGCAGGTGAACGAGCCTCTGATAGTGTGGCTGATGTTATTAGGCCCTGTGATGGTGTCCCCTGAATAGATATGTGGGCACAATTGGCAACGGGCTTTGTTGCAAGGATAAGTTCCTGGGTTAGTGGTTCTGTTGTGTGGTATGTGGTTGTTGGTGAGTATTTGCTTCAGGTTGCGGGGCTGTCTGTAGGCAAGGACTGGCCTGTCTCCCAAGACTTGTGAGAGTGTTGGGTCATCCTTTAGGATAGGTTGTAGATCCTTAATAATGCGTTGGAGGGGTTTTAGTTGGGGGCTGAAGGTGACGGCTAGTGGCGTTCTGTTATTTTCTTTGTTAGGCCTGTCCTGTAGTAGGTAACTTCTGGGAACTCTTCTGGCTCTATCAATCTGTTTCTTTACTTCTGCAGGTGGGTATTGTAGTTGTAAGAAAGCTTGACAGAGATCTTGTAGGTGTTTGTCTCTGTCTGAGGGGTTGGAGCAAATGCGGTTGTATCGCAGAGCTTGGCTGTAGACGATGGATCGTGTGGTGTGGTCAGGGTGAAAGCTGGAGGCATGCAGGTAGGAATAGCGGTCAGTAGGTTTCCGGTATAGGGTGGTGTTTACGTGGCCATTGTTTATTAGCACTGTAGTGTCCAGGAAGTGGATCTCTTGTGTGGACTGGACCAGGCTGAGGTTGGTGGTGGGATGGAAATTGTTGAAATCATGCTGGAATTCCTCAAGAGCTTCTTTTCCATGGGTCCAGATGATGAAGATGTCATCAATATAGCGCAAGTAGAATAGGGGCTTTAGGGGACGAGAGCTGAGGAAGCGTTGTTCTAAATCAGCCATAAAAATGTTGGCATACTGTGGGGCCATGCGGGTACCCATAGCAGTGCCGCTGATCTGAAGGTATACATTGTCCCCAAATGTGAAATAGTTATGGGTAAGGACAAAGTCACAAAGTTCAGCCACCAGGTTAGCCGTGACATTATCAGGGATAGTGTTCTTGACGGCTTGTAGTCCATCTTTGTGTGGAATGTTGGTGTAGAGGGTTTCTACATCCATAGTAGATGGTGTTATCAGGAAGATCACCGATGGATTGAAGTTTCCTCAGGAAGTCAGTGGTGTCTCGAAGGTAGCTGGGAGTGCTGGTAGCGTAGGGCCTGAGGAGGGAGTCTACATAGCCAGACAATCCTGCTGTCAGGGTGCCAATGCCTGAGATGATGGGGCGCCCAGGATTTCCAGGTTTATGGATCTTGGGTAGTAGATAGAATATCCCAGGTCGGGGTTCCAGGGGTGTGTCTGTGCGGATTTGATCTTGTGCTTTTTCAGGAAGTTTCTTGAGCAAATGCTGTAGTTGCTTTTGGTAACTCTCAGTGGGATCATAGGGTAATGGCTTGTAGAAAGTGGTGTTGGAGAGCTTCCGAGCAGCCTCTTGTTCATATTCCGACCTATTCATGATGACAACAGCACCTCCTTTGTCAGCCTTTTTGATTATGATGTCAGAGTTGTTTCTGAGGCTGTGGATGGCATTGCGTTCCGCATGGCTGAGGTTATGGGGCAAGTGATGCTGCTTTTCCACAATTTCAGCCCGTGCACGTCGGCGGAAGCACTCTATGTAGAAGTCCAGTCTGCTGTTTCGACCTTCAGGAGGAGTCCATCTAGAATCCCTCTTTCTGTAGTGTTGGTAGGGAGACCTCTGTGGATTAGTATGTTGTTCAGAGGTATTTTGGAAATATTCCTTGAGTCGGAGACGTCGAAAATAGGATTCTAGGTCACCACAGAACTGTATCATGTTCGTGGGGGTGGAGGGGCAGAAGGAGAGGCCCCGAGATAGAACAGCTGCTTCTGCTGGGCTGAGAGTATAGTTGGATAGGTTAACAATATTGCTAGGTGGGGTGAGGGAACCATTGCTGTGGCCCCTTGTAGCATGTAGTAGTTTAGAAAGTTTAGTGTCCTTTTTCTTTTGTAGAGAAGCAAAGTGTGCATTGTAAATGGCTTGTCTAGTTTTAGTAAAATCCAGCCACGAGGAAGTTTGTGTGGAAGGTTGGTTTTTTATGAGAGTATCCATTTTTGAGAGCTCATTCTTAATCTTTCCCTGTTTGCTGTAGAGGATCTTGATCAGGTGATTCCGCAGTTTCTTTGAGAGCGTGAGGCACAAGCTGTCAGCATAGTCTGTGTGGTATGTAGATTGTAATGGATTTTTTACCTTCAGTCCTTTTGGTACGATGTCCATCTGTTTGCATTTGGAAAGGAAGATGATGTCTGTCTGTATCTGTACAAGTTTTTTCATGCAGTTGATAGATTTCCACTCCATACGGCTAAATGCAGTGCCTTGCATAACGACAGGTTTCAGAGGAACAGCCGTGTTAGTCTGTATTCACAAAAAGAAAAGGAGTACTTGTGGCACCTTAGAGACTAACCAATTTATTTGAGCATGAGCTTTCGTGAGCTACAGCTCACTTCATCAGATGCATACCGTGCAATCCATAAAGGTGCCCTTATAAAGTAATTTTCCATTCAGATACATTGTGATGTAATCTCTTTTATAAGATACCAGAAGAAAGGGGGAGAGAGTGATTAATCATAGAGAAAACTAATCACTTGCCAATTTTCAGTTTTTAACACAAGTTATTTGATTGCAAAAAAAGGCACTGGAAGTTGCAGATCAATTTTATTAACTTTGCCTTTGTATCATCTAAGAACCCAATTGACATTTCTTAATTTGATATTCTAAAAGAGTCCCTTCAGGGCCAAACACTTATATTCCAGATTTCCGCTAAGAAGAAGTTCTATGGCCAAGTTATAAGCCCTCGACACAACTTTTACAATAGTGATGTGATCGTACCACTGTCAGAGTACCATTCTCTTTAATTATTTTCTTTCATCACATAGCAAATTCAGACATAAAAAACATGACCCTCTCTACGTGGAATTTTAAAGAGGCAAAGATGGAGCAAAGTCAGAAAAGTTTCTGATGAGAATTCCAGACACTGCAAAATCTCCAACAGATTGTGTTCCAGAGCCATTGGGAGCTGATGCATTAGGCCTATATATTCCAAATTCATCTCTTTTATCCAGATCTTTTGGTTTTTTATGTGCTTCCTCAGAATTCCACTTTAGATCAGTGAGTAAGTTGACTCTGTTGAAGCTGATGGCTTGTGATAGCCGTGAAAACACAGTGTAGATCTCTGTGTTTTACCTCCGAGTTGTTTGATGCGGGCTGGTGCCAGTGACAGCAGCATTACAGCACTCCAGATGAAGAGGTAGATTCTGCAGTTGTGCTGCTTGCTGATCACAGGTAATACTAGGGCTTAGTTACAGATATGTAGAGTCAGAATTGTTGATTGGATGCCTTGATACTGCTCTCATTACTGTGTAGACTATTTTTATTTATTAGCTGTACCAATAGAAGCTTAGCGGCAGTGAATGGGCTCGATTCACTCCCATTGCCCAGTCCATGCAAACTGTGCTCACTACAAGGAAAACTGGAGTGAGCATTCTTTCAGTCCAACTGGCTCTGAACTTACTTTCAAGTGTAATATTTCTCCCCATCCGATCCAAATCTTTTGTCAAGCGAGTTGTCAAATACCATCAGGTAGTCTCATGCTGGTAGCATCTAAACCATCATGGATATAACACAACATATCTAGACTTATGACTTGGTAATGGCGTAAAGATCAGTCTGAATAATACAAATATTAAAATGTGGCTCTAAATAAGATATGTCTAAATATCTGTCTGCCCAAAATATCAGTGACACATTAGCACAGTAAAGAGATTATAGAGGGGACTAAATCCCACTCATATGAGTAGCTCTTTTGACTGTAATGCAACTATTAGGACTCATGAGGAGAGCATGAGTCAGCATGCCGTCTGCTGTTTCCCGTGGTGTGCTATGACTGCCCATATGGAAGGTGTACATACACTTGGTCAGTGATCCACATCCTTCCAGGGTCTGTTTCCTTGCTGGTTCATCACAATAGACAAAGGGTGAAATTTTAAAAGAACCATTTTCAAAAGTGACTTAGGTGCTTTTGGACATTTTTATCCGTGGTCTAAAGTCAGCCCAGTTCTCTGTATAACAGTAGTTATACACCCTGGCTGGCCTGGGTCAGCAGACTTGGGCTGTGGAGCTGTCAAATTCCTGTGTAGATGTTCAGGCTGGGGTTGGAGACCTGCAAGGGGGGAAGGGTCCCAGAGCCTGGGCTCCAGCCCAAGCCCAAATGGCTACACAACAAGTTTTAGCCCTGCAGCCCGAGCCCAGAGAGCCCAAGTCAGCTGACCCAGGCCAGCTGCATCCATGATGGGGGCCTTTTATTCCAGGGCTGGCGTACACTCGGGGCCACAATGTGGCTAACCTCAGCCAGCTTCCCAGGGGAGAAAAAAGAAGTAGGCACCATTCATAACTCCAGGCTGATGCTGGTGTCAGTCTCTGGGCATGTTCAAAGGGGTGAATGGCTTCTTTCAATCCAGTTTGGTCCCTGGGTTCTCCCAACTCTGAAGACAGAAGGTTCATACCTCTACGTTGCTTCCTAGTTTCAGCCTGAGGATTTGCTTATATCTGTTCTTACCATTCACACATGTCCCTCCCTTCTACACAAAAGTTTGGGGAGGAGGAAGGATGAGACAGCCTTCCCTTCTCCATAGCTGTCTCTGCAAAAGGGGTAGAAAGCCGTGCCCCTTCCTGACAAAGGGGGTTAACTATTCCCTGCCAGGTTTGGGGTCTGCATACCCCATCCCACTTGGCAATACTTTGTGCCCATTTACTTGAAGATATTGGTTGTGTTTCCTTGCTGAGTCATTAGGCTCGGTTCTGTTTCAATGAGTGCATTAACACTTTGTGCAGCTTGTGATGGGTGCTTATAGGAAGCAATAAATAGAACAGCTAGTCAGAAAGGGTGTGTAGTTCAAGACTAGACTGTCCCCTTGTTCAACATGGTTGCGCAGGGGAGTAACGATTACTTCTTTCCCTCCTCATAAACAAGACACAGCCTGCTTTTCGTCTGGTGCTATGATTCCACCAACAAAGAGGTCTTGACAAGCAGGATATAGATGTACTGTATCCCACAAAAGGATGTTACATACCAGGCTCCTCCAGCGTAACCAGGGAGCCCAACAGCCCACTGGTTAGGGCACCCAGGTTCAAGTCCTTTCTCTGCCTTGTTAATAATGAATAATGCCTATTTCTTATGCAGCATTTTTCATCAGTAGATCTCAAAGTGCTTCACAATCTCATTATTTTCCTCAAAAAAACACTGTGAGGTAGGAAAGCATTATTATCCCGTTTTACAGAAGGGGACTGGGGCATAGAGAGGCTAAGTGACTTGCCCAAGGTCACACAGGAAGTCCATGGCAGAGCTCCCACTGATCCTAGGTCTCCGATCCTACACCAGTGACCTAACACTGGACCATCCTTCCTCTCTGATTCAGGGTAGTGACTTAAACCTGGGTCTCCCAACACCGGGCTATAGAGTCTCATTTTTTCACAACATTTTTTTTGAATTATCTTAGTTTCTTTCCACACTGTAATTGTACCAAATGTAAAAACTTTTCATGACACAGAAGCCTTGTTTTCCAGCCAGCCACTACCTGCAGCATAAGTTTTTCTTATTGAAAGAGGAATAAGAACCTCAGGTTTTGAAAGATTATCCGTAGCTGGGTCTGTTACTTTTTTTTTTTTTCATAATTTAGTGCTTCTATTAATACTTGCTTACCCTCTTACTGAGATGAAATTGGTATGCAGGAAAGGATGCATCAAAGACAGCAATTAAAGTGACTTCATCTAACTTGTTCAGACAGTTGAAGTAGCCTTGTTTGATTTGGCTTAGGAAATCAGTATTACCTTAACAGAAGGCAGGAAACTTTGATCAGGTAGTGATAGTTACAGATCAATATACCACAGAAAGATTTTTTATTTAGGTTGCAATGTTGTCACCTGGAAAGAGGAATGGTTCTCGGTTGGTTCTCTTATGAACATTGGGCAATAAGATATTTGTCAAACAGTGGTATATTATTACACACAAGTAATGTCATGATTCCATTTTATATACAATTTTACTCTTCAAAGACTAAGTGTTTATTTATATTTGAAAGGGTTATTTACGGGTAGGTATATAAACAGCTCTTTTAGATAAATTAGATAAATATGTTAATACAAACAGAAGTGAGCAGCATTCATAGATAGTTACACAGATTGAAAGAACAGAATTGTTACACACCAGCTGATACACAACTAGGAGGCATTCGTGTTACAGATTTAAAACAAAGAGGGGTTGAATAGTTGGTACAGAAATAACTGGTGGTTTTGTGCAGTTCAATGATGTGCCAGTATAGTTGTATGTCTTTAAGAACACTTGTGTGTGTGTGTGTCTATATATATTATATATAAAGCATGTGTTTTGGGGGAAAATTTGGGACTGGAGTGTGTTGGTGTCACCCTGCTGGTAGTAACCAAGGCTGCTGGAAGCCAGGGTATGACTGGACAGCAGCTGACAGGCTGCTGGGGTCAGAATTGCTGGCCCAGGGCTATGGCTATCCACAGACACTCAGGGTGTGACTTGCATGCAGAGAGACTGATTGTGAGTGATCCAAGTTGGGAGCTACAAGAGCTGAGCATTGTGAGCCAGCTAAGTTTGCAGGGCAAGGGGTGACACAACCCCTCACTGGTCCGGATTGCACCCTGGAATATGATAGTAGGTTCAAATTATTTCCAGTCTGAAATCTGAAATAGTTGGTCTAGGTGAGCCAGTTTTTTTAAAATCTCCTCTAGAGGTCATGTCACAGGTAACCAAGTGGAGAGTCAGGGATACGGGTTGTCTTGCAGTCAGGATAAGATGGTTGCAACTAGAGTTGGGAGAAAATTTTCACATGAAACTTTGGGGAGGGGGGCAGATTTGGCAACATAAAAACATTTAGCAAATTTGTGCTGATTTCATTAAATTGTTTTGGTTAGAAAAACCCTAAAACCAAACAAATAAAAAGTTTTGTTTTGACAATTTCAGAGTGTTTCCATTTTTCCATTTGAAATTACTTTGCATTACAAAACAGCCTTTGATTTTATTAATCAAAAACATTTAAAAGTGGTAAAAGTTGAAACAAAATAGTTCATTTGATCAGAATTTTTTTTCTTCCAATTTTTTAGAATTGCCAGAGAGCTAAAAAATCTGTTATTCACCCGGCTCAAGTTGCAACATTTAGGTTTTGGTTTTTTTTAATGTTTCAAAATAGTCAGGATGTTCTTAAGCCATACATTACCCACATCTCTTTATCTGATTTCTGATTCATCATCTCCAGAGTATCTAGACAGAACTATTGAGATTTTTTTAAGCAATTTGAGATCCTTCAGGACGTTAAGGAGGTGTAGGGGATGCTCATGCTTCTGGTTAAGTATCTTGTCTTCTGATAGAGTTCGGTTAATGTAGCTACCCCACTACAATAGATTTATACTCATTCTCCTTTGCAAGACAGACATTGGCAAGTCTTTATTTACTATAGAGGTGAGGCCATATAAGTGTACTTAGAGCACTCAAGGGGAAAGCAACTAAAAAGGAAGGTAGAATTAGGCAAATAAACAACCTAGCGTGAATAGCTACAACATTTAGTAGAAGAAAAGCTTTAAAATCTTAGAAGTGGTGGTATGTGATGCATGTTAGCATTGTGGTTACAGGCCACATTTGCAAAGGGGCTTCAAACTGACTTAACTAAAGCTGGTCAAATACTATCTGTTGAAAAGGTAATTCAGTAAATAGTTTATTCGACTCCAGATTATTCCATGTTTACTTGTGTTGAGTAGCACCTTATGCCATAAGATGACCTGCTGAAGTCAACAGGGCTATTGGGGGAGTGTAAGTAAAAATGTCAGAATCTGGCCCTTAGTAAATATTTTTGAGTTGTTCGTATATTGCTGTAGCTGGTTGAATACTATTAGTGAAATGAGTTATGCAGCGAAGCTACTCAATGAATTTGTCAAATAATTTATTCAGATTTTGACCAGTGATGGGCATAGTTATGCAGAGCACCAGACAGTGGATGAAATCAATGGGAGTTTTGCCATTGATTTCAGTGGAGCCAGAATATTACTGTGAAAGGGTGGACTAGTTCTGGAGGCCCCCTGCTGGAGGCCTTGCGGCTCTGCTATCCCCCACCCCAGAAAAGAGTATAGGAAAATTCCTCCAGGCAGCCTAGAGTGGCTGCAGAGGAGGCAGCCAATCTGAGAGGCTGCTGGGGCGGCCAATCAGGGGCCAGCAGGGCCATATAAAAAGTAGCAACAGGGACAGAGCAGTCAGTTGCTTCCTAGAGCTGAAAGAGGTAAGATCAGGTTCCTGGCTGCCTGGAAGAGCACCACCACCACCACCACCACCACCACCACAGACAAGTCAGTATGAGCACGACTGAGCCCAGGGAGGGTTGCCAAAGACTGGGGGAGCTAAGAAGGAACTCGTGGCTGGCTCTGGGGACTGAGCAAGGACTGAGCCCAGAACCTAGCCAGAATGATGACCTGTTGCTTCTCTCTCCAAGGTTTCTGGATTGTTTTTTCTCACGAGAATTGGTCATTTTTGTTCTCAAAATGCAAGTTATTCTTTAAAAAACTTAAAAAAGGTAAAAGACTAACGCTTCACTCCTGCAACCTGCTTCTATTCTGTTCTATTCTATTTGGGGCGGGGGGGATTACTGTGCTTATCACCATAGTCTCTGAATATCTTCCAGTAGTACAATGTGACTGCACATCTGTCACATCTTGTTTGTTCCCTTGTCTTCTCTCTAGAGGGAGAAGGATGTGGAGTGTCTTGCTTGATGTGAACAAAGCCCTACACCTACATGGAGCACCACTGAAGTGAACAGGGTTCTGTTTGAGAGATTGGGATAGAAGAGAATGTGGATGTGAACAGGAGAATGTGATGAAAATTCTAGCTGTTATATGGAGATGCTATATAGTGGTTTGAGAACAGGACAGAGATTACTCTCTTCAGGGCTAGCTTTGGTCTTTGTCCTGCAAGACAATAAGCACTCTGGCTCTGATCCAGCAAAGCACATGCTTAAATTTTAAGCTTGTGAATAGTCCTTGGGAGAACTTCAATCCGAGCTCCCATTGTGGCCCCAGGAAAGTCAACTAGCCTCTGTGTCTCCATCTATTTGTTTTCATAATGTAAACAAAAATTTTAGAAAGTACATTAAACCTCGTGATTCAGGGTTTAAGCCAATCTCTAAGTCCTGGTCTACACTTAAAAGTTAGTTCAGCATAGCTATGGTGCTCAGGGGTGTGAGCTCCACAGTAAAGCTGACCTAACCCTAGGTGTAGACCCAGCTGGTGTTGACAGAAGAATTCTTCCATCAACCTAACTACTGCTGCTTGGGGAGGTGGATTACCTACATCAATGGGAAAAACCCTTCCATGGCTGTAGGAAGTGTCTACACTGTGCTACAGTGGCACAGCTGCGGCCCTGTTGTTGTGCTGCTGGATCCATAGTGTAGACATGGCCTAACTATTAGAGACCATGAAGAGACCTAATGCAGAGGGAAGGCAGATTATCCCACATCTGTTTCTACAGGGTTCTTACACCTACCTCTGAAGCATCTGGTGCTGGCCACTGTCTGAGACAGATTACTGGACTAGATGGACTTTGGCTCTGCTCTAGTCTGGCTATGTCTATGTTCTTATCACATGAAGATAATATTTTTTTACCCAGCTGGGTGGTGCAGTAATTGATTAACATTTGTCATTTGATTAGCTCTTTCAAGAAGAAAAATCCAATGTTCTCAACTCTCACAATTTTATCACAAGTCTCATAATATTCAGTGTCTTTTCTCCAGCTCCTGGAGTCATCAACATCTCATTTTTAATTTGTTTAGAAAGTAGTAGTAAATTTCCAGCCCTCATGATTGTGGGGGAAATCCAGAAAATATGACCCAAGTGTAACCTAAAGACTCAAACCAGACAGCAAACCACACTTTTTAAAAAATCTCATGTTTTTTAAGCCAATAACTATTTTTTGGGCCCATGACTCATTGTTTCTGAATGCATGAGGCTGGCAGGTCTGAGAACCTTATTCAAGTGCTAGGTGTTATTACTGCAGAATGCTAAATTACCAGAATTGTGTATTTTGGAGATCAAGCCCATAAACACTTGTGCAATTACTAGGCTGGCTTCTGCAGAAAAAAACCCCAAACGGCCACCTTTCCTGCTGGCATAAATGAGTGAGACTCCCCCGAAGTCAATCAGCTGTACCTATTTTACACCATCGATAAGCAGGACACGGCATCAGCTAGAGAGCAAGGGAAACACACACTGCCCCCTGTCAGGGGATATTGCAACTCCAGCTCTGCTCTGAGCCAGAATGACTGAACCAGCAGGGCCATGTGTGTGCCTCTGCTTCTATGCCATCTCATCACCCCACCCCGAGCAGACTGACTTTCGAAGCCAGCGAAAAGAGAGAAGAAAATCAAGGTGCTCCAGACACAGCGCTGCTGTAATAAGGGCTAACCAATATTCAGGGTGAGAATAATATTTCCTGTCCATTCACCTTCCAGATTTGTCTACTTTGTTTTTAACCTGAGGTGAGATGCAAGGCTGAAATGGACTCAGTCAGTGATAGAAGCATGAAGCTACCCCCGCCCCGCAAAAAAAAAAACGCATCCCCCCCAAGTACTTTGAAATGCATCTCTGCTCTCACTTCCCAGAAAAGCACTGGAGACAGAGGAAGAGCAATACAGTAATATATATATATTCACAAAACACCCCTCACAACAACAAATACTTTGAGTTATTTATATTGTATGTGTCCCCAAATAGCTTCCCTTTCCCATCCCTCTTGGCTTTAATTAATGCCTGTCAAACTTTGTTGCCCCTCTTGTAACAGCTTGCTTCCAGAGTTTCCCTAGGCTTTCTCAGCCTGTATTTTGTACCTTTTTTAAATTAAGGTGTATACGAAACTTTTATTAAGATTCTGTATTTCCCGGCTCTGACCACGTAAACAGCATAACACAAATAGCCCATCCAAATCTGAAGCTAGACAAATGATTCAGCAGAAGATTCCCAATAAACCTAAATTTTTGTCTTCAGTGAAGGTGCTATTAAACATTGTAGGTGTAAGTTCGGACTTAGAGTACAGCCTCACCACGTTTCATTGTTTACTTGATTGGTGCGTGGGAACATTTATGTTATATCGTGACAAATTCCCTTTACCAATTGAGCATCCTGCTTGGAGTTGAACCTTAAAAACATCACTATATTCACTTCCAACTAGAACGCGTCATTGGGTCAAGTTCAGGGGTCTCCCAGGTTTCTTGCTATTCCCTGAATCTGAACTTTCCCAAACTCCCATGACAAACTGTGATTGGATTTGAGTATCTAAAACTTTTAGTTTTGAATAGATGGTCTGAGTCTGTAACCCTCTTCTCCCATCCATGAGTACTAACACATCAGTCATGTATCACCTATTGTAAGACAATGTTTAATGAAATGACAACTTAATAATTTTTTGCACTTGAATTTGGTGGGCCTCTATAACCCTAAACTTTTCCCTCACAACAGCTATGCCAAACATTAACTCAATCATCTACATGGAATGCCTGCAGAATCAGGCCCTAGATTTTGTTTCTCACTATGCTTAATGGTGACAAATCTGAAGTAAACACAGATTGGCACACAACTATATTGGATCAAGCAAGACACTGTAAGCCAGGTATTCATATTAAAAAACAGAATTTCTGCATTCAAAAATAGAGAGGAGTGTGCACTAATTGCAAACAGACTAGGTAGTTTGTACAATTAATCCTTTGGTGGCTCTGGTACTTTACACTGCATGAAGTGTTCCCAGTAATTAAAAGATGATAACTGTAGAAAATATATAAGCAGGCCAACAATAGCTAAAATAACAAAAAATCAGAAAAAGCTACAAGGTTAACCCAGAGCTCACAAATTATATTCCCCTTGTTTCCCTGCTTATGGGCGCCAACCCTTCCCCCTCTTACCCCTCAATTACATAATAAAAATGCAGATGGTAAAAATGAAATATAATGCAGTTACTGTATCTCAATTAAACATGAGAGAAACCAGCTCCTGTACAATTTCCACTTGTAGCCAAGCACTCTTCCAGTTCTGTCTTCTAGAGTGGAACTTGTACTGTTCTGGTGACAATTGCTGTCTTTGCTAAATTGTCCCAAATAGCATCCCCTTGCCTTGGGATGGAGGACATGCTTTAGGGCAGCAACAATTTTCCCAGGCATAATTACAATATGCAGATATCTTTCAACACCTTTGTCAGTCACCTAGTGATATGAATGGGTATTGAAAAGGAATTTCATCATGATATGGAAAAGGAACAACTGAGGGTCACATACATTGCTAATTAACTCTGCAACAAGAGTTTGATTCCAAGCTGTGCTTCCTGAGGGGCTGCACCTTTAGGGGCTGCCTATCAGGACAGGAGTAGGGCAAAGATAGCCTTATGCTACCTTTACACCCTGCAGATTCTGTGTTGCTACAGGAGCAGAAATGGCCTCATTGTAAATTAGAGCTCTCTGGGGGTGCTCTAAATTACAACAGCCTCTAGCCTATTTTGCAGACACAGGCCTGAGACAAGGCTGTGTTTGGGGCTGCAGGGGACAGAAGCACACACCCATTGCCAGGAACACACAATAAGTTCTCTACTCCTAGGTCTGCCCCACAGACCTCTTTAAACCAACCAATTGAGCTAGAGTTGAACAGGTGGCCTACAGCCAATTAACTGTTCCCACTTGGGCAGGGCTGAGCTCCTCCATTAACAGGAGGAGGGGTGGGACTTCTCCCGAATCTCTAACCAATCAAGGCTCTGGAGGAGGGGGATAGGTGAAGAGGCCAGCTCTTCCTCCTTCTCCTACCAGCCTCCTAACCAGCTCAGAGCTGTCCCTGTCACAGCCATGTTGCTAGCATGTGGTGGAGGCTCTGCATTGTTAATTTCCATGTTGTATTACTACCTGTTTTGCCAAATCAGAGCCAAAAGCTCACACTCCCAGTCTTTGCATCTCCCTCCCCAGGGTTTCCTAATTTCTCTTTCCAGCATGCCACAGGAAACAGTTTCACTGAGGCATCATTCCTCTCTGTCAAATAAAATGAAGGACCCAGTCCTGAAAACCCTTCATGGGACAAGTCTCATGATTTTAATAGGATAGCTCATGTAACAAAAGACTTGCAGGACTGGGGCCCAAAAAGGATCTTATCCCCCAGGTAGATCACAATCTTAATTTAATAACTAAATATTATTTGTTATTTGATCATAATTCATTTCTGATGAATTTTTACATTGTTAGGCTCTGTAGTAGTACACAATTAAGAATATATGTAAAACACTTTTGTCTTTTATTTATCAGACTTTGTTGTCCAATGACCTAAAAGCTAATTCTGTTATTTTTTAAGGTCTCTGTAACTTTTTAAAAAATCCAACCTCTCCCAGGCAATCTCAAGGCATTCTGGGATCAAGCAACATGCTGTATCCTCTTACTTTAGTCAATGGCCTATGACCTTACAAGTAGGGTCAGTCAACATGCTACAAAGCTTTTCTTGCTTTTATCAAGTAACAAAGCAAACCAAATTACATAGTTTCTATAGCAGGCCACTACAGTATGTAAACTGCAAAGACGGCTTACATCAGTTGCTTATTCTGTAATGCCGATAACATGAAAGGCCCTTTAGTTCCACTGACTGTAGCAAGTATTTGCCTATCTCCCTTATTACTAAGCAACAAAGGAGCTGCAGAGGTTGAGTAAGCAAATGAAAAATGAAAATGGAAGAAAAAACAATTGACCAGCTTCGAAGAAATGTTTGTCTAAAATGTATGCAGACATGGCTCCATAAATTTATAGGTGCTAGAAGGCTCACTTTATCAGACTGGGCACTGAGGTCTTTATAAGCCATGATAGAGTTCAAAGAAATTTTTGAGACAATGTCTACTTTACCTTATAATTCATTTATTCTATTAATCCTGTTAACTGGTCAAACACTCAATAGCTGTGATGATTAGTCACTTTTTGAATATTTCTATCCAGACAATCCCAGCCATAGACATGACAACATACATTTCTCATAGAGACTTAATGCAGTATTACAAATATTGAGATTGTTAGTGGTTTGTGAACTATCAGAGAGTAAAGCACACAGGGTAAAATTCACTGTTGTGCACAGGGCCAGCTCAAGACTTTTGTACCAATTAAGGCCCATTTTGAGGGCTTAAAGTAGACTTTAAGAGACACACAGATGTTGTGCTGGCTCTCTGAATAGAGGTGAATTTCACCCGCAAAGAATCATGATTACAGATTGGCCTTGTGGTCTAGCCATTGCACAAACAGGGTGTACAAAGGATCTGGCCTGAATCTGAGATTATAATTTTCTGTTTTAAATCGCTCAGGATGGGCTAGTGGAAGCTCAGTATTCAGCCCTAGGAACTGGGGGGATGAAAAGTGGTGCTGGGGAGTCGGAGAAGGGTTGCTCTACACATCCCTGGCTTTTTTTTTTTTTTTTTGGAAAAGCATTGACAAGCTACTTCTTCCAGCCCTTCAATCAGGCTAAGGAAATAGTTGCTGTGAGGCAAGATGGAGTTCATTTGGGCAGGGAGTGGAATAAAAAAGTAAAAAATAGGCATTAGTGACTCCTTCAAGGGAACACAGACATGAGAGGGGTTCGAGGAGGAGAGTGGGAAAGGATGAATGGTGATTGCACAAGGGCTGACAAATGCAAATATTTCAAAACATAACGGCATTAAGTATTCATTGTGAAATTAGATCAGCTTTTTAAAAGCTACAGGGTAAAAAAACCACAGTGTTCAACTAATTAAACAAAGTTAAGAGATGTTAAACACTTTTCCTTCAAAAAGTATTTGTGTCTGCACTACCATGCATTTTTAAATGTAACTGCATGAGTTGGCAATGGTATCAAATAATCTGACATCAAAGGATTTATAATTCAGGTTTTTAAAATCTTCTAGTGTGGAAATCTTTAAAAGAGAACACATCTACATTGTACAAATCTGTAGCTGTCCTAACACAATGCCGACACACTTCTATGATGTTCATTAAAATGCTTTATGCCTTGATAGCTATATAATGGGATGTGAGGAAATTTAACTATACTAACAAGTTTTTGTGCCCTGAAACAATAAATTGCTTAAACACATGCCTAACTTTAATCATGTGGGTAGTTCCATTGAAGTCAATGAGGCGGCTTACGTGCTTGTTGCACTGGGGCCATGGTGGAATCAAGATGCCTGGAGTGAAAGTCTCTTTTTTTCATACAAGGTAACAAAAGACAAAGGTCAATGTTTTGAGAAGTACAAATTAAGTTTGGGTACTCCCGTTAGCATTACCTAAAATATCTCAAATTGAGTATCTTAAAATTGACACACCCATAATTAATGAATACTTTTGAAAATTTGCCTCTGCCCATTTAAAATTACACCTGATTCCTTCACATGTTTTATCAGGTGTTAAAAAAAAATGTATCTCTCAGTAACTATTTTTCCTAACAGACTGTAACAAGACAGCTATCTGACCAGCTTCCTTCCTGTTTAAAAACCTTCCACTGACCAAAAAGAAGCAGAGATTTTTTCTCAATAAATCTCATATTATTGTTCCAGTAACACAATCATTTTAGACCATCTTATTTTACTCAAGTCCACAAATTTAGTGTTTATATAGTACAGTAGATCTAAGAGAAATAGTTGTAATACTTGGTATGTCTTCCTTTCTATCAGGCTTTAACACTATTTTTCTGGCTGAAACTCATTTTGTCCAATAGATGCAGGACTGAGGCATCATTCTAACTAGAACACCTTTCCAAAAACTTAGTATCCAGTCTTGCTAGTTCAGACAACCCTCTGCTAAAGACATCAGGATTGATCTCTATTTATTTCACTTTTCTTCTCCAAGACCCTGATTCAGCAAAGCACTTAGGCATGGGCTTAACTTTAAGCACATGCTTAAGACCTTCCCTATGCAAGGACCTAACTATGTATTTAAGTGATTTGCGGGATTGGGGGCCAAAAGGATAAAGTAATTTAATGCAAACTTTTATGTAAACGTCTCCAGTATGCTTTAAGTGTTTAATATTTAATATAATAATTTTCAGTATTTACCATAAAAACACTGACCACAGAACAAATCTGAAAATAACTCTGCAACTCATGCCACATGTTTGTAATTCCACATGTCATCTATACTCAGGGAAGCAACTAGTTGATACTCTCACACATAGTTCTGAGCCTTGGAGTCAAATCCATGTGTGGACAGGGTGACCACCCATTCATTATTTTAATGAACTTCCCTTATTTGGTGCCTCACAGTCTGTGAACAATAAGGAGCTACTGAGAAGCATTTGTTCAGATAATTAAAAGTACGTTTTCAAGCAGTAAGTATGTAAAGGATCATGGATTGTGATACAAATGTATGATTTTGTATGATAAATTAAATACTTTGTGGTAGTGTGCCTTATACATACACTCTATCTTACACTATTTAGAAAAGCTGGATGAGCATAAGTCCATGGGGCCAGATGCGCTGCATCCAAGAGTGCTAAAGGAGTTGGTGGATGTGATTGCAGTGCCATCGGCCATTATCTTTGAAAACTCATGGCGATCAGGGGAGGTCCTGGATGACTGGAAAAAGGCTAATGTAGTGCCCATCTTTAAAAAAGGGAAGAAGGAGGATCCTGGGAACTACAGGCCACTCAGCCTCACCTCAATCCCTGGAAAAATCATGGAGCAGGTCCTCAAGGAATCAATTCTGAAGCACTTAGAGGAGAGGAAAGTGATCAGGAACAGTCAGCATGGATTCACCAAGGGCAAGTCATGCCTGACTAATCTAATTGCCTTCTATGATGAGATAACTGGCTCTGTAGATGAGGGGAAAGCAGTGGATGTGTTGTTCCTTGACTTTAGCAAAGCTTTTGACACAGAATTCTTGCCAGCAAGTTAAAGAAGTATGGGCTGGATGAATGGACTATAAGGTAGATAGAAAGCTGTCTGAGGGGTTGGAGCAAATGCGGTTGTATCGCAGAGCTTAAAGCCCCTAAAGCCCCTACTCTACTTGCGCTATATTGATGACATCTTCATCATCTGGACCCATGGAAAAGAAGCCCTTGAGGAATTCCACCATGATTTCAACAATTTCCATCCCACCACCAACCTCAGCCTGGTCCAGTCCACACAAGAGATCCACTTCCTGGACACTACAGTGCTAATAAAGAATGGCCACATAAACACCACCCTATACCGGAAACCTACTGACCGCTATTCCTACCTGCATGCCTCCAGCTTTCACCCTGACCACACCACACGATCCATCGTCTACAGCCAAGCTCTGCGATACAACCGCATTTGCTCCAACCCCTCAGACAGAGACAAACACCTACAAGATCTCTGTCAAGCTTTCTTACAACTACAATACCCACCTGCAGAAGTAAAGAAACAGATTGATAGAGCCAGAAGAGTTCCCAGAAGTTACCTACTACAGGACAGGCCTAACAAAGAAAATAACAACGCCACTAGCGGTCACCTTCAGCCCCCAACTAAAACCCCTCCAACGCATTATTAAGGATCTACAACCTATCCTAAAGGATGACCCAACACTCTCACAAGTCTTGGGAGACAGGCCAGTCCTTGCCTACAGACAGCCCCGCAACCTGAAGCAAATACTCACCAACAACCACATACCACACAACAGAACCACTAACCCAGGAACTTATCCTTGCAACAAAGCCCGTTGCCAATTGTGCCCACATATCTGTTCAGGGGACACCATCACAGGGCCTAATAACATCAGCCACGCTATCAGAGGCTCATTCACCTGCACATCCACCAATGTGATATATGCCATCATGTGCCAGCAATGCCCCTCTGCCATGTACATTGGTCAAACTGGACAGTCTCTACGTAAAAGAATAAATGGATACAAATCAGATGTCAAGAATTATAACATTCATAAACCAGTCGGAGAACACTTCAATCTCTCTGGTTACGCAATCACAGACATGAAGGTCGCTATCTTAAAACAAAAAAACTTCAAATCCAGACTCCAGCGAGAAACTGCTGAATTGGAATTCATTTGCAAATTGGATACTATTAATTTAGGCTTAAATAGAGACTGGGAGTGGCTAAGTCATTATGCAAGGTAGCCTGTTTCCTCTTGTGTTTTCCTACCCCCCCCCCCCAGATGTTCTGGTTTAACTTGGATTTAAACTTGGAGAGTGGTCAGTTTAGATGAGCTATTACCAGCAGGAGAGTGAGTTTGTGTGTGTATGGGGGTGGGGGGGATGTGAGAAAACCTGGATCTATGCAGGAAATAGCCCGACTTGATTATGTAAAGAGTTGTCACTTTGGATGGGCTAGCACCAGCAGGAGAGTGAATTTGTGTGGGGGGGTGGAGGGTGAGAAAACCTGGATTTTTGCTGGAAATGGCCCACCTGTTGATCACTTTAGATAAGCTATTACCAGCAGGACAGTGGGGTGGGAGGAGGTATTGTTTCATATTCTCTGTGTGTATATAAAGTCTGCTGCAGTTTCCACGGTAAACATCTGATGAAGTGAGCTGTAGCTCACGAAAGCTCATGCTCAAATAAATTGGTTAGTCTCTAAGGTGCCACAAGTACTCCTTTTCTTTTTGCGAATACAGACTAACATGGCTGTTCCTCTGAAACGAGGAGTAATGGTCTCAAGTTGCAGTGGGGGAGGTTTAGGTTGGATATTAGGAAAAACTTTTTCACTAGGAGGGTGGTGAAGCACTGGAATCGTTACCTAGGGAGATGGTGGAATCTCCTTCCTTAAAAGTTTTTAAGGTCAGGTTTGACAAAGCCCTGGCTGGGATGCTTTAGTTGGGGATTGGTCCTGCTTTGAGCAGGAGGTTGGACTAGATGACCTCCTGAGGTCCCTTCCAACCCTGATATTCTATGATACTTCTCACATGTGTTGCTTTTGTTCTGTACGCACTGGAAGGATTTAAGACCTCATTCCTGGGATGAAAGTTGGTCAGTAGGTCACTATAACTTTTTTCCCCAGAAGAACAAGGTTTTTACCCTATCATAAATGAACAGAGTTGATTAGAAGGATATATAACTGTAACTAGATTTATAACCCTTACACCCTTGCTTATGTATGGAAAGACTCCTTTTGTCTTTAGTGGGAGCTGGACTTGTTCTGTAGGTAGGATGGATGTCGCTAAAACAGAATCTCCATGCCTAAAACAAACCTGGCAAGGAGGAAAAAAATGGAAGAACTGCTTTTGTAAAGGATATGTCTATGGCATTCCTGATTAAATTGATCCAGACATAATTGATGTTGCTAGTCAACAACATACAAAACCACTCTGTCAATATCTTTGTATTATTTTCCATATCAAAACAGCTAAGCAATAATTTTCCAATCTATTCACCTATCAGAAAAAGGGGGGGAAGAGGAAGGAAAGCATTCTTGTTTTGTTTTTTTTTGTATGTTTATCACAGAGAATTTTTGAAGAGAATTACATAGTATTTCATGAAAATTCATGTTTTCAACAAATGGTACTTGCTTTGGGACTGCATATTTCTTATGTTGTTAGAACTGCAAACAAATAAAATCACTGCTCCATGCAGTTTTGAGCTGGATATAAAAGAAATTATCAGAGCTTGCATATTTACTATAGGCAGTTCTATCAAATTGGAAATGGTTTATGATAATGTGACTACAATGTAATACAAACTTGCACAGTGTATAAATAACCAATTATTAAATTTCTTTTTTTCTTCATTAAGTATCTTGTTTTGGACAGAAGGGAAAATTCTACCAAGTGGAACTATTTTCACCTTTGCATTATATGGATGTAATTTTAAGGAGCCCTGGGTGTTCTTCTTGTGCTATTTATTTAAAGTATTTATACAAGCATAAAACCCATTGAGATGAAACATCACATATATAGAGTCTCCTGTCTGCAGCAAGAATTATATTGATTGCTATTGCAGAAGACCGTGGTGCCAGGTCACCTTCCTGCCATTGATTTTTGGTTGTCCTATTCCACACTGCCAATCATGACTGCATTAATTGTGCTCCAGAACTTGGTAATTTCTTACTTTTTGCTTCATTTTTACCTATGTCCATTTTTCATAAATGATAGAAGTGCAGTAGCTTTTTTTAAAAAAAAATATTTGAAATAAGATACTAAGGGAGTGTTAAAGAAAAATGGAGTTTCTTTAAAAAAAAGGTGATGAATGACTTTAAATAAAGCTCTCCTTGCAAGACTTGGCCAAATTAGGCCAGGCAGACTGGGGAAACATTGGTGACTATGAATGATAACTGGACAAAGAGTTCTCTAATACTAAAAACCAACCAACCAACCAAACAAAAGTATTGGTTTACAGATCTTAAAGTAAATACAAACTCATTTTAGCAGATCATTTGGGCTAAACAAGGACCTAAATATACTATAGATTCTATTTTACCAGTTAGGCATTTGAGTACATATGTTTTGTTTGTGTGCATTTGTGTGTGTGTGTGTGTGTATCTATGTGTGTGTGTCTAACACATACCTACATATGCACGCAAACAAAACATATGTACATGTATTAGACATATATACATATACACACACACATATATGTACACAAACAAAACATATGTACTCAAATGCCTAACTGGTAAATAGAATCTATAATATATTTAGGTCAAAAAAGAATGAGAAGTTCATGGAGGATGGCTCCATCAATGGCTATTAGCCAGGATTGCAGGCATGGTGTCCCTAGCCTCTGTTTGTCAGAAGCTGGGAATGGGTGACAGGGGGATGGATCACTTTGTGATTACCTATTCTGTTCATTCCCTCTGGGATACCTGGCATTGTCCATTGTCAGAAGATAGGATATTGGGCTAGATGGACCTTTGGTCTGGCCCAGTATGGAATTTCCATTTCCAGTTACTTGGAAATTCTGTGTAAGAGAAATAACAGAGGTAAATTCCTCCCCAGAAAAAGAGTGAAAATTATATAAAGTCAGACTGGAGCAACCAACAATCCGGCCGTACATAAACAAACAAGCAAAATGTGCAATTTGTAGAGGACCTCCATGTATTTCCTCACAGCAAACCAACACTTGTCTGCAAGCCTCATTTAGGACCTGCTCCAAAGACTACTAAAGTCAATGGGAGTCTTTCAAGTGACTTCAAGGCCCTTTGCATCCAGATAGCACAGCTTATGTATTTAGGGCATTTCCCCCCTTTATTTCATGCACATGACCCATGAGTGCCATCCTGCTAAGAGTTGAGCTCTCCCGGTGAGTTTTTTCTTCCCTCCCAGCCGGACCAGTTGTAGCATTCAAGCAACAGAGCCCCAGGAAGAGGCTTTTTTAAAGATGATAATTCAAAACTCCAAACTGCAGGAAGGCCGAGGCTCCCCTCAGTGATGGAAACTCCTGTTATGTTACAGCTGGTGTCACATAGCCCACTTCCTCTGGAAAGCCTCCTCAGTCCTGTACTATGCAGAAATGGATCCTGTAGATCTGTAGTGGAAAGAAAGGGTAGGAAAAAGCATGAACATTGAAGTTTCTAACTGGTGGGCATTTGTGGTCCTAGGAGAGAGACAGAATCAAATAATTCATAGCCTAGCATTTCCTTTTGATCTCTGTATCCCTATTTCTGTTTAGAGTTAGTTAATTTACCTAAATATGCATGGGGGAGACTGAAGAAGTCTTTAATTGGAAATATATGAAATGATTAGATTAAAACACTGTGGAGACCTCTTAAATGCAAAGTTTAGGCATGCAAAATTCTTTCACTGAAAGTTCCTACCTCGTCTTATTATTAATTTCATTAATTCACCTTAGATATAAACAGAAGCTGGTTTTAATAGTGTAACAGGCCTGATTCTCTTTTTGTAAACAAGTACTGATAATAGTTCTCTGAAGACAGTAACCAAAAAGGTGCACTCCACACCCACCCACTGAGATGAGCTGAGGGGCTGCACAAACCTTTTAAAATGCAGGACAATTACAAACATTACAAACCAATATACGAACCAGATAAAATATTGAACAGGCCAAAGGGCTCTTCTTGCGCCTGAGGCTTGCAGGGTGAGACCCTTCATAACCTCTTTCTCAGAAGGATGCTAATCTCCTTAGTTTATTAGCTGCTGAGTTTTATTTGCCTGCCTGCTCGGTGAATGGGATCCACACCATGTACAGTAGAACTTCTCCATTTTTGGATTTCTAGTTGATGTACCTTGTGGTTAAGATTACCCAGGCGCTGTTACAGCAATCCAGCAGAGGAAGGTGATCTGCCTTCTTGCAGGGTGAAATTCACCCCAGCACATAATGCCCACACAAGGTTTTGCATTCCATGTAAGCCCTTAACATAAGGCTCAGCTGGGGCTTAGTTATCTCTCTGCACAGGGTGGGAATGTCATCTTCAGTACAGCACAGTGGTACATTTAACTTCCTCCAGAAAGTGTAAGATGAGCTCACTCTCTTTAGAACCACCTGGACAGAGGTTTGCAGTGAACAACTTGCTTCTATTCTTCACTTCAGAAATGACAGAATTGTACTGGTATCTGTTAGATAATTTGCTGGGATCCCACTACTCTTGTACCTATTTTTTTCAATGTATAGGAATAGGAAGACAGATCTATGATCCCCTTCAATAATAATCCTAATAAATCAGATGGCATCATGCAGTTAATATGAACTTATTACTAAATGAATTTATTGATGTATTTGTACTGTAGTGATACCCAAATACCCCAATCAGAATGAGGGTCCTGTTGTGGTAGGGGCTGCACAAACATATATGATGCTGTCCCTATTGCAAGGAGCTTAAATTCTACCTTAAGACAAAACAAGTGAGTATAACAAAGGACAGGAGGAAAGTAGGAGGCTGGTAACAGTAATAAGTATGTGTTTACACTGTGCATTACTTTGGGATTCAAATAATTAATTTTTTAAATAAATACAAATGCAACACACACTGCCCCTCCGCGTAGCTATCTGTAGCTGGTGATAACCTGAGGCATTATGAAAAAAGTGGGTCTTGAGAAGACATTGAAGGAGAGGGCAATTCCTTTATGGATGAATTCAAGGAGAGAGCATGCCATGCATAAGGGGCAGAGTAGAAGGAATTGCCAAGATGTAGAAGCACACAAGTAGGCAGATGAGACCTGCATCACTGCCAGTGCAGAGGGAGACTTGAAGATACAAGAGTGGATAAGTATAAAGGGTCTTAAAGCACCTCACAAGAAGCTTGAACTTGGTGAAGCATAAAAGGAGAGCCAATGGGAAGATTCGCTATTCCTTACCTCACCATCCTTAGTTTGAACACTGGCTGTTTAGACTGCATGCCCTTTGAGTCAAAGGAATTGTCTTCTTCCTTGCCTGTAAAGCACCAAGCACCCTGGTCGTGCTGTACAAATAGTATATGATAATAGTGCTGCTCTGTAGCCATTTCCACCTCTTTTCTATGTATTCCCCCAACTGGTTCATACAGTTACGTTTGGTTCACATTTAAAAGTAGTAGGTCCCTTTCAAATTTTAAAATAAGAGCTTCATCTTCCCATACTCCTCTTTCAAATTCCCAGTTCACTTCATCGGCCCCCCAATCACACAAATGACTTATTAAATGAAAGCCGCATTGACAAACTGTCTCAGCTGAAGATATTGAAACATAAGTGATGCTATGCAATGTCAAAAAAAAAAACCCAAACAAACCAAAAAACCTCCGGAGTTTCCTTCATCATTGGCTTTTATTGAATAATGTACAAGATAACACGGATGTAACTCGTGAAGCCATGTCTTAATGTATGTGCATCTCATATGCATTTTTAACATTAAACAGGCTCTCATGATTATTTGCTTGTTAATGTATTTTTTCATCATGCAAAATACAAAAGGTGCTGGTGCTTGGTAGGAGGTCGTGTCCATTTTTCTTTTGAAGGCTTTTTAGTCTGCTCTTGTAGAGAGGCCAGACAAGCTCTGCGAACAGTGATTGCTGTGGTAGTAGCAAGAGTCCAGGCATGTACACATGCCAGAAGGAGAGTATCTGTAAATGTTATTACAGGGAGATAGATGTACCATGAAGTTTGAGAACCTGACCAGGCATGTGGAAAGCGCACGTGTTATAATGCAGCCTACACATTAACCATGTTGTGCGAGGCTCTTTCAGGAGGTTTTTGCCGTAGCCTGGTTAAGTGGCTCGTGCAATCAGTGATTCTGTGCATGCGGGGAAGGAAGGAGGTCTGGATTAAAGAGGTTGGAATGCAAGTGGTTGGAATGACAGCTCCAGGACCTCTGTTTGAAAGGCCACCTCCACAATCTATGGCATGTGAGATCGCTCAAACAAATCGTGGGAGTGAACTAGCTCTGCTAGTGTCTCCCTTTGATAAGTAGATGGAATATTCCTCGGGGAGATTTGTCCAGTGGGCCTGATCTGAGGCTTGGCACTATGTCCTAGATGCATATATTGTTTCCTCTTTCTTCCACATTGGTCTTAAGCCAGTATCCTTTGTAACCAGCTTTTCCTGCAGTCAGAGGCAGCTTTGCTAACTAGTTTAGATTCCACCACCCTAGCCCAAAAGTCTGAATTTACCTATTGCTTTGCATAATATACGCTGTACTCAGAATCTGTACCATTCTTATTTTTTGACAAAGGGCTTATAAAATAAAAATGAGGAGGGGATTTTGTTATCTAAAAAGATCAGATGCTTCATATAAGCTGTACAGTAGAGCACTTGCTGCCATCAAATATTAAAGACGATATCTTAGGATAAAATGTAACACATTTTTGTGACTTAAAAACTTCCTACAATAGCAAAAAGGTGTTGGTAGATATTTAAGTTTTTAATGTAAAGCAGATTTTAAATGACACATGATCACTCTACTACATCTACATCCCAGCTCTTTAGCAATGTATATTTAAAAACAAGCAATAAAGCTATTCCCCAAACTTCCATAAATCTTTCACCTTTTTATGATTTTTTTAAACTACTCAACCTCTCTTTATATTTCTTGAATTTTTACAGCCAACAGTTTTGTACGTGGATAAAGTACTAAACAACTGTCATTACAGTCTTATACATGGTGCTCCATGGAAGTATAAATTCAACATTAATATCATACTAAAGAGTAGCTGAATGCATTTTAATAAATGTCCCCAGTGACTTCTGTGTCTAGTATCCAGACAGAATAAAAAATGCTCATACATTACAAGATGTTACGAACCTTTCTATCAAAAGTAATAAACAAACAGACTTCTTGTTTGCTTAGGTTATTGGGTTAAATTTTTAAGCAGTACGGTGGAAGAGAAATCAGTCCAGGGAGAAGATTATTAATTGATCCTGTTCAATATTTTCCAGCTGCTAAATGTAGGGTTTTAGGAGCTGGTCAAAAATTCGACTCCGCTCTCCATATGATTTAATAAAAGTATTGTAATTATGACACAAGTCTTTGGCACCCAAAGAGATCATCTGTAAATTAACAGAGATTTACTGATCTGAAATATTTAATTTCAGTAACAGCAAAAAGAGGATCTTGCTCAAATAATTAATTAGCCACAAATCTAGAATTCTTAGCTAATACTTTGCAAATTAATAATAAATATGCTTTCTATTATCAGACCCATGTTATGACATAGTGTTTGAGTCAGACTGCACTATTTTACAAAGCAACAACTGGACGCAAGCACACTCAATGGAAGTATACTAAGTACAAATGGAAATGATATCAGGAATCTATATTTACTTCATTACTTTATATCCTAGAAACATTTTGCGCATTGACTTTCCAAACTGAATTCATCAGAAAGTAATTATCTATTTGGTTCATCTGCATTAAGTAGATAAAATATCACACTATTGACTATTTTGGATGAGCAGATGTTTTGGTTTTGGCACATCTGTATGCAATAAATCCATTTTCTGTGAAGGAATGATGTTTTATTATAAGATTTAATATAAAATCTTGAATAAATAATTTTAACTTGGAGTTTTCTCTATTAGGAGGCTTGTTTTCTAATTCAGAGATCCTTGTAAACAACAAACCAGAACCATTTCCCTATTAGTAGTTCAGCAGCCAAATATACCACACGTATCGTTATTTTGCACATGTGTGTTAACCAGTTGCCTTAGGAGAGCAGCAACCTTATTAATATCTGGACTTATTTTTCACACAAACAGATACATTTCAAGTCAATAACCATCTTGTGTACAAGCCTTACTACATTTCTGTTGCTACTTATGACCCTGTTTTTTCCATGTAGGACAGTCTAGCAAATTACGTTTTTATCTAGTAAACTGCTTTCGACTGTATGGAATAGAAATGGGGGAAGCAAGGGGAGTGGGAGAGAGAAGGCAAGGGAAACATCGACCTCTTCCTGTCTGTTTATATATTTCTAACTCATCCCTCACCATGGTATTTATGGTTAGAGTTAGATTGAGCACAGAATAAATTGTTTAAGCCGTACTGCCCCAGGACTAGGACAGGGAGGTATTGTGTCTTATTCCCGGCCTGGGGTCTCCCTTCCTCTGTGGAGGGAAGGAAGTTATTTCACTCCTTTTCCAGGTGCAGCATACTCACCACTTGTGCCTGGCCAGCTCCACTTGCTGGTACATGGGAGGGAACAGAGCCATAGGTCCAACAACTCCCCTACCCATTCTCCACTCTTTCTTGCCTAGTTACTTGTTAGTGGCTGTGAGCGGAGGATAGGGGACACAGCCCATTTCCCTCCACACATACACAACACTGAAGCCACAATCCAGGCAAAGCTCATGCAGCCCCAAAGGATAGTTAGGGCTGTCTCATGCCCCCATGTCATAAATATAAAGGGAAGGGTAAACACCTTTAAATCCCTCCTGGCCAGAGGAAAACCCTTTCACCTGTAAAGGGTTAAGAAGCTAAGATAACCTCGCTGGCACCTGACCAAAATGGCCAATGAGGAGACAAGATATTTTCAAAGCTGGAGTGGGGCGGGCGGTGGGCGGGGACAAAGGGTTCTCTCTGTCTGTGTTGTTTTTGCCGGGACCAGAGCAGGAATGCAGGTCAGAACTCCTGTAAAGAGTTAATAAGCAATTTAGTTAGATATGTGTTAGATTCTGTTTTGTTTAAATGGCTGCTAAAATAAGTTGTGCTGAATGGAATGTATATTCCTCTTTTTGTAACTTAAGGTTTTGCCTAGAGGGATTCTCTATGTTTTGAATCTGATTACCCTGTAAGGTATTTACCATCCTGATTTTACAGAGGTGATTCTTTTACTTTTTCTTTAATTAAAATTCTTCTTTTAAGAACCTGATTGCTTTTTCATTGTTCTTAGGGTCCAAGGGTTTGGGTCTGTGTTCACCTATGCAAATTGGTGAGGATTTTTATCAAGCCTTCCCCAGAAAAGGGGTGAAGGGCTTGGGGTGATTTTGGGAGGAAAGAAGTTTCCAAGTGGGCTATTTCCCTGTTATATTTGTTAGACGCTTGATGGTGGCAGCATTAAGGTCCAAGGACAAAAGGTAAAATAGTTTGTACCTTGGGGAAGTTTTAACCTAAGCTGGTAAAAATAAGCTTAGGGGGTTTTTCATGCAGGTCCCCACATCTGTACCCTAGAGTTCAGAGTGGGGAAGGAACCCTGACACCCCACATAGCCCAAGGACATATTCTAGCCTATGGTGTTTTTTTTTTCTTTTTAAGTTATTCCCTTTCTGGTAGGGGCACTTAGATACAATGATGGGCCCCTCATGTAAAATTCAGATTGGCTATTTTCCTGTCATAGGACTGAGCCTTTTGGAACTTTGCGCGTGAGAGCAAGCCTGGCAAGGGACATGTTTCCTTCCTTCATTGTGAGTCTTGCTTCCTTTGCCATTGCACATGGCCAATGGACAATCTGGACAATTGTATTTTTATTGTTTTTATAGTCCGTGGACAACTAATTGTTTCCTGGCCATGTTAATGCCTGACAGGTAGCTGAGGGGCTGCTGGTTTTTTCAATGTCCAGCTGCCAACTCTCATCAGCCAACTAGCTTACTTTATTACCAACTCGGGCACCTTTTTTATGAATGGAGATAGTTCAGGGGATCTGGAATTTACTTCCTCCAGTGATCCAGCAGAGACCAGGCTTGTTTACTGTTAAGTCACAGTGCAAGGCCTATCTATCTTCCCATCTGTTTGCCTTGGGGGTGGGGGTTGATTGTGGGTTATGCATACACAGTGCCGTTTATGTGGTAGGAGTCTGTTTCAATTGTTACTGATCAACATATTGGTGTTGGTTTTTTTTTTAAAATATTGTGCATGTGCCCAGGGACAATCTTGTTGAGCACATATTATGTATTTAAAATACCATTTCAAAAAACGCTATTTCCATTTTTTAAACAGATGCCCTAAATCTTGTAAATTGAGCTCTGCTAATGTATTCAAGAGCAATCTCGGGCATTTAAAGTAAAAACTGTTGGTTTAAAACAGAAACATATGTTGCTTTACAGTTCTATGATGGTGCAGAGCTCTCACCAATGCAAGTGGTTTGACTTTTGAAATGAGTACCTGCAATGTTGGCCTCCAGACCGTTCAGAACGAGCCCATTGGTATTAGTGTGTCCATACGCCTACACTGAGAAGAACTGTCTGTGACATTGACTGCCAGCTGTCTTGGTAGTTTGAGCTACATGAAATAGCAAGTGATATTTTTGGTCATATATAAGTATCTGGCTGAATGATTCCATAATGTGGGCTGTGCAGTGTGTCACAGGCCCAGATCATGAAAGCTGTAACAGGTAGACGCATTTCCCTCTTTCACTCTATATACTTTTGTATTCTGGGCTCCAGTCCTGACCCCAGTGACCAAGCTGGTAACCAGACCAGGCACTGGGTAATTCCTCGGAAAGGGGTCAAGAATTCTCAACCAAGCTATGACCTAGGAGTAATGCTTGGGCTCTCTGCGATGAGCAACTTCTGACTCAGGTTGGCTTGTGATGCCAGGAGGGTGGGTGGAGACTTAGATGGGTTTGCAGTTAGTGAGACTAATGATACTTACCTATCTCACTGTGGCTTTGTGAGGCTTAATTAATTAATTGTTTGTAAATCACATTGAAATCCTTTGATGAAAGCTGCTAGAGAAGTGCCAAGTATTATTTTTAAAGTGTTTATCCTCTCCATTTTTTCCCTCACTACTGGCCTGCACTAATCCATCTAATATCTAAAAGCACACACACAGCTAGTAAGATATACTAGTCAAATTGTTCTTCATGGGGAGATGCACGGAAGCTTTCACAAAATTAGTTTAACAGATTACCATGCTTTTTGAAGTACCGTGTGCCCAGCTGCAGTGAAATGTAGTAGAGACAAGTGTCCGTGCTTCTCATTGATTTGGCTGTTGCCTGTGTGATTTTTATATTCAGCACCATGTGCTCTTTCCTATGACAACATTCAGAACAAGAATCTGAATTTGTAGGTGGGTTTTGAATTTCCAAATAATTTTAATTGATTCACCCCCTTCCAAAATTATTTTATTTGTCCACTTCTGGATTTCCAAGGGCATTTCAGTGATTGAATGTAGTTCTTTGAACCTGGGACAGCAAATGAAGATTTTAATTGATTACCATTATCTATTATTTTACAGCACTCCAAGTGTCTGTTAATTTATCTCACAGCAAGACAAAAGGAGACATGATCTATGACCAGGGAATTTACAGACTCTGGGCCTGATCCTGTAATTGGCTCCATATGGGCAATGCATGAGTGTAAGGGCCCACCCACCCAGTTGGATCTGACAGGATCAGGGCCGTAGTCTGTAACCTGCTTGGGCAGGGATCCTATCTCCCTGTGTGCTGTGAGGTACCTAGCACACTCTTGGATGCTTTGGAATAACAGTAAGATCAGGGCCTACTTTCAGACATAGCACAACAAGGGCAGGTGGGTGAGAAGGTAGTAGAGATGGGCACAGGAATAAGTACAGGTTTAATATCAAAAGGAGAATGTTGTTACTTAAGCCAGGTCTACACTTAAAACTTTTGCTGGTAGAGTAATGTTGGTCAAGAGTGTAATTTTTTGCATTTTTATACAGGCAAAAGCCCTGGTGTAGACAATGTTTTACTATCAAAAAATGCCTCCGGCACTATAGCTTATTTCATTCAGGGAATTGGTATAAGCTACAGTGGCAAAAGCACTCTTGCTGGTAAAAATTGGGGCAGGTTTATACTATAGCTTTATATTGATAGGCAAGGCACTGAATTTAGCTGTATGGAGTGGAAATCCACTAACTTCATGAAAAAGCTCGTACAGATACAGACAGACATCATCTTCCTTTCCAAATGCAATGACATCTTCATCATCTGGACCCATGGAAAAGAAGCCCTTGAGGAATTCCACTATGATTTCAACAATTTCCATCCCACCATCAACCTCAGCCTGGACCAGTCCACACAAGAGATCCACTTCCTGGACACTACAGTGCTAATAAACGAAGGTCACATAAACACCACCCTATACTGGAAACCTACTGACCACTATTCCTACCTACATGCCTCCAGCTTTCATCCAGACCACACCACACGATCCATTGTCTACAGCCAAGCTCTGCGATATAACCGCATTTGCTCCAACCCCTCAGACAGAGACAAACACCTACAAGATCTCTATCAAGCGTTCTTACAACTACAATACCCACCTGCTGAAGTGAAGAAACAGATTGACAGAGCCAGAAGAGTTCCCAGAAGTTACCTACTACAGGACAGGCCCAACAAAGAAAATAACAGAACGCCACTAGCCATCACCTTCAGCCCCCAGCTAAAACCTCTCCAGTGCATCATCAAGGATCTACAACCTATCCCGAAGGACGACCCATCACTCTCACAGATCTTGGGAGACCAGGCCAGTCCTCACTTACAGACAGCCCCCAACCTGAAGCAAATACTCGCCAGCAACCACACAACAAAAACACTAACCCAGGAACCTATCCTTGCAACAAAGCCCATTGCCAACTGTGTCGACATATCTATTCAGGGGACACCATCACAGGGCCTAATCACATCAGCCACACTATCAAAGGCTCATTTACCTGCACATCTACCAATGTGATATATGCCATCATGTGCCAGCAATGCCCCTCTGCCATGTACATTGGCCAAACCGGACAGTCTCTACGCAAAAGAATAAATGGACACAAATCAGACGTCAAGAATTATAACATTCAAAAACCAGTCGGAGAGCCCTTCAATTTCTCTGGTCACTCCATTACAGACCTAAAAGTCACAATTCTTCAACAAAAAAACTTCAAAAACAGACTCCAACGAGAGACTGTTGAATTGGAATTAATTTGCAAACTGGACATCATTAAATTAGACTTGAATAAAGACTGGGAGTGGATGTGTCATTACACAAAGTAAAACTATTTCCCCATGTTTATTCCCGCCCCCTACTCGTTTCCCCTCACACGTTCTTGTCAACTGCTGGAAATGGCCCACCTTGATTATCACTACAAAAGGTTTTTTTTCTCTCCTGCTGGTAATAGCTCACCTTACCTGATCACTCTCGTTACAGTGTGTATGGTAACACCCATTGTTTCATGTTCTCTGTGTATATTACATCTCCCCAGTGTATTTTCCACTGCATACATCCGATGAAGTGAGTTGTAGCTCACAAAAGCTTATGCTCAAATAAATTTGTTAGTTAGGTGCCACAAGTCCTCCTTTTCTTTTTGTATATTGATACTGGCTAACCTTTTCTAGTGGAGAGGCCCTGGAGAGAAGCTTGTGTACAGCATGATGCAACAAGGAATTTTTTTGTGTTTAAAAAAATAAAATAAATCAATGTCTTAGGGCTGTAGCACTCCAGTATAGGAACCTTTGCCAGCAGCAGCGGTTCTCGAATCCACGTAGGTAATTTATCTCCACAAGAGGCGATAGCTAGGTAAGCAGAAGAACTCGTCCATTCACCTAGGGCTGTTTACACTGGGAGTGAGGTTGGTTTTACTGTGCCACTCAGGGGTGTGGATTTTTCATATCCTTGAGCAACGTAGTTGGGTTGACCTAACTTTTGTTGGCTAATTTCTTGTAGGTATCACAGAAGAGGTAGATCTTCATTTCTGCTGCCAGAAGTGGATGCACACTGTTGCAGCTTGTTGCCTTTTCAAATAAAAACAAAACAGTGCAGGTTGCTACAGTACACTGCCACATATGCAGTAAATATCTCAGACTGTAGGGCGGATTCCAGTAACGAAGATTGTGAGATAATTCTGTCTTATTACCTACGTGCACATGGTATTCTGTGTTACAGTAAACATGGCACACTTCTCTGGATCTTGCTAATTGCTTGAGTGAAATTTAACTTCACATGGTAAAAATAAGAGAAGGAAATGGGTATACTAGGCACTTTTTTTTTTTTCCAAAAGCATAGACAAACATAAGAAAACATGGCATAAACATGTCACTTCAGTGTATGTGCTAAAGGGAATATTTACCCATCCTCTGGAGTATTCTTTCTCCCTAATCAGCAGAGCTGGTCAAATATTGTTTTCTGATGCAAAATGGCCTTTTGACAAAACAGAAATTTTCTTGTAAAAATGTTTGGGTTTTGATGAAGAACTGAAAATCTGAAAAATTAAAAATGTTTTTTCTTTTCTAACAGAATTTAAATATAATACATTTTTGATCATCTCTATTTGAGTACTGTGTCAGTGCATAGATCACCATGTTGATCAGGCTGCTATAAAAAATCCCACAGGCCTTGCCTACACACGGAAGTTGTACCACAGTGACACTATTGATACAGTTAAAGCAGTACATTCTCCCCTTCATGTGAACACAGTTAAACATTTATAAACATGCAGATAGCATATTTTGCTAGAGGGAGGGGATGAGCTATATCTGTATTCCATTCTATTCTATGTAGGTTCTTATACCACACTCATCACTATGGCATCTAGATCCTTCCCTAGTACACTGAGCAATGTGACTAACATCTGTTGTTGTTCTCTCATCTGATCCCCAGGGGAAGAAGCAGTAGAGTGTCTTATTTTGGTAGGGTAATTTTTTTTTAAACATACATGCTGTTATGTGTTTTGTTAGAGAAGGCAAGGTCAGAAATATGTGCCTTTCACTTGGAGTGGAAGGTGGTGACATCTAGATAAGGCATCTTTATACTTGTATAATTGCCTCCACACTAGGTTGTTGTACCAGTATAATAACTATATCTGTTTCCTTCCCCACCCACAAAGCTTGTGTCCCATCGGTTTTCCTTCCTAATGGCCCCATCCTTCCATTTCTTAAATTCCCATATTTCATCAGCATCTCTGGCCTTGTCTATGTTAGGAAAATTAGCACTCATTTTTTACCAACATGGCAGCTACTCATTTCATCCACGAGTGCACGAGCTAGCATAGAAAAGGCTTGGGTGTTTTCACCACGGTGTCATTCCTATTAGCGTTGTTATTTATTTCTTATTTAGCAGTGATTAGTAGGACTAGGCAAAATAACTCTTCCAACTCTGGGATGGTTTTTCTTCATTGTTAACTTATTTTAACCGCACTGCAGATACTATGTTACTTTAATATGATATGTAAGACATGGCCTCAGCCTCAATGAGCTCTGAAAGCAGAAAATTCTGATTTTATTCTCCTTTGAATTTCATTCTAAAGTCAGAAAAGTTCTTGTAATTAGCATCCAAATCAATCTTTTCTCTTTCTTTAGCACTCAACTTTTTTATTTTTCTCTCTTATTTGTATTACTTAAAACTCCTTTTCCTTCTCTCTTCCATTTGCACTGGAATGCATTAGAGAATTTGCACCTCCCTCTCCAATCACTCACATAACTCCAGAAGTATGAAGGTCAATTAACACCAAGCCACAGGGGAAAGCTACAATTATCACCTGCCTGTGTGTGCTAACACCAACCCTCTTATGGAGGCCCTTTTAAAAAATAAGAACATACCACTATTGGAATTCACTGAAGAAGGCACTCAGACAACTTGTTTGGGCACAAGGGGATAGAGATTAAAGCATTTCTAGCACTGATTGGATGGTCATGCCATAAGAAGCACTTTTATCTTTAAAGCTGCTGCTTTGGAGAAGCTGGAGATTGGGACATGTGTGGAGGATCTATGTCAAAGAGATAGATGGCTTCTCTTTGGCTGTCTCTACACTAGCCAACTGGTGCTAGATGTGATGAGAGCACAAAACTAGGTAGTTGTGTTGTGATATCCATTTTAAAAATGACGTTATCTTGTCTGCTCTAGCATGCTACCGTTGTTAGCACTAGTGGGATTGCACTAGTGACAATGCTATTAATCATGTTTATTACAGTAGTGCCTAAGGATCAACCAGGAATGGGATCCCCATTGTTCTAGGCACCATACAAACACAGAGTAGTACACAAAAGCTTACAGTCTGTATAGACAAGACCAACACAGGGCAGGGGAAGGAGTAGAACACAACAGCAGAGTGAACAAAGTGAGAGGAGTAAACAACATGTTAGCACCACAATTTGGGGGGGAGGGCTGGTTTTAGTTTGGAGGACCTAATTTAAATGGAAAGAAAAAGAAAAGGACATTGAAAGGAAGTGGGTGGGGGGTAGGGAACAGGGCAGGAAAGAAGAGGGGAAGAAGGGAAGGTGTGGAGTGAAGCTAAGGCAAAGAGACTGAGGGAGAAATAGGGTCTGCAGTACACAACCAATGAGCACTGGGGAGAGAAATGCAACACTGGAAGATTCCCCATAACAGTCTAGTGTAGGTAAATCCTAACTGTTGGACTTTCATTTTCTAATCCTATAGCTGTCATGGAAAAATGTTACCCACTATATCAGAGGTGAATGGATAGTAATGTAAATAGTAATTGTTACCCATTGTAAGCTGTTAATTTTAAAACTAGGTTGAAGCATAACTTTTTTTTAATTACTTTGTTTTTAGAAAGCTTTGTGGTGGTGGGTGCTGTTTGTTAGCCTTTTCCAGTGGCTGTTTGCACTGCAGAAGCAAGCAGGGGGACAGACTGTGATCACTATAAAATAACAGGAAAGTAAGAATGGACAAGAGAAGAAACCTACAGCAGGAAAGAGCACTCAAACCATCAGAAAACTATAACGAGTACAGGATCAAAAATTTATATATATATATATATATATATATATATATATATATATATATATATATATATAACTTATGGAACAGAGGCAACCCCTTCCCCTCCCACAAGAAAAAACAAAATACAATTAAAAAATATTCAAAACTCAGAACATACAAACAAATAGATGGATTCTGTTACCCCTAGTCACATTTGGTTAAGCATCACATTTGGTTAAGCATGCTTATTTTGTAAGCATCCCTATTGATTTCAACTGATCTCAATTGTTCCAGTTCTCTGTTTTGTAGCAACCCCTTTAAGCAAAGTGCATTGCACAAATTAATCATACTGGATATATATGTTTCCTCCCCCCATTCTCCTTCAGTCATAGTCATCTTAGATGTTATTTGTATTGGGTCATTCAATAAATTATTTTTAAGTTGACAGTGCCCCTTTAATTGGCGGGAAGATGGTTGTGAGAAGATGATCTTGTGGTTGAGGCACTGGACTGGAACTCAAGAGACCAGGGATCAGTTACTGGCTCTGCTACAGTGACCTTGGACAAGTTATTTAGTCTGTCTGTACCTCCCATCTGTAAAATAAGGAAAATAGAGCTTCCATATCTTACACAGGTATTGTAAAACACTATTGTGTTAGGTGCCATATAAATCTCTACAGAGGGAAATCAAAAATAGGACATCGTAGGCTGGCCTATGGCAATATTTTACACCAATTTAAGAGATGTGGAGAGGCTCTCAGGGAAAATGGGGGGAGTAAATGAAAGGGAGATATGCGGGACAGACCATAACCAAAGCAAAAAGGCTAAAATTATCATATCTGTAAATATCTGTCTTCCTTGAAGTTATTTATTTCTGTGCATTGATACCCACTGATTACAGTGTAGTCAGTGAGGCCCCACATGCGTACAGGGGTCCAATCACATGGGTCTGATTATAGGATTGGGGCCCTAGCTTGTCTAAATATCTGGCCCAGTAAAATCTAATCATAATGTATTAAAACTAAAGTCTATACACCAAGAACAGTATCTGTAGCTCTGAAAAGTACATGTAGTGAGTAATGTGTCTGTGTGTATTTTTCCAAAGGATGCTGTTTAAATGAATGTTTACAAAGTTTGAACAGCTATAGGTAATTCAGTTGGCAGAAGGCTTTAAATACCATTAACTTGCTGTGCAATAACCTTTGTAACTGTCATGTACATCTGTACCATATACGGACTGGCTACAGAGCTTGCTTTTTCACAGCAGATTGTTCATCATAAGCTCCTTTAATGCTTTGCCAGGTCTGGCTAAAGTTAAGGTTAAATAAGGTATTTTAATCACAATGACACCTAGTGGCTAAACAGTATAATACAGTTTAGCATTCACTTACATAAATGTTCTACGTTCCTACCATTTACAATATTTACGCTAGCACACTGTCTTTGAGTTCGGTCTGGAACAGTCTGGTGAGTGTCTCCAAGTGAATCCTACTTGTTTTTTAATTACACAATCCAAACACATAATAACTTGGTCATCTGACTGTCCATGAGTTGTAGCCACTGGCTGTGGTAGGTTTGGAATCCTTGCGTCTTCTTCCTCTTGTTCTGCATCTGCCATCTGTGGAGTTTGCTCTGTGGATTTTTTCTTTCTGAGGAACAAACTATAGCTGTTGATGGCTTCTGTTGAACTCTCCACTGTTGGTATCGATTGCATGTAATCTGGTTGCTGAATTATTTTTTCTTTGTGGCAGCTGGAGTCGTCCATCCTTGGTCTCCATTCAATTTGGCATGAACACAGTCACCAGGTTCTAGACCCAGCAGTTCTCTGAGTGAAATCTGTTGTAAAAATATTCATAAGCTCTTTCAGCCTTTTTATCTGATTTGGCTACTCTCTTCATGTCTGTCCACTTTGGAGGAGATCCTTTACCAAAGTTGGAACAGTATTTCTGAGTTGTCTTCTCACCAGGAGTTGTGCTGGACTGTATCTAGTAGCTGCTGATGCTGTTGATCTGTCAATCAGAAGAGCAAGAAATGGATCTTCCAGCTATAGCATTTTCTTGGCAGTCTGTACAGTTTTCTTAGCATCTCCGGTCACTTGTGGATAATGTGTGTTGCTAGCAATATGATCAAAATTATATTTTGTTCAGAATGACTTAGTCTGCTGCAGTGAATTGGGATCTGTTGTCTGTCACTAGTTGTTCTGAAATACTGAAGTGAATAAATGTGCACTTCAGTTTCTTGATAACTCTGTGACAAGTTATGTCTTTCAAGTACATTATTTATATACCTGGAAAAATAGTCCAGGATGGCCAGGTAATGGTGTCCTCTAAATTCACATACATTTGCAGCTAGTTTCTTCCAAGGGGTGTTTGTACACTGTGTGGCTCAACATTGTCTTTTAAGCTGATTTATACTGGATCTTCTTTCAAAAGTCCAATATCATCAAATCCTCAACTGAGTTCTTCCACCTTTCTCACTAGGCCCATCAGGGCTGCCACACTGTGGCTGAGAAGGTTGTTGGTCTTTGATCACTTGCATTTTAAATGCATATCTTTTGTCTTTGTAAGTTGTTTCTGTGGTGAACTGACCCATGCAATTCAGAATACCTCCAGGGTTGGTCAGAGCTGGGTCAGGTGACTTAAGCTCCGGGAGGGATTGTAAGTCCCTTCTGAGATGACTGTGATGTCAGCTCCTGAGTCAATTTTAAAGTCAATAAGGTTTCAATCTCCAGGCAGGTTCTATGTCATCACAAATGTTAAGATCCCAGATTGATTGATTGGCTCTTGATTGTCTATAATATGAATCAACTCCCTTATGGCTTTGGTGTGGCAAACAGCTGAAAAATGTCCATATTTCAGGCATGTATTACGCTGTGTGCCTCTGGCTGGATACATATCCGCTCTTGAGATATGACTTTTTCCACACCTTATGCATGTAGGCTGGAGTTTGTCCATCTAAGGCCAGGTCTACACTACCACTTACTTCAGTATAACTTTAGGTTGCTCAGGAGGATGAATAATCCATTCCTTCTCTCCCCGTGCAACATAAGTTACACAGACCTAAGCATCGGTGTGGACAGCTCTATGCTGGTGGAAAAGCACTCTCCCGTTAACATAGTGTCTTCACCAGATGCACTACAGTGGTGCGACTGCATCAGTGCAGCTAGGTTGATGTAACACTTCTAGTGTGGACTAGCCTTTAGCCTGGGAGTTCTCTCGCCTTGCCTCAGGGGTTTTATAATGACATCCAGTGTCTGTTTATATCTTCTAAGCTACTTTCAGGTTTTTCAAATGGTTCCTGCCTTTTGTTCTGTTACTGGACTAATCCTGAATGATTTGCTATCGTATAACTGTGGCGAGGGTTAAATCTCTCTTCAGCTGTAGCTGCTTTATTTGTTAACCCAATCGCCAGCCTGTCTCTGACATTTTCATGTTTTGCATTCCCAAAATCACAGATTTCAGCCAATGTATGCTGAGCTCTTATAAAACATTCAACATTTTCCCCTTGTTCTTGAATTCTCTGGTGAAAACATGCTCTTTCTCAACCACATATCTCTGGGGTATAAAGTATGTATCAAATATAACCAGAACCATTTCATAGTCATCTTTGTGACTGTCTTCAGTAGAGTCAAAGAATCTGAAGATATGTTTTTCTTCGTTCACCATAGCATAAATTAAAGATGATACCTGTATATCTCCAGTTTCTTTGTGGAGTTTGTTTGCTATTTGAAATCTTGTTTCCAGTTTGTCAATTGTGAAGGTTTGTCAAAGCTGAAGTTCTCTGGTGCATTGAAGAGTGGCATGTTGATGAGACCCTGCAACCTTTCTTGCTTTGTTCCTTCTCTTTGGAAACTTTGTTACTGTTTTCCTTCTGTTTCTCTTCTGAATCCCAGTTGACACCATGGCATGTACTTCTGTACCAGATACGGACTGTGCACATAAGATCATTTAGTGCTTTGCCAGGTATGGCTAAGGTTAGATTTAAATAAGGTATTTATTCACAGTGCCACCTACTGGCTAAATTGTTTAGCATTCCATTACAGTAATAGATCCGGTGCTTCCTTACTGGGAGAGATTGAAGGTGTAGGAGTCAAATTCTAAAATAAATTTACAAACTGTCTCTGAGTATTTATATAATGGGATATTCAGCTATAGTTTCAGAATCAATTGAAGTCTACTGATCAAAGTTTTTTTTACTATATTCAGTGGTGACCTAAATGAGATAAGAATGGCCATTTAGTTTCCAGATATCTTTAAAATATACTTAAAAGTAATATAACTTGACAAGAACTGTGATAACATTTTCCATTCACAGAAAATATCAACATGTAAATATTTAATACACTCACAGTAAATGCAAATGCAGTAAATTTTCAGTAGAAAATGAGGCAAAGAATTTCCTAAAGCAACGTTGTTGTGACAGGGTTTTGTTTTAATTTTTTATGAATATTTGTTCTTTAGAGGATTACATAACTGGTATCACAAAAATCCAAAGGCCTCTCTTTCTCCTTAATCAGTGGTAACTTAAGTGAAGGCCTCTAGCTTTCATGTTAATTCAGAGATAAGCCTGACAGACATTTATAGTGAACTAAATATTGGGACTTTATGATAAGAGCTAACATGAGCTGAGAACCCTAAACTCATTTCATTAGACAAATCCAGCTCTACTCTACATATGGATGCAGAGAAGAAAGACAAATGGTTTATCTTCTGAGCCACCCAGCATCCTGTTCTTGATATTTCAGTAACATATACTAACATATGCTTTCCTCTAGAACTTCAAAAACATGCTTTTAGCAGCAATGAAAATAGTACCATACATCCAATTCAACTTTAAACCTCATAGTTTACCTCTAATACCATTACCTCATGTACAGAAGAAAATGTAAGTCTAAAATATGCTGGTGATTATAACCTTTCTTCCTGACAGACATTGTAATATAAATGCACATAAATTGAATTTCTTCTTTAAAGAAATTTGAATACCTTTAGAGCATTTTAGCAAATCATCTCCAGCCTTTATGGCACAACTTCAATGGACTGTGGAAAAGTGATCTCCCTGTGGCATGACTTCTGCAATAGAAGGATATAGCAAGGCAAAGACATGCCAAGAAAAATAGAATGTACTTTATTGATATTCAAAATTTATTTTATTAAACTTGCATAAAAGACTGAAAAACTGGAAGCTGGTTTTATTAGAACAGGCATTCAAATATTAACTCTACAAATGCTGGTTGTGTTGCTCAGCTGGAAAAAAAATAATTGAAGATTTACAGTTTTAACATTTTGACTTTGCTCTCCAGGATAATTGTTTGATTCCTTGTGTTAACCATTAAATCAGAAACTGTTAGAATGGGTAAGTAGTTAGTAGGAGGTCCTGATGCATCAGATAAGAATTCTTCAGAAGGGTTCTCCATTGAGGGGGAAATGGAAGATATTTGAGCAGTCTTGTGCTAATTAGCAAATATGCTAATTGGTGGATAATGGCCATATTTGAGGACTCCATTTCTAAGAGAATTTATGGCAGCATTCCCGAGTACTATCGGCTGTCAGTGTTTATCTTAAAATAGATTTGAGAAATGGAGATGCCAAAGAAAGAGAATTTTTTCATATTCGCAAATACTAACATTTCTATAATATGTTGAAGGTAAAGTAGCTGAAGTTTCATGGGTGTTTTGTTAAATAGAGGACAGCCAAGTTTGCGCTAAATTAGTTGGCTCAGTTTTATGTGACTCAAAATAAGACAGGTGTTTACTTTAGCAAGGTGAGCTGCTTCAGTTCTTGAAAGATTTTTACCTCATTCTGCATAATACAATGTGTATAATTTATGGTAATCTTGGGGACCAAAAGAACTGCTCATTGATGTAGACTTGTCACATGATCTATTTTAAGATCTACTGCCAGGTAAATTCATGGGTTTCAAAAGTTACCTCAGCGATGAAATATTGCTTTTGGCCTTTGGCTTCACATATGCTACAAACTTTCCAACTTTAGGAACTTAGAAACTGGTAAATGCTGTAACTCGTCAATAAATTTGATATATATGTGTGTATCAACATAGCCCCACTCCAGCCATTACAGTTAATGGTCTGTATGTATTTCCATTTCTACTACAACCCCCTATTTTCAGGGCTTTATAACTCATGCATAAGCATTTCCTCATGAATGCAACTGGTATGCAGCATAAGCCAATGAACCTTTTATTTAAAATAACATCTGTTTTGACATGAAGTTTACAGCTTTTGGGGCATTTTTTATTATCCTAAGAAATCGATAAATAATTTTTAAAAATAAAGACTTCATTTTTTAAAATACATTTTTGTCAGGATGGTAATTCATATAGACTCAGGACTTATACGGAGCTGACTGGAGGTGCTACACCATATAGTACTTCTCTGGTGCCTTCTTCAGTTACTGCAGGATTTAAGTGTTCATTTTTTAAAAAGTTACAATTCTCTCCCTTCTGGTTAGATGATATTCAGTGAATTTTTCAATGCACATGAGTGACTTAGTCCTATTTACAAAACTGACTTAGGGCACTTAAGAGCCTAAGTCTCAGTGAAAGTCAGCGGGATTCAATGGGAGTTAGGCAGCTAAATACCTTTGAGGATTTGGGCCTATGTTTCCAGGGGCCAGATTTTAAAAAGTATTTAGGTACCTGAAGATGCATATTGGCCCCTAGTATGATTTTCAAAAGCAGCTAGGACCTAACGCCCTTCGAAATCAATAGTAGTTAGGTGTCTAGGTGCTTTTGAAAATCCTGCTAGGTGCCAATATGCCTCTTCAGGCACCTAAATACCTTTAAGAATCCGGCCCTTAGGCACTGTTGAAAATTGTATCCATTGTTCTAAAGGTGAGCGGATGCTGTGTTGAGTCTGCAGACAGACAAACAATGGCTCTAAGGGTTAACTGCTGCTGCCACCCCTGTGGGGCTGAATTGCAGTGAGTGGAACCATGAAAGTTCCACTAGACAGCAGGGCTTGCCAGGGCGGAGGAGGACAGGCGGGGGAGCAGTTCTGTGGAGTAGAGAGGATGATGCAGGCTGAACCTCCTTTATAGGGATGCACAGATGTGCTGCTACCTCAGGCTAGAGTGGGAGGCGAGCGCAAAGGGCAGCTACTCAAGTTGTGTCCTTGCAGGATGATTTGCCCCATGGTGCCAATTTCAGACAGACAATCTGTTTGCCACTGTGGCTGAAAACCAAACATCCACTCCATTGGTCAGGACCTAATGTTAATTGTACTCTGATGAGGCAGAATAGCCATCCAGGCAACAGAGGGAGCACAAGCTGCCTACAACGGTGCTCATGCATACACTGATGCTAATATACTGAGGAAGTCTGTGCAACGCTCATTTGACGCAAAGGGAAATATTAAACATTTGTCAAATGGAGAAAGGCTATTTTCATTCTTCCTAGAATGTATTAGAAAAATCTAGAGTAAAAACCAAAATATTAAATACAAAGTGTTGCCAGATAATATGACTTTTGATTTTTCTTAAGCCCCAGCTCCTGGACTGCTGGGATGATGTGAGAGCGTTAATTAAAGGAAAGTAGGTTCCTAGACCTCACAATCTTGGAGAAGAGTTTGAAAGTATAAACCCTAAAGGCTCAAAAACCAGAAGGCAAATAAAGTAACCCCTCAGATTTCTTGTTTATATCATTTCATGGTTTTTTCAGTCAATCTCATGATTTTGGGGGCCTGACTCATAATTTTTGAAGGTTTGGGGTTGGCAATATTGTCAATAGTAAACTCTAGTGAGTCATTTTAAGAACAATTGCCTGCCAAATCACACATTTTAAGGTCAGCTATTACTGGAAGAAATGGGTGGATTAACCTCCAGAACTAATTAAAATTGTTGTGCTTTTAGTTGCTGTTTGTTTCTTTTTAAACTGTGAAATATACAGTATCAAAATAAAAAACTCCCTGAACACAGAACCCCCATAAAGATGTTCAGCTGGAGATAATTTTTAATCACCGTTCTAAGCTATGAAACTTGGGTATACAATAGAAATGCTGACAAAATTTTAACTGTGCTGTAGTACAATAGTTATGTAAATACAGTACATAATGTACTTAATATGTTAATCTGTGAATCTCAAGAAGCAGAATCTTCCTGGAGCAGAACTCTGCTATGGCATACCAGCTGAGTGTTTACAAAAAAATAGGGGAAAGAATGCAGGGCCTACTAGTGTAAGCTGGTTCTTCTGGTTAACAGCACTGGCATTTTGGGAAGAGGCGAACAGCACTTCTTAATTTTCACTTTAACCACTGGCTGGGTTTTTACATATGTACTGCCAGTTGTGCTTGATTTTTGCCATGTATTCTGATGATTTATTTTTGTTTGACAATAATGTAAAATACAAACCATCTGATGCTAGGGTTTAGCTCCATTACGCTGGGAACCACAAACCTATGCCATGTCGCTTTTCCATTTTTAGTGCTTGTTTCAATCTTACCGGCATAATTGCTCAGTCTTTTTTCCTCTTTTGGATTAAATGATGTTTTTGGCCACAATTTTGTGCCAGGACGCTGAATTTTCTGACTCACATCTCTAAGTTGTACAGGGCTCTTAATGTAATATTAAAGTGTCTGATCTGTAAACACAGTGATGTGCACAAAACGTACGTGACATAGCATGCCCAATTTGCCTGTGCTGTTACATACATGCGTATGCCCAATGACAGTCATTTGCATGCTCAGTGACGCAATTTGCACGCAAAGCATGGTATCTGCACTCAAAAATCAGGAGTTAAATTGCATGTAAATTTTGCACAAGTAATTGCATAAATAACGTGTTTAAAATCAGGCACTATATATATCTATCTATATGTGTGTTTGTGTGTGTGTGCAGTGGATTGTGGAAAGGATTCAACAGAATTTTAAACAGAAGCCATGCTGCAATCTGAGCAATGAAGGCTGAGATCCCCAAAGGTATATGAGCGTCTAACGCCCATTGAGGAACTGGGCCTAGTGACCACTCCATAATGTAATAGTCCCTTCAGCAGATTACTAGCAAGGAGAGAACCCTGTAGGTGTCTATCATTTGAGATAGAGAAGTAAAAAAAGTTAGTTTCCTGTATCCAGATCTGTAAAGCCTGATAAATTCCTTTTACAAGCCACTCACACATTTTATCCCACACTATCCTTAATATATGACATCTATCTTAAGTCATGCATAACAGCTACTTCAGACTCTATTGTGTGTAGCACTAATAAGCCACAATGAATCATAAAGAGTTTCTTATACAAGAGAAGTGGACTTAGGTCTCCAAAACATATGGCATATAATAGAAGAAATTCATAGGTCTTTTGGAAAGAATTTACCACTGGGTTTAAGTTGTTGTTAAATAAGCCCAAGCATGTTAATACAGCTCCCTCCAAAACAGAGGAAAAGTCAAGAGGGTCTATTTTTCCATTCAATCTGTTAGGGATTTACACAGGTATTTCCCATTAATGTTACATCCTCTCTCTGCAGCAAAGAGAGAGAGAGAGAGAAAGAAACAAAACAACAACAGCAAAATCTCTCAATTCTCACCAAATGGAAGAAGGAGCAAATCAGAAGGGCGCAAACAAGTTTCAAGTTTCTAAGATGCGGTTAGCATTCGTGGGCTGTTTGAATATGATGGTTAATCACAAGTCACCTCATATTTGTCTCTTTGGAAACTAATAAGATAGATAAAAGACTGGGGGGAAATGAAGCAAACCTGGTTATTTTAAACTTGTGAGATTTCTGAAGGGAATACTTAACAGCTGAATGACAGGTTTTAGAGTAACAGCCGTGTTAGTCTGTATTCGCAAAAAGAAAAGGAGTACTTGTGGCACCTTAGAGACTAACCAATTTATTTGAGCATAAGCTTTCGTGAGCTACAGCTCACTTCATCGGATGCATACTGTGGAAAATACAGAAGATAAGCTATTACCAGCAGGAGAGTGGGGTGAGGGGAGAGAAAACCTTTTGTAGTGATAAACACCCATTTTTTCATGATTTGTGTGTATAAAAACAAACATCTTCTGTATTTTCCACAGTATGCATCCGATGAAGTGAGCTGTAGCTCACGAAAGCTTATGCTCAAATAAATTGGTTAGTCTCTAAGGTGCCACAAATACTCCTTTTCTTTTTGCGAATACAGACTAACACGGCTGTTACTCTGAAACCTGTCATTCAGCTGTTAAGTATTCCCTTCAGAAATCTCAAAAGTTTAAAATAACCAGGTTTGCTTCATTTCCCCCCAGTCTTTTATCTATCTTATTAGTACTTAGATAAGCTATTACCAACAGGAGAGTGGGTTTTGTGGGGTGGGGGGAAGAAAACCTGGATTTGTGCTGGAAATGGCCCACCTTGATTATCATACACATTGTAAGGAGAGTGATCACTTTAGATAAGCTATTACCAGCAGGAGAGTGGGGTTGGGGGGAGAGAAAACTTTTTGTAGTGATAAACACCCATTTTTTTCATGGTCTGTGTGTATAAAAAGATCTTCTGTATTTTCCACAGAATGCATCCGATGAAGTGAGCTGTAGCTCACGAAAGCTTATGCTCAAATAAATTGGTTAATCTCTAAGGTGCCACAAGTACTCCTTTTCTTTTAACAGCTGAAGCATTTCAGCAGAGGGCTACTTTTAACCAGCTGTTATGGACTGGTGTGTCTGGGAGAAGGAGAAGGAGACCTGTTGCTCTCTCACTCTGGAGAATCGTATGAACTGCTTCAATTATACTGTGATGCATTTTTGGCTAATTCACTAAGAAAGAGTGAAATCAAAAGGGAATATTTCCTTAACTACATGGTATTAATATCCTGTTTAATTTTTGCTTTCTGTTATTGTGAACCCTTTTCCTTTAACATACAGTGTCAGCTCGGCAAGGGTTTTCTGACAGTATCAAAGGAGGATTTAACTCTGAAATGCTGCCATGAAAATCTCTATATCTCTCTATAGTGTAGTCTTTCAAAACGAAGCATTATGTGTCAGTAGAAGACAGTTACTGAGTGAATAAGAATGAACCCCTGGGGCTGGCCAGGTACTGCTGCTGATAGGGGCATAAAGAGTCACACTTTGCCCTTGGTTACACAGTTGTAAGCCTGGAGTTACTCTGTTAAGTCAATGGAGTTATTCTTGATTTCCTCTGACTGACCGTCTGGAAGAACGTGAGTGGGAAATGATCCCTATCTACTAGCAGAAAACGGACGGAATGAAAACAAACTGCATGAAACTGAATAATTTCCAGGTAAGAAAATAAATCAAAGGTCATTAGTACGAGCTGGATCCTGCAAACTCTTACTCATGTGAGCAAGGCTTAGTCCTATGAGTAGACTCAGTGATTTCCACAGGACTACTTGTGTGTGAGAAATGAATACTTATGGGACCAAAGACAGAAAGGTCCTGGCCCCAGGTTCATTCAGTGATAGCTTGTGGCTGCATAATCCTCTTGCACAAAGGTAAATTGAGATAATAATCCACTGGGGAAAAGGAGATGCTGATTTCATAAAAAGAAAATGCTTCTTTAAACCATACATATATACTACTTTACATCAGAAGATGGACAAGTCCAGGATTAGAGTCAGGTTTCTTTTGTAGGAATTACCAAATACTGTATTAATTTGAAGAGGCTGATATTTTTTTACCTGTTCATTTCATTTTGATTTCCCTGATTTAGTTAAACAAGGTAGTTACAGATTTGTTTGTCAATGCTGTAGGCATTTTTCACACATTTAAACTATCCTATCCTAAAATGACTCTATGGTTCATATGGCTCATCCATTTCCCTTGTACTTAGATGGAGCAGAGAGTGGGGTTTGGCCACTGTCAATAGGAATGTGAAATAAGAAAAGACTTTCTTGGCTTTAGATTACTCAGAAAACCATTGAAAAGATTCCTTAGATTGATTTAATTAGAGATGAGTTTAAAACACAAAGTTCAGATCCAGAGCTTGATTTCCCCAAAGTCTGGTATGTTCATAGTTTTTGTTTGTCTCTAGTTTTTCCTACATACAGGCAGCAGGATATTAGTGCCAGCAAAATTTCCTACTTGCTCCACAAATGAATCTAGCTCCACAAATGATTGGATAAATAATATATCAATTTCAGTGCACATGGATTAATTAATAATTCCTGTTGACTCACAAACAATTCATGAATCATTTTCTGAATACTGAAAAGTGGTTCATGAATCTGGAAAAAATAAGGGAAATTAACAAAATAAATAGTTGGTAATTATCATCTTGCTCATGAATCCAGCCATGAGAGTTCACTATGATTAGTCTATCCAACTGAATCCTGAAGAACCAATTAAATCATCAGTCCAGAATTCCATTTCCCTTGACATCATTAGAATATTTCTATGGGATTGGCACCATTTCAAGTACCATATACAGCCTTGACTGTTTAATTATGTGATTTAAATTCCAAGGTGAAATCTGCATTGGATAATAATCCAGACCATGACTGTGTCTTTTGTATATAACCAAGTTACACTGCTCAAGTGCTTAGTACTGAAATAAGAATGTGACTTTCATTCCACTCAGTGTTTCTGTCTTTTTTCTTTTTAATTAGAGGGTCCCTGACATTGCCCTGGCCAAGCCACTTTTAATATCTGCTGCCAACCCTATTTCTCTGACTAAACAGTTTACAAGACAGTGTAAAATATCCCGAAGATGTAGCTCACCAAGTTGTTGTCTGGTTGGTGCATATGAAGAGTGTTCTACAAGTCGTGTGGCAGCTCAGACATGTGTTTTGAGGTTTTTTGGTGTGGCCACATGTCATTCAAGCCTCTTGGCCCAATGTCCCCTGTATGGCTGGCTGATGGATTTTCTCCTGGCAGAATATGCTGAGTGTGGAAAATAGACTTTGACTGGTGGAGTTGCCAGTATATTTCCTTTTGCTGACATCAAAATATAACAAATGCTGTCAGGGTTAAGGCAATCTTTTTAAAAAACAGCAACATTATTTAATATAATTAAATCAATAAACAAGCCTCATGTATTTGTTACTCACTGGGCACGAGTTCCCCGCGGTGCTTGATGCACAGAAGACATGGGTCTGTTACACCACTCCTTTGGAGAGCTTGGCTCATGCTTTTAGTGTCCAAGATCCCCAGTTCAAATCCTGGAGCTGGCCAAAGTGTTACAACTGTTGACCAAATAAAACAAAAATCCCAATAATTTCCAGCATCCCACAAGGTGCCCACCCCAAATTCCAGCTGGCTTTAGTCGGCATTTGTGGTGCTTTTCCTATGACAGGCTCAGCCTCTGGTTGTACAATGGAAGTATTTGTCTTAATTTCTAAATCATTCAGACACTCTCAGTTACTAAAATCTCATATTTTAACCCTCAGAATAAATATGCCTCCTATGTGTTCCTCACTTGCTGTGTGACTCTGGGCCAGTCACTTAATCACTCTGTGACTCAGTTTATCCTCCTGTAAAATGGGGCAGTACACGTTGCCTTCATTGTAAAGAACAGCCACAGATGAAAGCTTGGAGAGCCACAGATGAAAAATGCTATTTATCCTTGTGATTTCCTATTTTAACATTCTAAATTGTAAGGGACTTCTCTTACACACTACTTTGAAAAGTATAAAACCTGCTCTAGGTTTTCCAGCTGCTGTAGCTTTTTATGATGTTAATAGTGAGAAAGGGTAGAAATTAAAAATACATGTTACTTATTTTTGCCTTTTGGCTATAGCGGGGTTTTTACTTTTCTTATGCTCAGACCTACAAGCAAGAGTGAGATAGGTCCAAAGGGGATCTTTTATCCCATCCCATCCTTGGATGAAATATATTTTCTTCCCCCATTTTTCTCCTATTATTTGTAACACTCACTGCAATCACATTTAAAATTAGATTGTCCCTGTGCTGGAGCACTTACAATGTCATGAGTGGAGTATGTTATGAGGGCCAGTGAACAGCGCACTGTATGGGGAGGCAAGAGACCTGAGGCTTAAGGTTGGTGGTAGAGGTGGGACTAGAACCCAGGGACTTGATGTTCTGTTGCCCTGTACCCTGTGTAGGCAATTACATCAGAACAAAGTAAAATGCTACTAAATCAATATGGAAGCATTTTACATTCATTTTGCACTGGTATAAACAACTACACAAGCCGAAGGGCAACAGAGAATCAACTCTCTGGTGTCTATTCCCATCTCTGATATTGACCTTCAGTATGCCCTTGGCCAAGTCGCTTTACCCCCTCTGTGTATCCAATGGACCATCTTTTGTAAAGAGCTATACATGAAAAGCACTATAGAAAAGTGAATTATGTTTTCTTTATTTGCTTTTATTTATATAGCATATTTTGCGTGCTATATAAATACGAATATATTGATAATGGTTTGTTAGTTGTTCTACTTTGTCCTCAGGCACTGTCAACTGTTAGCCTTAAGAACATTAAAAATGTAGTAAGAATATTTTTGTAAAGTGAAGAGTGTTGTGCCAGATCCACAAAGGGGACTTAGACTCAGCATTGCAATGGCCAACATTTGAGTGCCCTCAAGCCGAGTGGAACCTACAGCCCGGAGTTAGGTACTGAAGATCCTGATTCAATGCATGGAGAGAGTTAGGCCCCTCTGAATGGGATCCACAAAAGTCAGCAATCTGAGTAGGGAGCCACCTAAGACAGATAACAGGAAACACGTAGGCTGAGGGGGTGGGCTGTGCACAAAGAGAGTTAGGTGTTTAAGACCTATATTCAAATCCTACTATACATCAGATAAGCGGGTTTGAACCTGGGTCTCCTACATCCTGCATGAATGTTCTAACCACTGGGCTAAAAGCTATAAGGGGACCACCGTCTCCTCTGGCCGTCTTGTGCGCTGGGGACACCTGATGGCTTAGGCCTCATAGATGAGCTAGGTGGTGACCTGCCTAGTTTGAAAATATTGAGGGGACTTAGGCATGTGCGAAGTGCCTTGGGGTTATGCCCATCTCACTGGCAGAAATTTAGGTACCTCTAGGGCTTTATCAGTGGAAGCGTAGGTGAGCAGGAATTAAGTGGCAGCTGAGTTTTTGAGGATCTACATTTTGGATATAGGCACCTAAATCTCTCTGTGGATCTAGCCCTTTGGCACAATACAGAGTCTAAAGAAAGGCTCTGTTATACAGAAGTAATGGGGGAGAAACAAACTTCAACAGATAGGCAGGCAGTCTCCTTGGTTGTACATATGTTTTAACTTGTGGATAGACAAGAACAGTCTTCATGCCACAGATGTCTAAAAACTTGCTGAGCTGTCATCTCGTGAAGCTATCAGTCAAGACCCTAGTCGTTTTGTTTCAGTCTCTTGTGGGTTTTTTTTCCACCTCTCTGCATTTTATTGTAAAGGAACTCAGAAAAGTCTCAAATGTTGTTTTTATTGTTATTATTTTCCACAGAGCCTTAATCTGTTTTACATCTGTGTTTGACTGCAGAAAGGCAAGAAGGGGTGAAAATGGATCAATCCACAGTTAAGGCAGTCGGAAAGCTATTTAGTACTATGCTGAAATAACACCTGTCCAATCCTGACAGATTTCAGTGCAAGGAGCTGCAAAAAACGTTAAACAATCCTTCATAATTTTTTTAAGCTAAGTACTAATATTCCCTCTTGGTGCATTTCTGAAACTATTCATATGTGGGTTCACTGGAAATATTTAGGAGAAACAGCTGGACATTACAAGGAAGCTGTCTTTTATACTTAGCCTGCTTATACAACTGAGTTCATATTTATGGAATTTTTTATTGCTTCAGATTTCCTCCTGCTACCCCCAAATTTGCTGTATTTTCCTTTAACAGGAGATTTTATAAAAGTGGCCCAACATAGAGTGCAGATTTTCAAAACCCTAAGGACCTGATCCTGAACTCCTAGCTCAGACACAGCTCTTGGAGAACTCCTGCTGCCTGAGTTAGGTGTCAATTCAAGATCAGGTCCTGTGAAGGGGTTTGCTCACTTCAGGAGTGCCTTCCTATGGACAGGCGTGTTGTAGCAACTGTCATTTGGTCTGATGGCTGCTCCATCCCTGCAGTGGTCTCTCTTCCCATATCTCTACTCTACAAGCAGCAGCCAAGGTCTGCACAGCCCAACTCCTTGCTGCTGTTTCCCTGGGCTCCTTCCTACCAGCCTTTCTCAGGCCTTCTTCACTGCAATGTCTCTAGGGTGACCCTTCTTTCAGGTTAGGATCCAGGGCTCATTCTCCTTCCCGGGCTGCCGCCTCACCACTTCTCTGTTTCCAAAGAGGGACTGCAGACTCTCTCCCTGCAGCCCCCCTTCTTTGTCTCCCTACAGCCCTCTTCTTTGTCTTTTTTTTTTAAGAGGGTAAAAAAACCCACACCCCATAGCAATATAGCTAAGCAATCCTAACCCCCAGTGTAGACAGTGCTAGGTCAATGGAAGAATTCTTCCATCCACCTAGCTCCTGCCTTTTGGGGAGGTGGATTAACTACAGTGACTTGAGAGCCTCCTCCTCTCCCATTGTAGTGAGTGACGGACATTGAGACACTATTGCAACATTTCTAGTGAAAACACAGCCTTTGTCTTTGTTTGTTTGTTTTTTGGCTCAGCAGCCGCAAGCCCATGTCTACTACAAACTTCCTTTTCTATACTAACCAGCCCGCTCCTGCCTAGCTGGGCTTCATGATCAGTTAAGCCCGGATCTCCTTCCAGGTGCAGCTAGGTAACATAACTGGCCTCCTAGGCCCACATTAATCCATTCCTGGTCCATGGGGGGTACATACCACTTCACAGAGCTCTTAGGGGAGAAATTTTCGTAACTGGCCCTGACATTTTATATGTAAAACCGCAGCCACACAGATGTAGATCTGCATATGCCAATCAGGTATTTAAACATGCCGTCACCTGATTTGTATTCACAAATACTCATAAATGAGTACAACCAATTTTTCAGGTACTGCTTCTGCAAATGATGCTGTCAGTATTACCGACCTGCTGCTGTGACTACTTTAGGACAGAGTTATTGATATGCTTTGGTTTGGTCCAACACACCACCAATGAAACTCCACGACAGCATTAAATCATTTTAACTGGGCTCAAAATAGATAAACAAACATCCCTGAAGTCAGTGCTGCTATTAGATCATAATCTGGCTAAAACATAGAAAGTACAAAAAGTCCTCAGAGGATTTTTTCCCCCCTTATTTTTGTTTCAATCTATCAGATCAAGCAGTTGATGCAAGATTTGGACTGAATATAACATTTCAATAACTCATATTTTAATCAGAATCAGCCGTATAAATTCTTTTTTGAAACCAGCCCAGAAGAATTTTCTTTAGGGTATTTTGGAAGCATTACATATAAACTGTGATGTAGTATCTCCCAGTGTTCTGGGAGAGTATTTATCTTCATTACCACTAAACTATTTCATCATTATTTGCACTTGACAGTATAAACTGAACAAATAATAGGTTGTGACAAGTAAGCTATTAGGAGAACCAAGGATGTGTTTTGATTGTTATTTTTCCAAAAAGCCCCCAATCTGAGTTTGAGGAAAATGTGTGCTTTATAAAAGAACAATTTAAAAACAACTAAAACCCTGTAGTAATATTTTGCCATTCCAAAAAACAAATAGAAATTACTTCTGTCCTGTAGATGACAGGTTGCTGACAGTCACTCACACAGGCCCTGATCCAGCAAAGCACTTAGCTCCCCTCTATAGGAGGAGCACGTTACCAGTATTGGAATACCGGCATGCTATAAAAGCCTAAGAGTGTTTTGCCATGTCTACATTAGAGACTTCTGACAGCCTATGCATGGATGCAGTCATCCCAGCACAGCTGTGATTTGTACTGGTATTGTAAAACCACCCTCACAAGTGAAATGAGGTATACTGATAAAAGCACAGTTTTGACAGTATAACCTGCATCTACAAGAGGAAGTTCTGCCAGCACTGATAACGCTGGTCAGAGATCACACCTCTTTACACTCCGGACGGACGTAGCTATGCCAGCAGAAGTCTGTAGTGTAGACACAGCCTAAAGCACATATTCAATTTTAAGCATGTGAGCAGGGCTATTGACCTCAACAGGACAAATCACATGCTTAAAGTCAAGCACATGCGTTGCTGGAACTGGGCCACAGACATGTCCTTGCCCTCAATACAGTGTGACAAACCCAAATAGCCTTTAGGTAAGTAGCCTAGTCAAAGGGGCAGCTATAGCTGCAGGTGACCACTTAGAGCCATGTGCTGCTCTTCCCCTTCCTTCTTCCCTGTTTGATTCAGCAAATTTTGGACCAGTGAGACCAGAGAAGGAAGCAACTCAGCCCACAAGTTGGGTTCTTTCAAATCATGAGACAGGACCTCATATTAAAGACAGTGTAGGCTGAGGCACATAAGTGTAGTATGCATCTTGATTAGGAGATCAGCGATATTTTCCCCCATCAACTTCTTATCTAGGCCCAGGCTACAACAATACGCCTGGATGCATGGCCACCGAGTCACTGTTCTGATAGGAACCACGTGATAGATCCCATCGTGACTGTTTCTGTTTGACTGCCCGACACCAGAGATGAATCTGGTAGACCCAAAGCTGAATACTGTACTAACTCCCACAGTATGAGCCATACAATCCAGAGAATGACCCCTCAGTTCCTCAGAGTGTTTCCTCCTTCCAGGTTGTATTGCTATTGACTTGCCTGGGTTCACTTCATCTAGGTTCCAATTTCTTTCATGCCCTGAGAGTTCTAGAAGACCGTACTGACTGTGCTGGACAAAAAGGATCTATGTATCCCCTAGAAAATATGTTGTGTAATAATGCTGGTTATACATGATAAATAAACTGGACAGTAGTTTGAGAATTAGAATAAATTGGAGATTGGGATGGTAGGTAGTGAGTTCATTGGCACTGAGTGTAAATTACCTGAGAATGGATTTAAATACCTGTGTAATAGATTTATCTTCTTATTTTTTCCTCCTCTTAAGGAACTAGTCTCCTCAATCCTCTGTTCCAAATCAAATAGATATTTTTCTCATCTTCTTTTCATTCTAGGAAGAATAACTCATGCACATTTTTAAACTTTGTACTCTACATTCTAAATGTCTCTCCATTCTAAATTCCGTAAACCAATGGAAAATCTGATATGAAAACAAATCTAACATTTTATTTTTTTTTTTATTTAGCAGGACCCACAAATACAACTGGTCTTCAGCTTTCCAAAGCAGAAAAATTTATTTGTCTCTATCTTCAGACAAAGCTGCAAATGATTCCTCTGGGCACCTTTGCTTGCATAGTTAGAAACAGACTGTGATAGCCCTTGGTTGGCTATTGTACCAAGGCATGAGTTGTGCAAGAAGCTTTTCCTGCTCCAACCCCTTTACATTGCAAAGTAAAGCTTCCTATAGTAGCCTGTGTGCACGCTATGTTCTGGGGATCACAGATACTGCTTGGTCCTGCTTTCCTCAGCAGGGAACAAGTCCCCCAAAACAGGGTGGTGGAGCAAGGAAGAGTCATAGCCGAAGAGGCAATGGATGGAACAGATTACACATTGACACCTCCTGAGTGTACAAAGCAGCAGCAGGCAAGATTGTGCCTGTCTGAGGCACTGTATCCCTGGTCTTCCTGCTGGAGCAACGTGGCTTGACGCTGCCCCTACGCAGGGCTGTAGCTTAAATGCCACAATCTAGCTCTTAAATTAACATACAGCTTGAGTTTAAACTGTTCCTAGGTTCTCGCTAGAAAATAGTTTCCCAGCTCCCTGAAGGGGTAGGGGGAGAAAAAAAGAATGGGTCTTGAAAACCCTTCGGTACTCTTTGGAAGGAAATGACCATCGTCTGTCTTTCCTTTCTTGCAAGCTCCCGGAGCCTGTGAGTAGTGCCCTGCTGCTATATCACAGAACTGCCCATTTTGCCAAATAATATCTTTCTGATGCAGGTGCCAATGTCATTTATCCAAGGATGATGTCAACATTCTTGTGTCATATGTGATAAATGACAGCTTAAAAGAGTGCCTCCTGAATTCTGTTCCCTTCACGTGGTTCTTTCCTCATTTACTTTACACTTTCAAGTGAAGTGACATTTTATTTCCCATAATGTTTCAGTTTAGACTTATACTGTCTCTGGAGAGGTGAACATTCATATTGGCTCAGAATGAATGATTAGTGCCAGGCATATAGGGCCAAATTCATTCCTAGTGAAAATTTAGTTGAGTTACACTGGAACTGAATTTTGCTCATATGGGCTCTGGGACAAAATCTTTCTGAACTTACACCCCATGCAATCACAGAGCCCTACATGGGGTTGCATGGCATGTGCAGAATTTGTCCCTTTGTATATATATTTAGAGGCTATGTCTTGTTGTTTGCTGCTTCTTCTAATCCTTGTGAGACAATGGCAGATCATGAGAGGATGACAACAGTGGTATTCAGAAATATTTTTCTTTCTTTAGTTGGCCGAGTGCCTGTTCCATAACAGATATAGATTACTGTGGCCAAGTCCCTACTTTAGCCTGGACTTCCATACTCTTTTCTATCTAGCCCTGACCAAGAGGGTCATCTAGCAATTACAGTTGGTTCAGCATACAATGATCCATTTGTTAAGTGGAGGAATAAAAGAATGGGCAGAAGAGAGGGAAGACAAAGCATTCTTGTGTCTCTTAATCCTCTTCCTCCTGTGCTTCTTTCTGCTCTTGTTGCTGGAGACAGGGGTTTAGACTTGTGTGTCTCTCTCAGGCCATGTCTACATGAGGAAAAAGGTGTATTTTTAATGTTTTTAAAATCTTAGTTTGGAGAAGGCAATTGCATTTTAACATGTTAGTTGGTCAAGCATAGAGTTTATCTTGACCAGCTAACACACGTTAAAATTGCACATGCCTTGTCTACCCTCAGTTTTTAAGATGTTTTGGCTAAGGTGTTTAAAAACACACTGGTGCTGCACTCACTTGTGAGTGTTGCTAGAACTTCTGGGAGCATATCCTGTGGGTCTTTGTGCTGCAGTAAGATGAGCTGCTCTAGGACTCTTTCCCAGGGAATTGTGGGCAAACTTTGCTGGTCTGTCTGGGCAGATGGAGAGAATTGTGGGAAGGCACTGGAGGACTATCAATGGTTTAGCCTGCGTCCACACTGCAAAGTGAGCAGATTACCAGCCTGGATGAAAATAGATGAACTCCAGCCTATCCCACCAGTGGGGCCAGCTAGCCTGGGTTTAAAAAGACAACTAAACTCAGGTGAAAGGGTTTTGTGTATGGATGGAAGGGGATTAGGGGCAACGCCCAAGTAATAGCCCAAGTTATCTCTGCAATGAAGACTAGCTGTATAGTGAGATTTTCAAAAGGGATCAGCACCCTGCATGCTACGGTCTTTGAAAATCTGGCCCCAGTTTTGGATTCTGAGCCACACGGAAAATTCCAACCCTTGTGCCTTGAAGGTTGTTTGTACAAGATCCAGGGCAAAGTGTTCAAATCAAGATGAAACTGATTTTTTGAGGCAGTTGGCAATCCATTCAATTCCATTATCAATACATTCCCTCATGTCGTCTATTGATATATCCCTCTATCTTAAGGTTTTCTACTGCTGTCCATCCATGTAGTACCTGGGTGCCTTTCATGTAAAACCAATAGCAACAGTTAACTCCCTATTGGACTTCATGAGGTCTTGGGCACTTATTTCTATATGGGATAAAACCAATGTTAGAGGTTTGGTTTTGTTTTTTGAGGGAGGGGGAAAGAGGTAGATTTTGTTAATTTTCTCTTATTCCATCCAATCGATATTTAAACTTTAGCTGTTTGGGCCTACCAAACTATCTTCCCAGAAATAACTGATTCTTGTCTCCCGAAATCATACTACTATGCACAGAGACACCCTAAATATTTTGAGGAGAGTTAATTAGATGATTCTTTAGATTACACCCCATTCTTAAACCACTCATTTTAAGGTTGGTCTACACACAGACTTGCACCAAAATACAGAACTGGTTTTGATTCATATCTTTTGTTATTTCAGAGAAAGGCAGCACATGGACAGTAAAAATGAAGACATAAGGAAAAGCAAAAGAGGACACTTTTATTTCATAACAAGAATGTGCATGCACATATAACAAAAGAGGTGAACTGAAAATGATTCAGTTATTTTGATGCAAGTTTGCATGTAGACTAATCCTTACATACAAAGTATGTGAGGTACAAAAGAGGATCTTTCTTTCCCTCCAGCCTCCAACTGCAGATCCTTTCACCCATTAATGTTCATTTATGTTTTTCAGGGGTTTCTTTACAAGGAATAGGGCTAGAAATGTTTTTTTATTTTATTTTTAAAGCGAAAGCTGAGATTTTTCTTTACGTTTATAGTTTCCCCAAATCAGGGCTCCTTCTTTAGCTGCAGGCTTCACCAGCCCCAAAGGCTGTGATCTTATCTCAGGCTGCCTGAGACCCGTTGCTGGGTTTTCTTTTATGGGAATGACCAAAGGTTTGGTATTCTTTTCTAGACCTTAGACACATAATACAAGACATAAGGCATTTAATCTTATCTCACAGTTCTACTCTAATATTTTCGGAACTGCCAGATCTCCCACTACCTACTAAATCTCCCAGAATATGTTGGTGACATTCACACTCACAATAACTTAGAGTAAAGGTAGAGCTTTGCAGTCTGCAGCCTTCTTCTTTGGCTATACCGAAAAAAGGACAGGAGACATTAGATATGGGTTTAATCAGGCCACAACTTTATTATTAGATGTCTGGGACTACCCAGCAGATAAAAGTGTACAGGTAACCCCGTGTTTATTCCATAATTACCCGGGGGACTTCCAGCAAATCCATTACCAGGACCTTACCATTACCTCCCCACTCCACTCAGAGGAGGGTTAAGGTGGGCCATAAAAATGGGGGTTGGCTTTTTAAGGCAGCCGCTACTGTTGTGCAAATAATATCAATGGTTCAGGGGGATGCTGAGGGGCCTTGGGAACAGAAGCGCTAGTGGGGAAGATCAGTTTTATACATCATTCCCCCAAGAATGTATATGACTTGTCCATTGTTGTCACCCCATCCTCTGACTTCCAGTCTAGTGTGTTCTCTCCACTAGATTACAACCACTGTGAATCCAGCCCAGATCAGTCGCATCTGATGGCTCTTTGGTGAATTGAGTTGTTGGTGGTCTTAGTCCAGTTTCTTGGGAGGTCTTAGTCCAGTTTCTTCATATCACAAAGCACACTGTCGCACTTGGCATGAGCTGGGAACCTCGTTGGCAGACTCAGCAGTGAGACAAAGGTGTAAAGACTGACCTATCCCCTCACCTATACCAATTGTCTCTCCAGGTCATGACTAAGGCACACAGTGGGGCATTGTAGAGCAGTTTGCACAACTCCTGCACTGCTGTGGATGATCAGATTACTTCAGATGTCAGTCCATCGTCTTCATTATTAGTGTTACACCTAGAGGCACCGCCTGAGATTGTGCTAGGCACTGTACAAATACATAGCAATAGCTAATCCCTACTCTGAAGAGCTATACGCCAAATAGACATGAGAGGCAAAGAGTGGGAGGAGAAACAGAGGTACAGAGGGGTGAGGTGACTTGTCCAAGGTCACACAGCTGGTCAGTGGCAGAGCCTGGGTTATAAAGCTGGTCTTCTTAGTTGCAGGCCAGTGCCCTGCCCACTTAATCACATACATTTAAATGAAAGTCAGCGGCACAATTTTTAAACATATATCTGCAAGTTGATGGGCTTTGTTGATATTGGAAATTATACCTCAGTCTAGAACGGTGCAACTTAGGGACATTAACTATATAAGGAAAGCACCAAAATGAGGAGTTAGTGAATTGCATACATTATTTGAACAGATTTCTGAGTGTGAGAAACCAAGTGCTAGTGTAAAAGGAATAAGTTAATAATATAGATGCTTCTACACACTTACAATTATCAACCTTTTACTTGCCCATCTTTTCATATGAGATGACAGATAATAGGAAGAAGTCAGATATGTTAAAAATATACTTAGTTTTAACAGCACTGAGACACTTAAGTTGTCAGCAGACCAATTATTAATCAGATTAATGGACTTTTAGAAACCCACTGCACCCGTAGGACAATTGCTTGGTTCATGTTTCTTGCATACAAAATAAGGTTGCTCGCATGTCACAAGAACCTCCGTAATGAAAGATATAAGAAATTAGCATTCTTTAGGATACTGTACTACAGCATGTCAGATACAGGGATGCTGAGTATTGCCTGTATGAGAGCATGGTTTAATGACACTTTTTCACATATAGGCACAATGGACTTAGTGGGCATAAGGAACTCCTGTCAAAACTTAATTTTAGAAAAAAATGTTATGATTGTATTTTTTAAAAAAATGTTTCTTTGTACACTTTTAGAAATATAAAAAATAACTGTAAGAGCCAACAAGGGCACCAGCAGTAGTCATAACCAGTCTAAAAGGTGCATTCGATAGCTAATTTATTTCAACCAAGGTAACAGTTAACATGACAATATGAAAGAGGTTTTCATGGACTTGTAAGGGAACTGAACACTAACAACATGCTGAAATGAAATCTATGTCTGAGATTTTTCTAAGCCACCTATTTCCTGTTAGAAATTTAATGTCCAAAAACTTCTGGTAGTCTTATAAAACTCTTTCACTTATGCCTGACAAAATCATCTTAAATTAATTGAACAATAATGGAAAGAGAAAAGGTTCAATAAAAGTTCAGCTTCTTTCATTGTTTTCATGAGATCCTGAAAATGCACAACTGGGCAGACACATTTAAGACTGAGCAATACTATCTTTTGAATATTGGCATTAATGTCAATATTTTGCTTAATTATTTGGGATATTTTATTCATTTGCTAAAACTGGTTTTCTTGGAAGGCAGTAGGAAAACACACAGGCGTTTTGCCATTGAAGGCCTGATCCAAATCCCATAAAAGTAAATGGGAAAACTCCCATTGATTTTAATGACCTTTGGATCAGTGGGATCAGAATATGGTCCCTCATGGTATTGTCCCTTAGAGCAAGCCTCCCAGCCTGGGTTGACAGACTCAGGCTAGTGCTTGCACTCGTGATCATGAAAATAGCTGGGTAGACACTGCTTTGAAGTTGTGGCTCCGGGGTTGAAGTGCAGGCAGGGTGGGTGTGCTGTGTAGACTGACCCTTAGAGGCCATGGAAGTCAATGGCGAAACTTCCATTGATCTTAATAGTGCAGGATTGGTCCCTAAGGCCTTGAGCCTACATGACTGACATCTATGGGATCTTTGCCATTGACTTCAAAGGATGCAGGATCCGGGGCTAAATCCCTGGTTAAAGTTAAGCACATGCTTAGGTGCTTTTCTGAATCAGGGTGTAAGTGACTACTGGATAAAGCAGTAACATTAGTGGGAGAATGCACTTTCTACTCTGTCCTAAAAGCCGTGGATGTCTGAACTGAAACCCCTCTCCCCCCAAAGGAAAAGCAAATAATATACAAATAAGACTAGAGATTGTATATTTAATAGCTTTTCAGTTTAGCAATTTAAACCTAATTACAAAGCAGCTTCTATTTCAACTACATTGCCACTGAAACTAGTTGCACTAAAAGGCATCTTTATATCTTTGTCTCATGTATTTTATACAGTTGTAATTTTACCTGTACGTCTGTAACTTGCCTTTTTATTAAAGTAGGGCTCATGGGGGCTTTTAGGAAAAGAAATAACAAATAAAACCAGCTTCTCTTAAGGAACCACTAAACTTCTGCTATGTTGGGTGAAGCCAATAGGTATCGTACCCAAAATTACAAAAGTCTTTGTTCTGTTGTGGTGTGTGTGAGTTTTAGTTTAATTACTGTAAATATTTTCCCTTTAAATGATTTATTAGCTTCCTTTGTAATTTTGTCAGAGTTCACTTGCCTTTTCAATCTGAAATGGCTATTAGCCCTCCCCTCCCCCCCACACACACTTTTTTTTTTTTTCTTAGCAAGAAGTAAATCTCTGGTATTTGCTGATTTGTTTATTACGGTCTGGAAACTTAATCCCCAACAAAGTCAAAGATTTTAAATATGTCAAATCATCTTAAAGCTACATACTAGTTATATGGGTGACATTATATGTGTTCATGAGAAATTCATTTCAAGTACTACAAATGAGTCCTTTAGTAATACCCAGGAGTCATAATGTCTGTGACATAATGAACCCTCCTAAATTACAGCCTAAGCTAATTAGATCACTACTGCTACATTCCAGTCCCTGAAACAATTTGCTTAAAGTGGTAGTTACCTTTAATGAAAAGACACATAACGGAAAATGTCAGCAACCTTTTACATTCTCCATGACTTATCATATGGACTGTCTCGTGTGAAGTGCGAACAATCTTGCTGCATCTTTGTCACCAATGAGACTGATTCTATTGTAACTGAGTGATTAGGACATAAAGAAAGTACCGTGTTCTTCCTAGGATAAAACATTCAGGCAAGTTTTGATATTCTCTTCACCACTTCACTGGTTAGGTGTTTTCTCAGTTTTAATCTTGCATCAACTCTTGTTTTAAATGTAATATTCTATTATCTCTTCATTATGTTTTCAATGTCCTTTGATGAGCTCAACAATATTTTTATCCACTTACGGGAAACATTCACGCTCTCCCTCACTCACACTCTCTTACTTATGCAAGAGACAAAATGACATGGCTTAGTATTGTTTGTGCATCTGTAGGACACTGATGTTACTGACTGACATGCACAGTGCCCTGGGGAAAGTATATTGGGCCCAATCCATGGAGTCCTTGCTTAGGCAAAACTCGGATCTATAACCCCAGTGGGACCACTGATATCAGTAAAAAGAAGGCGGCTGAAGTTAATTGCTAAATTGCTTTTAAATAATGAACATTTAGAATATGGCAGAAATTCCAGCAATGAAAACGGCTCAATTCTTTGTGCTTAAATTGTTTAACCAGACCCTTTTAAAAGGGTGAGATGAGACTATAAGAGTTGATGGTACACTGTTGTGTTCTCACATGTGCTCATGCTTGTCAGTTCAGAGTAAAGTCTGTCTCCCGCTCCTTACACCACCATGGGTGAAGAGGATCTTCTCACAGGAGAATCAGTCTGGTTCCAGTGCTCCTACTAGAGGACAGGACTCTGAAAACCAGTGTAGGGTGTATATCTTCTGCATACCAGAAAACCCAACTCCACTGAGGCTCCCTGAACCCCAAAGGTGATTTGGAAGGAGGCAGTTTGGATGCCATGGGTGGAAAGGTTCTTTCCCTCTCCTTATCTCTTGCCCGGGTTTTGGATCTATGTTCTTAGGGAGGGATTTGGGCCTTAAAACTGCTTCACAGGGACCAAGAATAACAAATGTCTGGCATTGGAGAGGTTTGAACAGCCAAATGTTTGCAAGGCTGATATCACTTCCAATGCACATAAAAAATAGTAAGAATGAGTCGTTGAGATGTTTGTGGCTTCAGAGCCACCTGGTTACAGGCAAAAATGTTCAAAAGAAACATTCCACCTTTGAAACTGGCATAAACACCCTTGACGCCTAATCTCAACCCATCAACTTGTGCCTTTCAAATCTGTTTCCTTACCTGTGCTGTAAACACACTCCTAGATTAAACTATACATTATTATTTATTCAGTCAGCACATTATGAGTTTACCAAGTTTTGTTCTAATGTGATGAGCTTGATTGAGCACCTCTGCACTGTATGAGTATTCCTACTGTACTGCCTAACCTCACAAAGTCTGCACTGGGCATAGATTCTCTGGGGGTCCACCTTCTCACCCACACTCACCTCCTAATTCCTGACTTGTGCTACATGCTCCTTGCCTGCAGTGGCAAATGTTTTTCTCTAGTTTTAAGGTGGTCTCTGTTTGCAACTATGTAGGATACCCACCCACCTCCCTTTTTTTTAAAGCAATGTTACACTTTTAAATTAGCTTTTTAAAATGTTCTTTTCTCCTTTTTATGTTGCTTTTAATATTCTGGTAACTTAACTGTTTGCTCAGCATCCTAAGCATGTTGGCAAGGGGAAAGGGCAGAAAGGATATACCTGTATAAGTTAAATTGCTATTACTTTATTTAAGATTAGCTTCTGAGAATTCTACAGACCTTCCCACGGCCAACACCCACCTAAACAAACATTGTATTGAACAGAACCCTAGACTAGGAACTCCCTTGCTTAAACTTTTGGTAGATGGCATTTTCCTGTGACTAGAAAAAGTTTCTGATCCCTCCAGCTAATTTGTACGTGAGCCTATGCTTTGACTTGGAATTTACTCTTCAGAAGACCATGGCTTTATTTATTCTACCTTCTCATCTTAGGAAGAAAACATGTCCGTGTGAGTAAGAGGGACTCCACCTGTTGTTAAACTGTTGTGCATACATGATGTTAAAGTAGCCAAAACAGTAACATGACTTCTTTTTCCAGTTGCTTCTGCAAAATAACCTGCAAGTAACCTGGGACACTTAAGGAGGCTGACAGGCATGGAAAGGTCAAAATAAAGCAGGAGAGCTATTTCAGCATATTCCTTCTGGTAATTCCCAACTAACTCTTCCCAAACAGCTTTTTTTTTTTTCGTACAAGAAAATTAAGAGCTGACAGGCTGAAACTGCCTACTTTCCTTTCAGTGTCAGAAGAAGTAAATAGTTTTAAGCTGCAGTGGTTTCTGATTGAATATCCTTTTGAAGTAATGATAGCTATAATTTAAAGCAACAGTTACCATATTTTCTTCTCTCTCTGACATTCTTTGATGCAGTAAGTGTAACTCTGCTGAAAATAGCTGTAGCTATGCCTGAATATACTACCAGAATCTGCTGAGGTTCTGCCTTTAATTGCCATCACATGTATCTAATATCACAAACATAACTGACTAATGACAAGGGTACTGCAAATAATTTCTTGACATAAGAAAGTAGATTCAGAGATGCACATTCAGTTCAAAATGGTTTGCTTACACTAAACTTTTTTAAAAGAAATTCTTTTTAATATATATAAATAGTGCTTCTCTGTAATAAGGCTGTCTATGCCTAGCTGTACATGCCATCAGTACGCTATAATGAGGTGTACTTTATGTTATGATGTAGCATCAGAAAATTCATGATTTTTTTTTTAAAATGGAGTAAAGACAGTTTCAGACATTTATTTTAAGTGTGTAACAAAACAGCCAGAAGTCTTATATTGTTACATAAAAAATTGTATTTCATCAAAATGAAGCAGAACCCTTGTTGAGAGAATAGATTTTCTTTCTTTCTTAAGAACAATTTCATTTTAAGTGGTGGATCACTGGAATCTCATTTTGCACACTGAAGTTTTCTGAAACAACTCATGGCTTTTCATTCCATTCCACTGCAAAGGCAGTTAAGTATGTCTGAATTCTCTCTAAGTGGATTCACTTTAAGGACATAGTAACATTATTCTGGATGATTTTGCAATCCAGTGGAGAGGGAAAATACACTGCACAATTATTTTAATGACTTGTTCAATTATTTATTTTAAATATTTTAAAATTGCTATTTGAATGTGTGGTAATGAAGGATCAGTCTGTTAAACTCTTGCAAGAGGGGTGAGACCTCTGAAAGGTCCTTCCCACAAAAACAGCTGTGGCTTCCACTCATGAAAGAGTAGGGACTACAAAGAGGCAGGTAGCAATTAAGGATGAGTCTTAACTGCAGAATTCACTTGGGTGATTAGCACCCAGGTCTGAGCACCAGGGTTAGCCTGGTGCTGATGTGAGCTGCTACACTGAAAAGCCATACTTGAATTACTGTGTCCTCACTAGTGCTACACTTGTGTGTGTGTTGCTAGAATTTCTGGGGAATATCCCATGGTTCTTTGTGCTACAGTAAGCTGAGCTGCTCTAGGATGATTTCCCAGGAAATTGTGGAAGAACTTGTCTGTCTGGGCACACGGGGAATTGTGGGAAGGCAATGGAGGATGATCAGCGCCTGAGTGGTTTAGCATGTGTCCTCATTGCAAAGTGGGTGGGTTACCAGCTTGAGTGAAAGCCTCACTCAGACTTCAGCCTAGAGCCCCAAACAAAAGCTTGGGTTGAATGCACCACCAAATTTGGGTCAGAGTGTTTTGTGTGAATGGGATGGGGGTTAGGGGCAACACACACATAAGAGCCCAAGTTAGCAGTGAAAGACATTTCCCTAAATACAGAGAACAAATGCAATGTGCAGAGATGGGCGAGAGGTTAGAAGGGCATTAAAGGGGAACCAGAAGGGTACACTGAGCAGAGAACCAGGGACAGTGTCTTGAAGGGGGGCTCTGTCTCTAGAAAGAACAAAGATCATCCCTTCAACAGTGGGGAAGGGCCAACCCCTGAATCAACTTAAATACAGGGAACAAAGAATGAATAAAAAGAAAGCGGGGTGTGTGTGCACATCATAGGGTCAAAGCAAGGGTTTCAGAATGAGACCCTCAGCAGAGAACCCTGGACAATACCCACTGCCCTGTAAAGACATCATAGGAGTCAGTAGATGTAATGCATCAGACTGAAAATTCAGGAGGCTGAAATCCTATCCATGATACTTACTGCATGGGCAGTGATTACACACATTTTCTGCCACCACTCTGGGACTGTGTCTCAACCTTTTTCTGCAGGGACCACACCCTAGCAAGGTGAGATGGTGGTTTGAGCTTCATCCATATTTGTTCCTTGTCCTCTCTGCTCAGACTCACAAGTCAATGCCAGCGGCAGTGGAGGCTGATTGGTTTTTGAGGGTGACTCTCAGGATCACACATGCTGCAGTGAAACACACAATCTGTTAGTTTAAGTTTTAAAGGGTTTTTTTTTTCCTATTGCGATTCCAGTTTAGCAGTTAATTCAATCCCACAATAAATATCAGACAAACACTGGTTCCTCTGTTAATTATTCCTTGGTATGTACAAATTAATCATGGCATGCAGTACTACTCATCTGCATCAGTGTCACCATCGGCAGCAATTTCTATCAGTCCACTGCTGGATAACTATCCCATACAGTTTAATGCTCACTTCCACCCAAGGCTGTCAAATTCTGCTTGCTTCACTCATGCATGAAGGCCCAGAGCCTCCAATGTATTTAGGCTCCTAACGGCCATTGATTTCAATGTGGGGTAAGCCATAGAACTACATGACCTTTTGGTGGATTAAAAGTCTGATTGAGAATCCTCTGATTGGGAGGGGGGGGCGCAGAAGGGGGCTCTTGCATCACAACAGGTTTGCCACTAAACACTTTCTCTACACCAGTTTTCCCATGCAAAGCACGGCCGCCCCCCCAAGGCTATCACAGACATTTGTCCATCTGTTTATGGTCATACCATAATTTGCATATTTAAGAATCTCAATATGTTAAAATCATAAATATTTTTCTTTTAAAGCACGAAAAAAATCACAAGAGAGCACAGAGAAAAGTGCAGCCTTAGCCAATATATAATATGTTGTGGGCATGATCCAGCAGTACTGAAGTCAATAGGAATTTTGTAATTAACTTCAATGGGAGCAGGACTGGGACATGTGTTCCTCTGATGGCAAATTTCTGGGTTTGGGGTTTTTTTTGTTTTGGATACAGAAAACGGGTTTCTGAGTTGTTAACTCTGGTAGCCGGCTGGGGCTCCCAGTGAAGCTGATTGAACTAATGTCTTCAATGGAATCAAAATCAGGCCCTAATTCTGCTTCGGGCTAAATGGGAAATTGTTCTTTACAGTTTTTCTCATATTCCTGAATGTTCTCAAGCCAACTTTGCATGGTTTGCCTCCTTACTTATTTCCTCTTGTTTCTACTTGAACATCTGTCTGAAGTTCTGTATTCCATACCAATTTTTCTGTTTCATTTTTTTTGCATGCTTGAGCATGATCACAGTGTTTGAGTTCATTTTCACTAATTTGCCTAGTTTATAGGCTTTTGATCTTTTATCAGTTCTCATAGTTCATGAGTTGTAAGTGTGTGTGTGAATAGGACAAGCATTTCTACAGCATTTCCTGTCTCAGCTAACTCTTTGACAGTGTCTTATATGTAAATGATAGGGAGATGATGATGGGACTCTGTTATTTCTTCATATAGCGGTGTCTAAAATGGTGTAATAAAGGAGTCAGAGTGACACAGTGATGGGAAGGCATTTACAATCTGCTATGATCTTGTTGGCTAGGTTTGTGCAGATATAAAGACAGTGTTGTTACAAGTTTGTGTATAGCCTAGCACAATGGGGCCCTGATCTGGTCCCATAGGTGAGACTGTAATATAAATAATAAAAGTTCCTTGCATTTTTTGGTGTGGAATTTTTTGTGTGGAAATTATTCTCTACAGGACAATGTAGGCACAATAATAAAAAGTTATATCCTAGCGAACTGGAAATGTTTTAATGGAACGTGAACATCTTACAGCTAGTTTAGGGCATGGATGTGTTTGTTGATTATCCTAATTAAAATTATGACTTTTTCTGTGGTGTTTGAAATGGAACATTATTTAATAACTTAATTGTTCCATCCTTGGGTGAAAGTATTCCTGCAAGAGCAACCCCTAGAAGCATAGAGTCTCACATTAAAGCTGCAGTGTGTCTTAATTGGGACCTTCTCCGATCCCTGAGTGATAGTGGAAGGCAGTGTGAAGGCTAGAACTATAACAGGGTTTAAAAGAGAACTAGATAAATTCATGGTGGTTAAGTCCATTAATGGCTATTAGCCAGGATGGGTAAGGAATGGTGTCCGTAGTGTATGTTTGTCAGAGGGTGGAGATGGATGGCAGGAGAGAGATCACTTGATCACTACCTGTTAGGTTCACTCCCTCTGGGGCACCTGGCATTGGCCACTGTCAGCAGACAGGATACTGGGCTGGATGGACCTTTGGTCTGACCCAGGATGGCCGTTCTTATGTCCATGATTTGCTTTACTTCTGCTTTGAACAAAATGAACTATTTTTGCATTGCGGTAGTAAAGCAGGGCAAACAAGGTTTGATTTTTAAACAGACTGTCCCTGTGGCAAGAGCCAGTGTTCAGGCACTGTAACCATATGGTGTCTAACAGACTCTTGACTTCACTGGTCTCACTTCCAGCCATCCTTTTTGAGTGTACTGTTTAGAATAAAAACATGACTGGTAACGGCTCAGATCACACTTCACAACATTTGAAACTCTTATGCTTGACCACTTCTCCCACTCCCCCAATTCCAGAGCAGGGGTCATTGGAGAAGCTCAAGCCCCCTCACTTTAAAAGAGAGGAAGCTGCCAGCAGGACATTCTCCACAAAAGGCCTTCAGCTTTGTAACCATGATCAAAGACACTCACATGGCTGATCTTTATCCAGTCTTTGTGGCAGAAAGGGTGGGAAGGGGGTTTGATTTCAACAACTGTTCATTATTTCTGGTTCTGTGGGGTGGAGCTGCAGTGGTTTACATTTTTTATGTGACAGTCTTTTGTTTTATGGCGCATAAAGCCTAAGATGGGCACTCTTTAATGTACATAGTACAAACTGAGACAAATACTGCTTGGAGGCAGCATCCAGACCTCTGGTCTTTTGATATTCTAGAAGGGGTTCTAGAAAGAAGCCCCTTCTAGGCCCAACCCTAAATTACATGTCCTTTGGCAGCTTTCTTATAAACCATGAGAATGCATTGCTGGGACAAGGTTCTTTCTGTCTCAGGGATGCTCTTTTTGTCTTTCTACTGGGGACACATTTGTTAGTTTATCTGCTGTTCTTAGGCTCCCATCTCGTTTCTGATACCACAAGGCTGATGTTATTGCTCAGCTGGAAGATGTATTTCACCTTTCATTTCATTTCCCATTCCTGCTATCATAGAGTATGTTGATACATATTTGCCTAGATCCATTCCTGTAGAGTTTGAGGGTAAAACTCTCCATCACGTCATCTTTGTCTATAATTACTGTTCCATCATTGTCCTGGAGAGGAGCATCTTCTGTCATCCCCATCATCAGTTTTCTTCTTATCTTTTTGAAGCTTCACTGTCTCTCGTACATATCACAGAAGATGCTGATGTTAGATTCTGTCATGTCTTTTTTGATCTTCCTCCCGCATACCCAGATCTTACTCCGCAATCTTCCTTGCATTTCTGTCATTGCTGATAAAATTTATTTCTATCAGTATTTTAGTAGAATCACCGAAAATCAATATTCCAGCTGTCATAATAGCAAATACCATGCCAAGAGCCATCACCTTGTGTTGGCTAGTGCTCAGAGCTGTATCACATATCTTTCCTAGATACATCTCTTCCACAAAAGTCAGGTGGAATAACTAATACAATTTTGAAGTTAACTAGCATGCTTGTAAGTTTCTAAAATCTTTCAAAGTCCTTCTCAACTTCTTCCTTGTTCTGTTGTCATATATTAAAGACCCTGATGCCTCCACCTCAACGCTATTTTTAAATAGTTGTGGGACTACAAAATGCCTACTTGCAATGGTATTGTTATATAGCTCTTTGAGTCTTTTTTAAAGTATCCTTTGTTTTCCTTTATATATGTTATATAAATGTTACAAGTAGAACTTGTCTATTGTACTAGCTCATTCAGAACTTTATAAAATACCTTCCCAAAGTAAAAGTTTACCATTGCATTAAGAAAAATAAGCATGATACCTTTATCACCGACGTGCAGTTCTCTTCTAAAATATCTCCCATGTGGAAATCTTTACTGTAATAACTGGGATATGAGCACAGAGGCTGGAATTTTTCCAAATAAGAAAGCTTTAAGCCATAATTTCTTAGTATAAAAACTTCTTTTTCTTAAATTATATATAAGTATTTTCAGCAGGACCTCCTGAGTACAACTATGCAGTATTAACACCGGTCTTACAAATACCCTCTCACTTTTCTTTTGCAGGTTATGGTGGGTTGTATGCTCAGACATGTGCTTTTCATTCTCAGGACCACTATTCTCTTGAGCTTCTTAAGACCTTTGGAGAGAAAAAGATCATAAACTCCTGTTTGGGAGTATAGATACTGAGTCAGAGGAAAGCACAGGCTTCTTCACTTCACATTTTATATATAATAATTGAGAACAGCCTTGTCTTTTGCTCTGTTGCATCTCCAGGCCTACTGCAAAATCAGCTGCTCCTCTTCCTTTCTTCTAAACCAGTATATTCATATTTGGAAGAGAAAAAGCTATCCCATTCTTCAAAAAGAAGGAACTGGTGCTGCAGCAAGTCACTGCGCACTTAAGGCTAAGATTTTCAGTGGAGATTTCAATGGAATTTGAGTACCAAATAGCCTTAGATCATTCTGAAAAGCAGTCTAATGGTTCTCTGGTTTTGCTCTGATGGGTATCAAAAATTACATTTGCAGTAGAATTTTTCCTTTAACTTCCCACCTTCCTCCAAGCATGGAGTGCCTTAAGAGCATGGCATAGCATCCTCTAATTTCGCCTCCCCATACTTATATTCCCTCTGCAATCAAGCTGATGGCCACTGGTTCAGGAAGGAGGAATCGCATGGTCACATTGGATCTGAGGTCTCCCATATGGCAACACATGACTCTGTGTACAGTAACATTTTTTTCAAATCTCTATAAAAATTTGTAGCTACCTCACGATTAATTCCCTTCATACCATGCTGACGAGGCTGCAATTACTAAGCACTTTACAATTCTAGTCTATAAAAACAGTTATGTGGGTGTTCTGTGATTTTTCCCATGAAATTTTTGTAAAGGATGTGTAAGGAATGCCTGACTAAACAAGGAAGATACTCAGATGATGTGTTTGCCTTTCAGTACATGAACAGGGTTTAATTCAGCATGCAGTAACATCTAAAAATCAAATATGGTTGTGGAGAAACACCCTTTTTAACCTAAAGTTGTATATGATTCTATAAGAAATCAGAACTTGCACAGCAGTGTATTCAAAAGTCATGAAAGATTGTCATCAAAATATAATTAGCAATGCATAGCCTTAGAGTTTGCTTTTCCATACTTCTATTTTTTATATAATTTCAACATTTAAAAAAAACAGAATTGCATATGTGCTTCAAACTGTGAATGGTTTTCCCTTTATAAGAATTTGTTGTGAATCTCAGAAAACTTGCTAGTAGTCAGGAGGATAAGACTTCACCACAGATTTAACTAACCTGGAGGGTCATATTATCACACAGATTAACAATTCTCAAGCAATTTCTCAAATTCATTAGGCAGCTAAGACTTTCTATTAACACTAGTCATGTGTACTTTCTCCTTCTACCTGTTTGTTCTTAAACATATTTATAAGCAGGAAAAACCACTCCATCAGCTTCCCACCTGTCCTTATAGTACCTTCTTTGTACAATTTTGCCTAATTATTTTTTCTAAAATGGAAGCAATTAAGTGCAGAACAACACAGTCTACTATGTACTACTACTATTCATGTCTAGGTGAATGGTACCAAGAAGCACTTCCTTGCATGTGTGACGCCTCTGAAGTTTAAATATTATACAATAAAATAAGAGATAATAGGTATTTATTCAATAAATGTTTTATATGCTATTTCCTAAAAGTTAACAAAGCTAATGCATGTCGTATGGAGCTACTTGGCATTGATTCAATACATAAAGGTTTGAGCCTGCATGAACTCTGTGGGTGAAGATGATCAGTACATAGCCCTCTGTCATACTTAGGCCTCACACACAGGACCTGTGGAGCAACCATGTACCCTAGAAAGGGTCTCGGTACCAACCCTGCATGGACTGTCTGTATGGCCAGTGGAGGAGGAGGCCAGAAGCAGGTATTGAGAGTGAGAAGGATGTGCATTTATATGGATCAGCTGACTGCCATAACCTATGCCAGTGACAGAGAGGAGCTGCAGTCGCTCTTCCAGGCCACAAACTGACATAGCAACTGCAAAGAGGCTGCTCTAATTCACGGGCCACATGGCAAGGGAGTGGATTTCATATACACTAGAGCACCTAAAGCCCTCCCATCCTGGCTAATAAGCAAGAAGAAGCATCACCACGACAAGGCTTTGGAGGAAAAAAAATGGGTAACTTCTTGTCCCACACAAACTGAAACTGAAAACTACACTAGAACAAAGTTTCATTTCTTTTCCAATCATTTAGCGTGTAAATATTTTCTCTTCACAGAACTCGTCTGCAAAACGATAGTCCTACTCTTACACCAACTCACTTAATAAGTTTAATTAAACAGAAGCTTATGATAATTAAACTGAAAGCCTAAGGGCCTGTTCTGTGAGGACTTACTCCTTGCATAAGGCCAATTTCCATATAATTTAAACAATAAAATAGTGGAACTGTACTCTCCCATCTAATTTATGTGAAATGTGTATTCTCCAGCCCAGATGTCTATAACACCGCAAACATACTTACTCACTTAGCAGGAGTGAGAGGAAACTAATGCACAAGTACACTGAAAGAGGAAACAGGAAGGATTAAAAAAATTTTTTTCATTGTATTTTTTTTAATTGAGTGCACAAATTAAAGCTAAGCTTTGCTTAAGGATCAAATATAGTGAAACAATGTATCTAACATATTAGCCACTTGTAGGTTCTTCTTCCATATCTGATTTACGTCTTCCAGGTATATCCTTGAACTAAGGGCTGTGAGCAATATGATGGAACACCTCAGTAGCTCTTTCACAGTGTCCCAAAAGAGTAATACCAGACATGATTCTGTCCTGCACTTGTACTTTTAAAACAAAGCTCCAAGACTGTAGAGAACTACATCACTCTAGTTTGACACCAGTCTATCTTAATTGACGTCAGTGGTGTTTTACTAGCTTAAAACTAATGTAATGCAGTGGGAAATTCCCTATTGTACGAGTGGTGGAATAGTAGTCTGACTGCTCCTTCTTCTCCTGCACAGGTTCTGGTGATGCGGGTACCCCTTAGGGGAGTAATGGAGATGCTCTTTGCCCTCTTTCTTGCTACTCTGGTAGGCAGCAGGCCCTTAACAGTTAGTGACTCCTTGGAAGTCTGAAGTGGATTTTTCTCCTCTTAACACACATAAAGGCTTAGAATGTATCAATTTATCTTCTAAGAGCGTGAGCAAGGTATAGACAGCAGTGGGTATGGTGGTTTTGTAGAAGACGATAGAATTGGAAGCATCAGCATGAACGGGCTGCACTAGGAACCAAACAATTCTTGTGTACTGCGGTTTTGTTACTCACTAAAATGGTTACTTGTACATTTTTTTATATGGTCAGATAATTAATACACCTATTTGAAGTCCACTCATCGAACTAATGGCATCATCATCTTAGGCAACATATATCTGCTGCTAATACCTATCTCCCTGCAGCCATAAGGAGCCACTGACTATCTTAGTACGGCTGCTTCACTTCTGCTGCAGACTGGATACATGACAAGCAGCTAAAACTCAACCCAGACAACATGGAAATATTCGTTGTGGGACAAGCCATCTGGAAGAGCTCATCGCTGGATGGCTGCCCTACGTAGTGGTGGGATTTAACCCAAGCAAACTGAGGTTTGCATCCCGAGGGTCATTTCTGACAGCAATCTGAACATGGAAAGCTTTTATTTCTTTATTTATTAAAGCAATCACCAAAAGTGGCTTTTTTAAAAAAAATTCTAAAGTATTCAAAATTTGTGACCTTTAATTCCAGACACAGACCTTGTCATAGTGATCTATGTCTTTGTGGCCTCAAGGCCAGATTACCGTAATGTGCACCGTTGAAAACCACCTGCAGGCTGGAGCTATTGCAGAACACAGAAGCAGGACTGCTTAAGGGGCTTCATCTGTGAGAGTTGGCAAACCCCCATGCTCTGTAAACTACATTAGCAAGTATGATTCAAGATCTTTTACTATTACTATTTAAAGCCTAAAACAATATGGAGCCAGAATCCCTGAGGAAGCAGTTATTGACCTGTGCTCCACTGTGGCAATTGTGAACAGTGGGGATTGAAAATTATAATAATTTCTAAATATAATATGATCTAATGACAACAAGTGCAGGGTGTTCTCCATCTTGGAGCAGCAGCTCTGGCCTGATCCATCATGCGCTAAGCATGAGAGTAGGTCTGTGACATTTTTTGATCTCAGGATCTTTGTGCACCCAGTTTGGTTTATGTTGTTTAGTGTCAGGTTGTTTGAAAACATAACAATCATAGAAGACAGAAAAGAGCCCCATCAAATCATCTAGACAATTTTCCTGCCAACACAGGATTGCCGAAATAAGATTATTCCCCAATGCATGTTTAGTAGCATTGTGTCCCAACCAGACAGAGGGGCTTCCACCATTTTCCTTGGGAGCCAATTCCACACCCTACTAGCTTAAGTATCAGCAGGTTTCTTGATATTTCGAGCACATTTTCCTTTCTTTTAAGTATGACCAGATCTATATTGCAATTAAAGAGACTCCTGAACTAAAACACCAGATCTGACCTCATCCATTCTTCATGAGTTTTGTATCCACACCTACATCTAGACCTGCAGATGCATGCATCTGATGAAGTGAGCTGTAGCTCACGAAAGTTTATGCTCAAATAAATTTGTTAGTCTCTAAGGTGCCACAAGTACTCCTTTTCTTTTTGCAGATACAGACTAACACGGCTGCTAGTCTGAAACTTGTCACTAAAATCAGTGAGACTATTCAGGGGTGGATGGACTGCAGGAGTGGGCCCTTAGCATTTTGGCTAAAGCTTAGAGAAGTCTTTGGGTATGAGGGACAGATGGGAGGAGGAAAAATGCCAAAGATAGTGGCTCTTCCCCATTTTACCCCCTCTAAAACTCCATTGAGCCCAGTTTGCATGAAGCTCTTTTTAAGGGGCCTTTGTGTCAGAGGATCAATGCCACAGAGGCAGCATTCCTCCTTTTTGCACCCACCATAAGAAATCTGCCCTAGCAACCACTCCACAAAAGCAAATGGAATGACTTAGGCCAATATTATTATTATTATTATTTTATTGCAAAGCCACTCCCATAGGTAGATAAAGCCTTTCTTGCATGCTGTCAAATGATTGTGTATTTAGGAGGAACGTTCTTACTGCAAATTTTTCAAACAGTGCACCTACAGGGACAAAATCTGTTATCTGTATCACAGGTTTAAATTTGGCTGTGGTGCTATGTAAAAAAGATATGTAATGAGGAAAAAGATATTCACCCACAAATTACAAAACCAAACAATCACACTTTGTGTTCACACATATTTCCTAGGTGATATAAAGTCTGCATGTCAGGCCAGAGTCAGACGTGGTGTAAGCAGGTGCAATTTCCACTGAAGTCAATGGAACCATATGCACGTACGCCAAATCTGAATTTGGCCCATAACATTGTTAAATGGCCCAGAAAAATGATAATTTATCTTGCAAGAGCAAAGTAATCCAACAGACATAAAGAAACAAACAGAATACAAGCTGAACATAGAGCTATACAACTGAGCTTCTGAGGTAAAAACATTCCTTCTCATGGACTTTCCAACGCCAGATCTTACCATCTGGTTTCAGACACATTTCCTTAACGGTAGTGTATCAAGTAAAGGAAAAAATATGTCTTATTAGTTCACGTGCAGCACTGAGATTCTGAACTACAATGATAAATAATGTACAAAGCTGAGAAAGTATAGTTCTGTTTATTCTGGGCCTCTTGTTACCGAGATGTGAGGTAAAAGGAGCAAAACACTTATCCTGCTAAATTTGTGGAGCTGACAACTATACTGGCATGGCAGGAACTAAGACAGCTGAGACAATCAGCTAGCCAAACATACTACATGCCTGCCAGTCATCTGTAGTCTTAGTTCACTGAGGCTCTTTTCATAGGAGAGATTCCATGTACCAACACATTGCAGACACAAAGCCATTTCTAGGATGTCATTCCCTTGCTGTTATTTTACACGTCCTTCTCAAAATCTTCAAAGTCTATTTTTAACATATTTTTATTAAAACTTTTTATCACTTATTCAAAAGAATGTTTGAATCACCACTCGCAGCCCCACTGTCTAATGACTGCCGACTTGCTGAAAAAAAGGAGGCAAGGGAAGCTTTGCTTTGTCAGGAGGAGAGGGGGAAAGAAAATAAAGAGAAATCGGCCTAGCTTCAAAGGGCGCATTTCCATAATTGCCCTGTAACTTTGGCAAAATAAATCTGAAGGGCTGAGAAAAGCGCAATCTCTCAGATGAGTGCACTACAAAAGCCCTAGAGATTCCCCAGTCCCACTTGTTACTATTCTAATTCAGTGAGAGAATTCAGTTCCCTAACCTCAGTAACAAAAGCCATGAAATCACTGTCCTCCCATTCCGCTGGCCTATTCCTAAAGAATAAGACCTTATCCAGCCTTTGTCTCCAGCCTGCCCACTAACATTCAGTTAAAAAAAAATTAGAATAGCATTAAGAATCAGAAGAGCTGCTAGAGGTGAAAAGAGAGAGAGAGAGAGAGAGCAAGCGATTCCCCCAATCTTGGTTTCCTCTTTCAAAAGATTTGCTGAAATCTGTTCTCACATAATAAATGACAAACCTATCCTTTTTGCTTCCTTTAAGATAACATTAGCCACTTTTTTTTTTTTTTTTTTAGACTCACCGACCTAAACGTGCGTTGCTTGCCTGCTAAACTTCTGGGATAAAACAATCATAGCACAATTCTTTTGTTTGTTTTGCTTAAATCTAACGTCTTCAGTAAACGCTGTCCAAATGGTTTCATTTTTGTTCAAGGCATGATGTCATCGTTCCAAATAAATAATAGTAATAATAACTTAAATAAGCTTTGAGAAGAGACTGTTTAAATGTGACTTTTTATGAGGTTGTCTGTGTTTGCTGGTCCTTCAAGCCACACCTTATATAATGCTAGAGTGAAAAAAATTCACTAAGGCATGTGAATAGTAGGCCTTTTACAGCAAAGGCCCAATCACCCATCATTTGGCTTCTCTCTGACTTTATTTTCTCAATAAGACAAGCTTTTGTGGTGATGTTCAGTATGGACAAGCAGGATAGCCTTATAAAGGGATTTAGAAGTGTACACAAAGGGCTGCGGCAGCATCAAAGCCAGCCCAGCAGCACAATAGAGATGACATTTTTACATCCCAGGGCTTGGGCGGGCATTGCCTGAATACTCTGTTCATAGAGGTGTCAGTAAACAATGAGTAAACTGGGAAAGGGGTGAAAACACAAGTCAAAATCTTTTTATTGGAGTCCCCTACGCATTCATTGGGCAGTTTTAGCTCTGTATTTGAAAGCTCTTCCATTTACTTACTCTCCAGACTCTCCTATTTAACTAACTGACTGATGATGGCTCCATTTTGATATCCGAAAGAAAAGAATAGGACATTCTTACTAGACTAAATATATTAATCCACAAGGTTTAACTGCATTTTGTTTGCAATGAACAAAATATTATCCCCCTTGTCTTTTTCGTAGAGAGCTTAGAGATTTTTTTTTAAAAATCATATATTACAAAAACAGCATCCATACCCTTGGCACAGATTATACTTTAGATGCTGATAAGTGAAAGCATTTTGAAATTTAATTTAGTTTTCTCCATTTATGCACGTTACTTTTTTTTTTATTGTGAAAACAGACTAGTCTGTTTCACTTTTTATTCTAGCCAGTTTCACTTCCAGTTTCTCATGTATTAGCATAAGGCTGCAATGTGGTGGGTGCAGAACCTGCAGGGAAAAGTTTAAAACCAAAGGGTCACATCTTTGTTACTTTGTTCAAGAAAGCAGTCCTGTTGACTTCAGTAGGTATAACATGAAAGCTGGCTTTGACTGAAAACTTGTTTCCATTGAATTTTCGTTTTTCAATTTCATGAAACTATTTCTATTAATATTAGTTTATCCATTTAATTGATTAAACAAAACCTAAATGTTGAGCCTAAATTTCCTGACGGTCTCGTTCAATAATTAGAGCACTGCGCAGATACAAAATTTGTATCTGCATCCAATCCGCACTTTGCAAACATGGGCTGTGGATATAAAGCAGATACCCACAGATTTGCAGGGCTCTAGCTATAAAATTTGGATCTGCATTCCTCCGCGATCCACTGACATGGCTATCTGCAGATTTGCAGGGCTCTATTAATAAATAATACCTTGTACATACACATACACACCTGCTGTCCTACAACATTTCTTAAATGCATGTTCATATTAAATTATTGGGAAGGGGCTAATCACTTATTAATGGAAGCAAATCAGTACGAAGGAGCTTACTGTTTATATCTAATTTCATTTAACATATATATTTTATACATATCACATTAACTGTTTCTTATGGAGCTTGCAGTAGTATTTAGGATTATTTATGTGGATTTGGATCATGTCAATTATTGTGTATTTCTGGTGTGTTACACTAATAATTATTAATGAATTAAATTCAGTGGTGCTCACATATTTTCTACAGAGATGACCATATTCCTTTTTCACTGTTTTGCTTGAAAATACATTTAGTGATAAGATGTTAATATATTAGAACCTTAGTTTCATGCATAGCTAGTAAGTAATTTTATTCTAGACTGGCTAGCTGGCCTACTGACATGCATTTCCACAACTGCTAAAAATAATGAGGAATCCAAGTGACACACCGTTATGGCTAGGAGTGCCATCACATCCCTTGACCTAATTGATCATGCCTATACACCTTAGAGTGCTTTGCATAACCAACCTAGACAGCAGGAACATTTTCAGCCAGATTGATTGACATATTTTATTTCAAACTTAAGCTTAATCATGACCAAGAATGATTCATTTATACCTTTCAAACTTTAGGAATTGACACAGAAGACAACTAAGCTGCAGGCTCTAGCTTAAGCAATGGAACAATCATAAGTAGGTTAATAAACTATATTAATATATAGGGTTTTTTTGCTCATAACTGCTGAGGCTGATGTAATAAAATGGATTAATTAAGTGGTGGCAAAGTTACTTTCTTTTATACAATCTGTGTCAAACTAAATTTTTGCATAGAAGGTTTTGTCCTAAATCACTCCTCTACTGAACATCTATGTGAATAATTGTATCTAGAATCTTGCAAATGTACTGTGTCATACCTTTGATTTCTATAAAGCAGGTGGCCAATATTTTATAAAGCAGGTGGTTCACAGCAACAGCCAAACTGATTCTCAGGCTTAGACTCTTGGATATTTAAGGCATAAAACATCTTCAAATGAATATCAGAGCTTTCCATCTGAGTTGCCTAAAACAACGAGAATAAAGCTCCTAACAGAATAGACTGTACTAAAAGTGCTATTTCCAATGTGTTTGTCTGTGACTGCTCTCTGCCGAGAATGTCCTGTAGCACTTTTTAACCATATTCTCTAGTGTGTCAGCAAAGAGACTCCATCAGAGTATTTAACATTGCTGGGAGCAAAGGAATAAAGTGGAGTCACTGTTGATTATTGCTCATTAGCCACAAGGACACCCACTTAACACGTGAATAAATGAATGACACCATGTCCTAATGGAAATGGCCTCAATGTACCTTTAAGCAAAATGTTGTTTAATATCTTCCATTTGCTGAACAGTAAAGAGGCCTGTTGGACATTCATAGTTAGCAAGCAGCCATTGTTGCTTTGTTCCCATTTCAGCATTTAATGAAAGATTTTGTCTTAATTATATACCACACTTTTAAATACCAGTTTCCTAAAAACCCAAACGGCAGCATATCCTCTTCCCAATCTGCAGATTCAGACTGTTTTGTTAAAGGGTTAACATACAAATGAATATTTAAGAGGTGCATGTTACTCCTTATTCTGCTTTATATTCAAACCTATGTAAAATAAGAACCTGTGATATCTTTATTGGTTTTCTTAGATAAAATTCAATCCGGGTATAAGCCTTAATTTGTTGTATCCATTTGTTAACAGGGAAGATAACACTTTCAAAAGTACTTGATTAGGGCTCACTTTGATTTGTATCTTGTTATGGCTTCCAGGACAGATTGTATTATTGTTTTGTTTCACTCATATTTCTCATCAGTCATAAAAAAGAGTATTTTAAACTTGTAAATATTAGCCATGAAGGTAAACTGCATAGTCTGAATTGCATTTTGAAAATTGCCATGCCTGAGCGTACGTTGGAAAACATAAATCATCACAGATCAGAGAGATATTAATAACGGGAAACCCTATAGAAACAGTCAAAAATGAGACTGTTAGCCTGCAAATCACTGAAGCAATAACTTATTTAATTCAAGACTTATTTTTCTTTTTTAAAGTTTGCCCAATTTATCCAAATAAAACAGCTGCAGATTAAATATCAAGGCTGGTAATCATATTATCGTATTAGAGACTGTGACATTAATATTGTGATTTACTGATCCAGTACTGTGACAGAATGTATTCTTTCTGCTGGGATAAAATGGGGCTGAACTGTCCAAGAAGTATAAAAAGCAAGGCTATAAGCTAACATGAAAGGTGTCATTTTTATTTTTAAGGTATATGCTGATTCTAGATAGCAGAAAAGGAGGTTTGTTTTGTATTGAAAATAATCTTTTCCTTCCCACTTTCTGTTTGTCTGCAAAATGGTTAAGTAGGCTGAGAGGAAGCCGTGTGCTGAAGACAACTCACTGATACTTCTGAGTTCAGAGAAGCTTTCCCCTCTCCTATCAAAAGTCCATGACAGGCACTTTGGCTGCAATGAATGGTGAGCATTACATGGCTTGCTTAACTCTGAGAGCTGTTTTCTAATAGGCCCAGCTAGAAGTTGGTTTGACAACTTGGAAGTATTCTCCTGCCATCTCCTTCCTGTGTGACTTCCTCCATCCTTGCCCCATGGAGAAAGGGAGTGAGCAGGAGATGATTACATCAATCAGTGTCAGGCCTGGGCACTGTGATTTATGAATATGCATAATGAGTTCTCACCTTTGAGAAGGACTAGCGAGGAGGATAATTGATTAGACAGAAGAGAGAAGTCTAGAAAGAGAGACTGAGAGAGAGAGCGGGAGGGAGAGAGAGACAGGGAGGCCTTGCTAAGAGGTCTCAAGCAGTCCTGATTCGAGTTCCAGTAAACCGTGACAATGAGTGAAGGATCTTTCCAAATATGTAAGTGGGATTTTGAATGTCTTCCTGCAACATGCACTGCACAATCTTTGCTCAAAAAAATCAATGGGCGTCTCCTCCACCTTAGGGGAGGACTCCTCCAGGCTGCCCGCACCACCCATTCCCACTTTGAGGAGGACAAATCTCCACTGCTCCAGCAACTCCAGTCTAGAAGACGAAAGGGTGGAAGGAAACTGCTTCTGGCTCTCTCCCTCACTCCCCCCCCCTGGAAATCTTGTGTGTGATTAACCTTTTCCCCGCAAGAAACTGAGGAAGAGAAGCTGGGAAATAAAGTACAGCAACTTGGGTTTCATTTACATGAAAGACAACCTCCTGGTATACACACCCACCCAAGGAGTTTGCTCATCTGTAGTAACGACACACTAGGCTGCTGGGGTTGCACAGACACCAAGGGCTGCAGAGAGAAAACCTATTTATTTCCTGAGCGATTGGTGCTGGGAGACCACATTTTTTGAAAGAAAGAGGCTAAAACGCACAGATTACAAATTGCTAAACTTTCTGGGCCCCCTCTGCCTGCCTCTGTGTGTGCTTGAGCCTGCTCCATTGCAGTGATTATTAGCACAAGCTCAGGGATTTGTACACACACGTACAATTCAAGGTATAGTCACTCCACTGTTCAGCAACAATAACACACGCCTGGCAGTTGGAATACCAATCATGAAATTTGAGGGGGAGAGGGGGAGGGACAAAAAACTTACTGCTTACAAATGTCTAGGATTTAAAATGTAGTTTAGCGGCCTACTGCAACCAAATCCTATAAATAATACATTTCTATCACTATGACCTCAAAATGTCAATACTGCACACCCCTGCACATTTGCATATCTTGCACTGTCTAAACTTGAAGCATGTCAGCTATGTGCTTCTGTTTGTACTTTAACTTTCATTTTAACTCTTGCCTCTGAGCACCTAGCACCCTTCTTCCCCTATGGCTGGTCCCCGAAATAAGAAAGGCACCAACCATTTAATCACCACCTCCAAAATTCTGCCACTTCCAGTGTGAGTAAAAAAATTATAGAGGGAACGTAGCAAGAGCCTCTAAACACAAGCTGGCATGAACTGTCCTGCTGCTTATACAGCCCAAGTTGTTAATCTCAATAGTTTGTTAGCTCCAATATGACGTGTCATTTTCAACACAGCCCTGCTCGACCTCATTACAGACTTTACTTTAGCTTTTAACATTCAATAATTGCTCACATGTAATTTTGGAAGCTAACAGGGGGAAAGAAAGGGGGAAAACAAAGGCCTGGGCTGGTTTTAATTTGATTGTAGTGATTTCACTAAGTCTAAAGCAAAGGGGTCAGCCTCTAGAATGTGTCTGCTTTAATTTTCTTAATGAGAAAAGACAAATGCAGGAGGAAGTCCTTCCCCTCTGAAGCCCTGGCTCCTTTCAGGTTGCAGACATGATTTTCCCAGCACTCTCAAGTTGGCAGGTAGAATTGAAGTGACTCTAAGCGTTTTGACCTCTTACAGATCTGACCAATTTTCAGCACTTTGCCAAGGAAATGAAGCTAAAAGTTGTCGACGCTGCAACTAGCCATCAGCTTAAAATGTAATTTGCAAAGTTGTAGCTATTTTAATTAAAACCAAATTGGGGAGGAGCTCAGTAGCTGCCTGCCTTTTGAGAGTGTGTTTTAGATTAGGCATAACAAAACCCCAGTTTTAGGTGGGTGAACCCCATCCTTTCACTGTGCAGGTTTTGCAACATTCTCCCCGATCAAAGTAACAGTTCATTAGAAAATTCTTTGCTCTAAATTCTCCTGACTAGGGCTGCAGCTCCTTTCTGCACTTGTATTCAAACCCAAATTTTGGTGTGTTCCTTTTAAAACCCAGGCCCTGCTCCAAAGCCCACGGAAATCAGTGAAAAAAAGACGCCCGTTGACTTCACTGAGCTCTAACAGGCTCAGGCTCTAACAGCTTTGCATATGATATATACAGAGAGCTATATCACCCATATGCTATGAATTCATCCCATCAATAACTTATTCACATGGGCCAGTAAGTTTTACTACTCCTGCCGCAGGGCAGCTTCACAAAAAAATTTAACCATACCAAATATTAATTATTGTCATTATTTTACTGCTGGCAGAAGACAAACTGTCTTTATTTTAAATATTATCATGTAAAAGAGTAGCCGGGACTATCTCCAATTCCTTAAAGGTCTAAGTGGCACGTAAAAAGCCACGTTTGCTCAAAACAGAAGCCCACCAAGAACTGCACAAAGAAGGAGGTCAAACCAAAGCGACAAAGAAGACCCCTCCTCCTCGTCCCCCTTTCTGTTGTTGTTTTGCTGCCATTGACCTTGCTCTGTAGATCGTTTCCTACATAAGCAGTTAAATCCAAGAGACAGAATGCAACACTCTTCTCTAGTCTGACTTCTATGACTTTGAGGCTCTCGAAAGTTTTCTTTAAATCAAATCCTCCCTTACTCCATGATTCAACTTCCACTTGTGGGGGGGGGGAAGAGGGCAGCAACAGCTAACATCCAGTAATAATGTCCTTGGGGGGAGGGGGGGTCATAGATCATATTTGAGCTGCTCCCAGATAGCCCTTGCTCACCTAGTGAAAGGGTCTCCAGACTCACGCCTCCCCACCCCCTTCTACTTTTCCTCAGGGGATTTTTAAATCACCCTCCCCTCCCCAGCCCCAGGTCTACACCTGTAACTTACATGGGCATTGGTTTTGGAAGCCAAACCAGCTCTGATTCTTAAAGAAATAAATAAACTGTGAGAGCAAGACAAAAGAAGACAGGAAAAGAAACGATTTTTAAAAGAGAAAAATGTTGCCAGTTGGTGTTGGGGTGGGAAGAGGGCGAGGTAATTGTAGAGGTATAATTTTTCAAGGGTGCCTGCAGGAGAGAAAGGGTGTTTTCCTCCTGTAGAGGGCGTTCCAGTTCCAGATTTCAACCATTCCCTGGGCTCATTACAACGAAGACACCCCTTCCCCCTATCACTTTCTGGGAAAGGCCTTTATCAATAGAAAGGGTAGCCGACTAAATGTAATAGAATTGTGTAAAATAGCGATCCAGCCTTCCTCAGATCCCGGCACAGCTTCCATCCAGAGCTCACGCCGAGTTTGCCCAGCCTCTGAAACAGGCTTTGCTCTTGATTCCTTTAGCTTTCGCCTTGGCAATCCTCTCACCCACACACACTTCCCCACTGGGGCTATACCCACAAAAATACACCCCGAAAAGGCGAGCCTGCCGTCGGAGCTTTGCCAGGAATGAGCCGTGGTCAGGCACAAAGGTTCCTTTGTTTTTTTTCTTCTTTTTTTTGCAAATAACTGAAGAGGGCTCCTGTTTCTGTAGGGGTTTCCCCGCAGCTCTGGCTCCTAAATCTCGCCCCCGATTAAAAGGAGACCCCCGAAAGGAATTCGGTGCTCGCCCCAACCATGGAATTTCAGCGTCTCCCCTGCCAGAGACCGGAGAAACAAATACCTCTCCGCAACCCTGCCTTTCCTCCGCCGCGTTCACACGGTTTCCCCTATCATTCCCCCCCCCCCCGCCCTTTATCCTGTATTTTACCACTCGATCCTACACCCCCAAACTCCCTCCGCCTTCCAGGGAAGTTCTGAGCAGACAAGACACACAGACGCGGCAGAAACTAGCCTATTTTAAATCCCCCAAGCCACCTTTTCAGGCTTACAAACAGAAGGGGGGAAGTAACGCCATTGGTGGCGGAAGAGAATGTAGTCAAAGTGGCAACAGTTTATTTATTAGCCAAAATATATACTTTCTTGTACAATTTGGTTCACACATATGTACATTTTTACTGTATATACAAAAAAAAATCGAGACACCTAATTCTCACTGGACTTCCAAAAAAACCTCACGAACTCAGCTAATCCAGATGATAGTAAAGAAGCGGTTTCTTTTCTTTCTTTCTTTCTCTCTCCATTTTTTTTTTTTAATTTTAATATACGGACATGCTTACAAGTTGTAACTATACAGAGTTTTTTTGTTGTTGTTTTTGTTGGTTTTTTTTACACAATCATTACAATATTAATAATAATAATAAAAATTAACTATGAGGATGACAACGCTGATAGAACCATAGCTGCATCAAGTTGGTTCTGGGGCCTGGAAAAAAATGACACAGAAGAAATATTTAATAGGATTTCTGTTCAGGTTTAGTTGGCACAGTGAGTTTTAACTTTAGATAGCATTTAGTTGTGTTGAATAAAAATATTTAAATATAAATATTAAAAATGTCTATAGACTATTTATACCCATTTGCAATTAGCTGTGATACAGGATGGGCCCAAGCTTTCCCCCCCCGCAAAAGTGTCATTGACTCGAGTGGGAGTTATGCCTGAATGAGGCTAGACTGAAGTTTCTCGTATCCCAACCACCCTTCCAATAGCTTCTGCTACTGTTCACTGAATTCCCCCTTTGTTTTTATCCAGGCCTGATTTTTACCTGCACTATTTAAGGGATAAGGACTATGATAACTATTCCTGCTGCCTGGCCTATTTATTTTAACACAAACAAAAACAGCAAGCCCACAGATCAAGACGTGCCGAATGCAACTTTGCATTGCACAAGAGGTTTGCAAAGTCTCGAACGCTGAATTGAAAAGTCAACAATACTTAACTGATCATAACACCCCACAAACCACTCCGGGGAAGCAAAAGCTGCTTCCTTATGACTAGATACTGTAAAGGGAACGAACGTAGCAGAGAAAATGATCTATTTACAATTCCATTCCTCTCTCTCTCTATATATATATCCATAGGAGACTGAGGAAGTAATCTCTTACCGCCTCTGAACTGGCTGGAAAGCTGTCTTTATTAACTTTTTCTCTACTTCCAAGGCACTAGATCGATCTAAAAACAGAAGAAAAAATGTTCCTTTTTAAAACCCCTCTCTTCCCTCCCGCCCATCCCCGAATTAAGCCGCTGGGGATAACACTGTTGCTTGGGAAGTTTCAAATAGGGGGGAAGGATTGGTTTGCTGTAGAAATGACTGCGAAGTACTGAAGCAAGTCTCAGGGCCAGTCTTCCCCATAAAAGAGTTCCAAGCGATGTCCATTTTAGCAGCAACAACAACAAAAATCTCCGTTGGTGGCAAGTCATTATTTTTACGAAATAAATAACGTCGCCGTGTTACATTCAACAGGAACTAGCAACCGCCTATTTGTTCTCTTCCACGTGAAACGCAGTAAGTGACTACATCGTGACTGACAACTATACAACGCAGACTTGTGGGTCACTGCAGAGCACCACACTTAATGCTAAATGAGAAGTAGACGGTGTTCAAAAAATAACCAACACACGCAACAGCATCGAAAACTAGCCCTGAAATATAACTGGCCCCGCTAGCCAAGCGAGAAGAATTTTACCGTTAAAAACAAAGAAGATATATATTGACCAATTATCATTTTTCTATTCAGTCCCCCCCCACCCCCGCCCCTTTCTTGGGCTGCTAGTAATTTGGAAGAGTTGGGATTTTAGGCATTGGGGTCGTTCCACTTTTTTTTAAATAGCCATTTCACTGCTTCTGGGTTGATGGGTCCCCCCACCCCTCTGTTTAGCGGCTCCGAGATGAGTCAAAGGGATCAAAAATCTGTAACCACTTCAGCCCAAAAGGGAAGGGGGGGGGGAGAATTCAGCAAGGGAGAGTGGCAGGAGGGGAGTTTCTCTGCCCGCAGGGTGGGGTGGGCCTCTCCAGCTCTGCCCCTCCACCTCTCCCCACACTCTGTCCCCCACAGCCCAGCCCAGCCCAGCCCCCGGGTCCAGGAGACCCCTTAGCCATCACCTGTTCCAGCGGACTCCGTGCTCTGAGCCTGGTCGGCGGGTCTGGAGAAGGCAGCGATGGCTGCAGCGCCGGGGGTGGCCCCGAGTCCCAGCAGGTGGGGAGTGTTCAGTAAGGTGAGCGGGTGCGGGTGGTGGTGGTGGGCCGAGAAAGCCCGGCTGGTCCAGTTGGGAAACTTGCCCAGCGGACAGGAGGAGACGAGTCTGTGGGGCGGAGGCGGAGCCAGCGGCAGGCTCTGGGGGGCCGCCGCTGGGGGGGAGCAGCCGCTGCCGCCCCCGGGGGACTTGCGGGGGTTGTCCGGGCTGGTGGCCGTCTCAGCCAGGGACCAGATCTTGGGCTTCTGCCCCGCGCTGGCTAAGCTGCCCTCCGTCGGGGGCGAGGCCGGGGCGGGCGGGGAGAGGCGGTGCTGCTGGCGGGGCAGCTTGAGGGGCTCCGGCAGCCCCCCGGCCGGCGGGTGGGGGCGCTCCCCCTCCATGGCCTTGAGGAAGCGCTCCTCGGAGCCGGGCAAGTCCTCGAAGCCCTCGGAGCCTTCGGAGTCCGTCTTGGAGTCGGAGTGCAGCAGGTCCGGGTCCTCCTCCAGCTCGTCCTTGTGGCTCTCCATGTGCTCCGTGTCGATGTTCTCCAGGTCGATCTCCTCCTCGTCCTCCCGCTTGTCCTCTTCCCCCTCGTGGTCGCTCCCGTAGGAGTTGCCTTCCTCGTCCGTCCGGCTGCGGGGCGCCCAGGTCATTTTATTCTCCTTTTTGAGCCTCCTCCGGGCGTTGGCGAACCAGGTGGAGACCTGGGTGAGGGTCATTTTGGTGATGATGGCCAGCATGATCTTCTCGCCCTTGGTGGGGTAGGGGTTCTTGCGGTGCTCGTTCAGCCAGGCCTTGAGGGTGCTGGTGCTCTCCCGGGTGGCGTTCTTGGGCCGGGACGGGTCCCCGAACTGGTACTGCCCATAGGGGTAGAAAGCGGGGTGGTGGTGAGGGAAGGCCGGGTGCTGGACGCCGGGGCTGTCCTTCAGCTCGTACTGGGCACCCTAGAGCCAGCGGGGAGAAGGAGAGAGAGAGGTTTCAGCGGGGGGGAGGGGGGGGGAATAGGGCTCTGGCTGGTTGTCCCCTCCCCCGGGTGTCCCGGGCCACTGGGGGGAGGGGGGCTTTCTTCCCTGGGCAGGCGTGCGGCGAGCCCCCGCCAGGGCTGGGGGGGGGGGGAGGGGGGCGGCGGGGAAGCGCCGTATGATTTTGCAGACAGGAGGGAAAGGGGCCGGGAGCGGGCAGGTCTCTCCCTGGCTGTGAAGGCAGCGCGCCGAGCGGCCCGGTTTGCCGGGTGCCGTCCCCCGCCGAGCGGGACACCCCGACCTGCCTTTGCAGCCCCACTTTGCAACTTTGCACACGCTTTTATAAAAATGGGCGCCGGGGCAGGCGCGCACACGCACACACACACACGCACACACACACACCCTCTGAAACAACAACAACGCAGCCAGCCAGTGCCGCGGCCCCCGTCGTGTGACGTGCTGTTTATAAAACACTTCTAAAGCCTTTCGCAGACCCCTAAGAGCACAAGCCGAAACTGTCAATCAAAATCTCTCCCGGCAGAAATTCAACCAGGCCCCTCTCTCGGTGCGTGGATCTTTCTCGGTTCCCAGCAGTTCCCACCGCAGGCGGATTGTCACCCCTCTCAAACCTGCCCGGGCGCAGCAAGAACCAACAAGCCCCCACTTGTGTTTGTTTAAAGTTCTTAACCCTGCCACCCCCTTCACCTGCCTTACTTTTAACTGGCCACCAAAAAAAAAAAAAATAGATTACTCATTGTTCTTCTCCTTAATCATTAAAAATCCTGCCAACGTGCAAACGTGTCCTTAACTCGGTATTTCTTGTCCCGGCTTCACACAAACAGAAAGCAATGTAAAAAAAAAAAAAAAAAAAACCACCACCAAAACCCCCCACCCCAAAACCTTCCTTTCCCCCTCTCTCCTCTTCCCCCCCACCCCATGGAAAAAATTAGATCCAGGTGAAGATGTTCGCTTGGTTAGAAAACAATCTGGGGCTTTCTAAGGCGCCAGGAAGGCAGGCAAGTCGGATTTCCTTGGAAAGATTCGGTCCAGTTCTCCGCTCCTGCTCGTGCCAATCGCTCCTCCGCAAAGGCCAAAGCCGAAAAACCACAAACGAGCCCCCTCAAGGCCGAGGGGGAGCCGGGGGGCATGGGGGTGGGGGTGGAGGATGCGGACGGAGATTGGGGGGGGGGTGGTCTGTGCGGCTCTTACCAGCTGCGGGAAGATGGGGAGCTCGGCGGTGTAAGGCAGGAAAGCACCATATCCTTGAGCAGCCGCGGCGGCGGCGTAAGGCGCTCCGTACATGGAGGATAACACATTAGAGAGAGTCCCGGACGGGGTGAGCTCTGTCCCGCTTCGAGCGCTGCCGCTCCCCTGGCGCTCAGAGGGGTAAATCGGCCTGATATACTGGTAGCCCAGCTGGGGGAAAGACATGGTGGGCAGAGGGGGTAGGGGAGGGGGGGGAAGGAGGAGGAGGGGGGAGAAAAAAAAGGAGAGAAAGGAGAGAAAGTAGAAGGGCTGGTAGAAGAGGAGGGAGCTGGCTCGCTCGCCCTTGCTGGCTGTCTGCACTTTTCAGTGCCTCCCGCAAACTCTTGCAGACATGGGTGGGGAGGGGAGGGGGAGAGAGGGGTGTTGGAGAGGCCGTGAGCTTCCTCCTCTCTCTCTCCGGCCGCTGCTGTACACGATCCGATCGCTTCTTTCTTCTCTCACTTTTCCTATTGATCTGAGTGGACTCAGGTCAGGTCCTAACAGATTGCCGGAGATTATTGGGACTCTGGGCTCTGATTGACATTTCTAGTCTCTCGCAAGCCCCTCCTATTTCTTTTAAGTCTCTCTCTCTCTCTCTCTCCTGCCCAGAGCTCTCTCTCTGGGTTTGTCACTAGCTTTTTTTTTTCCTCCCCTTCTCTAAATCTGTTTACTGACGTCGCGATCTTTTATTTGAGTTGCTTTCAAATCTCGTTTTAGCAATCGCCAATCAGTTCTGTGTTTTACAAAGGTTTAAACCCTGCCCTACGGTTTTATGATTTATATATGTATTATATACAGATAGATACACACAATTATATTTTCATAGCCCCCTTGTCCCCCCCCCCGAAATAAAAGAAATAGGAAGCTGCTGGAAAATTTCACGCAGGAAAGAGAACAAAAAGTTATGTTTCCTTGCAGAATTTTACGTTTACAACCTTATCTAGTGTAGGTTCATATTTGTTTTCTTTATTAAGATATTCCCTCCCCCTACTCCTCCCTTTTTCCCCGGCCCTAGCATGGGTTACATCGCCTAATATAGATTTAAAGTCTATTAGATTTTTTAATTTGCATTTCCAGAGCCAGTTTGAAATTTCCTAATACTGAACCTTTAAGGAGTTCTCTACATTTTGTCTGGCCTAACAGTGGGCAGATACAGTGAAAAAGCTAAGTTAATTTTCTTCCTAATAAGAGACTTCAAAGAGTTGTAGGGTCACAATTTTACATCAAAGGCAGAAAAGAAGGCAAATTAAAATCCTAACAAAGAAGAGACGGGAGCAGCCCTCTGGGCCATTAGTAAATAAGTGGTGTGAAAAAAGGGACAATGACAGGCACTGGAATTAAACTAATTAACACCTTTTTGTCTTGGTGCGAAATCTCTAATTAGGAAATTTATGATCATTTTGCTTATTCCCTCTGTTCTGAATCACGACACGTGCAGCCTTACCTGGGACATAGAACAATTGCCCTGGGTATAGTGGCATGTTTTAAAGAGTTCCTGGGAGCAAGTCGAAATATGTTGTAATTACTGTATACCCTTATTTTATGATCAACACAGTTTGATATACTGGTTTTTCTGAAACCACCGTGTGGGTTGTAATTTTAGCGTTTTAAGAGGAGTTAAAACGCATTTAAGACAAAGTGGGTGTCTTGGAAGAAAAGGTGTACCCTGACTTGCTACCGTTGTGTTGGGGGACTCGAGTAAAGGGAACATAAAAAGTTTTTGCAACCTGTAGAGTTAAGACTTTTGCGGGGCAAAATTCTGAATTTACCACAGTTGCTTTTGGGGAATTAAATGAATTAAAAACAAACCTCTGAAGTTTCTTCTGAGGCGTTTATATTTGTTATGCTGGAGAGTCATTTAATCATATTCCCCCATGTTTCTGAATACTCTGTGGATTTATTACCATTAAAATATGAATTAGCTACAATATAATAACTATGGTCACAGTATGGCTTTTTACAACTACATTTCTTTAAAAAATGAAATTCATGTCAGATTATACATTTAAAGGAATCGACCTTCATAGCTTGCTATAATAAAACTGTATCATCTTGTAATAAATACGGATTATGGGAAAGCAAGACCCAGAATTAAAATTCCCTGAATCAATATATGAAAATCTGTAGGAAACATCTCTAATCGTATTAAGTTCATCTTTATAGCATCCCCTATCTGCTAATCTAGTGCAAAAACAACTCTGGGTTGGAGGAATTTATTTTCTCCTATTCAACTTTGCTCTTGTAATAGGTTTTTATAATATAATGTAATGGAGATAATATTAAATTCAGTTGTATGTTTGTTTCTTTTTAATTCTGAAGGAAAGTAGCGAGGGAAGCCTGTGACCTTGTTTCTTTTAATTCTCTGTACAAATTGCAAGGTTTAATCGCTGCGATTCTGAGAAGGTTTGGAAATAGCTTGAAAGCGGAACACAACTTTTAGGAATGTATTTTGGGGGTGGGGGAGGAAAGGTAAAAGTGTCACAGGAATGAATGATCATTTGATCAATTCTCAGCAGGTAGTCCCCATAATTCTACCTACTACTCTACATACATATTACATATTGTACCCACACTCACACATGATAGATTTGCATACACACAGCCCAGACCGAACGCATCAGATACGTATTTTTATTGTGGCTTCACGATTGCCATCACCGCTGCTCATTTACTGAGATTATGAAGCTGGCAAGATTATTTTATTATCTCATCCTACTGTCTTGTGTCATCAAGATAGATTTTTAATCAACAATACAATCAATATAAATTCATCCCGAACGGGGAAATACACGTGTTCGACATGGATTGTTGTGCTGATTCTAATTCATGACTGACAGTAGTAGAAGCTGAATAAGGCATAGAGAAGGAATCTAGGTTTATTTGGTTCTTCTTTAAAGTGCAGAATAAAACCAAAAACGGGGGGTGGGAGGGAAGAAACCGCCGCTACCCAGGTGAAATAAAAATGTAGCCATTCACCCTACTATCAAACAGCCCGGAGAAAAGAAGTGAGATTGAAGATACGTGGGGGAAAATGCAAGCCCTGACAGAGGGAATATGGGAGGCGAGAAATTTATGGGGGCGAATGAATTCAGGTCAGGATGAGGATGAATGATGGTTTATTAATGGGAAAGAAACGGACAGGAAATGCAGCCGCACCAAATGGACTGGAGGAGAAAGCGGGCAAGCTATGGCTGTTAAGCGGAGAGGTTCAAAAGAAACCCGAAAAACAACAACCAGGCGCAGGGGAGAGAAAAGACTCCAGCCGAACTACGGCAGGGGAAGGTTCAAAGCATCTCTCCAGCCAGAAAGGCACATGGCACAGGGAGGATAGAAACACCAGCATGTGACAGCGACGCGCCGTCTAGGGAGAGGGCTGCGGATGGGGCAGGGAACTTGCTAAGCGTGGAGCAATTAAAGCAGCAGCCGTGCCTTCAACCCAGGGAGTGCTAACGAGTGGGGAGGAAGAAAAAAGCAACGCTGAAGGAAGGGTGGGAGAGAGAAAAAAACAGAAGACGGAAGAGAGGAAAAATAATAGAGTCAGACGGATGCAAAGCAGAGAAGTGGGACACATTTTGCGAAACATCTGGCAACAGACTGGAGAGATAAAGTGAGCCCTGGAGCTGGCTCGCAGCTAATGTGGCTGCTCGGATGGAGAAGAAACCTATCCAGGGACAAGATGGCTAGAGCCAGTAGGACTGAAAGGATCTGCTGCTCTCTCCGGTCAGCCGGCTTGTCTCTGTGCAGCGCTCCTACTCCGGACAGACACGTGTCTCCTGGCCGGGATCTGTCAAAGCTGGGAGAGCTGCTTCTGATTTATTACCCCAAACATCCATCCTCTCCCGCCCTGGCTCACTCACACGGTCACTGAGCTAAAACCAAACCTCCTCAAACTGCAACAGAGCCTCCTTGGCTCCAGGCTCTGAGAGAAGCTGGGACCCTGTAATAAGGAAAATGCGGACTGAGACCGAGAAGCGTGCACTGGATTTGTGTTCATTTGTACCGAAGCGGCAGCGGCTTTCGCCTCTCCCCAGGCGAACAGAGCCTCGGTCCTTCTGTGGGCGCAAGAAGAAATTCTGCAGACAGGACCCAAGCCCTGTGCATAAAACACCCCTGCCCAGAAGTATATGTACTGATATTTAATATGTATATAAATGAATCAAAGCTCCTGTCACACCCTGCATGGGCTTGATAGCCCTGACATTTCGTACCACTCACAGGCTGCTGCGCCCAGATGCATCAGGTCACAGACTATATAACGTGGACACTGTGCCATGTTTTAATCTGTGTTTCCTTTGAACGTCTCCCTCGGTCACTCCATAGTTCTAGAGATAGCAAACATCCATAGTTCTAGAGATCCCAGCTAGGAAAAAGGGGAACCGTGGCCCAGATAACCAGTCGAGACTTCGAATTCAGGACCACAGCCTGGTAGAATGGGTGTCACTTGTTGGAAGTTGTTGAAAAGCTGTCACTGAAGCTGTGAGTTTAATTAGGCTCTTACCTGCCCTTGTGAAGTCCAATTTCCGGGACGATTATGATAACTGCTTGATTAGGAACTGTGGATTGCCAAAGCGTTGGCAATTTTCACAATCAACACATGGGGAAAATAAAAGGCTGAAAACAGCCAATATACAAGATCTAGAGGTGGGGAAGGCAGGGAATAAACAAACAAGTGAAATCAGGGAAAGGGTTGCAGTGAAAAAGGAGTTAAAACTAAAAGGAAAGATCAAAGAGCTGAGTAAAAGACTCTTCAAATTACACGTTTGAAGCTTTTCCATAATTCCAAGGCGACAGATAGATAACAAGCTGCACATTCGTTATCACATATGGAATCAATCTTAAAGGAGTCTCTTGATCAAAATCTGTTAATTGCAGTGACATATGATTTGGAAAGAAAACACAATTAATGACCCTTCATGTGAAGGCTTTGGGAAGAGGCCACTGACAATTGGCGTTTTACAACCGACATCAACTTTTTGTATTTGTAAGCTATTAGTAGGAGACATTCATAAAACCTTCGCGTTTGTTTTGTCTCCTCTTATCTAAGGTTTCTTTACAAAGGGGAGGGGGCCAGAATGTGTGTGTGTTTCCTTAAGGGGTTTGGGACCTAAAATGATTTAGTACCTTGTCTGTAAATCTAATGACCTACGGTGAGGAAAAAAAAAAAAAAAAAAAAAAACTTCGCCTTTTATTATTACCATTTGTGGGGAGCGTTACCAGGAAACAGCAGAACCCTTTTCAAATTGTAAATATATGTATCCATTTTAAACCACTGTTACACAGATCCGCCCCCCCAAGCGAAATAAAGAAACTCTGCCAAATAACATGCTAGCGCCCTCTGCCCATGGCAGCTGCCCTGGCCATTCCAAGGTATTTAGTAATTGTCGTCAACAAGAGACCACATTCGATTTTCATATCGGTCCCCTGCAGTTAAAAAAACCTGACAGGGGTGTGTGTTTCAAACCGATTTGTGCGCCACACGGGTTATAATATTAGCCAAGGAGGCAGCAAGATTTTTAAAAGCTTTACTCTGTCATTAAAAGGTGATGGTTTTGTTTTCGAGGGGAAAAACGGGGAGGGAGAAAGGGGGGGGGGTTCATTTGAAGGTTATAAAGCATACACTTCAATAGGATCGAAGTGAAATTAGTTAATAGGAAAACGCTGGCCAGAAGCTCTCCGGGCTTTTAAGTGCTCTCTCGGCCATTTAAGGAAATTGAATAAGAACAGACTCAGTTACCTGTAGACCTAAGTATTATCTCGAGTCCTCCATGGAGGCGAGATGGAAGCCTGGTGCCTCTCAGACTCCCGAAGTTCTGTACACCGCCTGCCAGGCTAGTTCCCCTTTCTGCACAGAATAGTTTTTGTTTAACATATCACGCTACACGATTTATCAGAAAGGGTTAAGCAAAGGTAAGAGGCCATCAGCAGATGCTTTAGACTTCCAGGGCAGTTCTGGAAAACAAGCCTCTCCCGCTTTGGAAAAGCTGGACTCTCAGCAGTATTTTTTCTCTTTCATTTCTAGGCGCTTTCCCACCATTGTGGTTCTTCGCTGATTTGTATTCGGAAAGTTGCCAGCAGGTCACTGTATTATGTTACCTAACTTCCTATCTGTTGCCTTTCTTTCTCCCTCTCTCTCTCTCTCTCTGTTTAAACTTTATAGATTTTTGAGGTGTTAATAAAACCTTTCCCTTGGTAAATGGTTTATTAGAAACCCCACCGAATTTTGGAAAGACTTCAGAAAAGCAGCGTTCAGAACTGAGAGACTGGGAGAAGGCTTTTGTCCAAAAAATGCATAATTACTGCGAATCTGAGGAAACATTAATCTTTATAGGAATTCGTGATTCATATTTGTGGTTTGACCATTTAGGTGATTTATAATCTGTTAGTACAATCCACTAATTTTATGCCAATAGATTTTATGTACACTGTTAGAGTTTCCATAGTCCTTGGAAATGAGTGGCTTTTGTGTTAATTTAGCGATTTCACTTTGATATCCAGCGAGGGATGTTTCCCTTGCTCATAAACGAAGGAGGTTATTTGGTGAGGGGGAAGTAGGCAGAAAGTACAAACGCTGATGGGAAAGTTCCCCTATCCGTTTTCCTCTAGACCTGGCAAAGCTGAAATCAAAGATTTACCCATCACCCATCAGTATCAGCCGGCCGGTTAATAGCCAGCTCTGTCCAGAAAGACCCATTTTGGACCAGTTTTGCTCACTTTTTATGTTGTTTGTATTCTAGTCACATCTATTGCAAACTAAACAGATACCGTCTATATGGCGTACACACCCAGGTTTGGCCCAGTGACTCTCTGACTACAAAGTGAGGCTGCCAGAGAAGGTGAGTGCAATAATTGATGGGGAAGGCCAGGGCTGCAAGTGTCGCTTTAGTCCTTTAGGTGCTCCCATCACTGCTCCTTTGTAAATATTAGCCTCTGTTGATCGTGGGTCCTTGGGTTTTATTAGGGACTTTAGACCTGATTATTTCCCCACCTGCCGCACGCTGCTATTTACCCTTGTTTGTCCTCTGTGAAATCTCTGATGCTTGCTCTGAGCCTGAGATGGGCGGGGAGGGGAGAGGGGGAGTCCTTTCTTTCCTCCACTCCGCCCCCCCTCGAGCTGCCTCTGGACAAATGCCACAGGGACGCGTTAACTGATCAGTGTAAACACTAAACAGAGCCTGCTAGGGTCACCTCATGGGCTGCCAAACCCCAACCAACCAGGGCTATCCTCCCTTCGCCCCCCGTCTCTCCCCATTAGATTAGCTGAAGTTATGGCATGATTCGAAACCACCAGACTCGGGACGGTTAATATCCTGCTTCCCAAGACTAGAGACCCTGCGATAGGGCTGTAGCATCGCCAGTAAAACCCTGCCCGGTTGGAGAGAGCTGCATTAACCAACCGTGCTCCTTGTAAACTTACTTCCACCCTTATATCCCCCCTCCCCCCAAACCGGCTTCTTTTAAAAACTGCACTGCCCCAAAGGGGTCTGATGATGGGCCGTCTGCAAATGCACAAACATCCCGTCTCCTGCCCCACAGCGATCACCTCTACAGGATCAAACGTTTCTGACAGCAGCCAACATACTTGCTTGGTGACTTTGCACGTAGACTGGCATTTTTGACGCTAACAGATCCACATGGCCAATCTGTATAAAATAAAACGTAATCCTCCCTTGTATGTAATTCAAGATACCAGAGAGTAGCTCCTGACCTTTGGCATCTTGTAAATTTCGTCGTTCTACATTCATCACTGGGGAAACACAATCTTCCTACAATAACATTATTGTATTGATTATATTTATTCAAACAGGCCCGAAGATCTGACAACCCACATCCACCTGGAATGATACTTGGATTCAGAAACAAATTCTCCATTAGCTTGAAAGGTAACCTTTACAGATGGCAACGCCCAAAGTATCAAAAAAGCCCATAATCTCTAAACCTGTGATTTTCCATTCCCGGAGAGGGGGGAGGGTATTTCTGATCAGAATCTCATTCCGATTTAAATATCAAAGCCATTGTGCAAATACATGTTCTATCGCAACTTTTATACTGCGATGGCGATGATGGCATAACTGCTTGATTTGCTCCTCATTCCATGGATGCTGCTTTATATCAGTAACAAACAAGCATTGATTTTATGGTAAAGTCACTTTGGGATGGGAATGAGTAACTCCAGGCAGTGCTATCACTGTATTACATGGAAATGGCCCAGGTAACAAGATGAACATTGATTCAGCATTATGTTTGATCAATAATGAAATAAGTAACTTCAGGGCCAAATTAAAATGCAAGCTGGCTTGACGCTGCCAGCTTCTGGGCTAAGTGACAAGGCTAATTCAGCAGGGACATGGCCATATTTGCATTAGAGGCTGCATCTGCTGTTTGGTGGAAGTGGCTGGATCGGCAATAATGCTGGATAAAACAATTGCATAGAACACGTTCGAAATGAACTCCTGCGTGCAGCGAGCGTTTGTATTAATATGTAACAAAGGGTGGCGTTTGGGGCTGGCAATCATGCAGCCATTTCAAACCGAGGGCAGTTTAACGTACTATTTGTACCCAGGCCTTAAGGAGAGTGCTTTGCATGACACTTCACTCTGGCTTTTGGAAATTACTGAGGCGAACAACACAAACTTCTTCAAGGCCGGAGAACAGAAAATCACGGTTCTGTTTTCCACTTCACCAGATCGTGTTAATACTTAGAAAAGGCAATGTGCTTTTAAAAAGTCGGTGACACAAAGGGCTCCACCCCCTTCATTTTTCTCCTCCCCCAGCTCCCCTCCCCAAAAGCTTCTAGGTAAAGGAGATATTTTAAAAGCGAGCCCCGAAAGGGAGGTGATTTAGGCGACGAGTGGTAGCATGACCAACCCTCCCCGTATTGGTGGTCTTTGCCCCAGTTTATCTGCTGTTCTCTCCATGGCTAGTTTTTACAGCTTTGCCATCATTATTGAAACCGTGACACACATTGATTTCCAATAGAGATTCTCGCCTGCAGCCAGAGAGCGCAGACACTGGGGCATGGCCCGGGTTACCAAGTGTAAAACCTCTGCTAGGAAGAGAAAAGGGGCAGATGGAGGAGGGCACTCATTGCCCCAAATCTTCGGATGTGGGTCGTTGCAAAAATCCACTAAGTCACAAAGACATTCGGCTAGCTGGGTGGGAAATAGGCTGCCTCTCTGAGCCTTGACAATGAAGAGAGATTATAATTTAGAAAGCAATAAGCCTGGAGGAAATACTTCAGCAGCCTGAGCTGTCAGTGTGTGGAGGGAGGGAGGAGTCAGACAGCAACAAGCAAGGACTGTTTGGGTCTAGAGGAGAGAGGAGACCTTGAGCGATCTAGAGTGGATGAGGAAAACCAACTTCCACCCTATATTTTTTACTTCTCGCCCACCCATTCCAGATATACCAGGGCAGCTCACCCTGGCCTCATGCTAGGGAACTATCCTGCCAAATAACTGACCGCCGAGAGGCTCCTCGAAGATTCAAGACTCGCATTCGAGTCGGCACATAGACCTTGGAACAACAAGAAAGCGGGTGTGCAAAATACATAAATAAATCTACTCCTCTAACTGGTGTAGTCCCTAAATTTCCTGACACGTGTTCTTTAAAAGGAGCAGGAGAAGAAGGGAGAGGGGGAATAAACCCCCACACCTGCCTGACAGCACCTTTAGGAACACGAGTAGGTGGAGGGCAGAGTTATCCCTTCACCAGGTTTAGCCCTGTCTCATGTGAAATGACATTGGCACCATTTGGGTAGGTTCCCTTCTGTCCGTTGGTCACACTAAGCCCTTTATCCGCGGCCTTATTACAGGAATGTCCCTGCACATGCCGAATTTGTGATCCGTCCAGACTCTGGACCCCTCGACAGACTCTACCGTTCTACAGTTGCCAGGTGAAGAAATGGGGCGGGGAGGGGTGTTGAACCCGATTTACAGGAACAAATAGAGTGAACATAACATTCAAAATGTGAACTGAACTGGTTAAAAAAAGAGTGGACTGGAAACCACCTTAAACTAAATGGAAACGCTAATGAACACGGATGGGAATGGCCAGACTCCGCCAGGACCCGTTAATGACCGTAGTCCTATAAAGACGAGGGCCTACAAAGTATTGGGGCAGCAACCTCTTACTGATGGGTGAAAAGGAGAGGCAATGAAAAGCTCGCACAGGGCCCGCCAGCCTATGGGACGATGATACTGAGGCTGGTTTCAGAGAGCAGTGTTTAATGGTGTTGTCTTTTACTTTAGAGGACTTCAGCAAACCGTTCTGAATTTGTACAAGGTTGTACAGTCCTTAAGTCCGTTTTAGGGAATTTTGGATACCCTGGGTGGGATCCGGAGGGAAGATTGCTGGATCTGCCTGGCTTTACTCCAATCATGGCTCTGGCAACTTTGCACAGAGTCTTTCAAGCCACGGTGACAGAACATCGGAGAACAGAGCCCGAGTTTTTGGAGATTGGTGGGAAATTGATCTAGCGGTGTATATTTGTTAGTACTATTAAGTTATAGCACCTCTCAAAGATTCCTGTTGTGGACTCTCTCTCTCTGTAGATAATATACCCCCCTCCCCGTCAATTGCTAACCCTTGAACTAGGACGGTTTCAAACTAGACTATAGGAGAAGATTAATGGAACAGGGTAGAAGTTCCTAGACCGTATTGATGTGTAGATGGAAACCGTATACAAATGCTTCGGCGTTTTCTATCACACTATGTGTGTACGATTAAATACACACGCACTTTAGCTCTCAGTACTATAGTCTGTGTGTAGAGATAATATAATACATATGTCCTTACGGATTGTACACACTGCATATTGAAACCTGTACAAGGGGTGGTTGCTACTGTTATTGCTATTTTCTGAAAAGGGTCAAATGCGATCGTTCAGTGTTATTGATTCCTGCAAAGGCTTGTAGTGATTTGCTGAAAGTAAGTAAGGGTGAGCGTTTAAGTGTAAAGAACTATTCTGGAATTAGCCTTGGAAAGATAACCTTGCAGCGAGTAGCAGAGGCAGATGCTGCCCGTTACAGGACTGCGGAGCAAGTCCTGACACACGGGCTAGGAGGGTGGAGTGGCAGAAGCGAGAGTCAAGGCAGAGCTCGCAGGAGAGGACAGGGGCATGAAATGTACATCATTTCTCGGAAAGGCTGAAACAGACCGATGCGTTTCTAAAACCCGGCTGACCAGGAAAAGCAGTGTTTTTAAAGCCGAACGGGGCTTAGCTCTACCAGAGCACACCAGCAAAGGTCTCTTTCCTAGTAATTATTTTGCAGGGGAAATAAGAAAATGTTTGTTATTGACTGGCAAGATTTGCTTTCTCCAGCAATGTTTCCCCTCCCATCGATCCTCTTTCACATTGCAACACAGTAGCTAAATAAGTAATGACGGAATAGGTAACTTCATTAGCATAATGAAATCAGCAATGATGTACAGTATTTCAGTGTTATTAAAACAAAGCCACCTAATTGATTTCTTCTCCCCGCAACTCTGCGGATGCCAACGATTATCAAAGCAGACTTCAGGGTGATAAAAATACTAAAAAAAACCAAACAAACAAACCCCAAAACATATGAATACCGAAGAGGATGGAAATTGTTACCTAGTTAACTTTAAGGGCTGAATGGATTTTATGTATCGCGGGTAGACACAAAACCATCTACTAAAGTCAGACATGCTTTTTTTCAGAGCTAATGGAATGAGTCATCGACAGAGTGGATTATTTAAAGCGCCATGTGAGTCTATAATCATGTATATATACAAGTTATTATATATTGGAAATCTGTCTCCTCTACTCCCTAGTCTCATATAATCCTCTGACCAGGAACCAGGCAGTCCCCATGTGGAAATTTAGAAAAGAAAAATCAGTAATGCTCTTAGCATCAAACAATAAATCCTGAAGTTATTTGCCACCACATTTAATTAAATATTTTGAAAAGAAAACCCTTGTGATTGATTTGCCTCCTGTATTGATCCAGTATTGATCCTTTGCGTCTTGCTAGTCCAGCTGTGGCATGTGCTAAATGGCTGTGATGCCCAGGAATACCTTGTTATGAATTGCTCCTTAAAATGCACGGTAATGCTTCCAAAAGACGTAGGTCTATCAACTTTAGTTTACTTAGATTAGTTTAGTTTAAACATTCCATTTCCAGGAGTGATTGCCTGTATTATTTTTCTTTAAAAAAAAAAAAGAAAAAGACATGGAATTGTTCCATTTTCTACTTTCTCACCCACCTACATGCCAATCAACTTGGTAAGACAAAAAGAAAAGGAGTACTTGTGGCACCTTAGAGACTAACCAATTTATTTGAGCATGAGCTTTCGTGAGCTACAGCTCACTTCATCAGACAGGTAGCAAATTAACACGATGGTTATAAAAGTAATTATTCAGCTCTGAAATCTACGAATGCGAGTTGCTAGCTTCAAGTACACTAACATCATGATTCTTCTCTAGAGTTT